>NW_023416335.1:89326613-90056472 GCF_014108235.1 Myotis myotis
TGACCATACGGATGCATATATCTTTCAAATTATTGTTTTGGGCTTCTTCATATATATTCCCAGAATTGGAATAGCTTGGTCATAAGGCAGCTCCATTTTTAATTTTTTGAGGTAGTTCCATGCTGCTTTTCATAGTGGCTGCGCCAGTCTGCATTCCCTCCAACAGTGCAGGAGGGTTCCCTTTTCTCCACATCCTCTCTAACATTTGTTGTTTGTTGATTTATTGATGGTAGCCATTTTGGCAGGTGTGAGGTGATATCTCATTGTGGTTTGAATTTGCGTCTCTCTGATGATTAGTGACATTGAGCCTTTTGTCATATGTCTATAGACCATCTGTATGTCTATTCAAATCCTTTGCCCATTTTTTATTTGAATTGTTAGTTTTTTGGGTGTTGAGTTTTGTAAGTTCTTTATAATTTTGGAAATTAACCCCTTATCAGATGTATCATTGTCAAATATATTCTATCATACAGTGGGTTCCCTATTCATTTTGTTGAGGGTTTCTTTTGCTATGCAGAAGCGTTTTAGTTTGATGTAATCCCATTTGCTTATTTTTCCCTTTATTTCCCTTACCCTAGGACACATATCAGCAAAAATATTTCTATGAGAAATGTCTAAGATTTTACTGCCTATGTTTTATTCTAGAATTTTTATGGTTTCACAACTTACATTTAAGTCTTTTATCTATTTTGAGTTCATTCTTGTGTATGGTGTAAGTTGGAGGTCTAGTTTCAATTTTTGCATGTTTGACCAAATTTATAAATGCCAACACCTGTCTTTACCCCCTTGTATGTTTTTGCCTCTTTTGTCAAATAATTTACCATAGAGGCATGAGTTGATTTTGGGGCTCTCTGTTCTGTTTCATTGATCTACATGCTTGTTCCTTTGCCAGTACCAGGCTGTTTTGATTCCATTGGATTTGTAGTATAGTTTGATATCAGGTATTGTGATACCTCCAACTCTGTTTTTCTTTCTCAAGATTGATGAAGCAATTCAGGGTCTTTTTTGGTTCTATATGAATATTTGGAGTATTTGTTCTAGATTTGTGAAATATACCATTGGTATTTTAACAGGTATTACATTGAATCTACAGATTTTTGGGGGTAGTATGAACATTCTAATGATATAAATTCTTCCAATCCATGAACATGGTACATATGCTTCCAATTATTTTTATCTTCCTCAATGTCTTTCTTCAATATCCTGTAGTTTTCTAAGTAAAAAATTTTGTTAAATTCATTCTAGGTATCTTATTTTTTTTCTTGTTGCAATAGTAAATGGGATTGTTTTCTTAGTTTCTCTTTCTGATAGTTCATTATTTGTGTATGGAAATGCCACCAATTTCTGAATATTAATTTTGTATCTTGCTATAGTCAAGATACTGAATTCATTTTATTAGCTCTAGTAGCTTTTTGGTGGAGTCTTTGTGATTTTCTATGTACAATACCATGTCATCTGTGAATAATGAAAGCTTTACTTCCTCCTTTCCTATTTGAATGCTCTTTATTTTTTCTTTTTGTCTGATTGTTGTGGCTAGGACTTCCAGTATGATATTGAAGAATAGTGGTAAAAATAGACATCCCTGTCTTATTTCTGATTTTAAGGGAAAAGCTTTTATTTTTGCCCATTGAGTAAGGTGTTGGTTGTGGGTTTGACATATATGGCCTTTATTACACTGAAGTATATTACCTCTATTCCTACTTTGCTGAGAGATTTTATCATAAATGGATGCTGAATTTTATCAAATGCTTTTTGTGCATCTATTGATATGGTCATGTGGTTTTTACCCTTCATTTTGTTTCTGTGGTGTATCACGTTTATTGATTTGCAAATGTTGGACCAACTGTGCATCCCTAGAATAAATCTCACTTCATCATAATGTAATACCTTTATAATGGATTGCTGGGTCTGGTTTGCTAATATTGGTTGAGGATTTTAGCATCAATGTTAATCAGGGATATTGGCCTATAATTTTCTTTCTTTGTAGTGTCTCTATCTGGTTTTGGAATTGGGATTAGGCTGGCCTTATAAAATGTGCTTGGGTGTTTTCCCTCCTCTTAAATTTTTTTAAATAGTTTGAGAAGTATAGGTGTTATTTCTTCTTCAAATGTTTGGTAAAATTCACCCATGAAGCCATTTGATCCAGGATTTTTATTTGTTGGGAGCTTTTTGATTACTTCTTCAATATCACTAGTTGTAATCTGTCTATTCAGATTCTCTGATTCTTCCTAATTCAATTTTGGTAGATCATGTGTTTCTAGTAATTTATGCTTTTTTCCCAGATATTCCAATTTGTTGGCATATAGTTTTTAGTAAGATTTTCTTACAATTCTTTGTATTTCTTTGGTATCAATTGTCACTTCTCTTTCATTTCTGATTTTATTTATTTGGATCCTTTCTCTTTTCTTCTTGATGAGTCTGGTTAAAGGTTTGTCAATGTTGTTTATATTTTCAAAGATACAGCACATTGTTTCCTAGATCTTTTGTATTTTTTAGACTCTTATTTATTTCTGCTCTAATCTTTATTATTTTCTTCCTCGTACTCAATTTGGACTTTGTTTGTTGTTTTTTTCTAGTTCCGTAAAATGTAAAGTTAGATTGTTTATTTGAGATTTTTCTTGTTCCCTGAGGTAGGCCTGTAATGATATGAATTTTTCTCTTAAGACTGCTTTCACTGTGTCCCATAGATTTTGGGTTATTGTGTTCTCACTTTCATTTGTTTCAAGGTATCTTTTAATTTCTTCCTTGATCTCATGTTAATCCATTCATTGTTTAGTAACATGTTATTTAGTCTCTATGAGTTTGTGTGGTTTTCAGTTTTTCCTGTGGTTGATTTTTTAAAAAATATCATTATGGTCAGAGAAGGCACTTGATATTATTTCAATCTCCTTAAATTTATTGAAACTTGTTAGTGTCCTAATATGTGGTCTAGCCTAGAACATGTTCCATGTGCACTTGAAAAGAATGTATATTCTTCTGCTTTGGGGTGAAATACTCTGAAAATTTCAATTAAATACATCTGATCTAGTGTGTCATTTAAGGTCACCATTTCCTTGCAGACTTTCTGTCTGGAAGACCTATCCATTCATGCCATCGGGGTGTTAAAATCCCCTACTATGATTGCCGTACTGTCAATCTCTCCCTTTATGTCTATCAAGATTTGCTTTACATATTTAGGTGCTCCTATAATGGCTGCATATATGTTTACCAGAGTTATGTACTCTTATTGGATTGTTCCTTTTATCATTGTCTCTTAGTATAGCCTTTGTTTTAAAGTCTATTTTGTCAGTTATAAGTATTGCTACCTCAGTTTTTTTGTTTGTTGTTGTTTTTTTGTTTTGTTTTTTGCCCCTTTACTTTTAGTCTGTATGTATCTTTAGTTCTGAAGTGTGTCTCTTATAGACAGCAAATATATGGGTCATGTTTTCTTATTCATTCAGTTACCCTATGTACTTTTATTTCCATTTCCATTTAAAGTGATTATTGATAGGTAGTATTTATTGCTATTTTATTCTTTTAACTCTGTTCGTTTTGGTTTTTTCTTCTTTTTCTTCTACTTCTAGAAGCAGGCCCTTTAACATTTCTTGCAATACTGGTGGTGGTAAAAAAAAAACTCCTTTAGCTTTTACTTGTCTGGGAAGCTCTTTATTTCGCCTTCAATTTTTAATTATAGCCTTACTGGGTAAAGTAGTCTCAGTTTTAGGTCCTTGCTTTTCATCACTTTGAACATTTCATGCCAATCCCTCCTGGCCTGAAATGTTTCTGTTGAGAGGTCAGCTGACAGTTTTATGGAAACTCCCTTATAAGTAAGTAATTGCTTTTCTCTTGCTGCTTTTAAGATTCTTTCTTTGTCTTTAACCTTTGCCATTTTAATTATGATGTGTTTGGTGTGGGTCTCTTTGGGTTTCCTGGACTTGTGTGTCTTTTTCCTTTACCAGGTTAGGGAAGTTTTGGGTCATTATTTCATCAAATAGGTTCTCGATCCCTTGCTCTTTCTCTTCTCCTTCTGGTACCCCTATAACACAGATGTTGTTATAATTCATGTTGTCCCATAGCTCCCTTAAACTATCTCATTCCCTTTAATTCTTTTTTTCTTTTTACCACTTTGATTGGGTGTTTTTTCTACCTTGGCTTCCAAATTGCTGATTCAATCTTCTGTTTCCTCCAACCTACTTTTTAAAAAATATATTTTTATTGATTTCAGAGAGGAAGGGAAAGGAAGAGAGAGATAGAAACATCAATGATGAGAGGGAATCATTGATCCGCTGCCTCCTGCACGTGCCCCCCCCCCCCCAGGGGATCGAGTCCACAACCCAGGCATATGCCCTTGACCGGAATCAAACCTGGGGCTCTTGAGTCCACAGGCCGACGCTCTATCCACTGAGCCAAACCAGTCAGGGCTCCAACCTACTTTTTATTCCTTCCATTGTACTCTTGATGTCAGATACAGTATTCTTCATTTTCAACTGATTCTTTTTTATTATTTCTATGTCATTTTTCATGATGCTGTAGTTCTCACTAAGTGCCTTTAACAGCCTTATAACCAATACTATATCTGACGGACTGCTTGCTCCATTTCATTTTGCTCTTTTTCTGGAGATTGCCCCTGCTCTTTCACTTGTGACTTCTTTGTCTCCTTATTTTATTTGTATCTTTGTGGGGGGGGGGGTTGTGTGTGTTTTTAATGTATTATATTGATTTTCTATGACTCCCAATCTTTTTGGGGTGTCCTTATAGAGTAGGTGTCCTGTGGGACCCAGTTGTATAGTCTTCTTGACCTCCTGAGCCGGGTGCTCTAAAATGTCTCTCATGTGGGTTATGTGGGCCTTCCTGTTGTAATTGAGTCTTGATAGCTGTTGGCCCATTTGTGGGTGGGATTGACCCTCAGACTTCCTGACAGTGAGGCTAAATCCTGACCATGATATGTGAGCTGTAGTGTAGGTGCAGGCTCAAAATGGCTTCTTCTGCAAATCCTTGGCTATAAGACTCCTTTTCAGCTAGTCCTCAGTTGGCTATTCAGGATGATTGTTCCCCAATTTAGTTGTATTTCCAGTTTGGCCCTGGGGGGAGGTAAGTGCAAGATCCATCTATTCCAGCACCATCTTGAATGTTCTCAGGTCAATGATTTTTGAAAAATATTTGTAAACTTGTGCTAACCAAATCTCTGATATGACCAGGTGGATTAGTAGTGTGATGCAAAGTAATGTTTAGGGAATTTTGCTTTCTTTCAGTGGCAGCATTTTTCTTTTTTTCTTTCTTTCTTTCTTTCTTTCTTTCTTTCTTTCTTTCTTTCTTTCTTTCTTTCTTTCTTTCTTTCTTTCTTTTCCTTTTTTATTTTTTCCTTTAACACCAATACCATCTTATTTTAATGCCCAGAGATAGAAGCAGAGACAATTTGGGTAAGGTAGGAGAGCTGAAAGACTGTCCTTTTTCTGCCTCATCTGAGTCCCTGTCACAGCTACTAACTGTGGGGAAACTAAGAAAGAGAGCATGATTAGTCTGAGATTCTTGGAAGATTGGGATCTTTTATTACCATATGTCATCTAGAGATATATTGATTTGTGCTCACTGAAGCCTGGAAGCAGGAACATCCACCCTCATGATACTGCATTCTTCACCACCACCGTCATCTCATTTTGAGCAGGGACATCTGCTGAACTCCCAATGTACCCCAGACTTGTGTGGCTGGGAAATAGCTGGCAAAGGTGAGCCTGCCTACTTGCTGCTTTCAGACTCATTCCTCCCTTCCCTGTCTTGCTCAGATTGCTGAAGGCTGGCCCCTACAAACCAGAGTTCCTAGGTTCCTGTGCCCACTTTCTTTCCAGCCTTGTTTTGGACAGTGGCTACATCTCTAGCAGTGATCACTTTTCCTCCTAGAACCCAAGCCTGCCACTCATCCCCTGCCCTGTTTCTGGCCCTCACCACCATGGTCTTTCTCCCATGGATGCAGCTCCTGCTCTATAAACCTCTGTCTACACATAGCCTCTTTCCTGCTCTCCCTGAGGGTCCCAGAGGGTCCATTCACAGGCTATCCTTACTCAGAAAATACACATTACTCTATTAGACCTACTTCATCTAGTCCAAACATACTAGACCTTTCTCATGTCCTGCTACTTCAAAATCCAAGAGAGGAGAGTTTTAAGGAAAAGCTAGTCACATGATCAGGCATAGAGAAGTCCTGTAATAAAAGGATTGAAATTAATGTCTTGGGATGTAGCACCTCCTTCTAGGAAGGTCTAAAGGGAAGAGCCACTTCAGTAATGTGGTCAGAACCAGCGGTGAGGTCACAAGTCAAAGTGCATTGGATGAAAGAATAATACAAATATACATGGATTCTTGGTCCTATGAAATGCTAGAATCAAGAGAAGCAAATGAGAAAAGCACTGATGTTAAAGATAGTTTGCAAGTTGTCTTGTTACATTTTCTATGTGGGATTTAAGGAATGTGGGGCATGCTTTAACAGAATCACACATTCGCCCTTCCTGTGGCTTGGCAATTGAAAAAGATTAAGGAAATGTGCTGCTGCCATTGCTATTGAAGACAATAGGTCATTCACCCACATGCCTTTTAAACCAGAATTTTAAACATTTTAGCCCCTGGATGGCTAAAAAATATTACTAAAGAAAGGTTGCAGAGCTGAAAATTGGATGAAAGTTATCATGTTATCAGATATTTTAGAATATAACTTTTCTAAAGAATGTGTTTGTTTTACAACAGATTCTGTAGAAACCGAGCTTGAAATGAGGATTCTTGTTCAACTGATTTATTAGAGGACAGCTCTTGGGGTTAGGGGAGGGAAGAAAGCTAGATAGGGAAGGGGAAAAGCTAAGCAAGCAGTTGGAAACTCCCATCAGACTGATTTCACAGAGGAGCTCTGATATGTGAATTACTCTACACAGTTGGTCCCAGTGGTGGTTTTAATTTATGTTCTCAATTTTTTGACCTCCTTCCTTCAAAAGTTGCAGCTTAATTCCTCTCAGCTTGTTTGTGAGCAGGAGTTAGTCACTTGCCTCTAATAATTAGAATAAGGCCTATGTGATTCCATGCAGCTTCTGAGGTGAAATCATCAAAAGCTTTGCCACACTGCCCTATTCTCCTGGGTTGCTCCCTCTGGGGAAAGCCAGTGGTCAGTCATGAGGAGTCTTAGGCATCCATAGATGAGGCCCATGTTATAGCAACTGAGCATCCTGACAACAACCAGCACCATCTTGCCAGCCAAGTGAGTGAACCACCCTGGAAGAGGTCTTCCCACCTCAAGTCTTCAGATGACTGCAACCCATGAGAGACCCAGGTCAGAAGCATTCAGCTAAGCTGTTCCAGAATTCCTGACTCACAGGAATTATAAGGCAATAAATATTTATTGTTATCTTAAGCCACTAAATTTTGGGATAATTTATTTTGAGAAATAGATAACTAATACAGCCCTGATGAAAACCAGTCATTGGCTGTGGGATGCTAGGGAGTGGATAAGCTCCTGAACATGATGTTTCTTGTTCTGTCTAGGGCAATTCTTAAAGAAGGGGACAACTGCTATGAGCCAACACTCACAAAAACTGGGAGATGAGTGTACCTCCCCAATAAAGCGGACCTGGGCAAGACACCAATAGCATCTGTTATAGGCATTGATTATAAACTAAATATGATTTGTATAGATCTTTAGGTACACACATTCAGACACACACACACACACACACACACACACACACACAGAAATTATGGAACTATTTGCACTCCTTTTGTGGGTACCAACTCCTTAGTTTGGGTAAACAGGAGGCACACAAATAGAATTGTATTCATGAAAAATAGCAGCAGTGACGGAGCAGTGGAGAGGCACCAAGGTGACCTAGAGGCACTTTATTATTAAGTAGGTCCTAAAAGGTGTTTGAAAACATATAAAGTGCATACAGAAATTATCAAGAATAACTAACTCACCCTGGCCTGTGTTTCTCAGTGGTTGGAGCATTGGCCCATGCACTGAAGGGCTGAGGATTCCATTCCCAATCAAGGGCACATACCTGGGTTGCAGGTTCAATACCTGGCCCCTATTGGGGCACGTGCAGGAGGCAACCAATGGATGTGTCTCTCTCACATCAATGTTTCTGTCTCTGTCCCTTCCTCCCTTTTATTCTTTCTAAAAATCAATGGAAACAATATTCTTAGGTGAGGCTTAACAACAACAACGATAGAAGAATAACTAACTAGTGTTTTTCTTTCATTACTAGTCAAGTCTTTCTTCCAGTGTGATAGACACTTCATAAGTCATTCCTAAAAGTGCTGTGTGGAGGTTGGGAAGGGTTGCACAGGAGAAAGTGGGGGAGGGAAGAGAGATGCTACATTGTGGCTGACAGTGCTTCTCTTATCACTTCAGATTCCGGTTGCTTTCCCTGCTGGACAGGTCCAGAGAACCACCAAGTAGAAGGCAAACTATCCACTAACAACCCTACCCTTACCCCAGCACACTCCTTATCCCAGCCCCTAGATATAGAGGCAGGAGACCCTGGACATCTCACTGAGTCAGGTGCTAAGTTAAAACACCCGAGTCTTACTTTCTGAGGTGCTAGAGGAAGAGGCAATTGCCACAGTCTACTAGTGATAACTCAAAAATGAAAAAGACAGAGTATTGTGTGTGTCTTCAAGAGGCTGTTCCAGAATGCCCAAACCTTGGCTTTGACAAGCCTATGGTAACCATAATGAGGCAGTGGCAGGGGTAGGCTAGAGGAAACTTTCGCCTTTCACAGGAGCTTTAGCTCTGGGAGAATCACACCTGGTTGGGCAGCCAAAGCTTCTTTACCAACCTGCTTGCCCTGATGAGCACATTAAGTGGCATCATTTGTGTTTCTCCAACAATCTTACCACTGTGTGTGTATACACGTTGTTTATAGGACCTTGTCACCAGAGTTTCAGCTGCCAATAACTCCTAACACAAATGTGTTTGCACTGGACAAAGTGAACACCCAAGTGTCTGTGGCCTTTGACTGCTAGAAGTGCAGTGGTGCTCTGCAGAGCTGCCTCCCGCTCACCACCACCACCACCACCACCACCACCACCATCATCATGGTTATTATCACTGAAAGCCAGCCAACAAGTAGTCTTCAAGTACATGATGATGATGGTGGTGGTGGTGGTGGTGGTGATGGTGTTGATAAGCCCATGGACCAGTTTTAGTGCTGTCTACTTTAGAGTTAAGGAATTCACAAATCAAGTAGCAATGGGCTACAGGCAACTGGTGACTGCTTGTCAGCTAGCTTATATGCAATTCTTATGAAAATTATGTCGTTGTTGTTAATGATGAAGAATAAGAGGTAGGTAGTTCTGGGAAAACATCACCTAGTCCCTAGTAGCTAATGGATAGTTTTCCCTGGGCTTGAATAGGAATTATTAGTGTGAACACGGAAAAAAGGAAGCTCTAAATCAAAAGAAATAAAGCAAGTATGGCCCATTTTCAAGGTATTGTGAAAAGCACTAATGCTGAGGGGGAGACATCTGGACCCCATTTGCTGGGTAAATGGATGCATCATCAGGAGGATTTCTTAACCTCATCATTACTGACATTTGGGACCAGATAATTCTCTGTTGTAGGGAACTGTTCTGTGCATTGTAGGATGTTTAAGCACCATCTCTGGCCTTTATCTACTTTATCCACAGTGCCCTGTCCAGTTGTGGCCATCAAAAATATCTCTAGATACAGCCAAATGTCCTCTGATGGCGGTCAAAATCATCCCTGGTTGAAAACCCTAAGAGGAAAGGCAGACAGCTGCGAAGAAATCAGCAAAGAAGATCTGTAAGTAGGAGAAGAAAGATCAGGCTGAAGGTGGCTGGTGCAGGGAGAAAGACACAGTCCTCTGGACAAAAGAGCCATCAAGAGAAGCAGGCCCCAGAGGCAGGACTCCAGGGGCAACAAGCATGGAGGTCCTGGTTTCAGAGCAGTCTCAGCACCTGTCACCCCATCTGGCTGCAGTGAGCCCCGCTCACTATGTGGGCTGCACCTGCACTCCCCTTCCCCCAGCCAGGGAGATGCCTTCACCCTCTTGGAACCCTTTCATTTGAATAGCATCTTCTTCAAAGTGTCCTACGGGAAACCTGGATTCCTCTAGCAGCTCTCCAAGACTTTTTTTCTGGCAAGAGAGTTACCTCTGTTCACAAAAGATGTGCTGAGAGAGCAGGGGCAAGGGGCAAGTCAGCCTCCGAGCTGGAAGTGCAACCCTGAAGTGCAGCCGCTGCCACTGAACCTCAACCCTTCCCAACCTCCTCTCCCTGTAGCATCTGCAGAAGCCTCTGCATTCCAGGAAACATGAAGTGTGATCTTGGGCTCTGCAACTCATCATCCCTGGTTAACTTGCATGTGTGTCTGAGGATAGTGGCCCCTGCATTCCAGGAAACATGAAGTGTGATCTTGGGCTCTGCAACTCATCATCCCTGGTTAACTTGCATGTGTGTCTGAGGATAGTGGCCCCTTGGAACTGGCAATGACTCAGCCTCCTCCTGGAACTGGATTGATAGGGGCAGCCTGACTCATCGTTCTGAAGCAGACAGGTGGGTGTCTAGCTCAGACTCAGGAGCAGAACAAATGACTCACCAGGATGAATCCCATCACTGCACTGAGAAGGGAATTTGGGGGCCCAGATTTGACAGCCAGTTTGGCTTTTCACGGGCTATATGTTCTCCAGGGACTGAAATCATCTTCCAGCCAATGGGGTCCCAGCTGAGGTCCTTGGAGATAGAGCTCAGGGAGCAGTGGGCAGGGCCAGGGTACATCTGTGGGTGTCAGAGCCGAATTCCCTGGCAAAGGTTAACTCCTTGGTGTGCTGAGGGCACTCTGGAGCATCTGATTCAAAGGGAGAAATAATCTCCGAATGAGTGCAGCCAGACAGAAGAGCAGGAAATAGGGGACAGAAGTGATGCAATGCAGCACCTGTAGGAAGTGGGGAGTGATTTCTAAGGTCTGATAGTCTCAGGGCAGCCCCCAGGGCCCCAAGCCAATTTAGACACCCCAGCAAGTCCCTGATACCCCACAGCCCCAGTGTCTTCAAATGAAAAACAAGGATGAGGACGCCGACTCCACAGATGTCGTAAGAAAGGGTTTCATGGACCCTAAAGTGTGATGTGAACGTTGTTTATTATTGGCCCAATTCCATGTGCTTTACAAATGGCACTTTTATAATAAAACATCCATGCTTCTATAGGAGAAGTTATAGGGTTACTTTAACTCCTGATGAGAAAATGCTAGAGCCTGACCTTAAGGCATTCAAACAGTTTGCAAAAAGCCTGGGCTCCTTGCCGAGCAACGGAGAGCCATGCCAACCCTCCCGTGAAAGTTAAAACAGTCCCTATGGGCTCCTAGGCAAACACCCAACTGATCTTCTACGCTGGGACCAGCTGTGGGAAGAAAGTTACAACCTGTCTACACACCAACAAAGGCAAATGGGCTGGAAGACCACTTCTTTCTGCCCTTCCTGTTGCATCTGATGGATTCAGAAAGGCCTCTGCAACATTCTAGAAGCACATCTTTTGTGGTAGATCGTTTGCCAAGATGGCTACAACAACCCTCCCCTCGCGCAAGGTAAGGGTTCCTCTCCTCTCATCCTGAGAGAGCTGGGGGTGGCGCTGTGAGCCCTGTGACCTGCGCTGTGCAGCAGAAGGGTGTGGCACACCTTCCAAGCTTAGGCCTTACCAGACTTGTGACTTCTGCTCTTGCTCCATTCAACTGCCCTTGCCATTGTTTAAGGGAGGTCACGCTAGAGCCCTAAAGAGCCCAGATGGACAGAGAGGCCCTGGGGCCTTATTCACCTTGTCTTTTTGTTTTCTGTATTCTGACACCTGGACACCTGGGGCTTGCTGGCCCTGAGGGCATGTTTCTCCCGGGCCGAGCCAATTCTTAGAGATAGTAAGCAACTTTCCCCCCCATGTGCCTTTCATATGCAAAACTAACCAAGCCGCAACCCACACCCCAACCACCTCCTTTACTCAGCCTTCACATTCTGGGCCTCTATCAACCTGCCTTCGTCACCCAGGTACCAGACAGCCAAAGGAGAATCTCTATGCTCCAGAGCCTTCTGAAATTCAAACCTGCCAATTTTAAACATGCTCATCAGTTCACCCATTTCTTCTGATAAAGATTCTTGCCCACCTTTCCCCTTCACCCCCTCGGCCTCCTGACTGATCCTGGTGCCTCCCCGCGTGCACGGCATGGCGTGCCTCCTTCTTTGGGGAACTATGATATAACATCCTTTTCAGCGGCAATCATCTCCTGATCTGTTGGCCTCACCAAACTTGTTTAACAATAAAACCTACTTTTAAGAGAAAGGCCCTGACTAAAGGACCCAGCATCCCAGCTGGACCCACCCCGAGGCTAACTCCCCTCTGAATGCCACCACACCAATGAGCCCAGACTAGCTTCACGGGAGAACCTCCCAGCCAACAGAATCAGGAATAACAAATCTTTTTCTTATGTCACTGAATTTTGGGGTCATTTGTTCAGGAACAATAGCTAATATCACTTTGGTGTTTCCATGTTTGTGGTCTGAAATCATGAATTTGGATGCTTAATTCCTATGGCAAAGCCTGATATGTAGTTTTATAAACACAATTCAAATTTTCTTACTGACTTTTGTTTTATTGAACAATGTTTACTTAGCCCCTCCCAAATGAGATGATTATGCTTTCCAGATTAACTCCTCCAGGAAAGGGCAGAATGGCTCAGCTCTGCCCAACATGACCCTCAGTATCCTGTGTGCAACCAAAACATGCTCAACCCATCCCAGAAGACCCATGGCACTTAGAAGAGTGCTGGCACCCAGCGAGGGTGTCTCTTGCCTGTTCATGCAAACTGGCCTGCTTGGCTCTCTTTCTGAGACACCGCAACTCCTTGAACACGTATGATGGACTGCCCTGCACTGTCATTCAGTGTTAATAGGTGCCCGTTACGCAAAGCTTCCCAAAGAAAGGAACGTCACAGCTCTCCCTCTCCCTCTTCCTCTTTCTGGCCAAAGCCTGTTGATTCAGACACCAAATTAAGAAATAGATGAATGGGCAACAGCCAGGGCTGTGTTGTTCTGAGGCTGATGCTTCACACGAAGCACAGTTGAGGTCACATCCTCCCTCTACTCTTGGACTCCTCTCCACAAAGGGCCAGGCCAGGGCTTCAAAATTTTTCTAATGAGATACATAAAATCTGAAACAAATAACCAAGGAGCTAAGTGAAGCAGTTTGCTTTTACCTATAACATTTTGAAATTTACCATGAGGTTGTTTTTTTCTTCTTAATTGTATTGGCACCAAAGAAATGGGAGCAGTGCCCCTAAAGAGGCAATTCAGCAGAGTGAATCTCTTGGAGGGAGTGCAATTATATTGTCTGCCTGCTCTCTATGCTAGTGACAGCATGTGCTTAGCGAGCTGTTCCCTGGTGAACAGGTCCTGGCTCCTCATTCTCTTAATTTGCAGCTGCACTGCAGGGGCAGCTCAAAATAACCCAGATCCAGGCCAGGCTGCACTCAGACATGGAAGTTGGACTACAGAGCCTACAGTCAGGCTACAGAAACTGAGGGAGCACCACCCTGGGTCCGCAGCCATAATGTGCATATCCTGTGATGAACAAGAGCCTTCCTGCAAAAGGCTAGGTGGCTAGGAAACACAGCCTGCCCCCGGCTGTTGGCACTTTCTCCTGGAAAATGTATCCAAAGGACAAATGTCTGAGTCTCTGAAAGACATATTGCTACACACACTCTAAAGACAAATACTCTGCTGCTGTAAAAAGGAAGGAACTCTTACCATTTGCAACAGCATGGATGGAGCTGGAGAGCATTATGCTAAGTGAAATAAGTCAGTCAGAGAAAGATAAATATCACACGATCTCACTCATTTGTGGAATATAATGAACAACATAAACTGATGAACAAAAACAGATCCAGAGACAGAGAAGCATTGATCAGATGCTCAAACCTCAGAGGGAAGGTAGGGGAGGGTGGGGGTAAGGGGAGAGATCAACCAAAGGACTTGCATGCATGCATATGAGCATAAGCGATGGATGCAGACAACAGGGGGGTGAGGGCATGAACGGGGGATGGGGGTGGCAATGGGGACATAAGGACACATATGTAATACCTTAATCAAAAATAAATAAAGACAAATAAAATCACCAGCGTATGTTGTCATCAGGTGGGCCTGTGGTGACTAAGCAGCTGGCCAAGGATTTGAGGTGTGTTTGGGAAGAGAATGCCAGAGGCTGTCAGCCTGCAGCACAGCTGCAAACATACCGGCAGAGTCAGACAGGCAATGCCGACATCTGCCAGGGAACAACGCACTGCTGTCCAGCCTTCAGCCTCTGCTCAGCACTCTGTAGTGTTGGAGATGTTTCCAGACGCCCTTGCAATGCAGTCTCTTCTTAACACACAGCAGGGAGAAGAAAGCCCAGGATACAGACTGTAAGAAGTATCCACTTAATGGCCAAGGCCAGCTTAGCCCAGGGACAACCTGGTGACTATGGGCCAACACACGAGTAGTATCATGTAACTTTTCATAATACCTCATTTATTCTCCTTAAAACCCCATGAGTTGGGTCACATTAAGCCCACTTATGGACAAGGGAACTGACCTCAGTGAGGCTAAGGAACTCTCCCAAAGGTGGAGAAAGCTAGACAAGTAGAGGTCAGCCACTTCCTATTTGTCACAGTGGAAACTCCAGTGTTCGTCTACTCACCTTGCATCTCTTAAGGCTGCATCTAGGGCCAATCCTAAGGCGGAGAGGACCCAGAGGGAGGAGAGTTGTGGGCAGCTCCATGGAGGGTAGGGGCTGAAGGCAATGCTCTTCTTGGAGACATAGGGCTGAGTCCCCACTTTGCCTACCTGTCACCAGGTAGGCAGAGCTGGAGATGTTTCAACCACTGACACTGTCACCTCTGGCAAGTCACATGACCTTCCTGAACAGCAATGTTCTTGTCCACAAGATGGAAACATGCCCCCTTATACAGAAAATACTTGGCCCGTGGGAAGAATTCTGTAAGTGTCAGAGAGAAGTTGGTAGTGAAACATGGTGTTCAAAACACTTCTTTAGGCCAAACATGTCTCGGGCTGGAGTGAGGGGAAGGGAATTGTGAGTGAGGAAACCAGGTGAGATCTACCCTATTCATAGGAAGTAATTATAGTGACCTAATCATACTGCATGAGAGCTAGCCATTATGAGCAGTTGCACATTAGCTCAGAGACCCTGGCCCCTCAAGGCACGGCCCACAGAATAGCAGAGTTATGCCATCTGGGCCTCAACCTACATCCATTGAATCAAAATTTGCACTTTAACAAGGGCTCCAGGTGAACGGGTGCATGTTGGAGTCTGAGATGCAATGTGAGGCGAGCACTCAGACTCTGGATTCGAATGCTGGTTGGGCCACTTAGTGGCTGTGACTTTAGTTGTGACTTAACTACTCTTTCAGGGATAGATCTAGGTTTTATGGAGCCTGAAGCTTATATAGTCAGGTGCATCCTCTTTAAGAAAAAAGACTATAAAATTAAAAATACAAAATTAGGGCCCTAGCCAGTTTGGCTCACTGGATAGAGCGTCGGCCTGGGGATGAAGAGTCCCAGTTTCAATTCCGGTCAAGGGCATGCACCTTGGTTGCAGGCACATCCCCAGTAGTGGGTGTGCAGGAGGCAGCTGATCGATGCTTCTCTCTCATCGATGTTTCTAACTCTCTATCCCTCTCCCTTCCTCTCTGTAAAAAATCAATAAAATATATATGAAATACAAAATTAGGTATGAAAGTGACAGTTTCAAACGCAAAAAATTTCACAACAAATACCATTAATACCAACAATCCAGAAAAATAACTTAATGTTTTTATTAACTAATACACTTATTTAATTCTTTTATCCTATACTAGAGGCCCGATGCACGAATTCTTGCACAGGTGGGGTCCGATCAGGCCACGGGAGGTTGGCTGTGGGAGCACACTGACCACCAGTAGGCAGCTCCTATGTTGAGCATCTGCCCCCTGGTGGTCCGTGTGCATCATAGCCACCAGTAAACCGGTCGTTCAGTTGTTCAGTCGCTTAGGCGTTTATATATATAGATGTGTGTGTGTGGGGGGGGGGTCTCTGATTGCTTCTTCATCTGACAATTTTGTAAAAGATAATTCAATCCTTTCTTTACCATGCTTGCTTGATGGAAATGTTTTCATTATTGACAGTTGGACTGCATGAAGATGTAACTTCACACAGTTATACTCACCATATGTAGTACTATTGATTCATGCCCTAAAAACACAGCAACTACAATGAATTATATTTCATACAATTGCCATCAAGAAAGAAAACAATGTGTGATGTGCTTGATCATGTATACGATCATGTATATTCCTAACAGGAGAGATCTCTGTCAATGAGAATCAACTCCTCTGCTAACAATGTTGCATGTCTGATAGCTGGGAAAATTCTTCACAGAGAACCTTCAAGCTCCATATGTTCAGATCTGCGTCTCGTCCACTGTCCATGTACCTCCACACACACTCAAAGACAAGCTGATATCACCATGACACTGGGCAAGTCAGAACACTGGCAGTAAAGTAGTCCTGGAAGCCATTCCTATGCAACTTGAACCATACTTGGAAGTGACTGCAAATCACATAAACGCATTTCACTCCATCTAAACTCAATCTCTGCCCAACTCAGTGTTTCCTTACCCAGAAATGCACTGTGATCATCCAAAGTCACTTGGTACAAGGAATGTGTGCTGCAGGGGGTGTCACACGGAAAGGAAAACCAGCCCTAACCAATGGCAAGTAGAATAACTAATTTTGCAAAACTAACAAAACATATGCTCATGAGAATGTGATCCTGGGCCTTGTCCAGGGTCTGGCAAGGGCCTGTCCATGAGGAGAGCCTTAAAGTGGAAGCTTCATGGCTCACAGTGAGCTGCCTTTGTACATGTGAAATGGCAACGACAGCAGTATTTTCCACGTGCGGTTGTGTGGGAATTAAGGATAATAGGCATATAAAGGCTTTATACATAAACATCATGGTGCCTGGCACATAGTAAAGGCTCAGTTAGCGGTTGTTATTATCAATGAGTGTGGGAAGGAGAGGGAAAAAACTCCAAACCCAATGAGGCCCTCAGTCCCTCCACAGGCAGAGATGAGAGCCCTGCCTCCCAAGCAGGAGGCTCGAGTTGTCATGTTCAGGTGGATTTCCTCCCAAAGGCGGAATCTAGCCTATATGCATCCATTTGGGTTGTATTTCCAACTGGGTATCTGCTGTTTTGCATGCTTCCAAAAGAAGCATCCTCTAGGGTTCTGCGAATGATCTCTGAGTTAATGAATAAACATCAGGAGCTTCCTATTCTGCTGGTTTGGAAACCACACCTTCCTCAGCCTGGGAGCCCAGATGAATCCGTTTGTTGTCTTCCCTGCCCTCAGTCACTCTTGCCCACAACTGCCACACACAACTGTCTGAAGATGCAGTTTGGACTCTCCTCCCCACCTTTTAGTTTCTTTTAACAATGCTTCTCTTTCTCTTTCCCTCAGTTCCAAGTGAGGGCGGGCTGAGCCTTTGAGGGATCTTCACAATCCTAGAGTGGGGTTGGGGCCAGGTTGGCACCACTTATTCTTCTCAGAACCACCCCCCCCCCACCACCACCCTCTTGGAGCCACTGTCAGGGAAAGGGGTGGGGAGGGGGAGGAGAAAGAGAACCACCCCCCAGCTGTCCCTGCTTCCCTCTGTCCTGCCTGAGTTAAGGCTCTCCAAACGTGCAGCCCCACTCCACCTGTTCAACCCATCCCCTTTTCCCCAGCAACTGGTCCACTCTCTCCTTCATATATACCTCCTGGACCGAATGCCCTCTCCTATGAGCAAATCTCTGAGAAGACCCAGGCCGCCAAGATCCCTCCTCTGTTCTTGGTAGTTTAGGGGTGTGTGTGTGTGTGTGTGTGTGTGTGTGTGTGCATTGAATGCTTGTGGTGGAGAGCAGGGAGGAGTAAAGATGGGGGCGCAGTGAGTTGAGGAAGAGGGATGGAGTCACTTGTATTGAATGTCTAGTGAATAAGGGAGCAATAATTAGCAGTGAAAGTGTGTGTACATTAAAACATTACCTAAAGATAAAATTAAAAAAACACATTACCTATAAATGGGTGAAGCTTTAGATGTAAAATAAAGCCCCCATCCTGAGGTGTCCAGTGTGTTTCATCCATTACAGGAAACAACACTAGATCCAAATATAAGTGAATCTCAAGTAAGAAACTGACAGTGTAAGCTTCTTTTAGATTTCCAGAAGTAATTTCAAAATTTAGCTGGATTTTAGAGCCATGTGGATTTTAGTCTTAACTCTGATCATTAAACAGGAAGGAGAAATTTATAAAACACATATATTCCTCAAAAACAAGCAAACAGATACTCACTGCCCTGCTCCCTGCAGTGTACTATTAAGGTCAGGCTAATCGGTGACTAAATCCCCATGAGGTCAGGGCCATACCTCTGTACAGGTTTATGTTGAGCACCCAAAGCTGAGTCATCAGAAATAGCAGAGCAAGATGGTTCTATTTTAATCAAATGTAACTACATTCTTTTTTTTTTTTAAGTTATAGTTTTTCAACCCATGAGTTGAAATAATCATTTTCTTTTCTTTTTTAAAAAATATATTTTATTGATTTTTTACAGAGAGGAAGGGAGAGGGACAGAGAGTCAGAAACATCCATGAGAGAGAAACATCGATCAGCTGCCTCCTGCACACCCCCTACTGGGGATGTGCCCCTGACTGGAATCGAACCTGAGACCCTTCAGTCCGCAGGCTGACGCTCTATCCACTGAGCCAAACCGGTTAGGGCAATCATTTTTTTTAAATATATTTTTATTGATTTAGGAGAGGAAGAGAGAGGGAGAAAGAAATAGAAACATCAATGATAAGAGAGAATCATTGATTGACTGCCTCCTAAATGCCCTCCACTGGGGATCGAGCCCGCAGCCCAGGCATGTGCCTCTGACCGGAATCAAGCCCAGGACTCCTTAGTCTGCAGGCTGATGCTCTATCCACTGAGCCAAACCAGCCAGGGCGTAACTACATTCTTTAGGAAACCATATCTGAGATGATATACTTCTACCCTGAAGAGAAGGGAAAGACTTCAAATATGATTGGTGAAAATAATCAGATGCCTAAATATAACGCAGATAGGATGAATGACACAAGAGCCCACCTTCTAAACCAGACTGAAGTGACACATTAAAAAGAAATTGCTTTATTCACAGCTCTTGTTCACTAGCACCCTTTACACTCATTTTCCTAACTCCCACTCTGCACCAGCATCATTCAAACAGTCCTTATTTCCTAGGAGAAAGCATCCCATTGCAACAATCCCGGAACTGCCCGGATTCACCTCACGGGAGGAACGTCACACCAGTGTCATTCTAATGATACTCCCATTCATTTATTTATTTATTATCCTCATCTGAGGATTATTTTTCCATTTATCACTTAGAGAGAGTGAAGAGAGAGGGAAAGACAGAAAGGAACATTGATGTGAGAGAAACACATCAATTGGTTGCCTCCTGCATACACCCCGACCAGGGACGGGGCTGCCGAGGAGCCTGAAAATGAGGTACGTGCCCTTGACCAAAATCAAACCCAGGACCCTTTGGTCTGCAGGCCGATGCTCTAGTCACTGAGCCAAACCAGCTAGGGCGGAGACGCCAGTGCACGGGCACTAGGCTAGGCATTCATGCCCCTAATTCCATTTGGCCTTCACAAACCAGTGAAGGGGGAGCTCGCTCCAGCCCAGATTCAGAAGCTCAGAAAGGCAGTGACACTCCTCAGGGGGTACAGCCAAGTCTGCCCATCTCTAAGGCTGGGAATTTTTAACCTCTCCACACTGCACGGCCCTGGCTGGGCGTCCTTTGGGGAACCCAGGGCAGGCTGTAGTGGAGCTCTGGGATCCCTGCCCAGGAAACAAGAGAACTGGAGTCCAGCCTGGTGCATAGCAAGTGGGCAAAGGCTGCTCCTTTCAAAGCCACCTGCACAGTCTGTGAAGTCTTAGAAGCTGACCCATAAGCAGGCACTTCCTCCGGCCCAGCCAAGGAATGCGCAAAGACCACAAAGACTGTTTCCACCTCCCCCACGCCCCTCACCCCCGACCTGGAATACAACCACCATCACTCCCAATACCAGCAGCAGCAGGATGTGCTTCCGGCCCCTCCCCCCATGGCCTCCTTGTATCCTCACCACAACCCTCGGCTTGGTTCTCCCAGCTGTGGAAATAGGACAGTGAGGCACACAGCTCTTCATGCCATTGTGGGGACCAGCTCAGCAAGTGTGGAACCCACTACAGCACCTCTCAAATAGGTCAGGGAGCTTGGTCCCCTGTGGGCAGGTAGGCTTTGCTCCCAGTGTCCCAATGCAATCCACCCTCAAAGGGTATCCCTCCACGAAATCATCTTCATGGGTTTTCTTGTGGGGGCAGGGTGTGGGGATATTATAACAGCCTTTCTCCCCTTTATATATTTCTTATATATTTTTGCTATAAGCAGTTATTTTTATATTAAGAAAAAATAATAACTATTTCCTTTTCAGAGGAAAAAATGTTCAACTTCCATCTATTCTCATTTTCATCTTAGCCCCTGGATGCTTTTAAATCTATATCCATCTTTTTTAACAGAATGAAGGAGACTCTGGGATTTTGTAGCAATATTAACATTCTCATATTCCTTAGTTTCAACTGTTGTCACTGTCTTCACACGAAGGTAAGCAGCAGACAAGTAGACATCAATCTCCCTTCAGAATGAACCCAAACAATGGCGTTTATCTCCCTGCCCAAGTTGAGTCTGAAAGTTGAGGAAAGTAGTGATTTCATTTCTACCAATTCCACAATACCTTCCAATACGCAATCAGCTTTCCCACCAGCCAAGGTAATCAGGAAGGGAAACAAAGTCGACACTAATGTTTGCTGAAAGCATTTCTTTTGTATATGCATTCCTTAGCTCTTTTTTTAAACAATTGATGCAGTTAAGAAAGGTTGTACACAAAAAATACCTCAAGGAGAATTTTATATGCATTATGGAATTTACTGAAATATTGGCATGAATTTTTTAAAGCAAAAAAAAAGTCCTTCTGTAATTCAAATAACCTTTTTCTAATTAACCTCTATGATTGGCTGATTTTGCTATGCTGGATTTTCTTAAAATAAAGGTCATTTATTTATTTATTTATTAGTCCTTAGTAAACTAGCAGAAAAATTGGGGGATCTATTTTTTTTTGACATGTCAATTTCCAGTTGTCATTTGAAAAAATACTAGAATTATTACACCCACTTATTTAAAAGGTGATCTCAGCATAATTCCTCACTAAGGTCTTAAAGACCAAAAACATATTAGGAATTGACAGATGCTATGATTTATTCTGCTACACGTGTAATCCTGTCAAGGAAATCTGCTCAAGTTTTAGAAAGAATCTATTTTCTAAGGAAATCTAATTTCTGCCTAAGGTGGGATCAATCCCACAGTCTTTTGTAGACAATGACCCTCAACGAGAAAAGTGCATCTAAAGGGTAGTCTGGGCTGTCGGCCAGTGTGACAGACACCCTGACATGGGTCACCCTTCAGAGTTCTCTCCACGCACCACTGAGGCAGGCAACAGGAGGGGCTCACACATTGCGGGCCACCCTGGAGGCCTCCAGTTAAAACCCCACCCCCTGAAAAGGAACCCACAGCAGAGCCAGCCCCTCAAAGTTCTCACTGAATACAGGGCTGCACTGGCCCCACCATGCTCCTCACTCAGACAGGGCCAGCAAAAAGCAGATGTTTTTATGAACAAAGAGAAACTTTATTCTAATATAGCATGGAAAGTTTTTAAGTAGAAATTGTTCTTATCTGACAAAAATATTCTGACACTTTGAACATCTAAAAGGTTATTTCTGTACAATTATATAAATACTAGAGGCCCGATGCATGAAAATTCATGCAAGAGTAGGCCTTCCTTCCCCCAGTTGCCAGCACTGGCTTCCCTCCACTGGCTTCCCTCTGGCACCCAGGACCTGGGCTTTCCTCCTCCGGCTGCCAGCAGGCACCTGGGGCTCGGGCTTGCTTCCCTTTGGCCCTGTCTTCGTCAGGAAGGATGTCCAGAAGACACCCAGTCTAATTAGCATATTACCCTCTTATTATTATAGATTTTTGTGTCTATATAAACATGATGTTTATGATCCTAAAAGCTTTTTGGGGAATCAATACAATTAGAGTTTTTAGAAAATGATTAGCCTAATTAGGAAATAAGAAACACCCTCCAAACACAGATAATTGGGGACACATGGCAGGAAGGGGCTAAGAAGAAAAGGAAGATTGAAAATAATAAAAACACCACAAAACCCTGCACTTGGATTTCAGAGGATAAAACCCAGCAAAAGCTAAATTATATGTAAAAATAAAAATGAACCATCCATGGGAGGGTGAGATGATCTTATGATCAAATTTCATTACAAGACGATACAATCAATACATCATCTGGCAAATTTGTTCTTCCAGGAACAAGGACCTTTTCTTGTTTATTCTTATCAAGCAAAATATTCAAGGTGAAGCAGAAAGAAAAGATTTCAGAGCCAGCAGACATGCATTCAGACCCCTGTTCCAGCAAGTGTACTGGCTGTGTGACCCTGAGCAGGTACTTAACCTCTCTGAGCCTATTCCCCTGCCTGTGAAAGGTGGACAATAATACCTACTTTGGTGGTTTGTTGGGAGGATTAGAGATTAACTTATAAAAAGTGCTTACACTGCCTTGGAAAATAACTGACCCTCAATAAATAAAATTATTTTGTGTGTGTGACAAGGGATTCACTTTAGAATTTAGAATGGGCTTTGCTCTGCCTATTCTAAGATTATGATTCTACTAGTCTATTCCCATGTGATCTGTCAGTCAACAGTAACTCCAAAGTCGAAAACTAGCCGCAGTCCTGCCCCTCCAGGGTCATGCAATCACAAAGAGCTACCAAAAGTTACAAAGGACTTTTCCTTTGGGAAGTTGTGGCCACCCCTTTCCTAAAGCACCACCAACTCAGCATGCAGTAGAAGCTCATGGAGAAGAGCTGTGATGCCCTCTAGTTTGGGAATCTTTGTTTCCTCAGAGTTGCACAAACCACCATGAATTCTACATTTTTCACCATGAAGTAACAGTCACACAGCAGACATGTAACTGAAGCTCCAGGAGCCATGAGGTAGGTTCCTGCCTGCACGAGTCTCCCCCAACAGGTCTTCAAGCACCACAAGTCTTTCTGGGCCCAAGCGCCTGGACCCCACAGGAAGCTGGACTTCTCAAGTCTCAGGCTCTGAGACCCTCACTCCATCTGGGCAACAATGGTCAAGACTCCACAGAGAAGTGGCTCGTAAGCAAGAACGAACTGGCAAGCTCTCTGGCTGGGCATGTGAGTGAGCAGACTCAGGCGGCAGCGCACATGGGCACATGCACTTGAGAAGCGCCTGAGAGCAGCAGCAGGGACCAGGAGGATGCCAGTCCTGCCCTGAAAGACGAGGGTGCCACCCCCAGTGTCAAGGAAAGAAAAAGAAGAGGCTGTACCAGCAGAAACTAAAGAATGCACTTGAGGTAAACTGTGATCTTAGAGAGATGATGCTCGCAGGCATTGTAAAAAAGAGGACAACACCGAGGTTTTTCATGAGTTCTATGGAAAGGCTCAGCTAAGTTTTTGGTCCTGGTAAGATTTTCTTCATTTCACAGACAGTCATCCCAGATACTAAATAAAGCCGAGGTCTGTAAGAGGGGTGGCTGTCCACCCTATTCTAGAAGCCCACACCAATAGCCTGGATAAGGCTTCACCCTGAGCTGTGGGATCCAGGCAGGGTGTTTCTGCCCAGGAGCCACATCTGGACAATGCCATCTGCTGCAGGGAGGAATGATCTGAATGTCCAGGGCGTGGAAGTGGCTGCGATGCTGCACCTGGGGCTAGAGCTGCTGATCAGCTAGGAGATGGACCATGGGGTCTGCACCAGCCTGGAGCTTTCAGATGAACTGCTCCTCGTCCCTGTCATTCAGGAGCAGAGACCACTTGTCCCCACTGTCATCAGCTGAGGTGCTGTGCCGAGACAGCTTGTCAGACTTCAGGGAGGACAGAGACACCTGGCTGATGTAGCTGACCTGGTCCCAGGGCGTGGCCCTGGGGGAGTCCCGGCGCCGGTCATCCATGCCAATGTGCACGCTGACTTGGGATGCAGTGAGGGGCTTCATGCGGCCCTGAGCCTGGGCCTCGTACCTCTCCAGGTCAGGCTTCTTATAGCTGCAAAGTAAGATTCCAAGAGCATTTGAACCATTCTGGACACAGGCTTTTGAAAGCCTCTCATCCAAGTAGTTCAATAACACTTAGTATTAAACTCCTAGGGTTCGGGTAAACTCCCAATTTAGAAACTTTGTATCCAAATGCTTGGCATTAACTTCTTGTTAAATGAAAGCATAAGTAAATGAACATCTATTTTAAAAAAGGAAAAATATTAATACACAGGGATCCTGTATCTACATACAGCCATGGGCTACATAATGATGTTTCAGTCAACAATGGACTGCATATGTGACAGAGGTCCCATAAGGTTATAACGGAGCCGAAAACTTCCTATCCCTAGAGATGTCAGAGCCACTGTGGCACTCATTACTCATGTGTTTGTGGTGATGCTGGCGTTAACAAACCCACTACGCTACCAGCCAGATAAAAGTACAGCACATACAGTTATGTACAGAACATAATGATGATAATGTATGATTATGTTAATGGTTTGTATACTTACTCTACTATATTTTTTATTATTTTAGGATGTATTCTTTCTACTTATTAAAAACCAGTTTGCTACTACACTGGCAGCAACCTCATACATCTCCTGTCTACTGCATCTCTTGACTACATCATTTTCTCTTGTGCTTGAATTATTCTCATGTTGTTTTGTACTGTAACATGCTGTACCTAGGAGCAATAGGTAATACCATACAGCCTAGGTGTGTAGTAGGCTATACCTAACCTAGGTTTGTGCAAATGCACTCTATGATGTTCCTTCCCAAAAGGACGAAATTGCCTAACGACACTTCCCAGACTGAATCCCTCGGGTTAAGCAGCATATGACTGTACTTACATAAGCAGCCCTTGAGCAAAATAACTAGAATAGCCCAGCACGTGATGACTGTTAAGTGATAGATTACTTGATCATGGTGCTAATAAATCATTATACACTCAGCTGTCCCTTAGGTCTTTGCCTTAGGTGAATGAATCAGGAATCTGAGCTTAGCACACACCCACTGCTGGCCCAGGAGGCGCACCAGCCAGCCGAAACTGCGTTGCGCATGCAGTGCAAAGGGGCCTAGCAAGTATTGCCTTGCCTACAGCACATGCTCATGCCCTGTGGGGACTCACCACTTGAGCTGCAGCGACGAGAGAACTACAGACACAGAGGAGGCTGCCATGGCTGCCGAGCCCATCCACGGCTGCAGCACGATGCCAAAGGGCATGAAGACACCTGTGTGGGTTGGCGGGGGGGAGAGAACACTCACTGTGCAGCCCAGAGAGAGCAAGGAGAGGGCCCACCAGGAAGTGCTCAGCATAACTTGGAAGCCCCCTGCCACAGTGAGCACATGCCTGCAGGCCTCTAAAGCAGGCTATCTCAGAGCTGGGCAGTGGGAGGCGCTGTTGAAGGGACTGGGGTCTCCCATCCACCCTGCCCTTCCTGGGCCTGTCCATAGGTGCCAACACCATTTCAGGGGAAACTCCAGGAGAACAGTGAATCTGAGGAACCAGAGGGGTAGCAGCAGGATGGGGGAGCCAGCTGTCCTGAGGCACCGCGGGGACTGTGTGAGCACTCAGAGGACACACTGCTAGTGACCACAGATCTGTCTGCATGGGTTGTCTTCCCTCGGGGCTCAAAACATCTTTTTAAAGGGCAATGTGAGCTAGGACCCAGGACAGGGCCAGGAGACTCAGTCCACATCTGGGCAACGGTCTGTGGCAGAGGCACAAACACAGGAGTGAATCAGCACCTGGGCTGGCTCTGGAAGCAGCAGGTACAGCTGCCTGGCCCACCCCACCCAGTACGTTCAGGCAGACATGCTAATCATCATGTGAGTCACCTTTAACCACTCAGGCACAACAGGGGACATGAAGTGGGAAAGTTGTGTTTACAAACTTTAGGTCTCAGCCCACGTAGAAGCCTTTCCTTGCAGAAGAGCTTTTTCCTACTGGGTAACTCAGTACTGAACGGGGAAGAGAGGAGTTATGAGGCAGAAAAATCCATCTCTTCCTGGGAGACAGGGTACATCTCGGGCAGGATGCATTTTTAAATTAAGGTTCTAAAATATCAATCACGGTGCCTAGCATGTAGCAGGGGCCCCATAACTGTTAATAATGCTAGGTTTTCAGACCGTATGTGTAATAAATGGTTCAGAAAACAGGGCCATAGTAAATAAATAGTCAAGCATCTTGGCAGCTTTTCAGAGAGAACCAGAGTGAATGAAGGTTGGGGTTCTCTCTGAAGTTTCTCATTTACTTTTAGAGAGTTAGCAAGCAGAGCACATGATAAAATCAACACTTTCTAAAATGCTCCTGGCCAGCTAGCCAGCGAGGTGGGCTGCGCACTAAGTTCGGCAGGAACCGGGCACACAGAGAGCTAGAGGCAAAGGTCACAAGCAGGGAGAGCCCCGTTACCTGCTGCGATGGGAATGCCAACCAGGTTATAGATCAACGCCAGCACCAGGTTGAGCCGTATCCTCCAGACAGTCCTCTTGGAGAGATGAATGGCAGCGACTACATCGAGCAAGTCATTCTGAGGTAGAGGAGCATTTGGTGAGCCAGGAGCTGTGCCCACAGCCCTTACCCCTCCCACTGCCTGGACAACGGGGAGGAGGCACAGCACGCTCACTCTGATGAGAACAACGTCAGCCGCCTCAATGGCGACATCTGTGCCTGTCCCGATGGCGATGCCGACATCGGCCTGTGCCAAGGCTGGGGAGTCATTAATGCCGTCTCCCACCATGGCGACTTTCTTCCCTTCCTTCTGGAGCTCCTGGACCTTGGCCACCTTGTGAGAAGGCAGCACCTCTGCAAAGACTTTGTTGATGCCAACCTAAAGGAAAGGAAAATAGCCATTAAAAAAAATAAATATATGACAATGCCTGGTGTTGGCAAAGGATAGGAATAGTAGCAGAAACCCAAATCTTCCTGCCCAGCCCCCACCCGGCCTCCAGGTTGTCAATGATGTCAGTCACCAAGCCCCACAGGTTCTAGATCACATGGCAAATTTACTCCCTGATCCCATCACAAGGACAGGCAGTGGTTTGGGGCCCTCACTGGTCTCCCAGCCCATGTCCCGGCCTCCCACTCTCTTCTCCATATGCTGTCCCAGTGTCTTTCCAAAACAAATTATTTGGTCATTTTCCTTTCCTGCTTAATCTCCTCCAGTGGACCCCAGTTCCCTTAGGACAACATCTAAATTCCTCGGTCTGCCTCCTGAGGTCCCCTTCGTCCCCTAGATCTCTGCTCATCTCCAGCTCCCTGCACCATTCAGCTCCATGTGCTCTCCAACTCCCCACTACTTTGTACCCCTGGATGGTGCTCCTGCTGCCTGTTCTGCCCTGGAAGGTCAGCTTGCTTTCCCTCCTCCTGCCCACTCTTCTTCACCAGACCACTCCTGACTCAAGCTTCCTCTCCCCTGAGAAGGCATCCTCAGCCCCTGCCAGGCTGGAGGGAAGTTGGCAGCACCCACATGCCCCATGCACTCTTCTGTTGAAACACCAAGGACTCATTTTATAGTTGGTCACTGGTCCACCCTCCCACAGGACTGGGAGCTCCTTAAGGGCAGGTACCCTCTTCACTCCTCTCTGTAGCCTGGGCAGTGTTTAATAAATGCTTGCTGAATGAATGAACAAGTTTTAACCAGGAAAGGGAGTAACTCAACAAGTCCATCATTAGCAAAATGCCCAGTAAAGAGAGGTACTGTTGCTTCCCTCATAAGATGCAATTCATTTTCAAAAGCATACCACTGTACACACATTTTTAGGAGGAGGGGTATATGTGCTCTTCAGGAATTTGTACTGGAGCCATCCCCGTGAGATGGGCCAGGCAAGCATGCAGCAGCTCTGTCTGCACAGCCCAAACTCAGAACCAGGGCTGTGGGGGAACTGCCTGGGATCAGTCACTTATCTGGTGCAACCAGTAGGAAGAGCTGAGCTAGCAAAACATTCCTTCAACATAAAGACTACAAAGTTGTTTATGTAAGCCCTCAAGCCATGGTGGTTTTTTTTGTTCACTGTGAAGACTGGAATGGAGAATGATGGAGTTGCTTTTCCAGGGCTGCAGCCAGTCCTGCATGAATCACAGCTCCCAGGCTGCAGGGCGTGACCTTTGCTGCTACAGCATGGTGGTCAGGGGTGGGGGTGGGGGTGGGGGTGCTACATTGCTGAAAAGAACCCATCCAGGGGGAAGCTGAAGCAAAGCTGAGTGCTGGATGCACTGGTGCTTAGTTTTTCCCCTCAAACTGCTTCTGTGAGCTTAACATCACTTTAGTTTGAGAAGGGGAAGAGGGCCCCGGCCCAGACCTGGGTGGCGATGGCTCTGGCTGTCTTGCGGTTGTCCCCCGTGATCAGCGCCACGTCCACGCCCATGCTCTTCAGCGTGTGCACAGCCAGGGCGGCCTCCTGCTTGACGGCGTCTGCAATGGCGATCATTCCACAGAGCACCCCTGCGGGAGACACCACAGTGGGTGCAGGAAGCAGGGCCCTGGGCGGCCCAAGGAGCACAGCCGGTTTCAGTTTCCTTAACAGCATGTTACCCACAAGAAACAAAACACCCAATTATAGAACACTAGAGGCCCAGTGCACAAAAATTTGTGCACTCGGGGGGGGGGGGGGGTTCCTCAGCCCGGCCTGTGCCCTCTCACAGTCTGGGACCCCTTGGGAGATAACGACCTGCTGGCTTAGGCCTGCTCCCGGGTGGCAGAGGGCAGGCCTAATCCCTAGGTGCAGCCCCTGGTCGGGCTCAGAGCAGGGCCGATTGGGGAGTTGGGGCACCGCCCCCTGTCATGCACAGAGCAGGGCAGATCGGGAGGTTGTGATACCACCCTCAGTCACGCTCAGGGTAGGGCCGATTTGGGGGGGGGGGGGCACTGCCCCCTGTCACATTCAAGGCAGGGTCGATGGGGAGGTTGCAGTGCCACCCCGTCACGCACAGAGCAGGGCCAATCAGGGGGTTGGGGTGCTGCCCCCTGTCACGCACAGAGCAGGGTCGATCAGGGGGTTGGGGAGCTCCCCCCTGTCACACACAGAGTAGGGTCGATCAGGGGGTTGGGGAGCTCCCCCCTGTCATGCAAGAGCAGGGCCAATAGGGGAGTTGGGGCACCACCCCCTGTCACACACAGAGCAGGGCGGATCAGGGGGTTGGGGCGCTGCCCTCTATCACCCACAGAGCAGGGCCGATCAGAGGGTTGGGGCACTGCCACTGTAACACTCAGGGCAGGGCCGATGGGGAGATTATGGCTCTACCCCGTCACACACAGAGCAGGGCCCATGGGGTGGGGGAGTTGGGGCGCCACACCCTGTCACACACAGAGCCGCAGGGCGATCAGGGGATTGGGGAGCTCCCCCCTATCAGGCACAGAGCAGGGCCGATCAGGGGGTTTGGGCGCTGCCCCCTGTCACGCTGATCCCGGTGCTGGGAGGCATATTACCCTTTTACTATATAGGATAGAGGCCTGGTGCACGTGTGGGGGCCGGCTGGTTTGCCTTGAAGGGTGTCCTGGATCAGGGTGGGGGTCCCCACTGGGGTGCCTGGCCAGACTGGGAGAGGGGATGATGGCTGTTTGCAGCTGGTCACACACCCTTCAGGGTGGGGGTCCCCACTTGGGTGCCTGGCCAGTGTGGGTGAGGGGCTGAGGGCTGTTTTCAGGCTGGGACTGAAGCTCCCAACTGCTCCTTTTTTTTTTTTTTTAAATTCTGGGCCAGCTTTAGCTCTGAGGCTCCAGCTCTGAGGCCTCTGCTGCTGAAAGAAGGTATCTGGTTTGTTTCGGTTCTATAATCGAAACTCTGTATCAATTCCAGCTCTGAGATCCTGGGCTCGCTGAAAGCAGGTTTCTGGGGTTTTGTTTAGCTTCTGTATTTGTTACAATATTTTTTAAACTGCAAGCTCAGAGGCCAGCAAGGCAGGCGGGGAACGTTGGTTTCCTCCGTCACTGAAGCAATCAAGCCTCCTGTTAGTTTCAAGCTGCCTGGCTGCCGGCCGCCATCTTGGCTGGCAGTTAATTTGCATATCGCCCTGATTAGCCAATGGGAAGGGTAGCGGTTGTACGCCAATTACCATGTTTCTCTTTTATTAGATAGGATAATATGGTTTGATTCTGTTTTTTTTAAAATTTACATAGGACAGATGCATACAAAGTCTGGAAGGACTATCAAAATGTCAACAGTGGCTCTCTGAGGTGTAGGCTAATAAGCAACTCCATTTTCTTCCTTATAGCTCTCAGAATTTTCCAAATTTTCCGCATGGCACATCCACTTGCAGAGTATCTAGCTCATAACTGAATATACCTTAGCTATTAAAACATGACAAATATAACAAATACAGAAAATACTACTTAGGAAGTAATGATTGTCTAAATAGCAAGAAAATCAATACTTCATTTTTTTTCCCTTGTGATAAAAGCCACTTGAATAGAACTTTTTTTTGGAGTGAACCTTTTAGATACTGAGGCAGGAAGGCTTTTGAGGCCTGAGGTGTGGCGGCAACAGAGTGAGGGTGAGTGATGTGTAAGGGGCATGACTCCAATTGAGCCAATTCTGCTCTGTCAAGTGGAGGGAATTGTGGGTTTACAAGGACACAATAGGAGGCGGCCTCGTGATGGGAGGAGGAAAACGAAAAAGTGAATAGGAAAGAGGACCTAAATTAGTTCTTATCTGCATATAGTTTTACTTCTATTAGCAGACACTAACATTAACAAGTAAGACGCTAATCTACCTGAGATGTAAAGCCCAAGATATAAATGGGTCCTTAGATACACTCCATCTTGAGAAGCGGAGGCAAGCTGCAGGGACCTCATTCTTTCAGGGCATGCTAGGGTTAAACCTCTTGGAAAGTGAGCTGCTTTGTCTGCAGTGATGAGGAGGAGGACTCCAAGCTGCTAGCTTTGACTGCAGCAAACAATGATGGTGAAGACAGAACTCCAAGCATAAGGAGACAGGTGCCAGAGCAGAGCTGGCTCTGCGGCAGAGAGGAGGGCGAGGGAAAGGGCCTCGGGACCGGGGATGCCATGAAAAAGAGGTCAGCGCAATCTTTTACAAGGGAAAACTAAAATTAGTAAAGGGAGATTGTTTCTTTTTAAAGAGGCAGGATCTATTTTTGCCTGACATCGCCAGAAGCTTTATGTCTAAGAGAGCAGGAGGAAGGCAGAGTGATACCGTCAATAGCCACCAAGATGGCCGTGTGGCCCTTCATCTCGTGGTCTGTCATAGCGTCGCTGACCTCGCTGGAAATGGCTAAGCCGTTGCGCCTCATCCATTCTCGGTTTCCAATCAGCACAGAGAAAGTCTGGGGAGTGATGTCTGTTCAAAAGAGTTTGTGGTTATTCCCAGTGTAATTTCATCATGAGAAATTACTAAAACTATGGAGCCCTTTTAACGGCAAAATATCCATTTGACCATTCCGAGAAATTATCACTTAGTAAGTGCCTCTCAGAACACCATCCTTAAAGGACCAGGGGGAAAAGTATAATTAATGTGTAGAACATGTGGGTATGAATTAAAATGGGACATTAAAAGGTACATTTTCTATGTGTGAAAATGTTACAAACCTATCAGACATTATGTGGTGTCCCTATCTGCTTTTTAGAGGAATCTGCTGCTTCTTTTTCAGGGAGTTATTTCTCCAGCATCAAATGCAAGTGGTGACTAGCGACATCACTGCTTGGTGTAGATGACCCAAGGTGAACAGCAAGTACTCTGTCTACTTCTATGAAATGTTTTAAAGCTATACCTCCTAAAAGGCCAGTGAGTCTTTCTCCTGTCACCTTCCATGTGTGCCAGTAACTTAGGCGTCACTGCATGAACCAGTCCCTGGGCACTAAATGGAAAGGTCATCCTAGGGCTTTAAGTTGCTAAAAGGTGGCAGATGGCTTCCAACAGTGAAATCTAAATCAAGACTCAATTACCAACATACTTAAGAGAAAGCACTAGACACAGTTGTTTTTTCTGGTTTGAGGTGTTAAGTTTTCATACTCTTACACTGACGGCTAACAAGCTATCCTTAGAATAAGAAAGGCCATTATTCAAAAGCAGCTCTCACTCCAAGCAGTGTCCCTGCTTAGCGTGGCCAGACCATTCCCATCAGCTTTCCCTTACTGCTGCTGGCTCTGTAAACACAAAACTTCCCATCAGAGTTCTACTAAGCGCGAGGTTTCCTGTTTAGGAAGAACAAAGCAGAATTCCCAGCTGTCCACTTTGTAGCTCACAAGAAGCCAGGCTAACTTGGGATAAGAAAGTGGAGACTCAAAATTATGAACAATACTCTATAGATTTACGTAATAGACTACTTTTGTCTGCCATTGGCACTAAGAGTCAGAGGAATCAAATACAAGAGGACCTTCAGGCTTTCCTGGGGAGGGAGGCGTGCAGTGCACCTGCCACGAGCCACCTTTCTCCACAGCAGGGGAACCAGGTAGCATGGTGCTCTCTGTGTCTGGCACGCTGCCACCTGACCCAGCCAGACCCGACCCTTGGCTGACTGAGCACCAGAGACAAAGGCCAGGGATACCTATTTCCATGGGGACACTGCCAACCCCATTCAGGTGAGTGGCCCGTTCGCTCAGGTGCTCGCTGTGGGCCAGGATGCCTTCCACGCTGCTGACTTTACAGCCAATTCCACAGCCTGGCACGGCCTGGAAGTCCATGCAGTATCCCAAGGCCTCAGTTCCAAGTTCCTGTGAAGGAAGGGAGCAGGAAGAGGAACCAGAAAACAGAGGGGGAGGTGAGAGGGAGAAGGGCAGAGATGGGGGTGAGAGTAGGAGAGAGAGCAGCCCCAACCATGAATTAAGATGGAAAGGTGGGATGGGAAGTAGAATTGCAGGAAAAGGTAAAGAGATAAACGATTAACTCAGCAATTCCTTTTCCCTGACACAGACATTTTAATTATTAAACTGAACAAAATTAAATAGCCAAAACTCTGTCCTTAGGTGGATGCCTCATGATATTGGACATGTTGCAGACTAGGAGAAAGGCTATTCACATGAAACATCTCAAATTAAGGATGGGGGATTGTAAAGGTGTCAAAGAGAGGAAATATGTTATTTTTATGTCACAAGTAATTTCATTAAAATAATGGAATAGGCAAGTGGTAACAAAGCTATTCTTAGGCTATTAAGAGAAAACTGCCCACTTACAGACCCGTGGAGGAGGGTGATGTGGCAGGAGAAAGGAGTGGGGCACTGTTTTTATTTGGGTTAACAAAACAGCAAAGGAAGCATGGCTGAGGGTGAGCAGAATTCTTTTTGAAACATCAGAAAGGTGAGAGGTGAAATGGCATGCCTGGCCCTACATGAAAGACAGAAACACGAAAAGAGATTTCTAGAAGGTTCCCTGTCCAGGAAGAGTTGTCAACTTTTTCAAGGCATCCATGTAACCCTCTACATTTACTGATAATTGTATCTGCCCGCACCGTTTACATTTTTTCTGGGCAGTATTCTGGGACATTCTGCTGCTTCTATATTCATATTGAAAATAGAGAAAATTAAATAGGACCTTCGTCTGAGAAGATCAAAAGATGAATGCTTCCCAAGTAACTGTGCCAAGAACCCATTGGGCTTCCGCTCACTTCTGCTGGCTCCTCTCCATTTCAGATGTTCCCGACTTCATGGATTTCTACCCTGTCATCCCCATTCATTTCTGTATCCCTTTGCACTAAGTAAAGGACTGAATTTATATACCATCTGTCTTCCTCACCCAACCAGCAAGCAGCCCCGAGAGGCAGAGTTCCCAACTTCATAGTTGTCCCGAGCCCAGGTGCTCAGTAAATGCTCAACAAATGACTGTTAACACTGAGCTGCTTTTGCAATGATCTGGAGATGTGACAAGGGACCAACTACTGTGAGCTACATCTCCACTGGCCTGCTAAGTGGTTTTCCAGATCACACAAGCCAAGGCCTCCTCAAAGGCAGCTGACTGAGATGCCATGGCAGCTGAGAGGAAAAGCCTGTTAGGAGGAAGGAGCTTGGAGGCTCCAGCCTCACAGGTGAGAGAGGAGGCTGAGGGAGGAGCGGGAGGAGGAGCAATGCCCAGGTCTTCATACCTCTTTACAGTATTTGGTGACAGCCACACCCAAGGGGTGCTCACTGCTGGCCTCCGCAGTCCCCACCACAGCAAGAACTTTCCTGAGGGGCAGCGTGGCCACATCCACGAGCAAGAGGACCCGCATGACTTTGGGGACCCCGTGGGTAATGGTGCCAGTTTTGTCAAACATCACAGTCTTTATCTGTCAAAACAACCACATCTCGGTTAGCACAAATACAGATGGAAGGGACTTTAAAATCCACACAATCTTGAGGCAGAACTTAACAACAGTCCTTAATCCGTCATGACATAATCATCTGCAATCAATCACAAGGTTCAACCACTCTCCCTGCAAAAACTGTTTCCCTCTATGCCGCCCCCCCCCCCCCCCCCCCAAATCATCACTATGTTTTAACCTTAACCAGGTTGAGCCAGAAACTCTCACTCTGATGTAGCGAGGGATGGCACGCCGTCTCCTGGACAGTAACACTGGCAGATTTCTTGTGCAGGATCAGGAGCCAGGGATCTGGGAGTCGGCTATCTACTGCTATCTGCTGAGTCAATCATGCTTTTCTCTGGCCTTCGTAAGTGCAAAAGCCTACTAACATTAAAGCTCTTGCACTCCAAGTTCAAGGAAGGGAGTATTCCTTGGCCATAATAACAGGTAACCATCAGAGCCAGTTTTTAGACCTGCCCCACTTAGTCAATGGCAGCTTTGCACCAGTCCCTGTGGGTGGGCTCAGCCAGTCAATAACAGCCACACTGGCACCTGCTTTCCTATGGCCAGAGTCCACCAATCCCTGGACTCCGGCTTCCTCAAGCCCCATATTAGGTCTGCTTGCTGTGTTCAGACTATGACCCACAAGCATGGTTCTCCCTTCATTAACAAATAATAGATTCAGCTTTTTGTTTCTGCAGCTGAGTGCTGGCCCCTTCAACACTATCAACTGGTCTTCCTCCATCAATTCTTGCCTCCTTTTAGTCCATCCTTCACTTTGTAACCAGATCTTCCCAACAAGTAATCCAGTCACATCACATAGGCGCTTCAAACCCCTCCACAGCTCCCTGTTGTTCTTTGTGCTAATTTCCAAATCCTTTCATAAACCTCCAAGACCCTTCAAGGTCCCTCTCTCCCTCACCTTTTCCCTCAATAGCCTGATCTATCGATTTCTCTTTCTCTCAATGACTTTCTTTCAGTTCCTCATTTATTATTCAGCAAATAACTATTGAGTGTTTTCAATGTGCCAGGCACTGGGCAAGACACTGGGGGATACAATGATGGGAACAGTTCACAGTCTTCGATGTTATAGAGTCTACGATACAGCACCCCCTACCCAGCTCCTTATCCCCCAGGTCCTTTCCATGTGCTTTCCCCACTGCCAGAACATGCTTCCCAACCTCCGTTTTCTGACTCACTCTCACTCAACTGTCAGGTCTCAGATACACCACCCCTCATGGCCAGTCCCACACACACAAGTCTATGCAAGGCCCCCTGCTGAGCTGAGCAGCGTTGCACCCCATCTCATAGTATTTGTTCTTTACTTACTCCATACTTGTCTTTCCCCATCCTTGATAGCCAAAGACCATGACTAGGGCCAGCCATAAGACCCACACATAGTACATACTCAACAAATATTGACTACATTAGTGGAAGGTTAAGGATTGGTATGTTTGGCCAAAGGAAGATTCTTTATACACGGTTGCCCATTATTCCACTCCCCAGGTCACAGGACCCCTCTGCTAATCACACAGATGCAGAGCTGGTACTTTTCTCCAGGTGTGAAACCTGGCTCTGCCATTTATTAGCTGAAGGCCTTTAGGCAAGTCACCTGGCCTCCTCCTGCTATAGCTCCCTCATCTGTAAAATGGGAATAATGGCACTACCTCAAAGCTGTTGATCAGATTAAATCAACTAATATTTATAAAGTGTTTAATTCTATAACTGTTAACTGCTGCTATCATTCTGTCAGTCCTCGCTTCCTGTTGTTTTACTTAATGAACAGTGCTATCCTCGGGCCTCTTTCAGGTTTATCTCTTAATATGAAATTTAAACAGACACTATTTTCACTAGACCTCAAAGTTTAAAAAAAATCATGTAGTAAACAACTACAAAATCATCCTAGTCAAGACCCCGAAAGACGGTCAGGAGCACTGCAGTGCTGGGCCAACCTTGTGGGCCATCTCCAGAGGCTTGCCCCCCTTGATGAGGATGCCGTTCCGGGCAGCCACGCCGGTGCCCACCATGACTGCCGTGGGTGTGGCCAAGCCCAGGGAGCAGGGGCAGGCAATGCACAGCACTGTGATGGACGTCTGGAATGCAAACCGGATGATTACCTCTGCCTGGGCAATATGTTTATTGGGAATCTGAAAAGAGGAAAGAGAGGTAAGCGGAGAGTGAAATGAGAAATCACACAGAATCCTAATCATTGTTGTTTCCTGTGTAAATCCAAAACAAAGTATGGGTCTCTTTTCCAGATATGGTGGCACATACTGGTATTATTTGCATTCTGACATCTGGAGTTATCTTCGTTTATTTTTTTTTTAATGGCTGGTGTCTTTGGAGGACAATCAGGAGATACTATATTCACTTAATTACAATAAAAAGTAAGTTTTCTAAATCAAGGATACAGACCACAATCTCATTAGCTTCTATCTACATACTTTTTCTTTTTGAAAGGCAGAATTCTAAAATAAGATATATTATTAAAGGGTAATTTAATTTTTATAGAAATAGTTGGAGTTGGGTAGAGGGCCTGTTGTTTAAGACATAATGCATTTCTTAGAGGTAAGATGATCTGTGTGTGTATTTTTTAAAAAACACACACAACAATTCTTACCAAAATAACACCTGGCGTTGTGATGGGATTGGACAGACTTCTAGAAGCTGACATGAACCCTGTCCCTACAGTGATTTTTATGTAGCACAGTGACAACAGTATCTTAAAGGAACATGCAGTACCTCATTTGCCAGCATCCTCCCTGATATTGCAGATAAAACAAAAGAAGCCAAAGTAAGACGGAAAGGCAGGGAACAGCAGAAAGTCACATATTCCAATTTGTTTAACACTGAATTTTTCCATAGCCACATGCCAATGAGCTGCTCTCCCACAAAAGCAGAAACTTTAGGCAGTGAGGTGCCACAGTAGCCAGTGGCAAATTCTGGAATACAGTCATAGGTTACTTAAAAGCAATGAAGTCTCCTTAGATGTCAGAAAATGTAAAACTTGGACATTTTTCATTTTAAGATAGGAAATTTAAGAGAGAAAATGACATCTTAGTGAATCACACACACACCGACAATATGATATACCTTTAATTATGAGTAAAAACAAGTTTTTTAAAAGTATTATCCATTCCATAGTTGCAATTTCTTATTCTATGGCTCTAAGGTACACATTACACTGGGCTAAGTATGAGATATTTTTGAAAAATAAGGTAAAACATTGTTCTATTCACTGGGCAGTTATCAAATACTACTCTACTAGTAAGTGGGTCATTAGCTTTTTATGTATATCAAGGGATCTCAACCTCAGCACTATTGATATTTAGGGCCAGATAATTATTTGTGGGGGCTGTCCTGTGCATTGTAGAATGTTAACAGCATCCCTGGTCTCTACCCACTAGGTGCCAGTAGCATCCCCTCCTCAGTCATGAGAACCAAAAATGTCTCCAGACATGGCCAAATGTCCCTGGGGGCAACAAAATCAGTCCCAATTAGAAATCACTAAGCTCTAATTTCTAAAGCAGAAAGTTTTTTTTGTTTTGTTATTTTATACCTTTTTAAATGTTTGATAAAACTACATTTCTTAAGATAAATTCTTCATCCACTTTTTAAACTAAAAATATATGTATAGACCATTGCCTCATGTTGAATAGATATTTACTAAAAACCCACTAGCATTGCTTGGAAAGCTGCAAGGTTAAAGATGGTATTTATGGACATAGACAGCAAAAATACATTTTTCTTAAAATTTGTTAAATATTATCATGCATGCCATCAAAATCTGAAGTGACCTATCTGCTATGGTGTGTGGTTCAAAACTCTCCAAATGGACAATACTGCTTGAAGCATTGCAACTGAGAGCCAACTGATGTTTGTGAAATTATCTAACTAGGAAGCAAAGACCATCCTATCCTATATAATAAAAGGCTAATATGCAAATCGACCAAACTGCGGAACGACGGGTTGCTATGATGCGCACTGACCACCAAGGGGCAGACGCTCAATGCAGGAGCTTCCCCCTGGTGGTCAGTGTGCTTCCACAGGGGGAGCACCACTCAGCCTGAAGCTGGGCTCACAGCTGGCGAGTGCAGCAGCGGTGGCGGGTGCCTCTCCTGCCTCCACGGCAGTGCTAAGGATGTCAGACTGATGGTTTAGGCCACTCCCTGCAGGCTCCCGGACACCAAGAGGGTTCAGGCCGGGTTGAGGGGCCCCCTCAAGTGCAAGAATTTTGTGCATTGGGCCTCTAGTCTTTAATAAAAACCTGCAGAAGTAAAGTGACTGATTTCCTACCACAGCTAAGATTTTGCTGCCAATAAGTAAAGCAAGCAAATAAAATGTAATGGGTAACCAAAGCCCATTGAATCTAAGACATGAAAGAATAGGGTTAATGGCAATAGCTTATCTAAAACAACAACCATATAGCCCACAGCATTCAACTTACAGGAAAGTACTTCTGAACAACACCAAAATCGATAAAACCGATTATAATCCACACCACCAACGTCAAAGTTGAAATGATGATGATAAATGGGACAAAATATCCACTAAATTGGTCAGCCAGTTGCTGAATGGGTGCCTATAAAAATAAAACACCAAGACCACAGGAAATTACAATCTGCAAAGCAATCAAACACCACAAGAATGGACAAGGACTGGGATTCTCAGCTCCCTCATTAACTTAAAAAAAAAACACCACTTTATTGTTGAAAGTATGCCCCCTCTTCCCTCCCCCCGCCCCCCCCCCGCCACTGACCTCTTCTAGCTCACCCCCTTCTAGCAGAAGAGATATTGTTCTTTACATTTTTACATTACCTTTGACATCTGAGCCTCTTCCACCAATTTCACAATCTGAGCCAAAGTGGTGTCATTGCCCACATGGGTAGCTTTAACGAGCACAGAGCCATGTGCGTTTATAGACCCAGCAATCACTGTGCTTCCAGGTTTCTTAGTGACTGGCATGGCTTCTCCTAGAGGTGGAGAGAAGAGACCAACTTTCATGCACTAAAGCCCCATTCAGTGTTCATGGGACCTGCCACTGCACTGATACCCACCCGAAGGGAATGCAAAACAAGTCACCTAACCTGTGATGAGGGACTCGTCGGCCATGGTATTGCCTTCTAGGACTTTCCCATCCACTGGGAACTTTCCCCCTGGAACAACCTTGATGACATCACCCCGCTGCACCAGCTCCATGGGCACTTGCTCCTCTCTGCAATAAATGCCACTCAAGTTACACACATGGCCACTCATTGCAGCTCACCCTCTTGGTCTGTCACTCGGGCTGAGTTCTACAACTGTTGGACTGGTTACACTATACTTGTTTTACACAGAGCAGCGGTATTCCGTGTATCTGTCAGTTACAGATTGAGTCAGTATTTATTGTGCCACTACTATTTATTGTGGCACTGGGAATATAGCTGTGACTGGGATAGCAAAGTCCCCACCTCATGAAGACAAATTTCGTGGAGGAAACAGAGCAAACAAATTAGTCCAGGTATTAAATAAACGCTGTGATGAAAATGTGACTGGAGGGCTTCTTTAGTTGTGGAGGGAGGAAAAAAATGAGAAGGCCTCACTTGACAATGACATTTGAGTTGAGATCTGGATGACAAGAGAGGCCAAAATACCTGGGAAAGTACATTCAAGGGAGAAAAAACAGCTAATGCAAAGGCCCTAAGGCAGACAGAAAGGGTGCCTTTGAGAAATAGGAAGCTGGCAAGCATTGCTGGAGAGAAGAAAGTGGGGCAGGCAGAATGCAGATCACATTGGACCTTGCAGAGCAGAGATGTATGTATGCTTGAATGTAGGGTTTTCAGTAGGAAAGTGACATAATCTGATTCCCATTTTCGTCTCTTTGGCTGCTGCAGGAGCATGGGCTGTAGGGGAAATAACAGAAGCTGAGATAAGAGTTAGGTTGTTGCAATCACCCAAGCAAAAGATGTCAATGGCACAGGCTAGAGATGGAGTGATGAAATACCCAGGAAGTGTTTAGGGCCTGCATCAGTAAGATGAGCAGATGCACTAAATACACAGGGAAAGAATCAAAGATGAACTCTAAATTTTCAGTGTGAGCCACTGGGTGGATGAGAAATCATGTAATGAAATGACAAGAACTATGGAGAAGCAGCTGAGGGAGGAAGAGGAAATAGGAGGCTAACTGAAAATCTCCATTTTAACCTGTTAGGTTTGAAATGCCTATATGACTTAATGTTACGTAGGAAGTTGAAAATATGATTGGAGTCCTGACAGGTGCTGCTCAGTGGTTAGAGCTGCGGCCCGCACATGGAAGGGTCTCGGGTTTGATTCCAGGTCAAGAGCATGTACTTGGGCCCAGCTGGCGTGGAGCTATGAACCAGGAGGTCACAGTTCAATTCCAGGTCAGGGCACATGCCCAGGTTGTGGGCTTGATCCCCACTGTGGGGCGTGCAGGAGGCAGCGATCAGTGTTTCTCTCTCATCATTGATGTTTCTAACTCTCTCCCTTCTTTTCTGAAATCAATAAAAAAATATATATTTTTTTTTTAAAAAAAGAGCATCTACTTGGGTTGTAGGTTCGCACCCCGGCCGGGTTAGGGGCATGCGGGAGGCAACCAATCGATATGTCTCTTTCACATTGATGTTTCTTTCTCTCTACCTCCCCCACCTCCCTTCCTTTTCCACTCAATCTAAAAAACAATGAAAAAATATCCTCAGGTGAGGATTAACACACGTACACACAAAAGACAGAAGAGATCAGGGCTTGAGGTACAATCAGGGGCTGACAAAATAGAAAAGCATTTGAAACCATGAAATGCTAAGAGCTTACCTAGAAGAGTAACAGGAAAAATGGAGATCTGGAACTAAGCCCTGGGTCATACCAATATTTGGAGGTTGAGCAAGAGTGGAAGGGCCAGTGAGGGAGATGCAAAGGGCCAGCCAGTGAAGCGAAGGAAAAGGAGAGGATCCGAAGGAGCACCCAGATGTCATCAAATATGCAGATGTAGTTACACAGATGCAAAAACGTAAAATTCATCATGCTCTATATTAGAATTAATTTGTGTACTTCAGTGAATATAAATTATACATTAATAAAAAAGAAAAATGTAAGGGGCAATAAAGGCTAAAAGTGCTGGTGAGAGATTGAAATGTGGATTAAGGTTGGATTTGGGCACATGGAAATTACTTGATGTCTTTGGCAAAAGCAATTGCAGAAATTGGTAGAGGCAGAAGCTCAACTGGAATGGGCTGAAGAGAGAATGTGAAGTAGAGAAACGAAGATAGCAGCTAAAGACAACTTTTAAAAGAAGTTTTGTTGTGAAAGGGGAGAAAATAACAGAAGCAGAAGAGGGAGCGAATTAAGATAGGAAATCATGAATTGCACAAAGTGTAAATTGTATGATGATGGTGGGGTGGTGAGAGAGAGAAAGGGAGGAGGACCAGCAGGAAGAGTGAGAAAGCGAGAGGGACCAGGCAGGGAACCTGGACCAGCTTTGGGAGCACCTCTCTAAAATCATTGTGTGGGCCAAATATACAGCACTTGCTGGCTCACGAAAAAATGGTGAAAAATCAGAAAATCAGGTCTGTACAACAAGCAGAAATCTGAGGTTATTTTATACTTTCCTTTTGTTCTACAAAGACTACATTTACACTACCAGAGAGGATGTACAAAAAGCCACCTTATTTATGTGAGAAAGAAAAAGACATTTACTGAGTGCAGGTACAGTGCTAGGTTTGTAGATGTCTTCTCTCTCTGAATCTTCCCAAAAGCATATGAGATAAGGTGATATTCACCCATTTGGGCAGAAACCTGAACATTTCTAAGAAAGGTACAAAATTGGACATAGGTGCCCATTTCTTGAAAAATCACTGTATAAATGTATAAGACTCAGGAACCAGCTTGTGCAGACAGGTTTTACATATTTACATCAATATTTTCTTTTTTAAAAGGTGTTAGGAATGTCCTCTGTAGTGAGGACTCAATGTTGCCTGAACCTGAAGGTCCAGATGTACCCACCACGCCGCCCCCTTCCTGCGAGGCTGTGAGGGCACACTGCTCCCGCGGTGTCACCTGGTGCAGGCTGCCTGAGCACACGAAGCCTACCCTGAGACTAAGTTCACGTGTGCACCGTGTGCATCAGGAGCTGGGGACACAGGAGTGAGCACGGCAGACGTGGCCCTGACCTCAGGAGCTCAGAGTCCTCGCCACGGAGCAGCAGTGCAATCCTGGTCAAACCCTGGTTCAAAGCCAGAGTCCTCCTTTCCACAATAGCAATTTTGTTCCCAAGATTAACTGAGATGATGGGAGTCCCAGTGCCTGACATATAGTAAGTGTCCAGCACTACTGACCAGCCTCTGTGTTAACAAGTGTTGTGTTAGGCTGCAGTAATGAACAGGACAAAGTGGAGCCTTCCTCTTGGGAGGGCTAGAAGCTAAAAGCCTATTTGATATGTTACTTCAATAATGGCCATCTATATATATATATGGCGAATATGCAAAGTGTCCCCTTGGGAGTTCAACCTGGAGACCGGGAGTTTGATTGCTTGCTATGATGTGCACTGACTACCAGGGGGTGGTGTGGAACATGGCAGGTGATCAGTGGCAGCGGGACGCTGAGGGAGCGAGGGAAGGAGGAGGCGGGGAGGCAGGAATCTGATCAGACCTGATCATTGGCCAGGCCTAGGGACCCTACCCATGCACGAATTTTGTGCACTGGGCCTCTAGTAATGAAATAAAGGGAGTACTGAAAAGGAGACCTTTCAAGGGAAAGTGGGCAGCAGACTAAAGTCCTGAGTGTCGGATGTGTAAACTGGTGACTCGGCAGGGTGGCGAACAAGGAGAAGGGGAGGATCTCTGCAACTCGAGAATACTCTGCTTTCTTTTGAAGCCTTTCAGCGATGGAGACATCCAGGCTCCGACTCCACCTTTCCGAGTCCTGTCTGTATGACCTGGAGAAATGCTTATCATCCCAGAGGTCTCCACTTGGCAAGAGGCGGCTGTGTCAGGAAAAGGAACGCCTGCACACTTCAGAAAAGAGGACTGTGGGGGCAGAATCTCTCCTCCCCCATTAGCTACCTACTAGGCTTTTGGCTTATATGGTGATACTTGGCACACATGTCCAATTAGGTGCCCTTGTATTAGTAATGTTAATATCTGCTTAATCTAACTTTAAATTTCCACTTTGATCTGAATTAACCAATCTTCCTAACTCTGAACAGCTTAATTTGAAGTGAACAGCCCTTTATAGGGGTGAAGGTGGCTCCTTCTGGTGCGTTCCTAGTAGCATTTCTCCTTCAGCAACTAATGGCCTCCAAAATGCTGAGTTGTGGAGATATATTTAATTGAAACAGCTTTTACCCTAGCATTTCTTCAACTTTAAGAGTTCCTGCCAGCAGTCTGTTTACCTTGCCTGTCTGCTTACTTGTCTAACACAAGTTAAAAATAAATAGAAAAGCCCAGGCTGGTGTTGCTCAGTGGTTAGAATGTCAGTCCAAGCACTGAAAGGTCTTGGGCTCGATTCTCAGTCAAGGGCCCAGTCAAAGTCACGTACCTAGATTGCAGGTTTGATCCCTGGCTCCCATTGGGACCTTTGTGGTAGGCAACCAATTGATGTTCCTCTCTCCCCTTCCCTCCCTCTTTTCCACTCTCTCTAAAAATCAACGGAAAAAAATATCCTTGGGTGTGGATTAACAAAACAAAAAACAAAAGACAACACACACACACACACACACACACACAAACACACACTTAGAATAGCCACTGGTCTAGATAAAATTTATAATTTTGTTTTCCCAGTTATAAGAAACAAAACACTTCAGTGTGAGAGATTGGGGACCAGGCTGTACAGGCCTTTCAATGTCAAGCAATACGCATGTGGAATTTATTTAACATTTGACAGTTGTTTCATTCATTCAACTAGTCAGTATCTGAGCACCTGCCACGTGTATGTCCAGGGTGACCGAAGGCACCAAGTGCTTGGAGAGCACTGAGGAGTGACCACAAGCCAGGCTTTGGGACAGAAAAGGCTTCTGGAGGACACGACATCTAAACCAAGACCTGAAGGACAGGAGCCAGGTGAAGGGGAAGGAAGAAAGGTGTTCAGAGGCAGAGATGACACCTGCAGTGTACAGAGGCCTGGAGACAGGAGAGAGCCTCTTCCTAGGAACTGCCAGTGGGTGGACGATTCGGAGGAATGACAGGACAAGAGGCTGATCCCAAGAGGCACACAGGGCAGATGCTGAGTCTCACATGTGTGCTGAGTATGTACAATAGCAAAATAGCTACACAATAACGCCATCTGATTTGTGGTAAATATTTTGAAGGAGACTAAGAGTGTTACAATGCTTCAGACGAGAGATGGCAGTGGCCTGAGCAAGTGTGGTTGCAGTGGGAAAGGGCAGTGTGCGAGGCCACCAGTGGCTGTGGAGCTAGAAGTGAGAGGACAGAGCCTGTAAGTGCGGATGAGAGGAAAAGGAGTCACATAGGACACCTAGGCCTCTGCCTGGGAGCTGGTGTGGGATGGTGCTATTCACGGAGACAAACAGGCACAAGGGGAAGAGGGAAGCATCTGGGAGGAAGCACAGAGGGAAGATGATGGGAAGGACGCAAACAGGTGGACTGGGTCTTTATGCCCACCCAAGAGACGGATTCCAACAGGCAGGGGAACAACATTGGCACCTGAGGCGGTTTTGAGAATGAAGACACAGGGGATAGAAGGTATCCCAGCGACAGTCTGTAACACACCAAGACAACAGACAATGGGGCCAACACTGAAAGCCAAGATTCATTGATATTTAAGGAATGAGGAGAATGAAGAAATGACTGCCAGATCAATCAGCTATGCAGATGTTCCCATCACCCAAGACTTGGGATGGAGAGAAAGGAGAGGTGGCCCTGGCAGAAGGTCTCACTGAACGGAGCCAGCTGAGGCAGGAAACTCCAGTGGCCTTCAGGAGGCAACGCGGACCTGTCCATACCAGCAGAGGCCCAGATGCAGGAGGGCCCTGTAGGAGGTGGAGTCTGACTTGGGGTGGGGAGGCCTGGTACCAAAGCTACTCAGAAAGGCAGGAAAGCAAGGGGTGACCATGGGCCCATCTCCTCCAAGTAGCCCAGAACACCCTGTCAGGACCCTCCTCCCCCATTTGACAGAGAGGAACTGTACAAAACAGGCATTAATTGATTTGCTCCAAGCACACAGCCCATCTGAGGCAAAGCCAGAATGGTCTTCAAGCTCCTAGCTTAAAAAATGGTACCACCACATTATGATGGTAGTCAGGCCCATAATGTGTCCACCAACAAAAATTAATCACCATCTTTGGAAAAGAACTGAGTTATGGCAGGTGTTTAGCCCCACAGTACTTTGGTATTTCAACTAGCTTTTGCCTTCTGGCAAAGATGCATGTCTCCTGTATTGAAGTCAATGGAGCTGTCCATTGCCATGGTAATCCACGCTTTCAGACGCATTTCCAAATGAAAGGTAAACAGTAAATGAAGTTGCTCTTGGCTTTATTCCTCACCTGAACATTTTCACTTCTCAGAAACTCTCATCATTAATTTAGAAGAAGAAAAGCAATAATTTGTGGAAGGCCTGGGGAGGGATGGAAGTGAGGGTGGGTGGGTAAGGGGACATCTGTAATACTTTCACCAATAAAGATAAATTGAAAAAAAAGAAAAAGGAAAAAATAAAGCAGCCAAGAAGGTTACTAGTGTAGAAGTAACCAAGTGCACGTGGAAGCCTACAGGTGCCAACAAGCCTACAAGTGCCAACGGGGTCCTCCTGTCTGAAGGGTGGCTCTGTGTCTGCATGGCTCTAGTCCCAGCCCTGCCACTCACCTGATGTGGACACATACCTAAGATTCTTCCTAATAAAAGGGGAATCATGAGAGCACCTGCCTCATAGGGCATATCAGGGTTAAATCAGATAATTTATGCAAAGTGCTGAGTAGTGTACCTGGTACATAATAAGTTCTCGAATCTCAGCTATCACCATCATAATTCTGATTAGTATTTAAAAGCCAGCAGCCAGACAATACAGTGCTGCAGTCAGCCTGTGCCTCATTAACTTAGTTCTTCAGGTCTCACTGAATGGTTCATGTACTCAGCACAGGCTCACTGAGAGCCCCACTGGGGAAAAGGACCTGTGCCAGTGACCTCAGAAGTTTGTCTCTTGGAGGACACAGCCAGTGAACCGGCACTGGCAAGAGTGTGATGAATGGACAAGTACACAGTGGGAGAAGGGCACAGGTTGGTGTAAACAACAGAGTTTGGAGTATATGTCATACTGGATGGTAACAATCTGCAAAGATGGAGGCACTGAAGATCAACAAGAAATCAACAGAGGAAGCTCCTGAACAGAGGCCCAAGGAGAGAGACCCATGTTCCATGGGGCAGGCAGGAGTGTGCAGCAGGGGAAGATAGCTTTGTAATTTGAGCGGCAGGAAACTGGTAGATGTCAATAGTCACCAGTGAGATCACAGGTTAAAAGGGAAAGTGGTAGAGCTGGGGAGATTTCAGGAATGTGAAGAAAGCATATAAATAACCACTATCTAGAATTTGAAAATGAGGCTGACCAGAGAAATACAGAAGCAAATTTGTAAAAATGTCCCTATTATTAAATATGCTTTAAGAGTCAGTATATGTAAGGATAAAGAATATGGACTCTGAAACCAACAGGCTGGGTTATATCCCAACTCAACTCCTTACTACCTGTGTGACCATGGGCCAGTTGCTTAGCTTCTCTGAATTTCAGTTTCCTCATCTTTTTAAAAAAATATATTTTATTGATTTTTTACAGAGAGGAAGGGAGAGGGATAGAGAGTTAGAAACAATGATCAACTGCCTCCTGCACACCCCCTACTGGGGATGTGCCCGCAACCAAGGTACATGCCCTTGACCAGAATCGAACCTGGGACCCTTCAGTCCACAGGCCGACACTCTATCCACTGAGCCAAACTGGTTAGGGCAGTTTCCTCATCTTTAAAATAATGGTACTATTAGTCCCTTACTCAAAGTTTTATTATTACCATATTTTTGTTAGATTAAATAAAAGAGGTTAGAATAGAGTCTGGCAAACAGCAAATGCTATATAAGTTCCAGCAATAATGAAAATAATCATTTTTAATATCTGCCAACCTTGTGAAAAAGAAAAATACTACTTCCTTTTTTATTCTTGGCAAGTTGAAACCCTTATCTCTCAGCCTGTCTGAATCCTCTGAATCTTGCAAGGAAGGCCCAGCTCACACTCCATGTTCCTTGGGAAGCTTTTCTTGACCACCACAAGCCTTCCTCTTCTAAATTCCAGGGCTACAAACCGTCTGTACCTCTAATTTATCATTTAGCAGCATACAGCACTGTGAACTTGTGCTTATCTTTGGTACTTAAATGCCTGGTGTACATGACTGGATAGAAGGAGGGATCTTATTGTGCATGTCTATGCCCGCTTTCATGAGATCTAGTGTCACATACACGATGGGTGTTTGATGTGTATGACACAGATTGACATAAATTGACTAAGCACTCTGGATGAAGATAACACACCTGATGATTGAGTTGTCCTCGCCAAGGGTCACCACGGTGGCTTCTGTGGCTTGGAGAGACATGAGTTTGGCAAGGGCTTCTGAGGTTTTGCTCTAAGAAATAACCAGAATGTAAAACAAGAAGTATCATAAACTGACCCCTGCAGGAAAAGTCTGTGCCCCTAACACAGCACACCAAAGGGCTCTCCTGGTCGATGGGACCCACTGAGCATCAACACAGCCATGTCATCGCCACACTGAATGCACAAAGGCCACAGTTCAATTAAACATTTCAGACTGAAAAAATAATACCAATCTACCCACTGATAGTTTTCTTTTAGGTTCAAGCCCATTTCTTTCAGGGCCAGGGTCCCATTCATTTATAAGATACATTAAAATACTGAGTACAATGCAGGCTATTTAAAATGGCATGACCCATTTTTAATAACCTGCATTAGTGGAAATGCGGATTTCTAGACTAATAAGTAGTATACTCAGTTATGTACTAAGAGATGGCATGACCTCTGACCTGAAATCCAGGGTTCTTTCCATGACACAATGCACCGAACAAAGGTTTTAATAATTAACCAGATTAGCTGGGATTTCAGAAGTAGCAACCAATTTGGAGATTAGTGATCAAAGCACCTAATTACTAGTATATGTAGGTTTCACATTTCTTTTAAGTCTTGCTCTAATTGTGTATAGTTAGTAATTCTAAACATGGTGTTCAGATGTATTAAGATTTGTATTACTGAAGGAAGAGTTCTTGTAACATAAAGCTGCACTTACCTTTGCCACGTGTTCCAGCCACCGCCCCAGGGCAATGAACACAAAGAGCATAGGGGGAGTGTCAAAGAATGTCACGGGGCTCCTCTCAGCCTTCTCCACAATGGCCACCACCAAGATGACCAGAGAGTAGGCATAGGCAATGCTGGTGGCCAGCACGATGAGCACATCCATGTTGGCAGCTCTGTGTCTCAGAGATTTGTAGGCCTGAACGTAGAAGTACCACCCACCGAGGAACTGAAAGACAGATGAAGGGATAGCTGAAACAAGCAGGGCACAGTGTTCAAGGAGCAAATGGAGGCCCAGAGGGCCCTTGGGCTGGCAAAAACTCTGGGCTCACCCACAATTTTGATGTTACTTTTTCCTCTATAATCAATGTTTTTGAAATATATTTCCTAATTCAGAGGACTAATGGCCACAGGAATGGATAATCAAGGGCATGGGAGACCTTCAAAACTCAGAGTACATAACCTAAATGTCCATGGTGACAATGGTACAATAAATCACACTTCATTTATGCTGTGGCCAATACTATGCAGTCCCTAGGGTGAGTGTGTTAGATCTACACTGAGTGGCCATATTATTATGACCACCCCATCAGTACTTCATTGACATTTCCAAAAATACTGAATATTGAAAACTTCCTAAGCAAATACTCTCAAGGTTTTATTATTATTATTTGCATAACTAATTCACTTCATTGTACTGATGGGGTGGTCATAATAATCTGGCCACTCAGTGTATAAACCACTAGAGTGAAAGATGTACACGATTAAGTAGAGAAGGCAGTTATAAAACACTACATTTATTATGATGGATCTGCCTTATATGAACATGTATACACACATAGATACATACTTAAATATTACCTATATGGATAAAAGATACACAACCAACTAGTAATCCTATTTAATAGAGGCAATATGCAAATTGACCATCACACCCTCACACAAGATGGCTGCCCCTATGTGATCAAAGATGGCCGGCAGGGGAGGGCAGTTGTGGAGGACCAGGCCTGCAGGGGAGGGTAGTTGGGGGCGATCAGGCCTGCAGGGGAGGGCAGTTGCGGGGGGACCAGGCCTACAGGGGAAGGCAGTTGGGGGCGACCAGGACTGCAGGGGAGGGCAGTGGGGGTGACCAGGCCATCAGGGGAGGGCAGTGGGGGTAACCGGGCTGGCAGGCAAGGGCAGTGGGGGACGATCAGGCCTGCAGGGGAGGGCAGTTGGGGGGGGACCAGGCCTGCAGGGGAAGGCAGTTGGGGGTGACCAGGCTGGCAGGGGAGGGCAGTGGGGGTGACCAGGCCTGCAGGGTAGGGCAGTGGGGGCGACCGGGCTGGCAGGGGAGGGCAGTTGGGGGCGATCGGGCTGGCAGCGGAGGGCAGTGGGGGCAACCGGGCCAGCAGGGGAGGGCAGTGGGAGGTGATCAGACCGTCAGGGGAGGGCAGTTGCGGGGGGACCAGGCCTACAGGGGAAGGCAGTTGGGGGTGATCAGACCGTCAGGGGAGGGCAGTTGCGGGGGGACCAGGCCTACAGGGGAAGGCAGTTGGGGGCGACCAGGACTGCAGGGGAGGGCAGTGGGGGCGACCGGGCTGGCAGGGGAGGGCAGTTGGGGGCGATCGGGCTGGCAGAGGAGGGCAGTGGGGGCAACCGGGCCAGCAGGGGAGGGCAGTGGGAGGTGACCAGGTCAGCAGAGGAGGGCAGTGGGGGTGGCCAGGCCGGCAGGGGTGCAGTTAGGCATCGATCAGCCTGGCAAGGGAGCGGTTAGGGGGTGATCAGGCTGGCAGGCAGAAGTGGTTAGGGGCAATCAGGCAGGCATGCAGGTGAGCAGTTGGGAGCTAGCAGTCCCGGATTGTGAGAGGGATGTCCTACTGCCAGTTTAGGCCCGATGCCCCGAGGATTCCCAGATTAGAGAGGGTACAGGCTGGGCTGAGGGACAACCCCCCCCCCCCCCAGTGCATGAATTTCATGCACCGGGCCTCTAGTAATAATAATAATGTGACCTTGGGGAATGGCACTGGGCTGCAGGCAGGGTGCCAGGAGTGAAAATATATCATCTTCTTTTCTTTTTATACTTCAATGTGGCTTGAATTATTTACAATAAACGTACATTACATTTGGAATTAAAAAGAAAATACAGGAAAAAATACACAAATTCAGCCTACAAAGACTTGCCCCTTGATAGTCCTAAACATTTTGATATTAAGTCAGGAGTTTTACTTCCTAATCCAAAATATATGGAGGCCATATAGAAATATGGCCAGTTCCTTAACATTGCCCCCTAGAAGTTCCCTGAGGCCCATCTCTTTTACATTACAATTTCCTCAGAATCACATTTCTACCTCTCAAGATAAGACGTTAGAGAGAAGCTCGAGCTACACAGTGATCTAACTGCTGCTTCTAACAACAAAAGTAAATTAAGCTAAAAGAAAAGCAAACTAAAGATAACCGGTTCACCAATCCTGGCACCAAGGTGGTTGCTATGCCAGTCAAATGTCAATCATCTGCAATCAACAGTGAAACTGACAGAGAAACAAGATTCTTATAAGTCCTCTGTGGTAGAGGACACCCGCTGCTGGACATAAGATGGAAAAAAAACAGCAGTGGGCCAGGGTAGTTCAGGAAAGCTGCAATCAAGTGCTGGTCACGCACAAACATGAAAGGCAGAGGTTTGACCTTTTTTCTGGTACGCACCTGGACAAAGGTACACAAGATAAAGAAGACGAGATTTAGAATCGACAATCCTGGAATGATGTTGTGGTCCAGGGCCATAGACTCATGGGGTTCATTGCTGGGTATTAACATATAGATCATTAAACCCATAACAGGGATGCCAAACACCAGGCTGCACAGGAAAGATTTCTTCCACCTGGAAAGCAACGAGCAATACCAACAGGTCAGGTACCGCCTGCCACTTGGATTATGGCTGGGCCTCTCCTGAGAACTCAGCTTAAGACTTGACTTTGTCACATGTGTGGGGCAAAATGAAAGGGCTAAAATGAAAGAAAAGCTCTCTCCCTGACACAGGCCATCTGAGGGAACACCTAAAGGTCTAAACTTCGCTGCAAGGACATTCCTGAGATGTTTAGAGCCAGCCCATGCCTGCCGATGGCTTACATGTTACCTCCAACCTACAAGTGAGGCAACCGAGGCCCAGAAGCTGAGAATTCAGCCCAAGAGACTTAACATCTTTGTCTATGGCTGCCTACAGCTCTTTATTCAAAATGTAATCTTATGCAAACTCCCAAGAAAAAATAGGTAAAAGTAACCTTTTATTAGTATTAACTTACTTAGACATTTACTTTTAAAACTATACTTAAAATAGTCGGGGAGAACAGTGAAGCTGTCTTGTTGAACACCGAAATTTGAAATGGGGGTTGGTCATCAGTGACAGCTGTGGTTTCACATTAGCTTCAGCATCCATGAAATTCTAACCAAATGGTTGTGGGAACTGATGCACCTTAACTGAAAACCAGTGCCTATGAGGTTCAAGTCTCATCTCCTCAGGAGGCCGCCCAAGACCCCAAGAATTAGCCCCTCACTGCCAGCCCTCTGCTGCAGGCCAACCAACCACAGGAAACCACCTAAGAATCCATGAAGTTCCCCTGCCACTGTGCCCCTAGATCACCCTCACTTCCACACCCACTCCCTCAGCCCGGGAACTGCCACTCATTCTTTGAGGCCCAGATCATGTGTCCTCTGCTTCTTGGCTTCCAGACTTCCCAGAACTCACTTGAATCATCACTCATCCACTCTTTCCCAGCCAGGAAATGGGCACCTCAAAGGTAGGAACATTCTATTCATCCCCTATACCTAGCACAGTGTCCTGCTAGGACAGTGGCCTTGTTTATTGAATGAATATGTGAACATCTGAAACAATGAATGAATTCAGGTCTCCTGCTTCCCAGGCCATTTTCTTTCCAACTGGCTACAATTCTTGTCCTTGGATCCTGGTTCTAGAACCCATTCAAATAAGTTATCAAAATACTATAAAATAAAAAATCCATGCTCCCTTCCTTCCAACTTCAGTGCTGTCCCTGCCCAGCTGATGTGGCTGAGTGACTGAGCGTCGACCTAGAAACCAGGAGGTCATCACACTTCGATTCCTGGCCAGGGCACATGCCTAGGTTGTGGGCTCCATTCCCAGTAGGAGGCATGCAAGAGGCAGCTGATTAATGATTCTCTCATCATGATATTTCTGTCTCTCTCCTCCATTTCCCTTCCTCTCTGAAATCAATAAAAAATATTTAGAAAACAAAAAAAGTGCTCTCCCATCTGTTAGCCACCAGTCATAGGTGGCTATTTAAATTAAAATTAGTTAAATTAAATGAAATTTAAACTTCGGTTCCCCAGTCACATTAGTTGCATTTTGAGTACTCAGTAGCTTAGCTAGTGGCTACCATATTGGGCAGAGAAGATATAGAACATTTCTATCACAGCAGAAAGGTCTAGTGGACAGCACTAGAGGGTTAACATAACAAGGGTAAAGGCAACCAATCCAAGTGGATAACACTGTGGGAAATCAGGGAAGCAGGGACACTGAGAAGCACAGAATAAGGCATGTCACACCCAGAGAGAGGGAAGCAAGAGCTTCAGTTGATCTTTTCTGTTCTACCTACTGCTTTATTTCCATCTTGTGGTCCAAGTGATGAGCACTGGGGTTTCTCTGGGCCATGGAAGCATGAAAGCCGATTTCCTTATTATTAAAAGAGAAGGGTGGGGAAAACAAAGAGAAAGGCACTTGGTTAAAACATACATAGGTAGAAAGTATTTTACATCTTTTGATATTAGAAAGCTAATCTAAAATTGCCTCAGAGAAATGTACTGTTTTTTCCTCCCACAACTTTACCCAAATCACTTTATGAATTCTGTCAGAGGACCCACACCATCTATGCTTAGAGGCTGTTGCATCCCAAGGAGATGGCTTCAGATGGCAATTCCTGTTCCTCTGTCAACAAAGGCAGCAGCTCTGGAGATAATATCAGTGTGCCCCAAGCTGATCAGTGTTGAGTTGTAAACTCAGAATTTTTGAGTTAAGGAATCCCAAATATAGAGTGGTCAGCTGCTTTCATTCTCTGCATGAGGAAACTGAGGGTCAGGGAGGTTAAATACTCTGCCCAAAGGCACGGCATTATCAGAATACCCAGACCCAGTGCTCACTTCTCCAGGCTCCCAACTCAGGCCTCTTCACTCTGAGCAGACAGTGGCTACTTCAGTATCTGCAAGCTGTCACTTCCATTGAGACCAGAGACCGCACCTCATTCTGATGCTATCTTCAGGGATTAACCCAAACATTTCCTTCGCTGCCTCTCTTCTTTGCCCTCTCCGCCTTATTTGATCTGATCACTAAATGTCTCTAATATCCTTTAGGAATACACACAGAAAAAGCTGTCAGGGGATGTCCTGTCAGCTAACACAAAATGAAGAAGGGCTCCACAACTCTGGCACTGGGATTTCACACAAAAATTAAAGCAATGGTGGGAGAAAGAGCATCTAAGATAGTCTGAAGACAAATCCTTATACAACTAATACCACCCAAATTATACTAGGAAAAGATGCCCCAGACTCACAAGAATAGAGGCCAGACCTTGGCCTCAAGTAAGGACAAAGAGGGGGCCGTTACCAAGCTTATAGAACAGAGTGGAGGCCAGCAAGGGCATTATACAGGAGAAGGATACTGAGCCATGTTCAAAGTACCACCTTGACCCTCCCTACTACTTAGTATAGCAGTCTGACTTCTTAGCCTAATCAACGCCATATCACACACCTGTAGTGCGGTAGAACTAGAAAGGCTGGTAAGAGCTGGGTTTGAAAGACAGTCCTACAATCTTTAGCTTGGCATCAGTGAACAAAGTACTTAGCCCCTCTTGGGATCTTTCCTCATCTGATAAAGTAGCTGTGTTGTCTGTCTCTGAGTGTGAGGCACTGTCCAGCAGTGCAGAGTGACAGTATTATTTCCATGTCAAAAAGCTCTGCCAAGCCATTCAACAGACATCTCTCTTAAAACACGTGCATGCAGCACACACACAGTGAAGAGAAAAGTATAGACAAAGTTAAACCTGCTACAAGATGTTTCATTTCATAAGCAAGTTCCTAAGCAGTAGTTTCCTAAACTTCATTTATTTTTACCATTAGTTGTTACAAGTTAATCTTGTTTGGTTTTGACTGACTTAACCCATTCAGATCACCACTAATGCTCTTCATATTATGGTGCAGTATAATATAGACCTTAAAAATGAAATGGTATGTCTGTGGACAAACTGAGTGGAACAGAGAGGTAGGGAGTGTGTGAAAACTATTCTAATTTATTTTCCAAAGGAAAAATTACCAAACTCTCCCATTATAAAGCAGGCCTAGCATAGTGGCAAATGCATATAATTCTTTCAAATATCAACATTTCTTTAGTCTATAGATACTTGGTACAGATATAAATCATACCTAAAAAATATACTTAGGCGATTTAACCCTATGTACCAGGTATCTTGGCAATATTGATGTTCCTCAGGGAATATCTGAAGTTAAAACAATAACATCTTTTTTCTCCAACATTCTTATCCATTCACTGATTTTCCTTTTAGAATATCTGATATTTGGTTTATTTTTCAATGATTCATCTTATTTCCATTGGAAAAGTTGAAAGATTTTAGGTGACCTTTTTCCCTTAGCAGTATTCTCTCTCTCTCTCTCTCTCTCTCTCTCTCTCTCTCTCTCTCTCTCTCTCTCTCTCTCGTTCTCTCTTTCTTTTTTTTTTAAATATATTTTATTGATTTTTTACAGAGAGGAAGGGAGAGAGATAGAGAGTTAGAAACATCGATGAGAGAGAAACATCGATCAGCTGCCTCCCGCACATCTCCTACTGGGGATGTGCCCGAAACCCAGGTACACGCCCCCGACCGGAATCGAACCTGGGACCCTTCAGTCCGCAAGCCGACGCTCTATCCACTGAGCCAAACCGGTCTTGGCTCTCGTTCTCTCTTTCTCTCTCTCTCTCTCTCTCTCTCACGCAATAGGTATAAATTAGTTTTTTAAAAGATGGGAATAACTTTTTAAATGACTGACTTACCTCAATAATTCTGACAATATCCCTTGGACCGATAATTTCTGGGTCAAACTTCACATGGGCTTTGCTGGTTGCTAGGGCCACAGAGGCATGGGTGATGCCATTCGTCCTCATGAGTTTGGACTCTATGTTGTGAACACAGGAAGCGCAGGTCATCCCAGTGATCTGCAGCACAAGATGACAAAAATCCTGCTGACCCAGAATAAAGAGGCACTCAGGCAGCCACGAGCTTCTGAGCCTCCCCTCCTCCCACAGCACCTCCCCAAGACTCTGCACTCCCACCTTCAAACCCTGTGAGCAACATCTTCACCCCAATCCTTCACCCGCGGCATCAAGTATAGAAACAGTGGTTCTTCCCCAATTCTGGTACAGGAGACATAGCCACTCTACTAAGCAGATGGCAAATGACGGAGGTGTGACTTCCAGCTCTGACAACTATGGGCTTTCATCAGCCAACTACACTCTTCTCAGTCATCTCACCAGCAACACTAGAATAATAGCGCATGCACCTTCTCTGCGTCAAACTGATAAGGATGGGCAACTCTACAAAACCCTCTGAGCTCTTGAAATACTCTCTATGGTCCCGAGTGTTGCTGGCATCTGGTCTGCAGCTGTGGGTAAGAATGTCAATAGCTCATTATCAACAGGAGAAAATGACATAGAAAGTGAGTGATCGAGTTGATAGGATTTGAGGCAGTCCCACAGTATGAATAGGGTATTTCCAGGTAAAAGTAAGAATAACCACAGAGAGAAGCGTGGGAAAAAACAAAAGGCAGGGCAGCATGTGGTGTTCTGGCAACCAACAGTCAACATTGGCAGGGCACAGGATATGCAATGAAGAGGAAGCCTGCCATGTTGGCTGGGACCACATGAAGATCTCGAGCACCCAACTAAAAAGGGTTGCTAAGCCCTAGCTGGAGGCTCAGTGGTTAGAGCGTCAGCCCGCGGACTGCAGGGTCACAGGTTTGATTCTGGTCAAGGGCATGTACCTTGGTTACAGGCTCAATCCCCAGCCCCTGTTGGGGCGCGTGTGGAGGCAACCAATTGATGTGTCTCTCACATCAATGTTTCTCTCTCTTTGTCTCTTCCCATCCCTTCCATTCTAATTAAAAAAATCAATGGGAAAAATATCCTCAGGTGAGGATTAACAAAAAATAAAATTAAATTAAAATTAAATTAAAATTAAAATAAAAAGGGTTGCTAAGCCAGCACTTGATGGGAAATCATGGAGGGGTAATGAGTACTGGAATGAGACTAGAGCTACACTTTGAAATCTGGATCAGTAATCCGAGAATCAAGTATTAGAAGAGATGGAAGAGTCCCATGTGGAATTAGGGGAAAAGGAGAAGCAAGCTCATCTGTAATGAGACGGAAGGAAAAGGAGGAAAGGAAGGACCATCACACAGACAAGAAGCTTACTGGCTGGCAGGTGGCTGTGCAAATAGAATTCTATAAAGTCTACAAATATTTCAATGTTGCTTCTAAGATCTCATTTTACTTTTATAGTAATAATAGGTAACACTTATTATAACACTTGCAACTTAAGAGGCACTGCCCTAGGCACTATCCTGCTCATATCAACCCTGCAAGGCAGATCTCAGTAACCCCAGCACTAGGAGGTTTAGGAACTTGTCCAAAGTCACACACCAATGAGTGGCAGAGCGGAGCCTGGCTCTGCACCGCTGCAGCAAGCATCGTGAGGTGATCTCACAGACCAGGTGAGGACACATCCCTGCAGCGACAGAGCCTGAATTCAAGCCCAGTGAAAGCTATGCCACTCTGCCACGCCATGCTGTGTATCTTGGCTTGAGAAACAGGAGTGAGATATGCCATCCCTGTAATATGTAGAAGGCAAACCAGATAATTCACTCCTCCAAGGATCAGTGGACAGAATTTCCCAGAATACCATTAAATACACACATAACATGTCTGAACAGGTGATGATAAAAACATTTCTCAAAAAAAGTTTCACCTTTCCCAACCATATTCTTTTTTTTTTTTTTAATATATTTTATTGATTTTTTACAGAGAGAAAGGGAGAGAGATAGAGAGTTAGAAACATCGATCAGCTGCCTCCTGCACATCTCCCACCGGGGATGTGCCCGCAACCCAGGTACATGCCCTTGACCGGAATCGAACCCGGGACCCTTCAGTCCGCAGGCCGACGCTCTATCCACTGAGCCAAACCGGTTTCGGCCCAACCATATTCTTGATTCAGATTTTTCCACACCATAGTGGTCTGAGCAGGCACCCTGCTCAGATCACAGGGGCTGACTTGAGCCGTAATCCAGTGAGTATCACCCTTTGCCACTCAACACACATGGAGGCCCATCCAGAGCAAAGACTTCACTCAACAAAGACCACCACTTATCAGCAGGTCAAAGTGCCATTCGTGTCCTTAGTACTTTTTCTTTAAACATTTACTTACCTTTAGGCAGTGACTAAACACAGGAAGGAAGTAAAAGATTCTTTTACCTAAGTAAAACAGCATTACTCTATTCCTTGTGCATTTTTTCTATGTTTGCTTTATTTACACAAAACGAGGTTTGTACGCAAGTGCTTGTAAACATAGCATTTTCAAAATAGTAGACATACCTGTTGTTTTCAACCATTTGTTGACACATGCAGCAGGCAACAATGGACAGAAAATACCCGCCTCCCCACCACCACCACCCTACACCTGCCACCGTGACCACACTGGGAACAGCAACTATACTTGGCCTTCACTCAGACTGAGCACTTCAGAACAATCTTGTCACCAGTTACCTTCTGGATGCCCTGTGTCCACTTACAAGCCCCCTCCATCTGTAATGGCACTGGCTACAGTGCCAATACACTTCCTCCAGCCTCAAGACACCGCTGACATTCTGGCCGAAACAGGTTTGGCTCGGTGGATAGAGCATCGGCTTGCGACTGAAAGGTCCCAGGTTCGATTCCGGTCAAGGGCATGTACCTGGGTTGCGGGCACATCCCCAGTAGGAGATGTGCAGGAGGCAGCTGATCGATGTTCCTCTCTCATCGATGTTTCTAACTCTCTATCTCTCTCCCTTCCTCTCTGTAAAAAATCAATAAAATATATTTAAAAAAAAAAAAAAAAGACACCGCTGACATTCTAGCTTCCTCTATGCAGGCTGTATGGAGTGGTCCTATTCAACTCCCTCCAACCACCAACTTGGGACAGTCGCCATTTTAATTAAATTCATCTTCCTCCAACACTCCCACCATCTCCTCCTCCTTCTTCTAATAGCTTGAATGTGCCCAATGGGAATCACTCCTGTGACTTTCTGACACAACGAACATTCCTTCACAAAATGAAGAGGTCCTGTTGGCTACAATACAAAATAATACAAACAAAACAACAGCAAACAGGATATATGCAAGATGGGGGAAAGCTGACTGATCACATCTGCAGGTTGTCAGAGGCCTGCCACCCGCTAACCCCAGCTCCAGCTCAGTCACTGTACTTACGATCAGCTCAATGTCGCCATCGGAGCCCGTGTAGTCTTCCATCACTGCTGCCCCAAAGCCCAAGTCCTGGATGAGCTGAGCTATCTCAAGTGGCTGGATGACTTCTGGATTGTACTTAACTTCTGCCTTTCCAGCCATCAAGGCAACCAGTACAGAGAGAATACCTGAAACAATCAAGCTACAGCTGTAACACTCTAGGAGAGGTCTCTGGGTGTTCAACATAACCTAGAAAAACAATAACAAAAAGCCCATCTGCCCCCGAAGTCTCTGGAACAGTGATTCTCAAACTTGGCCCGCACATGAGGACCACTTAGGGAGGTTTTAACTACCATCATGCCTGGCTCTTAACCCAGACCAATTAAATCAGAATCTGCAGTTGAGTGTGAGGCGTCATTTTCAAAGCTCCCCAAGCGATTCTAATGTATAGCTAAGAGTGTGAACCACTGTTCTAGAACAATACTTCTCACACTTTATGGGCATATGAACCAGTTTGAAGACTTTATTAAACTACAGATTCTGGTTCAGTGGGTCTGGGGTAGTGTCTGAGGTTCTGCAGGTCAGCCAGCTCCCAAGATGATGCTCATGCTGCTGGCCCGGGGGGCCACTCTGAGTCCGGCTCTAAAATACACTGATGGGTGCAAGCATCTCAAAGCAAGGGATCTAGTCTGCAGCCAGCAACTACTGTTACAGTAAAGATAAACTTTTTCTTCAGTCATTTTCATATAAAGAAAAATAATTTTCAAAACTGGTTTTCCAGTTTCTGATAATTTCAAGAAGTGAAAAAGAAATCCCATGGACTATCTTGCTAATAACACTATTGTGTTAGTTTAAGGCAGTGGTTCTCAACCTTGGCTGCACATTAGAATCACCTGGGAATCTTTTTAAAATCCTGATTTCTGGGCCTCATCCTCTGGAAATTCTGTTTCTTTGTTACTAATGTTGTGGCCCCACCCTGTAACAAAGAAACAGAATTTCCAGAGGATGAGGCCCAGAAATCAGGATTTAAAAAAGATTCCCAGGTGATTCTAATGTGCAGCCAAGGTTGAGAACCACTAGTTTAAGGGGAAAGGGGTTTATTGATATAGATCAGCGGTTCTCAACCTGTGGGTCGAGACCCCTTTAGGGGTCGAACGACTCTTTCATAGGGGTTGCCTAAGACCATCAGAAAACACATATATAATTACATATTGTTTTTGTGATTAATCACTATGCTTTAATTATGTTCAATTTGTAACAATGAAATTGGGGGTCACCACAACATGAGGAACTGCATTAAAGGGTCGCGGCATTAGGAAGGTTGAGAACCACTGATATAGATGAAAGCAATGATGTGCTCTAAGAATGCCATAAAGGGCCCTGACCAGTGTTCCAAGTGGTTAGAGCATCGGCCCGAGCACCAAAGGGTCATGGGTTTGATTCCTGGTCAAGGGTAGGTACCTGGGTTGCAGGTTTGCTCCCACCCCCTGTTGGGGTGTATGTGGGAGGCAACTGATCAATGTGTCTCTCTCACCAACCAATAGATGTGTCTCTCTCACGTCAATGTTTCTCTCCCTTCCTCCCTCCCACTCTTGCTCCCTTCCACTCTCTCTGAAAAGCAATGGAAAAAAATATCCTTGGGTGAGGATTAACAACAAAAAAGAACGCCATAAAGGATAAAAATAAGGGATTCAAGTCAGGAACAGAAACATAAGCACTTTGAGATCCAGGTTAATTTTATGAGCAGCCTTTCTGTGGATGACCCTAAAGGAAGTCCTTTTAATACCTCAATGTGAACAAGGTCATTCGAAAGCTCCAGGGAGCTAAATGAGGCTAGACAAAGTGTCATCCTAATTTAGGGTTGACTCTAAGGGCCAGGGAGACACATCAGAGAGACACATGAAACCACTGGAGTGAGGAAAGGGAAAAGTTGTCTACCTCTGGTGGCATGGGAGGGTCATGGTTAAAATATTTTCCAAACAAAAAATTGGGACAGGATTTTTGTTGCACTTTCAGGTTTAAGAGAATATTGAAAATGTAGTTTGGAAAATGTACTTTGGCAAATCCACAGCACTCTATAGTTTACAGGGACAAAAAAAATGAAATATTTGAAATTGGAACTTCACAAAATACAGGCTTTTATTCACTTGATGGAATTGGAGGAGAAAGATAAGGATACTAGAAGGACAAGCCAACTGAGGAGGCTAACAATAGATTGTGCCATGACCACTAAACTGGAATTCCCATAGTTAACTTACTCAGACACATTTATCTCAAACAAACTAAATACCTCTTAAAGAACATGCCCATGAACATTAGACAAACATCTATACTATCACATAATGAACTTGCTACCAGATTATCAGGGCCACTGATAAATGCAGACAGTGGAGACTGAAGGGACAGCATGGCGCCCCACTTTGCTGAATGCAGTGTTGGACAGTCCAGATGCAGCATTCCCAGTGTAACACGGGTGGGTATAGGTCTCTTACCGGCTTTTTTCTGCAGGTTTCTCTCTATGTTAGACACACAGGATGCACAGGTCATGCCTGTGATCTGTAAAAAGCACTTCTTTGGTGTCACTGTTGTGGAGGCTTGTGGAGACTTTGCTGAGAGGCCAGAGCTGTGGATTTTAGGGGGGCCCCCACCATGGCGAGCCACTACCTGTACAGAAACAGGCATGCCAGTTGTAGTTTGTGCTGTGGAATTCGCCACACTGTGCTCTCCAACATGGTTGCCAGGATCGTCTGCTGGAATAAAATGTCAGAAATCATTCAAATTAGAACAAATAATAGAGGTTTTCTTCACAGCAGGAGGTCAAGCCTGACAATATTCAGATGAAAGCTTGGAGAGTTTACATCAGTTGGTTGGCCTTTTCATCACTGTTTCTCTCTTCCCACAATCAGAGAGAGGCAAACAATTATAGACACATGAAATATGCCGATACTTGAAGAATGAAATGGTCTGGCTAGATGAATGCTTTAATTAGATGAGGATAACAATAAGAACTCACCAGGCACTCTGCTAAACACATGTGTGACCTCCTTTAATCTTAAAATAGCTATGTGATAAATACTATTATTCCCATTTTATATGAAGAAATGAGTTACACGAAATTAAATAATTTGACCCAAACCCCTCAGGTTGTAATAGTGAAGCTAGCTTTGAACCAGGTCTGTTTAACTATAGGCTCTGTTCCTTTAACTGTTATTACATTCTAGTTAGCGGAGGTTTGCTCCCTCCCCATGAGAATCAAAATGATCCAAAACACCTTTTCTGAGTTGTCTTTTTCTTATTGTTTGCAGAAGTCCTATATATTCTGAACAGGAATCCTTTGTCAGTGGATTGAACTACATATATCTGCTCTCAGTCTATGGTTTGTTTTCACTCTCATCTAATGGTGTCTCTTGATAAAAGAAGTCCTTAATTTAATGAAGCCCAACTTATCAATCAATCAGGCCTATGATATACTTCAAATTAACATTTATATATGTATGAGGTGATAGTCAAGGTTAATTTCTTTCCACTAGGATATCCTATTGATCTGGTCCCATATACTGAAAAGACCATCCTTCCCCCCACTAAATTACAAAAATTTCGGGGAGCTATTATTGTTCTTTCTTCCACAAATGTATATACCGATGTAACTGATTTTGTCAATACAGAACGTTTTCATCCAGCAAGTCACATGATTTTGATGACACAAAATAGCTGAGGATGTAGAAAAGATAATTATAATTACATCATTTAATGATGAAATCCCATTTGAAAATCCACTGCTGCAGAAGACAAAAGTTGGCATTAGCCTGTATTGACAATAGACCATGAATTTTAAGTTTCCCTTCTTAATAAATCTCACATCTTAGAATGTTTTGCTCATTTTCTGAAATGTGCTCAAACTATTTCTATTCACTTTAAGAGTCCAGTTGGTCGACACTTTCAGCACCTTCATGGAAGACCCTCAGTACTCTGGCCTTCCAGGATCCCTACCGTATTGCTGCAAAGACATCACCTCACCCACCAGCACAGTTTACTCTCCTAGACTTTATCATTGTTCAAAATGACTCTACCCCTAGAGTCTCAAACTCACAAATTCTATTCTATGGCCTCCTCTTAATACTCCACCTCCCACACCCATCGACCCTCCTGTCCAATCTCTCCCTATTTTCCCTGTCCATCAGCTGTTCTCTGGATTCACCTCCCTTTCTATCCAAATATTGTGGTCAACAATTTCCATAATATTCAGCTATTATAGAGCACGCCATACCCTTACTAACCTACAATTTACACATTGCTATTCTTCAACATGGAGGTATGACTCAACTAAATTCTGGGCTTCTGGAGCTTGCTAAAGAAAGTTAAAATAAGTTAACAAAAACCCAAACAAGCTTATGCTACTGGAACTTTTATTAATCTATGTAAACATCACGGGTGAGCATATCAATTGAATAGGCTTTCTGGATGATTACTTGGCAATATGTATTATTAAGAACAGTCCCTCTAACTACTTGGTACTTAGTAGAGGCACAATAAATATTTGTGATGGAATTAAATAATGTTTATACCTTGTGACCCAGCATTTATGCTTTCAGATATTTAATAAAGTATATATACAAAGATTTAGCCTCAAAGATGCCCATCAGTATTATTTACAATCACCTGCACATAAAATAGGCGGGAACAGTCTAAGAGGACTCTGACCTAGTTACAGTACATCCATATGATGGAACACTATGCAGCCATAAATGTGGTGTTGCAGACATAAGAATGGAGCTTACAAGGATGATTATGATAAATTGCAGAGAAAAAAGATATTACAAAACTATGTCTAATACAAACCTACATATTTCTAAATATAAGTTATATATGCTTGGGTAAAGTCTACAAGACCATATATGAACTGAAGTGAACCATGTGGACTTTGAGGGAAGAGAATTCCAGACAGAGAGGACAGCAAGAATAAGCCAAATATGAGGACTCCAAAGGGGTCAGAAAGGTAATGGGTGAGGAAGGGGGCTTCTAGATCACCATAAGGGCTCCTCCTCTTACAATATGAGAAGGGAGGGTTTGGAGCATCAGCAGAATAATAGGATCTCTGTGGATGCTGGGCAGGGAAAACACTGCAAGGATGAAAATCAGGAAATAGAGGCACCAGTTCAGAGCCTCTTGCAAAATCTGGGAGACAGATAATGGTGGTGTGGACCAGGGTGCTGACTTGTACAACCTTATACCCAAGCTTCATCTAAGCCAGACTGCTTTCAAGACATACCTGGAGGACTCCTGCCTGTGGGCCTATGCTCGTGTCTCCTCTGCCCAGTGTGCCTGATGAGATCCTATCCATTCCGATATCCTATCTAAGCCCCCCTCCACCACTACCTCTACCATCAAGTCTCTGGGAGCCCCACAACCAGATGCTGGATTTTCTCCTTTACCTACACCATACTTGTTGCAATTATTCTAAACCTGCCTTAGATGATGGGTCTCTGTGATCTGCTACCCCATACGAACCACACACAGGCAGGTGCTAGACTCTGAGTACTTCATGGCAGCCAGCACAGTGCCAGAGACCCAGAAGATCCTCAGCACATGTTGGTACGAAAGAACCATGCCCAGAAAGTGGCATTACATATTTACAACAGTGAGAGGAATATGTTATACCTAACAGATGACTTTTCCTCATACTATATTCATATATCCATCCACCTGTCCATCAATTTATTCATTCATTTAAAAAATAGTTACCATGTAAATCAGTGAACAGATGCAGAGCTGCCTTCTAGATAAAAATCAAGTCTAAGTGTATTCTTAGCTGTCAAATTGTAACTGCAAAAACCTTATTTTCTTTAATCTGGACTTTTATTTCTACTTTTCCCTTGACTCAACTGGCCTCACCCAGCACCCTGACTCAACCACCTCCCTCTCCCTTGCTTAATCATTAAGCCCTCAGGACAATGAGGTTCTGGTCAGCATCTAGAGTCTTAGGAACAAGGCCCTGGGTCTATTGACTATAGAGACAGAATCTTCAATCCAACTAAAGACAATATCTTGGCCTCAGTTGTGTTTTAGTTCCTGACCCAGGAAAGTGGAAAGATCTCAAAGAACAAATCCTTGCGAAGTTGGACAGAGCAACTCCATAGCTGACGTTAGGACCAAATGCAGTGATGAATTACCCTAGCACTAACCAATCAGTAAAGACCACAACACTAATTCCTTTAGTCACTATGACTAATGATCTATCCCCTATATAATCCATCCCCTGGAAGCCATCAGGGAGCCAGGTCATTGAGCACGAGCTACCTGTGACTCCAGGCACGGCACCATCTCCTTAATAAATCCCTACTTTCTTGGCTGCAAACTCCTGTTCATGTCTTATTGGCCTTTGATGTGTGCAGGCAAACGGACCCTTTCAGTCTGGTAACAAAATAAAATGGCTGAAATTCAAAGCCTGTCACTTGCCTATGTGCTCTCACAGACCTTCCCTTCCTGCCTTCCGCTTCATTATCAAGGGTTCTGACCCCTGCAAACCACTTACCCTGGCTTTCTTGTCAACTAGTTTCTGATTGAATTTGGCACACAGGAGGTATAAAGTGGGAAATGATAGTACAGAAAGGGAGGAAAATGAAAATGTTTTCCATCTGTTTATTACGACCCCAGCTCCTGGCTCCAGCCTTTCTTTTTTTGTTGTTAATCCTCACCTTGAGGATATTTTTTTCCATTGATTTTTAAAGAGAGTGGAAGGGATGGGGAGAGAGAGAGAAACATCGATGTGAGAGAGACACATCAATTAGTTGCCTCCTGCATGTGCCTGGACCGGAGCTGGGGATTGATCCTGCAACTCAGGTACATGCCCTTGACCGGTTATCAAACCAGAGACCCTTCAGTTTGCAGGCTGACAATCTAACCACTTAGCAACACTGGCCAGGGCCTGACTATAGCCTTTCCCTTCTTAGTTTCAGTAGCACCAGGTGCCACCAGGCAACCTCAGCCTTGGGGTCTTATAACGCTCTCTTCCCTCAGACCCACCTGCCAGGAGGTGGTGCCTTCTGCTAGTGCTAATCTAGGGTTTCCTTCCTGTTCTGTTTGGTTTTCCTTCCTAAGAGATTTCCTTAAAATCTCTGTAAATAATTCCCTGGATTAAAGCCCTCCATTGAGCTATCCTGTGACCCTGCTGGTCATGGCCCATTATTTTCTTTCTCTTTCATTTCCTTCACAAATACCTACTCAGTGCTGGGTGCTGCTGAGTCAAAGAAGAAACAAATCACATGGTTTGAAGACTGTCCTCAAGGAGTTCCTATTCAATCCAGAATGAATAATCAAATACAAATGATGCCTTTTTAACATTTAAGTGGCTATATGGGGTAGTCCCAGCACACTTACAGTTTATCCTTAACTAAGATTGACAGGTAAAATACAGAATGTCCAGCTAAATTTGAATTTCAGAAAAACCATGAATAATCTTTTAGTATAAGTATGTCCCCTTTGGGACATACTTACACTAAAAAAAAAAAAAGTTATTTATCTGAAATTCAAATTTAACTAGGTGTTCTATATTTCTTATTTGGTAAATCTGATATCCTAAATACCTCTTCTGATAAACATAGCTCTTATAACTCTGGCCAAGAAAAATCACTGGCTTTTTTTCTTTTAGGTTTAATTTAATCCAAATATTCTGGATTATGTAGTTCAATGCAAATTTCTTTTTACTGCCAATAATTTGATTCCACTGTTGAAAGACCTTAAATTTCACACAGATATAGCAGATGATGGCTTCATACTACATTTCTCACCTTTTGAGTACAGGATTTACTGTTCTTTTGTGTTTTCCTTATTTATTTTTATTTTAAATAAATAAACAAAACCCACCTCCTTCCTGAAACTTGGTACAAGACAAAGTACAGATGGCGCCAAGTCACTCCACCTGACTTATCCACACCTTTTAAAGGTGTGTGTGTGCAGGAAAGTATCACAACAGAGCAAACTTTCCAGGGAGAAATTCTTTATCTCAGTGATGGTCAGAAAATGGAGAAAATGGATGTGGGAAACCAAGTGCAGCTGGCCCGGAGTATGGTCAGTGGGCTTTGCCCACAAGTTCTTCTTAGGGACGAGCATGCAGCTCCATCCAGAAGCTGAGAAACTGTCCACATTCTCATCCACCCTGCATTTGCATTGACATACAGGGCATGTATCTTGAAATCTAAACAGTAAAAACATTATCACCCAATAGCTGTCCCTCACAAAATGTCCCACACTCCCTCCTTATCCTCAGCCTCTCTCAACCACCCCTCCCTGTCTTCTACCCCACTCTGTCCCTTCCAGACCTAAGCTACTGGAGGTCTGCACCTCCCTACCACCATGCAGGCAGTGAGCAACTCCAGCCGATGGTCTCCTCTTAGTTAAACCTTAGCCTCTCTGGACCCTCTTCCTTTATTTCCAGGACTCTGCCCTCTTCTCATGTCACTTGCCTGCAAGATCTTCCTCTTATAGGTGCCACTACCTCCCACCCCCCTACCCCCCCAATTCCTTCCACACCAGTGCCATCACATTCCTCCTCTGCTCCTTCCCTTCTCACACTCAGTCTTCCTTCCTAGGTCCTCTGTCATCTCTGGCTCCAATCACTCAAATCTGCATATATGAACTGAAGTGAACCATGTGGACTTACCAGCCCCACTCTCCCCAAAATTTAGGACTCATAAGCCCAGCCACCCTTCAGCATCTACCTCAGCTGGGGCTCATCCCAGGCTCTCCCTTTCCTCCCTAGCCTGGCCCCATCACACACACCCTTAATCTGACACCAAGCTTGGCAGATCTGACCTGAGTGTCTTCCAAATCCATCTCTTGCTCTCTAGCCCACATCATTTCTCACCCTGCCTCTTATGGGGTCTCACTGCCTCAACCCCCACTGCATCCTAACACTGACTGGTCCCCTAAAACATAATCTGGTCTGTATTTCCTCTGATCAAAATCTTCTGGTGACTCCCCCTGCCTTTATAATAAAGTCTAAACTCAACCTGACATGCAGGGCCTATTTGAGGTGGCCCAGCCACTGTCCACCACCCTCTGTGAGTCCTCACACTCAGGCCACTCTCCTCTGCAGCTTCCCCAACACACTGTGCTGCTGCTCAGGCCTTCAGACCACTATCCAGACTGCTTCGTCCCTGATCACTTCCCCACCCCTCCTGCCCCACCCCAATCCCCTGCCCCTCACTGGCTCACTCCTACTCACTCTCCCAGAGGAGACCTGCCTAAGCTGGGAGCTTGGCTCAGGTGCCCCTTGCCTGGGCTTGCACAGGACTTGTCCCGTTACACTGCAAGGGTTCCCTCCTCTCAGAACCCTTCTCACTACAACATAAGCTCTCAGGAGAAGCCATGTGGCACTCATTCAGTCGCACAGTCCTGACGTACGATAGAAATTATGCTATATTTGCTGGGCTCCTATGTAAGGAAAATGAAAAATAGGCAAATGACCAGTCAATGAGAAGAGGGGGGAGCAGGGATGGCCACAACCCTGGAAACTCTGTTTAGTGAGGTTGACATCAAGGTACGGGGACCCTTTGTGCTCTTGTGGAACATTTCACCCATCCATCTTCTCACAGCCATCAAGGGTGGGGGGCAAAGGAAATCATCCTTAAGTCCTTCCCTTACTTCCCACTTTTAAGGGAATGGGCTCTGGGTGGTGAGCCTAATATTACATTATTTTTATGATTTTATTCTATTTAGCAGAGAAATCTTCAGGGAGAATGATGATGATTCTTTGGTTAGAGAAGGACCTGATATTCCTACTGTACTCTTTTTAAAAGACAAGGTGCCTCAGTGATTGAGCATCAATTTCTGAACCAGGAGGTCACGGTTCAATTCCCAATCACACCTGGGGGGGCACACACCTGGGTTGTGGGCTCGATCCCCGGTGGGGGGGGCATGCAAGAGGTAGCTAATCAATGATTCTCTCTCATCACTGTTGTTTCTATTTCTCTCTCCCTCTCCCTTCCTCTCTGAAATCAATAAAAAATATATTTAAAAAACAAAACAAACAAACAAAAACGAATCAGGGTTCTGTTCAGAAAAGAAGCCAAGAGTCCAAGGACCTCAGCATTTTAGTCCCAGCTACACAAGAGGCAAAATCTAAATAAACACTTGGAAATTCTAAGTCCTCTAGCCTGAAAAACTTAACACACAAGGGAAAGTTTCAGAATTCTGTTACCATGTTCCACATGTGAGGCAGTGAGTGTGGCTCACCTGTCCAAACATGCAGGTATGATGCCATAAGACACAAAGAGAAAGGAGACAACCCCAGGGTTAACTACGTACCGGAAGCAATGGAAACCTCAAATCCCATTTCTGCTACAGCAGCTCGGAGCTCTTCTGGGTTAATTACAGAGGGATCATAGAGAATCGTTCCAGTCCCATCAGCTAGAGAGACTGATATTTGCTGCACACCTTCCCTTTGGGAGATCAGGCCTTCGATGGACTGGACACAGGATGCACAGGTCATGCCAGCAATAACAAGCACCACGGTACAGCACGCATCCTGCACCTGGGTTCTCTGAGCAGGGACAGGGGAGTGATGTGTAGAAGACCTGTTATCTGTCCCACTTCCTTCTGCTCCATCAGGAAGAGAAACTTTAAAGTTCCCTGGTGGAAGAGCCTCAATCGCCTTCTGCAGGGCCGCCGGGGAAACATAAGAAGGATGGTACTGTACTTGGGCAGTTCTGTTCTCCAAGGACACCTGAATATTTTGAACCCCTGGGAGTTTGCTGATATTTTCTTCAATATTCCGGACACAAGACTTACAGTGCATTCCATCTACGCTCAGTTGCAGGGTGACCACATGGCTCCCTTGCTGCTCCAAGGTCTGAGAGTTATTGACATTCTGGTTCAAAGTAGAAGGTGTTTTTGAGTAAGCACTCTGTAACCGTCCAATATCAATTTGTCCCAGGCTTACAGGAACCACTTTGTTCTTGATGACAGCTTCAAACCCCATGTCGTTGACATGGTCCCTGAGGTCTTGAGGTTGAATAAGATAAGGCTGATAAGTGATGACTGCCTCTTGGTTGCTGAGTGAGACTCTGACTCTCACCACTCCTTGCAGTTTCCCAATCTTGCCTTCTATGGAGCTGACACAGGACTGGCAGGTCATGCCCTCTACTCGAAGCTTGACTACAGCCTCCAGGGCTGGCAAGGACCTTAAAGGCCAGGAGTCAGCCTTTCCTTCTGCAATACTGGCCTCAAAGCCCATGTCCTCAACTTGACAGCAAACCTGTGGCAGGCTCAAAACTGATGGCACATATTTTACAATTGCGTTGCCTTGTTCCAGGGAAACCTTTATACTCACAATGCCTTTCAAACTGGAAATCCTGCCCTCAATAGACTTTACACATGACTTGCCAGTCATGTGTAAAGTCTATTGCCCGAAATGCTGATGGTGCCACTGATTGTCTGTGAAGGGCACATACCGTCCAGACTACCTTCGTAGCCAACATTGTCAAAGGCAAAACTCTGTTTCATTGTTGGTTCCCAGCCACGAGTAGGCAAAGAAAGTTTAGACAGAATCTAAAAGAAAAAGAAATAACATTTTTTATTCTTAAAACAAATTTTTTTTTCTAAACTATCCCACCTTGTCTGTCACTGAGAAAATGGAAAGCAATGCCACTGGTGTCTAAACATCCCAAGAGTACACAAGCATAAAATGCAGGGAAAGAAAGCTATAGACATTACAGTTGACCCAATTCCTACCGTCAAAAATCTGCATATAACTTTGACTCCGCAAAAACTTAATACCTGGCCCTCCGCATCCATAAATTCCCAACCTTAGATCTAAAAAGTTGACCTTTAAACAACACAGATTTGAACTGCAAAGTTCCACTTATCAGTGTTGTTCAAAGATCAATTGTGTTTATCAAATGAAAGAGTTCAGACGGGTTCCTTTTATTTCTGACATTCTGTGATTCTGAACCTATAAGTCAACTTGCCTACCTTAGTGAAATGTTTTATCTTACCTAGATGTGGAGATGTCTATGGGAAAGGAGTTTACATGACACAGTTTACAAGCACAGAACAAGCATGCAGGCCTGTGACAGAGGCAGTAAGCACAGCAGCCCACAGATCTCCCAAGAGACCCTCCCCCAGTACCTGAAACCACCCAACTTGGTCCTTTCAGCTCTAAGTTAAGGGTCTGGCTGCAATGCAAATACAAAAATTAGGTAACACCTTAATTCCGTATCTCATTCTAGGTGTGTCTGTCTTAATCTCTCAGCAGGGCTTAACTATCCTTAACAATCACAGGGTACTCAAGCATGTCAAACTCACGGCATGTTCCAAATGCAGACCTTCCAGGCCCCATGGGGTCAGACCATATATACCAGAGGAAAAAGATCTGAAAGTGTGCTCCATGAGTCAGAGGAACTGAGCTGGGGCAAGAAGGGCAGGAGTGGAAAAGCTGGAAGAACAGGAAGTTGAGTTTAACAAGAAACTTCTCAATTCTGCCTTTGCTGAGTGTCACTGTCCTCCCTAGTGTTCAGGACAACTGTAGCATTACATAAAATTACAAGTGTGTCACCAAATTAAATGGACCCATTTTCTTAATGTACCACAGTACAAGTATAATTGCCTGATTTCTTCTCATAATGATGAGGCCACAGCCATTCTATTAACATACATGATTTTCTTTCACAGGTCCCAGCCTCAGCACTCTCTTAATTAGATACAGTTTTTATGCCAGTACTATTACATATTTCAGAAATTTTGGAACAGGCCTTTATACATGGTACATGATAAAAAAGCATGTCACTCTCTGCTCCTACACAATCCTACTTATCTTCAGATGAATCTGTTACATGGATTGATCTCCGTATCGCCATCCATAAAATGTGTAATCTTTCTAACTTCAGATTTTGAGCAGCTAAACAAGATAAAGTTTAAGTAACTTTTAAAACCGACTATAAATGTTCATTTTTATATCCACAAAGGAAATCATAAGCTAGTTTGAGATTAATAATTATAAAGAATTGTTTTTAAAAATACTTACTATAGCATTTTCTAAAATAGTATAGAAAAGAGGGAATAATTAAGTAAGGGACAGCAACCAAGTAGAGCTGGTGAATTCAGTAAATAAACTGAAATTATATATGGTGTAAATATGGAAATGTAGTATATAAGGATGACATGGCTCAACAGTATTCACTGACAACTGGATAGCCACACCTCAGAAATCTATCTGGAAAAATATAAATCTAGAACGTATATATCAAAATACATTTCAGATAGATTTAAAAGGAAGATATAAAAAGCAGAATGATAAAAACATGGGGGAATATCTATTATAATCTCAGAGTGAGGAAAGTCTAAATATGACAAAACAAAAACAAGAAAATCCAGAAGCTATAAAATTACAGATTGATATATCTAACTATAATAAGAGAAAAAATTGCTCAAACCAAGGCAAAGGTTAAAGAAACTGAGGGGGAAAAGCTTGACTTTACATTAAGCAAACTAAGAGCTAATTTCTTTAACACATAAAAAGGTCCTTCAAAGAAGAAAAAGGTTAACAACCCAACAGAAGATATAGGGTAGTTCATCAAAAAGAAAATACAAGTGGCTTAATAATATATAAAAAACTATTAAATGAGAAATGTAACATTCCAACCTCACTGTGGCATAGTTTTCACCATTCAGATTGGCACTCATTTTGATTCTCAGAACTAATGGGAATGTCACTTCTCTGGAAGGCAACTTGGCAATACGTATTAAAATTACAAATTCACATATTCTTTGACCCAGCAACTCTATATCTAAAAATTTAGCCAGTAAATATATATGTTTATATGCAAAAGGAAGCATACAACAAAGGATTGGAAATAAATATTCATAAATAAGAGGATGATTAATTAGATCATTGCACAGCTATACAATGGAATACTATCCAGCTCTTAAAAAGATTAAAGCAACTTTGTAAATACTGAAATAGACTGATATCTAATATATTGTTCAGTGAAAAGCAAGGCACAGAAATGCATAGTACCTTCAGTTATCTATTCTGCATGACACCAAATTTAGTGGTTTATAATGAATGCACATAGATTTTCAATTTGGACAAGGCTCAATATGGAAAGCTCGCTTTCTATGCCACATAGCATTTTCTGGAATGGACTGCTCGGGCTGAGGTGCCACTTCCAAGATGGTTCATTCATCACAATGACTGGCAAGTTGATGCCAGTTGCTGTCTGGAAGCTGTTGGTCACAGAAACCCCAGTTCTCTTCCATGTAGCCTCTAGGCTGGGTACACCTCACAATTGGTGGTTTGTAGGTTCTGTAAGGGAATGTCACAATAGTAAGCATTCCCAGAGAACAGATCTCATGTGCTAGCACATATCAAGCATCACTCTTACTAGTTTGCCATTGGTCAAATCCAGTCACCTGGCCAAGTTCAGTCAATATGGAGGTAATTACATAAAGACTTAAACACAGGGAGGTGTAGTTCATTGGAAGGGCCACCAAAATGAATCTATCACAGTATGCTAGCATTATTTGTGTGAGAAAAACATTATTATACATATAGATGTTTATATATGCATAGATTGTCTCTGGGAGAATATATAAGAAACTAGTACAGAATTTGAGAATTGGACAGTTGAAGGGATCAAGTGACTAGGGTATAAGAGGGGGAAGAGTTACTTTTCACTGTACAACTTATTGTATAATACCAAATTGTGTTACCAAATTCTAATAATTAATTGAAAAATTAAAATAAAATAACATGAGTATAAAGGAGATCCAGAACTGTGACTTGATTGAAATTGTAATTGATATTAATTAAATATTTATTTAACTGAAAAAAGATGAAGGGAAAACTAAGAAAATACCTAAGGACATTCACTTTAATATGTTAGTAAGCAGAAATTGCCTCCTTATAATAAGACATAAACCTCAACCACCCAGTCTGTTGGGAAAATAAATCCCTGTTTTGTCTTAGGTCTAGCTACACCTTACCAAACCCCAAATCACAGTGCTGGTTCTTAATCCCTGGATTACTGCCAAAAAGGGTTAGCAGAAGTGTTGGAAGCTATTTGTTTGTAGCAAACAATGCTCAGAGGTCCCCCCTTCCTGACAGGCAGGTTTCCAAGGACAAGCAGTTACAGAGGACAACACTTTGCAAATAACCAACTTTATGAATCAGCAGAGTATCTGAAGGTTTACAAGCAATCTCCTAACAGTTATTCAGTGTTGGATAGTTTATAAGTGTGCACACGTGGTGGGTGGGTGTGCATGCTTTTAATTCCACTCTGAAGACAATCCTTCGTGGTGAAAAAAACTCATGTAATGAGTTCAAACAAGTAAGTTTAGGTGTAAGGGCTCTTCAAGCATCAACAGCACTGGAGAGTGTGGGCCCAGGAGACAAATGCTGTATCAGGGGAAACCTTGTAGAAGCCCTAGTGTTGTTTAATTCTCACTAAATTATGTACTCTTTGAAGACAAACATCTGGGACTTCTTCTGCAGGCCCAACACCAGGTTGGGGAAGAATTTTTGCAAGCTTTTGAATTTTTAATAAACTACTAGTATGATAGGCATTAGTATTAGAAAGGGTTACAAATACAAGAGGAGAGAGGGATTTCACAGAGGGAAATCCAAATGAATTTCTATTCTTTACTATCTCTTTAGGCACCCAGGTCACATGGAATTTGCTGAGAGTGCCAGGTAAAAACAGGTAAAGGAATATAAAGTGTTGATTCAACAAGATGGAGCAAGGAAAGAAAAATAAGACTTTCAGATAGGCCAATCTGGTATGAAGAAATTGGAAATCAGGTGGCATGTTTTGATTAAAGTTTTCAAAGCCAAACTAAAATTGAAAAGTTGTAGAAAAGAACCATGATTACACATCAAAGAGCAATACTATCGTGTACATAGTGGAAAAACCATTAGTCACTTTTGAGATCTCTCAATTACATATGGATCCACATCACCCTTAAGTAGGGTACCACTTGCCCACTTATCCTTGAGACTTCTTTCACTTTGAAGGGTGTATAATGCCCTTAACCATGTATAAGCCAAAAATGTCATGCAACTTTTCCAATATATAACCTCTACCTCATACAACTTTATATTCCTAAACTTTCATGAATTCAAAATACAGAAAAGTCCTGATTTTTTGGTATGTACACAGACCCAATGATAGCAAATAGCTAATGATTCTCAGTGTTATTTTATAAGGATGACATTCTATATCCCTAATACTCAAGGTTATTCAAAAGGAGGCATTGTTATCACCATTTTACTGTTGAGACAGACTGAGATTTATCCAATGCCACAAATCCATTTAAATAACAGAGCTGGGATTTAAATCCAGCTCAAAAGTCTAGCAGGCTCTATATTTTTAAAAACAACTTTTGAGGTTACTTTTTCTTTTTAGCCATGTTAATTACAGAAAGAGACTACAATGCAGAAAAGCAAAATGAAAGAAATACAGCCAGCCACTGGAGCAGTATAGAGTGAATGTAGTAGGGAAGGGTGTGGCCAGGACCATTGAGGCCAGCTGCCTGAGGCTGAGCCTGGCCTTAATCCCTTAGTATCTGTCACCTCTAGCTATCTCGGGAACTTCAGAAAACTACAGTAGAACATCAGTACTCTCTCTGCTTTCTTCAATAAACTCCAAATGCACTCAAAACAACTACACTTAGGAAAGGAGACAGGACACAGGCAGAGGTGGCAATTTTGTACATCCTCCTGAATACACTGTGACTGAGTCCCTGCCTGGCTCTGTTCTTATCTGATAACTAGAGGCCTGGTGAACAGGATTCATGCACTGGTGGGGGGTGTGGCCTGAAGGGATCAGCCCACTGTGGGAACGCCACTCATCCCACTCAGTGGGAGCACACTGACCACCAGGGGCAGCTCCTGTGTTGAACGTCTGACCCCTGGTGGTCAGTGAGCATCATAGTGACTGGTTGACCAGTCATTCTGGTCATTCCACCATTCAGTCACTGGGCATTATTATATAGGAGTCAATGGATGTCAGAGATTCACAGGGGAGGGAGGATCTTAAGAGACCACTTGAAAAGATCATATTCAAACCAGGCATTTGGGTGTCAGCTTCTACAACCCCCCAATGAGGAGGAATCGATGTCCCCATGTTAAATTTATAGGCATATAGACTTACAAGAGCATATACTTATGTATTAATACATAAAATTGAGGTTATTTATGGGTAAGCTGATTTTTTACTATCTGTATATATAAGGGTGGGGCAAAAGTAGGTTTACAGACGTTCTTATGGAGAATAATACAATCCTCTTATATAATAAAAGGGTACTATGCAAATTGACCCTAACAGCAGAATGACTGGGAATGACTGGTCACTATAACACACACTGACCACCAGGGGGCAGACACTCAATGCAGGAGCTGCCTCCTGGTGGTCAGTGTGCTCCCACAGGGGGAACTCTATTCAGCCACAAGCCAGGCTGCCAGCTGCCAGCACAGCGGTGGTGGTGGGAGCCTCTCCCGCCTCCTCAGCAATGCTAAGGATGTCCGACTGCAGCTTAGGCCTGCTCCCCGCTGGCAAGTGGACATGCCCCGACTTAAAAAGGCTAACATCATAAATATTTGAAAATGATTGACTATGAAGACAAACATGGCCTCATTTGATCTTCAAAAGAAGCTCAGGGAGATATGCAGGGAACTTATTTTCTACCATTTTACTGACGAGGAAAACTAATAATTAAAACTAGTGTACTTATTCCCCTACCCCCACTTTAATCCCTTCAGACTGTCCTTTAACATAGTTTCACAACAGTCCAGAAAGAGCTTCCAGTGATTATTATTTAAATTTCATCTACTGAAAAAAACAAACTAACCCAAACTCAGGCATTAATTAATGCAGACATTGATAAGGGTCCACTATGTGCCTGGGCTGTGTGTGCAACAACCTGCTCTCTGACGTTAAGGGCCAGCCCCAGCCCTGGTGCAGACTGCACTTTCTGGAAAATTCCATACAAATGACCCTTGATTGCCTATTTTGTTCGCTTGACCACAGCAAGAAAAAACATTAACCCTTATGGAGAAACTGGATTTAGTATATCCACTATTTGCCCAGGAGAATAAGTAGCATTAACAAAAAATAAAATTAACAAGTTTCAATACATACATATGAACATATTGTTTGCTATATACAACAAAATCAAATTTAGAAATTTACAAACTATAAGACCTCTCCCAAGAAGCACTTCACAATATTACCTCAGAAACCCATTCACACTCTCATTTCAGTTTTACTATCAACTGTTTCAGAGAATTCTACTGCTTTAACCGTTTCAGAGAATTCCACTGCTTTTAACATATATGTATTGTAACAATTACTTCATCAAATTTTTATCAACAGCTTTTTTTTTTTTTGCTACAGAATCTTCTCTGATAACACTATATTTCAAGCTCCCCTAAACAAAGAAATTTTAAATAAAAGGTCTGTCACTATTAAGCAACTGTCAGTATCTTGGAATATTTTTTTATATTTGGAAAAAAATAGTTTAGGTCAGAAGCATAATTATGCTCTATAGGAGCATAATTCCCTTAAGTTATTCCCCAGAATTATGATAAAATAATGATCTGAAAAACCTACATTAGATACATGCATTATCACTGGTTACAAGGAATGTCACACAATGATATTAAGATAATTCAGCTATTTATATTATACTAGAGGCCTGTTGCACAAAAAGATTCGTGCAATAGGCCTTCCCTTCCCCTGGCTGCCAGCACCGGTTTCCCTCCAGCACCCGGGACCCAGGCCTTCGCTCCAGCCGGAGCCGCCTTCAAGCCTTCACTGCTCTGGACGGAGCCACCTTCAGTCTTCGCTCCGCCGCTTCGCACCTACGTATGCCAATTAACTGCCATCTTTGTTGGTGGTTAATTTGCATATCTCGCTGATTAGCCCACGGGAGGCGTAGTGAAGGTAAGGTCAATTACCATGTTTGTCTATTATTAGATAGGATTAGAGGCCCGGTGCACGAAATTTGTACACAGGGGCAAGGGGCGTTCCTCAGTCCGGTCTGCACCCTCTCACAATCCAGGACTCCTTGGGGGATGTGTGACTGCCAGTTTAGGCCTGCGGAATCGGGTCTAAACTGGCAGTTACACATTCCTCTTGCAATCGGGACCGCTGGCTCCTAACCACTCACCTGCCTGCCTGCCTGCCTGATTGCCCCTAACCACTCGCCTGCCTGCCTGATCGCCCCTAACTGCTCGCCTGCCTGCCTCATCACCCCAACCACTTGCCTGTCTGCCTGATTTGCCCCAACCCCTTAGCCTGCCTGCCTGTCTGATCACCCCTAACTGCTCGCCTGCCTGCCTGCCTCATTGCCCCAACCACTCGCCTGCCTGCCTCATCACCCCAACCACTCGCCTTCCTGCCTCATCATCCCTAACTCCTCTGCCTGCCTGCCTGATCGCCCCTAACCACTCACCTGCCTGCCTGACTGCCCCTAACCACTCTGCTTGCCTGCCTGCCTGATCGCCCCTAACTGCCTCTGCCTGCCTGCCTGATCACCCCAAACACTCTATTGACATAGAAAGACATCCATGATAGATTAAAGAGGGAAAATGTGCAAGAATGTATTAACATTCACTATACCCTATTTGTCTAGAAGGGAAACAAATCCACACTTTTATAATCTGTTATTGATACTAATTTTGAAGAAACTAGATTAAAGAAATACAATGATAAGTGTTCTAGAAAAACAAATAATATTATAGTACTGCTGCTGCTGCTATAACCACAAAGAATGGTCTAAAATTAAAAGCAGTTTATAGTGGGTAGCCATGCCCTAGGCCAGTTTCTTCCCTGACAAAGGTCAATCTTTACCTTAACTACGCCTATTGTCTTTTTGTATCTAAGATAATATGCCTGTGAAATGTCAGGGTAACTTGTAACTTCTTTTTCCGGACCCCACAGGGCAAAACCAAATGCGCCTGGGTGTCAGGACACAGACCATAAATTCCTTCATTGTTATTGTACCCACCTGGGTAAAAGAACTATGTGTCTATCATTTTACTTTTTATCCAATCCCAGAAGTTACCTGCCTCCTTTGCTTTCTCCCACCTCCCTAATCTATCACCAATGGATTTCATGTAACCCACTTACATCTCTTCCTTTGATTGTAATGTATAAAACAAGATGAAAAACTGCCATTCTCTGGAGCAATATCCCAATCTGTTGAGATTTTGCTTCCTGGCAATTGTTGACAGTTTGGCTCAAATAAACTCATAAAAAATTTTTTACAGTTTGAATGTTTTTACGTTAACAGTAGAGACTTCTTTAAGTGACTGGATCACACCACTACATCTAATTTTCCCCCTTTATTTTAACAGGGATATACCTGTGCCATCTGGGCTAGCTTGATTACATCTAGGCAAAAATAAAATCCAATCTATGCTCCCCTCACCCAACATACAATGCTGTATATTGCTTTCTAAAATGGTCAAGTCCAAACCTAACAATATAAATCCACTTCTCCTTTATTTGTTCACTCATTCAACAGCTTGATTACTGAGGACTGATATACTATCAGAGATACAGACCCTAGAGTCAAATAAAAACAGCCGCCACGATTAGCCAAAGTAGTCAGTGGGGCCATAGGTATGGAGTCCTGGGCAGTTGTTTCTGAGAGGAAGAGGAATTCTGCTTTCCAGCTGGAACCAGTCCCTAGTAACCTCTACCCTTCCCATTCCCCCAAAGAGGGATTCTGAGAGGCAGGGGCCTATTCCTTTCCAGCCTATTGTCCTGGGCCTAAGAAAAGACCAGACTCTAAAAAGAGACCAGGCTCAGAAGGTCTGTGGAAGCCGGGACCAGAGCACCCAGGTCAGGCACTGAGGTCCCTTGGGTTAACTTGCTCCTGTTGCGGGTAGGAGGTAATTCTCTAGGAACCTCACAGGCTTAGCCCAACCTGCAGAACCTGCTAATACACTGGGGGAGGCAGGAATGGCCTCTCCAGACTTCATGTTTTTTCTAGTTATGCTTTAAAAGACATTTTTCCCCTTCTGCCAGTCCAAAAGACAGAAGAAAGTTCATTTTAAAGAAGTTTTCTCAAGCATTTTCAAAAAAAATTTACTATTTTGCTACCTTAGACACTGAGCTAAAAATATAAAAGCTGGCCAGGAACTGCATAAATGCATATTCATAAATCTCTTCTACATAAATCTCTTGCATAGTACAATTCAAAAATCTCTTTTCACAAAATTTTAGTTTTGGGGGCTTTCTAAACAAATAACACTAAAAATAAATAACTGCTAAAAGGGCAAAGTAATTATGGAAGTTTTCCTTGGTATCTAACTAGTCTTTTTTCTCTCAGCGTACCTAGGGCAATGAAAAAGACCCCCTACAGACATCAGTCCCACCCAGAATTGTCCTACTAAAAGATATCATTTTTCAAAATGTTACCCGGCCTTACTTTTGAATATTACCAGGCCTTTAAGTTAAACAAAATTTTCATTTGCTTAAGAGCAGCTTCTTTTTCCAGAAACATTTTTGAAATGCTTATTGAGTCGAAATGTGGATGTTAACAAAATAAAGTATACATTTTAAATTTTTTTTAAAAAAAAAGAACCATTTTTGTCTGATTTTCATTTTGGAAAACATTTGCTCTACAAAGGCTTATAAAATGGCCTGAAAATAAGAAGCAATAAAACTCAACAAGATTTATCCACCGTAGTCTTAATCTCTGGAAAATTCACCTTGACTACTAGGTCTCAATGCTATATTCATACTCTACCTCCCCATCCCAGATCTGTACCCCTGACCCCTCATATGTAAGACATGGAAGAAACCTCCATCTATAAACCAGATAACCCCCTTCTTGGCTTTTTAGCCCTTCTGCAATTGCACTGACCTGACTGGAGCGGATTTCCTGTGTTCCATTCAAAACCTCCAGGGAAAATTTTCCTTCCTCTGATGGGGGAGAACCTTCCTCTTCCAAAGGCATCTGCCTGGTGGGACCCCTGTCCCGAGGGCTCCGCCTCAAGGACCACCACTTGTGGACAGACAGCAGGGTCCCCTGTGAGTCATGCCGAGTTGCTAGGAAGGACTGGTCAGGGCTCCTAGGCACCTCACCCCCAGCTTTCTCCATTGCTGTGTCCAGGGTCACACTTCACCTCCACTAAAGCAGTTCACCTTCACCAGACTACCTGGTCACCTTAAAAGGCAATGCTTTAAAAGGACGCCCCTAACTAGCAATGGGGAAGGCACTTTCTGTGCTCAGTCCTACAGCTTCCACTCTGCTCCCGAGCCAGCCCAGGAAAGGCCGAGCGAGTCTTCGGTCTGGCGTGCAGCAAGCCTCAGGAATTCGAGCAGACTGCACACTGCTGTACAAATATTTGCTCTTGTTTATCTCACTCATCACACTGCATTTGGCACTGGGACTCTGCACACGGCCCGCACATGCTCCTGCCCAGAGCTGCTGGGACACCTGGAGGCAGGTACAGGAGCCCAGCACAATCATCTCCCAAAGCTGAGCAAGGTCTCCTTTTGGCCATGTGCACTTCCAGGAACCCAACCTAGAGGCAGGGGGGAAAGGCCACTTTTTATTACCAAACTTCCAGCACTTTCTTGGAATAACTTCAGCCTCTTCCATGGCTCCAGTGCTGGCGGTGTGCAGAGCATCAAGGGAGAGAAGTATTTCCTAGGCAGCATGACTTGAATTATCAAGGAGTAAGAAAGTTCCATGCTTTCTGTAGCTTTGTTTTTCCTTGGACCAATGAATGGCTTGCCCTCAGTAAGAACTGACTACAGAAACTCACTGGATAACAAAGCTTACCCGTGGTTTATATGTGACAGAACAGCCAGGAACTAACACACAATTCAGGCTTCTCAGGCTACCATTTGTTCCACAGGAGGATTAAGAGGAGACATTAGACAGAGTGGTAATCCGGCTGCCTCCAGCTCTGTGAGCAGCAGTGCCTCCCTTCCCATGCCCACCCCCACCCTCCACAGACAAGGAGAAGGAGTGACCTCATTCCTCCATGGGAGAAACGGCTCCACCAGCCACTAATCCTGGCAACACCTCCTGGAACAAGTTAGTGTGGAGTGTGCACACTGAGGACTGAATGGAGCCGGTTGGTAGGACAGTCACTCTGTGTCCACTGCATAACTTTCCCCTCGCCCCAACAATGTGCTGCTGGGGAGTGGGGAGTCATAGGGGTGTGCACCCAATGAGGACATTTAGGACACATCCCCTTTGCCCTAACCGGTTTGGCTCGGTGAATAGAGCCTGGGCCCGAGGACTGAAGGGTCCCGGGTTTGATTCTGGTCAAGGGCATGTACCTTGGTTGCACGCTCGATCCCCAGTAGGGGGTGTGCAGGAGGCAGCTGATTGATGTTTCCCTCTCATCGATGTTTCTAACTCTCTCTCCCTCTCCCTTCCTCTTTGTAAAAATCAATAAAATATATTTTTAAAAAAGAACACATTCCCTTCTGCTCAAGGTCACTGAGGATCTGCCTCTTAAGGGTTGCTTACAGTGACTCCTCCTCCCGAAGAACTCTTGACCAAGAGATCTGTTCTTTTTGAGGTGAGGTGGCCACACCACTGGTCCATTCACCACAGGCCCTTGGCCACTCTTCTATTTTCTTCTGTTTTCCATTTACTCTGTGGGGATGTGGCCATTTGTTTGCTCCACTTCTGGAACAGACTCAGTGCAGCCAACTCCAAAATGTGTGTGGGTTGGCTTCCTATCTGCCATGTGCTCAGCCGAAAAAGAACCTGCCTCCATTTCTATGAAATGCCATTTAAACCAGGGGCCTAAAAGGGACATTTAATGCCAAGGGCCTCAGCCCCCATCCCACCCAGAAGCCAGCAGAGATGAGCCTAGTTGGTGTGATTTCTTTCTGGCGATCACTCAACTCCCGCTTGCTCACCTATGACCTCCCTATTTCCTAATAGGATCTGTTAAGATTTATGGATTGATGCCTGCTGATCACCTCACATTTCCTTTATTGGGCATGATAAGTAGGTCTTCCAGATACCTGAGTCTTATCCCTTTAAGCACCAGATTTTTAAAAAACTTTTGCCACTTTGAGTGGAAATCTCCCCAAAGGTATAATTTCTCTTTCTACTGCCTTTTAAAATATGAGTTACTATCCTTATTTCAACTTTTCCTTGGTGATATGAAATCATTATAAATAAAAATGCTTCTTTTGTGCAATAGCTGTGAGTAGTTAATAAGGAAAATACGTTGGCACCATATATCCCAAGTGCTTTTGAATAGTCTATCTTGTTAGCACTGTGAACTATGAAAAGTTACTTTACTGTAAAATACTTTTTCTTCTCTTAAATGGTCACTCAGACCCAAATCATAGCCAGAAAAAGCAGACAGGGCCAGGTTATAAAGGGCATGAGGTTTAGACTTTGCACTGTGGACAGTGGAGAATCTTCAGTTTTTAACAGAAGACTTACGTGATTATATTTGTGATTTAGAAATAACAGTTTGGGCAGGCAGAGGAATGAAGACCCAGGGGGAGAGGATTATACTAGCAGGGTTATAAGGAGCAAAGAATTAACAGTAGAGTGGGGATAAGGATGTCCTCCAGGCTCAACATCAACTGATCACAGCAGGTGACACAAAGAGAGGACCTGAGGATGGCAATGCCATTTCCAGTTTGGCAGAAATGAGGAGAAATGAGGGCTGGAGGGAAAGCCTGTCTATGGGTGAAAATGATGGATTCTTCTTTGTTCCCATAAAATCATATGAAACAGCCAGGGCTCCAGCTGCTTTCCCGGGCTAAAGAATCAAGTCCAAACTCCTTTGTCTAGAACCTTCACCTTTCCTCTCTCCTGACTGCTAAATTTCCAGCCCCTCCCCATCTAATCTTCCTTATCCTTTAAGTCCTGCCTCGCCTTAGAGGCGCCTCCACCCTAGCAGGGCTCTCTCTGAATTCCAGTATCCCTAGTGTCAAGACTACAAACTAATAGCCTTTATGGATACTAGATGACAAGTCTCCCTCCATTGAGGCTGCACTCAGATCAGGCCCTACTTATCAATGATGCCCAGCATACACTCAGCAGCGGGAAACCCTGTAAGCTCCTGGAAGACGAGGTTCTTCCATCTTATCTGTCCACAAACCTAACAAGGGGTGAACAAATATCAGATGTTAAATAAATACTTGCTGAGCCAAACCACAGACAGATCAGAATGCTTTCTCTCTACAGTCTCACGGTGCTCTTAGTCCCCCTTATGATGATGCCAGGGCAAACTCCATTAGTCTCTCACATATTCCTCCTAGAACTATAGGCTTTCAGTGTCTCCCAGACTAAATTAGTTTGTCTCTTACATGTGCAGATTTTATTTTCCAAACTAAATTCATCATGCTTATCCCCTACCCACCTTCTCAGTTTCTGTGAATCTCTTCTGTATAAAAATAAACATCTCCTTGGTGTCCTAAACAATCCTGCTGTAAGGTAAGAAGTCTGGGCCCAAAGGCAGATGGGCAGCTCAGGTTACCATGAACCTTCAGGACAAAGGACCCTATTTGGAGGGGGGACATCTGATTCAAATATTTCAACACTCACAAAGATTACCTGCTCACCCAGCTAGAGGCTAACACTGGGCAGGGCTTCTCAGAAAAAACACTGGGTCAGTCCTCCCAAGACAGGCAGAGGAATCCCAGATCCTATGACAGGACAGAATGACAGAACCTGACACTAAGCTGCATGCTGGGAAGCAGTGGCCCAGAAGGTTCCCAGAGAACATGAGCAGTACCAACAGCCTATCTTTTACAACAGGGTATAATATTAATAAATGAACATAATTTAGAGCCTGACAGTCAAATATTTAAGTGTTATGCACAAAAGAAGATACTTTCTGCTTTCAGGAATTTATTAGCAAGTTAGGAGAAAAGAACAGTAGAGGGCAGTAATAAAATACTAAAAAAATCATTCAAACATTAGGTACTGGGATATGGGAGACTTGCCAGGGAAGAACTGGTGGGCCTGGACTTCTGCATGGCCGCTCCTCACACCCCCAGGACCTGGTGACTTCAAGATTGAAACTGTTAGCTCTGCCTGACTTTTACACCATTGTATTAACAGGAGACCAACAAAGAACACCGGGGCCAGCTCACGAGCGGGAGTGTGCTTAACTAAAAGTGCACGTGGCTTAACAGCCTAGTGTAAAAAAATCACAATGGTTCTAAATTATGAAGAGACTGGACAGGGCCACAAAGAGAAAAGGATCATCAAAGTATAAAGGTCAATACTTTGATTTCACAGTTAATGATATGCACCTTCAGCCTCCTTGGCCGCCCTCTTCACCTGGCGCCCAACCTGGCACAACACCAGCACTGGTTACCTCCATGTTCCAATAGACTCCAAGTCTGTCTTCCTGCATTGGAACAAGGAGGAAACAAAACACATTGTGGACAAAAGGGGCCACATACTAACCTGACAAGCTCAGGGAAGGCCTGCCTGGCAGTCTTGCAAAATCTAAGACCTAAAGTAACCACAAGAATGGTCTGAAATTAAAACTTTTAACTAAAAGCAGTTATGGTGAGTAGTCACGTCCTAGGCCGCTATCTTCCCTGACAAGGTCAATCTTTACCTTAACTGAGCCCATTGTTTTTTTGCATCTATGATAACATATCCTTGAAATGTCAGGGTAACTGGTAACTTTCCTTTTTTCCGGACCTCTCAGGGCACAACCAAATGCCCTGGGCACCAGGACAGATACCACAAATTCTTTCATTGTTATTGTTATCATGTTAATTATTGACTGTTAACTATCCTGTACCCACCTCAGTAAAAGAAGTATGTGTCTACCGTTTTACTTTTTATCTAATCCCAGAGGTTTCCCACTTTGCTTTCTCCTACCTCTCTAATCTATCACCAATGGATTTCATGTAACCCACTTACTGTCTGCTCCTTTGATTGTAATGTATAAAAATAGGTGAAAAACCGCCATTCTCTGGAGCATTATCCCAATCTGTTGATTCTTCTTCCTGGCAATTGTGGACAGTTTGGCTCAAATAAACTCACAAAAATTCTTTACAGACTTGGTTGTTTTTAGATTAACAACACTCAGACTGGCTGGCCACGCTGATCATGACTACTAATCTGGAGAGGGCCCTGGTATCACCAGCAGTCCAACTACCTCTGCCTAGTCCTCTTCACTCTCCTGAATGACAATGCAACACCTCCCCACTCCTCAGACCCCCACTTCCCCCACCCCTCAATCTGCCCTGATGAGCCTGCTCCCTGCTGCCCTGAAATAACAGAAGCAATCAGAAAGAACTTGCAAACAACTCAACCACCACCTGAATGAGTGCTTCTCATTGCCCAGGAAGCTGTCCCTGCTCCCAAAGTCAGTCTCCACATACCCACCCCTCTTGGTTTATCTCCTATCTTCCTGACAGCTCCTTCTTGAGTCCGTCACAAGAGCCTATTAGTCTCCAAAACTCTGGAGAGGCTCTGGCTCAGCCTTTGGATCTAACTCTCCCCTGTCTATACTCATTCTTTGGTGATCGCATTCAGTCCAGTAGATGAACCACCTACAGCCAACAACTCCCAGACTCCACAGTTCTAAACCCAAATGCTTAAACAACATCTTCTGTTGGATATTAACATGCATCTCAAAGATTAACTTGTCTATAACTGAGATCCCAATATTCTGCCTCTTCTCTGCTTCTTCATCTTAGTAAATGGCAATTCTTCCCTTGCACTTGCCCAGAAAAAAAGTTTTGGATTCATCCTTGATAAGAATCATCTTTTAAACCACAGGTAAATGTCTAGCAAATCCTGTAAGACCTATCTTCAAAATATATCCAGTATCCAATCAATTTTCAGTACCTCCACTATAACAATGGTCCAAGCCACCAGGACATCTCACCTGCATGCTATCTAATAAAGAGGGAATATGCAAATTGACCATAACACCATCACAAAGATGGTGGCGCCCAGTCCCCTCAGCCCTGCTGGAGTCCCCCATTCCTTTCAGTCCCGCCAGGGGCGGGGGGGTGGTAGGTGTGCAGTGCGGCCGGACCCACCCTCAGCCCCCCAGACACGCAGGGCCGGCATGAGGCACAAGCAAGCCTTGGATGGTGGCTGCCCAGCCACCCAGGGCTGCTCGAGGCTCAGGTAACCAGGGCCAGCTGAGGCTTGCGCTGCTGGCAGTGACAGCAGCACAGGTGTGATGAGGGCATCGCATTCCCCTGATTGCTGGGTCACCTCCCGCCCCCGAGGGCTCCCAGACTGTGAGAGGGGGCAGGCTGGGCTGAGGGACCCCCTCTAGTGCATGAATTTTCAAGCACCAGGCCTCTAGTTATTAAAATAATATTCTAAGTGACCCCTGGCTTCTGCTCTTACCCCTAAAGTGTATTCTCTCCTCTAAAAGCTTTCCAGGGAATTTCCTTATACATAGTATATCCCAAATTCCTTTAAATGACCTAGAGAACTTTATAGAGCAGAGGTGGGCAACCTTTTTGTGAGTGCATGACAAAACCAGCAAAATCTCTGACTCAAAATTCTTCTGCGTGCCAACCCTAATTTTTTGAGAACATGTTACGCCTACTTGATATCTCTTAAGGTGTATGTATGTGAAGAACCTTGAAGAAATAATAAAATTCATTCAAGCTGAGACAAAAACACAGTATATGAGATGAAAAATACATTTATTTTTTAATGTATACATGTACACTGATAGTCCAACAGAAAACTTTATGACTCCGTTTGATATTATCAGTGGGACTTTTGCTGCTGCATCACTGATAACAGAGATTTTACATCAGGTTTATATTTTCTGACTTTCAGAGATATGCACAAGCTACTACTTTCATCCATCAGGCTACTTCTATCACGAGACTTAACAAAATTCATCACTGAGAACAAAGATTCACAAGCGTATGTGGATGAAAACATGGAGAGTAATGCTGTTGCAACGTTTTGTAAACAGAAAAAATTTTCTGGAATGGCATTCCAAGTCCTCAATAGTTCATTTTCAACACTTTTCTCTGGTACTCCTGTCTCTAATTGCTTTTTTCAATGTTTTCCAAGTCAACTCTAAGGTCAATAAATTTCTGCTTCCAAACTGAGCTACTCTGAAATTCAATCAACTGCATTTCAAAGTCAACCATACCTATCCATGAAAACATTTGTAAGTTTAGTTCCTCCAGTTTCATGCTGTCTGAAAACCTCATGAATTTTGCTGTCTCTTCCAGTCCTCTGAATTTCGCAAATCTTGAGAAGAGCTGCTCAATAGTTGACTCGATGATGTTTAAAAACAGCTTTTGAAGGCTTTGACAGTCTGTTCTGTCATCTTTTGGGAGGACTTTGATGTGCCTCTTGAGGTTTTGGAAATATCTAAATCTCTCACCATCCACATCCCTCTTAAAGACTTCCAGTTTCTTTTCAAAAGCCTTTATGTAACCAAACATAACATCAAATGTCTTGCCAGTTCCTTGTAATTTAACATTTAAGTCATTTCAAATGTTCACAAAAATTGTAAATGGAAGATTATAAGAGAGAGTTTTGCATGCCAGCAAAAGTTACTGGTGTGCCATGTTTGGCACGCATGCCAGGGGTTGCCCACCCCTGTTATAGAGTCTGCCCCACCATTACCTGTCAACCTATCCTCAAACTCCTCATCTTCATTCATTTCTACTAAAACCATTCTGATCCTGCTATTCCTAGAACAAAGTAAGGCATGCTCCTGCCTCAGGGCCTTTATGTTGCTCTCTGGGTTAGAAATATTCCTCCCCCAACACCCCATATCTAGATGGCTCGCTTTTTCACCTCATTTAGGTCTTTGCTCAAAACTCAGTGGCTTCTCCCTAATTATCCTGTTTACATTTCAAAAATTCCCCACTTCCTATTATCTCCTTTTCTGTTTATTTTCTCCAGAACACTCAACTACCATTCGACACTACATATTTTACTTATTTGCTTATTATCTCCCAACTAGAGGCCCGGTGCATGACATTTGTGCACTGCGGGGGCTCGGGGGCCCTCAGCCCAGCCTGTGCCCTCTCGCAGTTTGGGACCCCTTGGGGGATGTCCGACTGCCAGCTTAGGCCCGCTCCCCACAGTTGGACATCCCCGAGAGGTCCTTAGCACTGCCGCGGAGGTGGGAGAGGCTCCCACTTCTGCCGCTGCCCTCGCCAGCCATGATCCTGGCTTTTGGCTGAGCAGCACTCCTCCTGTGGGAGCACACTGACCAGGGAGTAGCTCCTGCATTGAGCGTCTGCCCCCTGGTGGTCAGTGCACATCATAGCAACCAGTCATTCTGCTGTTTGGTCGATTTGCATATTAGGGTGTTATTATATAGGATTAGGATGTAAGTTTTACAAGTACAGGAATCCTATTTTCTTCACTCACAGCTGTATTCCCTGAACTAAAAAAGTGCTTATACTTAAGCTTCTCAATAAATATTACTGGATGAATAAAAGATAGAGAATACACAAAAACGTATTTGCTTGCTATGAAATACAGACAGATCAGAATGTGACCTGTGCTATAAAACTAAACTTTCAGACAAATATCAAATATTCAACATTTGGAAGATGCTCCATGCAAAGCTGGCACTGTCCTCCTTTAGTTACTCATTCCTTTTTCCCTCCAAACCAGGAGTCTAAGCTCAAATACTATCAAGAGTAGACACTGCAAACTAAATGACCGTAATAGATGAGGACTTATAACAACTTTAATATTGTAACTTGTGGCCCAAAATTTGGATTTTTGTAGCTGAGCTCTGAAACTGCTTGCAAGGCATGACTGCCCTTTTGGTACCCCTTGCATGGTTGACAAATAACAATCCCTGTACTATAATTGTGTGGTAAAATAAACGAACAAACAAAAAAATCTTTTTGTTTTAAAGGCCTAGGCTGAAATTAGGACTTTGCTAAATGCTTAATCATATATTTCCCATTATTCTCATCTCACAACCCCACTTTCTTGATCACTGAATCACCCAAGTATGTGTTCTTTTTTTCCCCTAGCAACCCACTTCTTTGATCATCAGTTCCTCATAACTTATGCCTTTAAAAACCTTGTCCTATCCCTCCATTTTGAAGGGTATTCTCTGTTCATACCAGGAGTTTGTTCCATGGTTTGCAAATCATTATCTGAATAAACTCTCTTTTTAATTTCTTTCTTTTTTCTTTTTGTTAATCCTCACTCAAGGATATTTTTTTCCATTGATTTTTAGAGAGTGTGGAAGGACAGGAGGGAGGAGGGAAAGAGAGAGAGAGAGAGAGAGAGAGATAAACATTGATGTGAGAGGGACACATCTATTGGTTGCCTCCCACATGCATCTGAACCCAGGTACATATCCTTGTCAGGGAATCCAATCCTCAACCCTTCCTGAATAGGCTGACGCTCTAACCACTGAGATTACTAGCCAGGACTCTTTTTAATGTTTTAAAAGGATCCTCTGGCCTTGCCTTTACATAGATTGGGGTAGGGTTTGTGGCCACATGAAGAGCTCCTGCTCCACCCAACAGAGACAGCTACTTCTGGGTTCCAGCCACGTTGTCAAATGGCCTAGAGCAGTGGTTGGCAAACTCATTAGTCAACAGAGCCAAATATCACCAGTACAACGATTGAAATTTCTTTTGAGAGCCAAATTTGTTAAACTTAAACTATACAGGTAGGTACATTGTTATTAACTTAATTAGGGTACTCCTAAGGCTTAGGAAGAGCCACACTCAAGGGGCCAAAGAGCCGCATGTGGCTCGCGAGCCGCAGTTTGCTGACCACGGGCCTAGAGTCACCAGAGTTTTGTGGATGAAAAAGGGGTCACATACTGATAGGAGTAGAAACAGAATGTTGGAGAACCAGCTGGAATTATAAGAAATGTTAATCATGCCCTGTTAACCATGATTATTTTGTTCTGACTAAAGAAGGCACATTCTAACCTGGCTGGCAGTTAGTTACACATGGCACCTGGGAGCTCTCCTGGAAATGCAGCCCATCCTCCCCATTTGGAGCTGCCTATTCTCATGGAAAGATTAACAGCTTTGTTGCACAAACCAGCATCACCAGCCCTTGCATATCACTAAGCCCTCTGATGATCCCCAGCCCACTGCTCACCTGTTAGCTGCCCATTTGGCATACCCTTTGGCTACTTCCCCATGTAATCTTTTCTCATTTTACCTAATATAAGCAGCTAGCTTATGATGGGGTGTAGAGCAGATTTTTGTGGATGACCTGCTGCTCTCCCATATTACTGGAAGTATTGGAATAAATGCTCATAATGATTCAACCCTGTCTCTGCTTAATTGGCTCAAGTAGTGCCAGACAGTACGGACCCACTGTTTGTCCAGTTACAATACTCAACTTGACAAATTCAGGAGAGGCCTGCATGTCAGGCCTTACAAACTCAAAGACCTAAAGTAACCACACAGGATGGTCTAAAATTAAAATTTCTTCATGAAAAACAAGTCATGGTGAGTAGTCATGACCTAGGCAGGTATCTTCCTTGACAAAGGTCAATCTTTACCTTAAGTGAGCCTGTCTTTTTGCATTTATGATAACACTAGAGGCCCAGTGCATGACATTCGTGCACTTGGGGGGGGGGGGGTTCCCCTCAGCCTGGCCTGCTTCCCTCTTGCAGCCCGGGAGCCCTCAGGGGATATCCTAAGCCTGCAGCTGGACATCCTTAGCACTGCTGAGGAGGTGGGAGAGGCTCCCGTCACCACCACTGCGCTAGCCAGCCATGAGTCCAGCTCAGGGCTTCTGGTTGAGGGGCACTCCCCCAGTGGGAGCACACTGACCACCAGGGGGCAGCTCCTGGATTGAGCATTTGCCCCCTGGTGGTCAGTGAGCGCCATAGCGACTGGTGGTTCTGCCATTCGGTCAATTTGCATATTAGCCTGTTATTATATAGGACTAGAGGCCTGGTGCACAAAATTCGTTCATGGTTAGGGTCTCTAGGCCTGGCCGGTGATCAGAGCATTCCTTCTGGTTGCTGACTGCCAGCCGGCGCCTTCCTTCATTCTGTGCCACCCCCTGGTGGTCAGTGCCCGTCATAGTGAGCAATCGAACTCCTGGTCTCCCAGTCGAACTCCCGAAAGGACAATTTGCATTTTAGGCTTTTATATATAGAGATACCTTTGGAATGTCAGAGTAATCCCCTTTTTTTCCAGACCCCTCAGGGCATAATTTCCCACCAGACCAAGGAATCCCTTGTTGTTATCTTGTTTCCAAAATACCATCTCTCTATGTGCTGTAAATGTTAACTGTTAATTATCCTATACTCACCAATATAAAAGTATATGTCTTTTCATTTTACTCTTTATCCAATCTCAGAGATTTCCCTGCTTTGCCTTTCTCCTGCCTCCCTAATCTGCCACTAACGAATTTTGAATTTCATGCCTCCTCCTTTGATTGTAACAAAGATAAAAAGCTGGAGTTTTACACAATAAAGACTTCTAATTTTAAAATGTTAAAAACTGCTGCAAAGTTCTGACTAGTTAAATATAAGGGAAAGTTGTATGTCAGGCTCCTTAAAAGAGAGAAAGGATTTGTCCTTACCCTTTCCTCATTTCCGCTCTGTGCAGCAGGCCCTAGCAGCCATCTTAAGGCCATGAGGTATCCAGGTGGAGGTGTGTTCCAGCTTGCTAAAGCAGAGAGAGACAGAGTCTGAGGTCTTTGATAAAGGTGGAGATGCCACACCAATCTTGGACACACACCTCCAGACTTCACCAACAGACGGATTGTTTTGGGTTTTCTGTTATACACAGCCAAATATAATTCTAAATAATAGAAGTCAAATGTACTGGAGAGGTAGGGACTTTTGGTATGACAATAAGAGGAGTTCTGCAGACCAGCTTCCCAGTGAAACTAGTGAAAATTATTCAAAAAAATAAAACGATGGAAGTCTCTGGAAATGGTCCTAAAGGATATAGCAAATGACAAAACATTTATTCATGAAAACCTATGAGAGTTTGGTAAGAATGAGGCAAGATAGTAAGAAGCTAGGAAAATTCCTTGTCAAGTAAAATGGGGAAACTGAGACATGATAATTAAATAAGGCCAAACAATCTGATCAATTTACAGCCAGGTAGTGAATTGCAAGAGCTTATCTTCCCTATCCAAGGACACTTGAGAGAAAATGGTTTATACCTCCCCTCTAACCAGAGAATTAACATCTTAAATCACCCTGGCATGAAGGCAGGTAGCAGAGACTCCATTAGTGTCATTTGTGCCAGCCAAACCCAAGGACGGATGAAGTCAGGGGGACAAATAACAAAAAACCTGATTAGAGCCAGAGAGACCCAAGATAAAAGTAAAGCGGTGAGAGAAGAACCAAGATGGCAGCATAGGTAAGCACCTATACTTGCTGCCTCTCACAACCACATCAATACCACAACTAAACGGCAGAACAACTACCACCCAGAACCGTGGGAAGCCTGGCTGAGTGGAAGTTCCACAACTAGAGAGGTGAAGAAGGCGCATTGAGACTGGTAGGAGGTGCGGAAGTGCAGAAAGGGCTGGCACCTGGATGAGCTGCTCTTTTCATCAGGATGGGGATACAAGCTCCCGCTTGATCTGAGCTCCAGTTCCGGGCGAGACTCTGGGGGACCCAGGCACATACGAAGAGAAACTGGACTGTCTGGCATTGGGACAGAAACGTGAGGGCAGTTTTCTCTCAGAGGTGCTCGCAGCAATCATTGTTCCTGCATGGAGGTGTGGGATGTGGAGAACCGGGGACTTCTCTGGTTCAGGTCTGACTGGCAGCCATAGCTGTTAGCTCCGCCCTGGTGATTCCCAGAGACCCCACCCCACCCAAGCTGTGCACATCTGCTTTTGCATATGAATGGCCTGTCCTTTCACCTAAAACCTGTCAAACCGCAGCTGAGTCAGAGAGCCCCAGAGCTTCCAAAAGAAGGCTCAAGGCCCTGCCATCCTTGCTTCACAGCTAGGCCTTGTCTGGGCACTTCCATACCCCCTACAAAGAGGGGGAATCTGCAGATGTCTCTGTAGCTCCTGCTGGGCAGCCCCAGACAGTGGCTGACCTTACACCTCCTTGGAGATCCAAGAGCCAGTATACTCAGTGGTCAGAGTGAGACCATACCAGATTACAACTCCTCACATCCATAAGAGACACACTCAAGGGACAGACTCAGTGAGCACCAAAGCCCCACTGAAGCAAGTTCTGCCCCATAAGGGTATCTCCTGCACAACACATCTTCCAGTGTAGACACAGCTGGTTATCACAGCCAACTGGCCTGGAGGTCAATTTCTCACAGTGATACCAACAGCAATCAAGGGTTAACTACAACAAGACTGTGCAAACAGCCCAAAAAGGAATGCACCAAAAGCGTCCACCTCAGGTGACTGGAGAGGCTGAGCCACTGGGCCCTATAGGACACCAACCACACAAGGCCACTCTATCAACTCAAGGAGACTTAGCAGCAACCCAGTACATAGAAACAAACACAGGGAAGCAGCCAAAATGTGGAGACAAAGAAACAAGTCACAAATGAAAGAAATGGATGAAAGCAAAATACTGGATATAGAGTTCAAAACCACGGTTATAAGGTTACTCAAGAATCTTCTAGAAACCTCTGAGAAATTTAGTGAGACCCTCAAGTATATGAAAAAGGACCAATTAGAAATTAAGCATACACTGACTGAAATAAAGAATAATATACAGAGATCCAACAGCAGACTAGAGCAGTGGTCAGCAAACTCACTAGACAACAGAGCCAAATATCACCAGTTCAACAATTGAAATTTCTTTTGAGAGCCAAATTTTTTAAACATAAACTATATAGGTAAGTACATTTTTATTAACTTAATTAGGGTACTCCTAAGGCTTAGGAAGAGCCACACTCAAGGGGCCAAAGAGCCACATGTGGCTAGCGAGCCGCAGTTTGCCAACCACGGGACTAGAGGATCCCAAGAATCAAGTCAAAGATTTGAAATATGAAGAAGCAAAAAACACCAACCAGAAAAGCAAAAGGAAAAAAGAATCCAAAAATATGAAGATAGTGTAAGGAGCCTTTGGGACAACTTCAAGTGTACCAACATCCGAATTATGGGGGTGCCAGAAGAAGAGAGAGAGCAAGATATTGAAAACCTATTTGAAGAAATAATGACAGAAAACTTCCCCTACCTGGTAAAACAAATAGACTTACAAGTCCAAGAAGCACAGAGAACCCCAAACAAGAGGAATCCAAAGAGGACCACACCAAGACACATCATAATTAAAATGCCAAGAGCAGAAGACAAAAAGAGAATCTTAAAAGCAGCAAGAGAAAAACAGTTAGTTACCTACAAGGGAGTACCCATATGAGTGTCAGCTGATTTCTCAACAGAAACTATGCAGACCAGAAGGGAATGGCAAGAAATATTCAAAGTGATGAACAGCAAGAACCTACAACCAAGATTACTCTACCCAGCAAAACTATCATTTAGAATTGAAGGTCAGACAAAGAGCTTCACAGATAAGAAAAAGCTAAAGGAGTTCATCACCACCAAACCATTATTATATGAAATGCTGAAGGGTATTCTTTAAGAAGAGGAAGAAGAAGAAAAAGGTAAAGATAAAAATTATGAACAACAAAGTGACAACACATACATATCTATCAAGTGAATCTAAAAATCAAGTGAATAAAAAATCTGATGAACAGAATAAACTGGTGAATATAATAGAATCAGGGGCATAGAAAGGGAGTGGACTGACAATCTCAGGGGGAAGAGGGTTTGGGGGGGTACGGGATGAGATTGGACAAAAATCGTACACTTATGTACGAGGACAGTGGGGGTGGGGGATAAGTAAGGGCATGGGGTGGGGTGGGAACCAGGTGGAAGGGAGCTATGGGAGGAAAAAAGAGGAACAACTGTAATAATCTGAACAATAAAGATTCATTATTTTTTTAAAAAGTAAAGCAGTGAAATGGACCAAAAAACAATCCAAAACTCCCCTATATACTCATTTTGATGAATCAACATATTGAAGGACACAACAGGGAAACTAATGAATATTGGGTTAAGACCCTCCTCTGAGACCTTCCCTAGGATTCCCACCTGCAGAAGAGAAATAAAACCCTCAAGACAATGGATGCCAGGAAGGGCTCTCTCTCTCTCTCTCTCTCTCTCTCTCTCTCTCTCTCTCTCTCTCTCTCTCTCTCTCTCTGTCTCTTGCCCACCCATGCCTTTCTTCCATCAGAGGCGGGTATCATTACTTTTTTTTTTTTTTTTACTTTCAAAAGTCAACTTTTTTTTTCTTAATGTTCTAAATGTATTTAGGTTTAAAAAATCAGTCCCAAAGCTTTTGATGTGCCCGTTGGGCATTTTTCTGCTTCCCAGGTTGACATCCTTCAAAGTCAAGGAGCAGCCCGTGTTGGAAATATGTGCTTCCCTAACTTGACCTGAGGAGCAGAAAGGATCCAGTAGGTGAGCCCTTCCTTGTGACAATGACAGCATTGGAATCTTCTCGCAGAATTGCTAAAAAGAGACATGCTATTTGACCATCAAAAAAAAAAAAAAAAGAAGAAGGCAAAGGAGGAAGAGGAGAAAGAGGAAGAGGAGGGCAGGGGGAGAGACGGGGGGAGAAGGAAGAGGAGGAGGAGGAGGAGGAGGAGGAGGAGGAGGAGGAGGAGGAGGAGGAGGAGGAGAACAAGAACAAGAAGAAGAACAAGGAAGAGAAAGTAGGAGGAAAGAGGAGGAGGGAAGGAGGGAGGGAAGGAGGGAAGGAAGGAAGGAAGGAAGGAAGGAAGGAAGGAAGGAAGGAAGGAAGGAAGGAAGGAAGGAAGGAAGGAAGGAAGGAGTAAAAAGACATTGTTCAGAGGGACCTCATTGGGAAATTACTGCAGTGCAATGGGAGATGGGTACCAGAGGGGAGCAACAATTTTTTTTTAATAGAATGGAAATTAATGAAATAGAGAATAGAAAAATAGAGAAAACAGTCAAAACCAAAAGCTGATTCTTTCAGATGATCAACAAAATTGACAAGCCTTTAGCTAGAAAGACTTAAAAAAAAGGAGAGAAGATTCAATTTATTAGAATCAAAAATGAAAGCAGGATTATTACTTATCTTATGAAATAAGGGTTATAACTGTATGCCAACAAATTAGATAACTTAGAAGAAATGGACAGTCCATAATTCCTAGGACACACATTACCAAAAATGACTCAAGAAGAAATAGACAATCTGAATCAACCCATAACAAGTAAAGACATTGAATTAGTAATCAGAAAAATGTCCCAAAAGAAAAGCCCAAGTTCAGATGGCTTCATCAATGAATTCTATCAAAAACTTATTAAGAAGAATGCCAATTTTTAATAAAGCCTTCAGAAAAACAGAAGGCAACACTTCTCACTCTTTCTATCAGGCCAGTATTACCAGACAAAGACATCACAAGAAAACTATGGAGCACTATTTTTTATAAATATGAACACTAAATTGCTCAACAAAAGAGTAGAAAGCCAAATTCATCAACATATAAAATGATTTCATGCCCTAACCAAGTGGGATTTGTCCAGGAATGCAAATTTGGTTTGACATCCAAAAATTAAATAATATAATAACACTGACCATGTCAAAAAACCATGTCATCTCATTAGACACAGAAAAAACATTTTATAAAATCTTTTCATGATAAAAACACTCAACAGACTTGGAATTAGAGGGCAACTGACAAAGGGCAACTATAAAAACTCAACAGCTAACACTGTACTTAATGGTTAAAGACTGGAAGCTTGCCTCCTACTAAGATCAGGAACAAGACAAAGATTCCATTAATATGAAATGTTCACAATAAGCAAATTTATAAAAACAGAAAGATTAGTGGTTGCTTAGGCATGGAGGTCATGGGGAGATGCAAAGTGATAACTAAAAGGTACAGGGTTCCTTTTTCAGGTAATAAAAATGTTCTAAAATTGTTTGTGGTGATGACTGCACACATCTGTAAATTGTACAGTATGTGAATTGTATCTCAATACAGTTGGTTTTTTTTTAATGTAGTATACCAATAAAATAATAATTAGAGAGGATATGCCTTTGGCATTCATGGAAACCTAAACAAGAAGTTTCAGGAAAATAGTGAAGCAATAGGAAAGTGGATAGACTGCCAGTGTGCGCCAGGCAACTGCTCGAACAGGAAAAACTCACAAACCACCCACCATCCTTCAAAGAGAATGAATAAATTGTGCCATATTCCCAAAATGGACAGCAACCAATCTTACAAATGTAGTGTCTAGTGAGAAAAGTTAGTGCCAGAAGACTAAATATACTACATCATTTTTATTAAGCTCAGAAACAAACAAAACTAATGTATTATTTGGGTATTCATATATATGTGATAAAACTTTACCAAAAAAAAAAAAAAAAAAGCTGGTTTACAACAAATACAAAATTGAGAATGGTGGCTATCTCTATAGAGAATCTTCTATGTGATCCAAGAAGATGAGGAAGAACAGTTGAAAGATGCTGTGGCAGTGTTAATATTCTCGTTCTTGGATCAGGTGGGGTGTTCACAGGTATTCTCTATTTCATTATGCTTTGTTATTCTCTGTATGAGTATAGTATATGCTTATATATATATTTCCTTTATAGCCAATAAACTGATAAAATAATCAAAGAAAAATCTTAAAATGAATGAGGGAGTGGAAACACAAAAATGTAGATGATTTTTTTCTGGAAAACTAAACAAGGAAAGGGGGAAACAGTACAACAGCTACTGGAAGACACAAGCTAATGGGAGAGATTTTAGAATGAAGGTAAATCAGATGGCTTTATAGGCTGAAGGGGAGAAGTCTGAAGAGAGAGGGGAAGAGAAGAGATTACCAATAATGGCTCCTGAACAGGCAGAGAGGAAGGGGTAGAAGTCAAGAACACTGGCAGAAGAGATGAGCTTAAAAAGAAGGTAGGCCTGTCCTGAGACTAGAGATAAGGAAGTGAAAATAGTTTGAACATCTAAATAAAATTTTGGGAGAAGGTAGGTAGAGATAGGCAGCAAGTTGAAGAAAATCATTCACAATGGTGTTAATTTTCTCACAGTAAGAACTGAGGTCATTTGTTGAGAATAAGGAAGGCAGGGATTGAGCACAGGGCTGGCTGCAAGTGGTGTTGGTTTGTAAGAGTCACAGGAAGTTGACAAGAAACAGTGAAAGGCATTTGCAGAGAATTAGAAATAAGGACTTGCTAGCAATACCAACCACATGATTGCCTGATTTTCTCCAGCAATTCTGTCTCTCTAATATAGGAGCAGAGAAGGCAGTTCGCAGCACTGTAGCTGGCACAGCAGGATGGGAACACAGGAATCCAGGGGCAGGTAAAAGAGAAACTAGACCAAAGATGTTAATTTTGGTTATCTTTAAATTGCAAGAATATATTTTTTATTTCTAAAAATTAATAACTAGATGCCGAAAAAAGCAAACAATGAAGGAAGTGTACAAATATGCTAACAACACTCATCCTAAAAGCAGTAGGAATAAGAGTAAATTCCCTCCCCACACCCCCTTTGGTCTTTATTTTCAAATTTCTATTATGGAGTTACATTTGCTTTTATAATAATAATAATTTTTTAAAAAAACTTTAAATGTGTCTAATGCCCAATGCAGAGTAATTTTTAGTTTCTGGAGGAACCAAGGCTTCAAAAAGTGCTACATTCTAAAAGCACAGATTTCACAATTGCTGCTGTTTTTTAGTCTTATTTGCTATGTTAGTTGCATCACTCTCTGCTTTGCCCTCTATTTTATCTCATCAACCTTTGCTCTGTTCATATTTTCTCCTTTAACTTAGTTTAAAAAAAATAAGCCCCTAGACATTCCAGAATTTCAGTTGGCAATAATTCCAATCCTATAGATGAAAATAATATTGCACACATTTGACACTTCCTTGATACCTATTGCTATGGTATCAGTAAAGAGGAATATATCACTGGGCTATCTCCATCCTTTCAAAGAAGAAAATGTATGTCAGGTAAATAAGCATTTAAAATCTAGTTCTCTCACCCCCATAGCCTATCACCCAGTTACTCATGTACCAACTAAGCTCTGTGCTGCTGTTAGGACTACCACTGGCCTCTAACACTCTGGACACTGAGGAGACTAGAAAGCCAACTCTCTATTGAGAAGACAACTCCACGGGGAACCAGGCACAAAAGAGCCGACCCCCAGTTCTTTGTTAGTCCCCCCACCCCCCTCCACTCCCTGCCCTGTAACCTTTGATCTGAACAAGGTTGTCACTGTCAAAGGTCTATAGCAAGTCTCCAGCAGTCCGATTCCCAGTTTACCCTCTTCTTTGGACTGTTTTTCTAAGCTCAAACTCTCTAGTCTGTGGGATAAAATCCAAACTCCTGGCCTGAAAAACAGGGCCTTCCACAATCACTTTTCCAGCCTTGTCAAGCCATTCATTATCCCTCTCACCCCACCCCGCCCCATGCATCTTACCATTCCCATCCTCTGGGCTTTTGCACATGCTGGTCTCTGCCTGTGCCTCCATTCTACTTGTGCCCAGCCAATGTCTGTTCTTCCTTTAAGACCTCACTCAGGCACAATCTTCTTTTGAAGCTCTTTTTGCATCTCTTCCTCCCAGGGAACACTAACCAATCATCCTTGCCTGTGGCAACGGTACAGTGTAGACACACCTCTCTCTAGCTGACAGTGTTTCTCAACCTTCCTAATGCTGTGACCCTTTAATACAGTTCCTCATGTTGTGGTGACCCCCAACCATAAAATTATTTTCATTGCTACTTCATAACTGTAATTTTGCTACTGTTATGAATCGTAATGTAAATATCTGATATGCAGGATGTATTTTCATTGTTCGCAACCCACAGGTTGAGAACCGCTGCTAGTAGCTATAACTGCCAGCTTCAAAAGCATGGGGCTGACCTCTCTTCATCTTTGCCCATCCCCCTGCTGGGCCCAACACCAGGCAAACAAAAGGTGCTCTATAATGTCTGTGGAATGAAGGCTGAATGACCCAGGTCATGGATCATGCTCCTTTCCGGATCACTGCTAAAGAGGCGTCTGAAAAGGAAAAAGTGAGGGGGGAATCATACTATAAATCATTCATTCGAGAACAATTATGGTGCATGTATTACGCACAATAGAGCATATTTTTTAAGTGATATAAACCTGGTCTCCACTCTTAAGAAACATAGAGTTGCAAAGAAAAGCTATACGTGTTCAGAAAAGTATCAAGTATCAAGTAAGTTTGGAAGAAAATACATATTTGAGAAAGTCAGACAGGCCTAGCAAGGACTCAATCCCAGATCTGTTTCTTACTAGCCATAGGACCCTGGGCAAGTTACTTACTTTCTCTCTGCCTCAGCTTCCCATCAGTAAAGATGACTAACTCTAACTCATATTCTACCACTCCTGCTTCCTTCCCTCTGCTTCCAGCTATTCTGGATTTCTTCCTGTTCATCAGTCAGGTCACTCCTGACTTAGGATCTTAACACCTCTGGTTCCTAGAACACTTCCCCCAAATCTCAATCACACAGGTTTCTACTCAAATATCACCTCCTCAGAGAAGAATTCCCTTACCATCTACTTAAAATAGTATTGCCCCATCCCATGTCATTCTTAATGCCCCTAACCTGATTTATTTACTTCATAGTACTTATCAGTACAGAAATAACAGTATAGCAGTCTCCCCTTATCCACAGAGGATGCATTCAAAGATCATCAGTGGATGCCTGAAACCTAGGATAGTACTGAACCCGATCCATGTTGTTTTTCCTATACATATATATGCATGATAAAGTTTAACTTTTAAATTAGGCACCTAAGAGATTAACAACAACAATAATAAAATAGAACAATTATAACAATCTTATATAATAAAAGCCTAATATGTAAATCGACTGAATCACTGATCGCTATGATGTGCACTGACTACTAAGGGGCAGACGCTCAATGCAGGAGCTGCCCCCAGCCCGCAGACCCCAGGCCAGCCAAGGCGGGTGCCAGCAGGGGCCCCCCCAATCACCCAACAGATCAGCCCCGATAGCCAACCAGGCCTAGGGACCCTACCAGTGCACGAATTTCATGCACAAGGCCTCTAGTATAGGTTATAATAAAAGTTATGTGAATGTTCTCACTCTCTCTCAAAATACCTTATAGGCCCAGCTGGTGTGGCTCAGTGGTTGAGCAGTGACCCATGAACCAAGAGGTCACAGTTCGACTCCTGGTCAGGGCACATGCCCAGGTTGCAGGTTCAAGCCCCAGTAGGAGGCAGCCAATCAATGATGTTTCTCTGTCATTGATGTTTTTCTCTCTCTATTCCTCTCCCTTCTTCTCTCTCTAAAAATCAATAAAATACATTTTAAAAATTCATTTTAAAAAAAGAATACAAAATACCTTATTATACTGTATTCAACTCTTCACTTAAAAAGGAAGCACTTAGAGAAACTAAGATGGCGGCATAGGTAAACACCGGGAAATTGCCGCCTCTCACAACAATTGAAAATTACCGCAAAGGACAGAGCAAACATCATCCAGAACAACAGGAAGGCTGGCTGAGTGTAAATTCTACAACTAGAAGGAAAGAAAAGAACGCTGAGAGCCAGAGGCGCTGCGGAGGTGAAGTGCAGAGGTACGGCGGCTCACGCGCGCGAGGAAAGGGGGTGGCACCTGAGGACGCGGCTGTCTTTTGGAATCACAAGCTCCTGACTGCTCTGAACTCCGGTTCCGGGAAGTCTCTGGGGACCCAGGACTCATACGGGGAGAAGCTGGTCTGTCCGGCAGCGGGCGAACTTGAAGGCGGCTTTCCCTCAGAGGTGCTTGCAGCAATTAGCAGGTCACTGAGACCCGCGACTCCAGGCGGAGAATCAGCCATAGCTCCTTGATCCGCCCTTTGATTCCCTGAGACCCCGCCCCACCCAGGCTGCGGCAGAGGCTTTTGCATGTGAATGTACCTAACTGCAGCCTAGCCAGGCAGACCGCTCCTTGATCCGCCCTTGGATTCCCTGAGACCCTGCCCCACCCAGGCTGCGGCAGAGGCTTTTGCATGTGAATGTACCTAACTGCAGCCAAGCCAGGCAGACCCAGAACTTCCAAGAGAAGGCCCAAGGCCCCGCAGCTACTTGCATTGCTTCACAGCTGAGCCTCTTCGTGGCTCCTGCTGTGTGGCCTCAGGCAGAGGCTGAATTAGCACCTCCTTAGATCCAGGAGCCACTGTACCCAGTGGTCAGAGGGGGACCATCCAGATTGCAACTCCTCAGATCCATAAGGGACACACTCAGGGAGCAGACTCAGTGAGCACCAAAGCCCCACTGAAGCAAGTCTTGCCCCAGAAGGGTGTCTTCAGCACAGAAGTTCTCCCACTTTAGACACAGCTGATTCTCACAGCCAATTGGCCTGGAGTTCAATTCCTCCCAGTGATCCTACAACAACCAAGGCACCAAGAGTGCACCAAGAGTGTCCACCCCAGGTAACTGGGGAGGCTGAGCTACTGGGCCCTACAGGACACCTGGCGCGCAGGGCCACTCTATCAACACAGGGAAGCTGCCAAAATGCGGAGACAAAGAAACAGGTCACAAATGGCAGAAATGGAGGAAAGCAAACGACTGGATATAGAGTTCAAAACCACACATAAGGTTTTTCAAGAATTTTATGGAAACCGCCAATAAATTTAATGAATCCCTCAATAAGTATAGTGAGATCATGGAGGACATGAAAAAGGACCAACTAGAAATTAAGCATACACTGACTGAAATAAAGAATAATTTACAGAGATCCAGTAGCAGACAAGAGGATCCCAAGAATCAAGTCAAAGATTTGAAATACAAAGAAACAAAAAATACCCAACCGAAAAAGAAAAAAGAAAAGAGATTCCAAAAATATGAAGATAGTGTAAGGAACCTCTGGGACAACTTCAAGCGTACCAACATCAGAATTATAGGGGTACCAGAAGGAGAGAGAGGGCAAGATATTGAAAACCTTTTTGAAGAAATAATGACAGAAAACTTCCCCTACCTGGTGAAAGAAATGGACTTACAAGTCCAGGAAGCGCAGAGAACCCCAAACAAAAGGAATCCAAAGAGGACCACACCAAGACACATCATAATTAAAATGCCAAGAGCAAAAGATAAAGAGAGAATCTTAAAAGCAGCAAGAGAAAGACAGTCAGTTACCTACAAGGGAGTACCCATACGACTATCAGCTGATTTCTCAACAGAAACCATGCAGGCCAGAAGAGAGTGGCAAGAAATATTCAAAGTGATGAATAGCAAGAACCTGCAACCAAGATTACTTTATCCAGCAAAGCTATCATTCAGAATAGAAGGTCAGATAAAGAGCTTCACGGATAAGAAAAAGCTAAAGGAGTTCATCACCACCAAACCAGCATTATATGAAATGCTGAAAGGTATTCTTTAAGAAGAGGAAGAAATAAAAGGAACTCTTACCATTTGCCACAGCATGGATGGAACTGGAGAGCGGATAAATACCACAGGATCTCACTCATTTGTGGAATATAATGAACAACATAAACTGATGAACAAGACTGATCCAGAGACGGAGAGGCCTTGATTGGACTGTTGGGCCTTGGAGGGAAGGTAGGGGAGGGTGGGGGTAAGGGGGAAAGATCAACCAAAGGACTTGTATGCAAGCATATAGGCCTAATCAATGGACATGGACAACGGGGGGGGGGGGGGGGTGAGGGCATGAGCGGGGGGGTGGGGGGGGGGTAGAGGGTAACGTGGGGACAAGGACACATATGTAATATCTTAATCAATAAAAAATATATTAAAAAAAAAAAGGAAGCACTTTACAGCTCTTCTTTTGCATATCAGAATTGCCTGCATCACTACTTTTATGCTTTGAGTTCATTATTAATTAAAACAAGAGTTACTTGAACACAAGTGCCAATAACCAAGACAGCTACTAACTGACAAATGAGTGAGTAGCAAATACAGCATGGAGAGGTTGGGTAAAGAGATGATTCACATCCCAGTAGAGAGGGGGCAGGATGATTTATGATTTCATCACACTACTCAGAATGGCTTACAATTTAAAACTTATGAATTATTTCTGGAATTTTACATTTAATGTTTTTGGACCACAGATAACTGAAACTGTGGAAAGTAAAACTGTGGGTAAGGTGGGACGATTATATTTGTTTATTCTCTTTCTTTTCTGTATCTCCTACTAAGATATAAATTCCTGAGGGCAGGGTCTTGGTCTTAGCTGGACCCCAGATCCTAGAATTCCTGGCACATAGTAGATGCTAAAAAAAAATTGGTTGAGTAAATGGTGACAACATGAAAATAATACCTACATCTAAAGGTTTGTGAAGGTTAAATGAGAAAGAGTGTACAGAGAGGAAAATAAAGTGTTTAACAGCCTAGCACACATTAAGCTCACTTATGTTGGCTATTACTATTATCAAAGGAATCCAGAAGAGGGTGAGGTCAGCAAGGGCAGAGGCAGTTACAGAAAGTTTCAAGGAAGAGGCAGGTCTTAAGCTTGATCTGGAAGGATAAGATTTTTCTGATAAGTACAGAGGTGGGGGCAACTGCAGGAGGCTGGCAGGCTGTCCTACTCTGTATGAGCCACCCCTCCCCCACGTGTTCTCCTCACACCTCCATTAAATACAAAGTCATCACACTAAGAATCTTCTATTGACCAGACTACCCATCCATCAATCCATTCTTTCATTTCTATGCCACCAAAACCAAGATGAATTTCACAATAGGACATACAATTATGTTGAATTAATTTCAGGATAGACCAGCAAACCAGGCTTATTTCTATCCTAAAGAAATACTCATGTCAGCATTAAAAAGCATGCACAGGGACTACAGCCTGACTTGTGAGGGGAAAAGAAAAAAGAAGCCAGAATGTCCACTCACAGGGAAACAATAAACACACTATAAGGCATCCATACTGTGTGTAGAGATTAAACTGAATACAACTGATACTTAAGTACTAATGTGAAATAATCTCCAAAATATATTCTTATATTGGAGTGGGGGGGAGTGTTGGAGAATACACACTATGTGATCTCATTTATGTAAAACAAACAAAAATTTTAAAACCGCACATATAAAACCTAAATATTTCTCTGGACATACATATATACATTAATATATGTATTTAACCACTGTATGTTCAGCTCTTCAACACTGCCTGAAACTTAGTAGTTTTCAATAAATATTTACTGAATGAATGAAAACACATGTACATGAATACAAAAGAATTAGAAAATTGATCTGCTTTCCATGCTAAATATTTCTGTACTATCCGCATTTTAAGAGGCTGTGTTAATGCATTACTTTGTATAATTAAAATAATTGAAAATAGTTCTTAAAAATGTTGCAGGGCCTCGATAGACCACAAAGGCGTATATGCACCAACTCTGAATAACTTCTTAAAAAATATATTGTTAATAATATTAAGTTAATATAATATTAACCTAATATTATATTAACGTAATCGTCTTGAGTAATTAGGGCTCTTAAGCAGCAACTCAAAGCTCACTTTACCTCTCCAGCATAAGGCGAACAGAAAAGTGCTGGGTTTTAAATTGTTCCTAAAAATCAGCTACTGCAATGGCAGGTCCTTTCTAAAGAGCGCTCTTCTTGCAAACCCAGGCTCCTCTGGGGGAGCGGCCCTCGCGCCCCGCCTTCTCCGAGCAGAGTGAGGAGGGCAGGTGAGCAGGTGGACTCGGAACCGGGTAGGCGCGCCCACCCAGCGCAGGGGGAGGCAAACTTACTTTCCTACTGGCCCCTTCCCTAGCTGTAATCTGCCTCTCCTGTCCAGGCATCATCTCCCGGAGAAGCCTATTTCTTCTGGGATCCGGTCCAGAGCCCGAAGGTCACCTAGTTAGTGAAAAAGAAGGCGGTATTAAAACCAAGGGGCAAGGGGAGCCTGGTGTGGACGGCATCTCTGCGGTTCGGCTCTAACAAGAGGCGGAGCATGGGAACCGACCCCAGCATTTCGGATGAGGGGATCCGCTGCCCTCACCCCACCCACTATTTCAAAGTTGCGTGTCACCGCACCCCCGGCCCTTGGGGGCGCGGGCATGAGAGCGAGAGGGGAGGGTGGGTCTCGGACCCTCACCCTCGAACCCGGAGGCCGGCCTGCCGACGCCTCAGGGTCATCGGTGGAGCCGGGACCCCTAGAGGGGCCCATCCTGTCTCCCGGTCTCTGCTACCTCGGGCTGGTGCGCTCAGGTTCAGTCTTCAGCTCCAACGCGTGCAGGGGAGGGAAGGAGTGCGGGCGAGCCGCCAGACCCAGGGCCGGAGGTGTAGACCCCGGGGGTCGCCCACCGCGGCGGCGGCGGTGAGGTGCTGCAGGCGCCCGCGTGAGGTCCGCTCTCCAGCTCCACGCCTGAACCTGACTCCGGGACACCGCGGTCCCCAGACGCCGCAGCAGCCTCGGGAGTGAACTCCGCACCTGGAAAATCGATCCGAGACACGCCAGCGCGTCCCGTTGATCTCCAACGGGTGACGGGCTCCGCGATGGGGGCCGGGGTGCCCGAGCCACGGCTCCCAGTGAGGGAGGGGGCCCTGGGAGGGAGAACAGACTGTCCATCACAGGCCACGCCCTCCCAGCCCACCTCCCACGACAGCTCCGCCCATGAGCGCGGGACCCGTGTTCCACACGCTGAAAACTTGACTCCGCCCCGGAGATGCTATTGGCTGCAAGGCCGTGGGAAGCCACTACCATCAACCAATTGGAACGCACATCCAGCCCCGTGGAGGCGGAGGAACACCTCAGTAGCCAATAGAGAAGAGAAATAGCGAAGCGCTTCCTGAGTTCCGGGGTCGACTGAAGATGGCGGCCACCGAAAGGGGTTGGTGGTTGTACGAGTTACTGAGGTGAGGAGACGATGGTGCGGGCCCACAGGTTTCTTGTCGTGATAGTATTATCCGCCCACGCGACTGAAGTTTGCGGGGAAGGGCTTCCTTTGTCACGAATCTGCGGCATTTTCTTAAGTCCACTGAGCGGCTCTTTCACTTTGGTGTCTTCTCCATGTAGACCGAAGCCGACTGGGTTAAAAAATATTCATGCTAAGTGTTTCAGTTTATCGCCTGCCCCACTGCTTACTGGGGGGTCGTTACCCTCCCTGTTTCAGCTTTTTATGTCACTTGTTTGCATCCAGTTTATCTGTCAAATCATTCATATGTGTTCCTCATTTTCCTTTATGACGGAGCCACGAATCATTTCCAATCTGGCATGTCTGCCTTTTTGGTAAAGAAGAAATTGGATCTTATTTCTCACGCCTTAGTTCCTCCTCTTTCACTCACCAAAACTGTCGTTGTTAATATGTCATTTAAATACAAAGTTTATGCTAAACCTCTTGCTCCTTTATTTTTAAATATATTTTTATTGACTTCAGAGAGGAGGGGAGAGGGAGAGAGATGGAAACATCAATGGTGAGAGAGAATCGGATCCGCGGCCGCCTGCGCGCTCCCCGCCGGTGTTGGCCTGCAGCCCAGGCTGTGCCCTTGGCGGGAATCCCAGCCGGGACCCTTCCGAGCCGGGCCAGCCCTCTGTCCTCTGAGCTACCGGCTAGGGCCAATCCCTTGCTTCTTGGCCGTCCGTTGATTTTTATTTCTGATTAACGTAAGAATGGTTATATAAAATATTACGGCATGTATCTTTATGACATAAGTAATAAACTGTTTCTTATAGAACATTTAGGAAATAGATGAGCAAAAATGAAAATTCGCCAAGAATGCTACCATCCAAAATAAAGACTATAAACATTTGGGTGAAAAAACTAGACTTTTTTCCCCCACGTTTGTTGTTGATACAGTACTGTATTTTACTTGTCTTGCCCTACACTAATAAAACGGAAAGACCTAGTCTATTTTACCCAACCAGGTCTTTTAATGCCTACATACAGGGTGTGGCAAAAGTAGGTGTACAGTTGTTCATATGGAAAATAATAAAATAAATAATAATTCAAGAATAAACTCTGTGTTTTGTCCCTTCCCCCTCCCCACCCTTTTAGTTCAGGTTGAAAATTTATAATTAGCAAAATAGCATCCTGATTAGCAGTATTAACATATTCGCTCCAAAATTCAGGTATTCATTGTTCATTTTTGTCCCTCTATTTCAAATTCTATAATGATTTTTAAAAATATTTTGAGTGCAAAAGCCTATTTTGGATCCTTCTTATTCTTCCCTGTCACTTGAAATACCCCTAATTCGCTGCTTTGCATATTCTTCCCTGTCATTTGAAATACCCCTAATTCAGTACTTTGCACATAGTAATTGCTAAATAAATGTTTGCTGAATAACTTTTTTTTTTTGGTATAGCATCACAGAAAAATATCCTCAGCTATCTGAAAAGGCTATTAAAATATGCTCCCTTTTCCTAGTATGTATCTGAATGAGTTTGCATTTACTTCATATACTTCAAATAAAACAACATATCACTACAGGTTGAATGCAGAAGCAGGTACAAGAAGCCACTATCTTCTGTTAAGCCAGACATCAATGAGATTTGCAAACTAAAACTGTGACATCCTTACTAAGTTTTTGGTTTGGAAAATACAGGGTTATTTAAAATAAAAATGTTATAGGCCCTGACTATCCTCCCCATATGCCAAGTGTGCCGGTTCAATCCTGGGTCAGGGCACATACAAGAATCAACAAATGGCCCTAGCTGGTTTGCTCAGTGAATAGAGCATCAGCCTGCAGACTGAAGGGTCCTGGGTTTGATTCCAACCTTCATTGCAGGCTTGATCCCTGGGGCATGTGTGGGAGGCAACCAATCCATGATGTTTCTCTTCTGTCTCTCCCCCTCCCTTCCACTCTCTCTAAAATCAATGGGAAAATATCCTTGGGTGACGATTTACAAAAAAAAAATAAAAATCAACAAATGAATGCATAAATAAATGGAACAACAAAATTGATATTTTTCTCTCTGTTTGTCTCCCTCTCTCTAAAATAAGTAAATAAAATTTTTTAACAATAAATAAAATAAAAACTGAATATCAATAAGATATTTACTTTCCAAAGAATTTGTGTTTATTTAAGTTTTAGTATTTTATTGTTTTTGTGACCTATAATGCCCTCAAATCCATCATAAAGGATAGGCATGGTATTACAAATACTAAGTTAGGTACCAAGCGTAAGAGAAAAATATAACTTGAGAAATTATTTCACCATAATTTAAGAGACATTGAGGAGGTAATCAAATTTTGCATTCATATATATTTATTGTATGCCTTCTCTGTACCAGGTATTATGGGATATGGTGGTGAACAAGCCTGGTTCCTTGTGTTTTCAGAGCTTCAGTTGATGTGGCAATAATAGAGAATCTTTTAGCAGTAAGTGTGGGAGTGAGTTCACTAAAGTGCACAAGGTAGAACATTAGTGGCTTTTTTGGCAACTCATTCAGAAGCAAATAAGGGAAGGCAGTGATTTTAGGGTCATATACACAGATCAAATAGAGAAATTAAAATGCTATTCCTCTTACCCTAGAAATTGTTCTACTTGATGTGAAGTGAGAGAAATTTATTGGGGTGGCATTGCTCAACATGAACATACAGGTTTCAGGTGTGAGTTTCTATGTTACAAGATCTGTATATTGCATTGTGTGCCCACCACCCACAGTCAAATCTCCTGTGACCATATATTAGGACCCCCTTCTTCCCCTCCTCTTCTCTCTGGCAACCACTACTCTGCTGTTTGTGTTCACGAGTTTCAGTTTTATATCCCACATGTGAGTGAAATCATATGGTTCTTAGTTTTTTCTGACTTATTTCACTTAGCATAATGTTCTCAAGATTCATCCATGCTGCAAATGGTGCTATTTCATCCTTTCTTATGGCAGGACACTTTGGTTGTTTCCATGAATTAGCCACTTTGAATAATGCTGCAATGAACATAGGGGTGCATATACATGTTTTCGAGTTTTTCAGATATATATCCAGGAAAGGGATTGCTCTGTTCTTAATTTTTTTGGAATCACCAGACTGCTTTTCGTAGTGGTTGTACCAGTCTATATTCGCACCAGTGGGAAATGAGGGTTCCCTTTTTTCCACAACCTCTCCAACACTTGTTATTGCTTGTCTTGTTGATAATGGCCACTCTAACAGGTATGAGGTGATATCTCATTGTAGTTTTGATTTGCATTTTCCTAATTGCCAGTGAGGTTGAACATCTTTTCATATATCTACTGGCTATTCATATGTCTTCTTAGGAGAGTTGTATTTTCAAATCCTTTGCCCACTTTTGATTGGGGAGTTTGTTTATTTGGTGTTGAGTTTTATGAGTTTTTTATATATTTTGGAAATTAAACCTTTGTTGGAGCTACTGTTTGCAAATGTCATCTCCCATCTGGTTGGCGCCTCTAGTTTTGTTGTCAGTTTCTTTTGCTGTGCAGAAGCTTTTTAATTTGATATAGTCCCATTCATTTATTTTTGCCTTTACTTTCCTTACCTGTGGGGTCAACTTCATAAGATTTTTTTTCTACTACCAAGGTCCATAAGTTTAGTACCTATGTTTTCTTCTGTGTAACTATTGTTTCAGGTCATATATTTAGGTCTTTGATCCATTTTGAATTACTTTTTATACATAGGGACAAACTGTAATCCAGTTTCATTCATTTGCATATGACTTTCCAGTTTTCCCAGCACCTTTTTTTAAAAGACTATCTTTACTCCACTGTGTGTTTTTGGCTCCTTTGTCGAAAATTATCTATCCATATAAATGTGGTTTTATAGCTGGGTTCTCTATTCTGTTCCATTGATCTATGTGTCTGTTTCTCTGCCAGTACCATACTGTTTTGATTTCATAACTCTGATGTATAATTTGAAGTCAGGTAGCATGATACCTCCAGCTTCATTCTTTTTTCTCAGGATTGCCTTGGTTATTCGGGGTCTTTTGTGGTTCTATACAAATCTGATGATTTCTCATTCTATTTCTTTAAAAAATGCCATTGGGATTTTGATAGGAATTGCATTAAATCTGTATATTGCTTTGGGTAATATGGCCATTACAGTGTTGATTTTTCCAATCCATGAACATGAGATATTTTCCATATTGTTGTGTCTTTTTTAGTCTCTTTTAATAATGCTTTGTAATTTTCAATATATAGGTCTTTCATGTTCTTTGTTACATTTATTTCTAAGTATTTTGTTCTTTGATAGCAATTGCAAAAGGAATTTTTTTTTCCCGTTTCTTTTTCTGAAGTTTTGTTGTTAGTATACAGGAAGACAATGGATTTTTGCACATTGATATTGTATTCAGCAACTTGACTGTGTTTGTTTATTGTTTCTAATAGTTTTTGGTGGAGTCTTAGGGTTTTCTAAAGAATCATGTCATCCGCAAAAAGTAACAGTTTGACTTCTTCCTTTTCCATTTGGGTACCTTTTACTTATTTCTCTTGCCTTATTGCTCTGCCTTGGAATAAGAATGGTGAGAGTGGACATCCTTGTCTTATTCCTAATCTTAGAGGGAAAGCTTCCAGTCTTTCACCATTGAGTATGATATTAGCTGAGGGTTTATCAAAGATGGCCTTTATTATTACTTTCCTTCTATTCCTATTTTATTGAGTGTTTTCATAATAAATGGATATTGTATTTTAAATGCTTTTTCTGCATCTATTGATAAAATAAGACTTTTATTCTTTCTTTTGTTAATGTGGTGTATTAATTTGATTGATTTGTATATGTTAAACCATCCTTGTACCCCTGGAATGAACCCCACTTCATCGTGATGTATTATTTTTTTTGATGTACTGTTGTATTCCATTTGCTAGTATTTTGTTTAGTATTTTTGTATCTGTATTCATCAGAGATATTGGTCTGTAATTTTCTTTTTTTGTGTTATCTTTGCCAGGTTTTGGTATCAGGATTATATTGGCCTCATAGAATATTTTAGGAAGTATTGCCTCTTCAGTTTTTTGGAAGAGTTTGAGAAGGGTAGGTTTTTAATCTTCTTTGAACATTTGGTAGAATTCACTGGTGATGCCATCTGGTCCTGGACTTTTGTTTTGGGGGAGATTTTTGATGTTTGTTTCAATTTCCTCACTGCTGATCATTCTATTTAGATTTTCCAATTCTTCATGATTTATTCTAGGAAGGTTATATATTTCTAGGAACTTATTCATTTCTTCTAAGTTATTGAATTTGGTGACAAAAAAAAGCTTTTGTAATATTCTAGTATGATCCTTTGTATATCTGTAATGCCTGTGGTGACTTCTTTTTCATCTCTGATTTTATTTATATGGGTTTTTTCCTTAGTGAGTCTAGATAGGGGTTTGTCAATTTTATTAATATTTTCAAAGAACCAGCTCTTTGTTTTATTAATTTTTTTGTGTAGTCTTTTTGTTCTCTATTTCATTCAATTCTTTTTATTATTTCCTTTCTTCTGCTAACTTTGGGTTGCTTTTGTTCTTTTTTTTTTTCTAGTTCTTTTAAGATGTAATGCTAGATTATTTACTTGGGATTTTTCTTGTTTCTTGAGATAGGCCTGTAATGATTAAACTTCCCTGTTATTACTGCTTTTGCTGAATCCCAGACATTTTGATGTATTGTATTGTCATTCTCATTTGTCTCTATATATCTTTTGATCTCATCTTTTATTTCTCCTTTGACCCAGTCATTTTTTAGTAGTATGTTGTTTAATCTCCATGTATTTGTGGGTTTCTTTACATCCTTTTAGCTGTTGATTTCTAATTTCAAGGTATTATGGTCGGAGAATATGCTAGGTATAATTTCAATCTTCTTGAATTTGTTGATGCTACTTTCTGGGACCCAACATATGATCTGTTTTTGAGAATGTTCCCTGTGCAGTGGAGAAGAATGTATAATCTGATTTCTGGGATGAAAGGTTTTGTAAATGTCAATTATGTGTAGTTTCATTTAAGGGCAGTATTTCTTTTTAAAAAATATATGTTTATTGATGTCAGAGAGGAAGGGAGAGGGAGAGATAGAAACATCAATGATGAGGGAGAATCATTGATCGGCTGCCTCCTGCACGCCCACACTGAGTATTGAGCCCACAACCCAGGCATGTGCCCTGACCAGGAATCGAACTGTGACCTCCTGGTTCATAGGTTGACACTCAACTACTGAGCCACACCAGCCAGGCAAAACTGATATTTCTTTATTGATTTTCTGTTTGGTTGATCTGTCTAGAAATGTCATTGGAAGTATTAAAGTCTCCAATTATGATTGTGTTCTGATCTGTTTCTCCCTTTAGTTCTTTGAGTAGTTATTTTATATATGTCAGTGCTCCCTGGTTGAGTGCATATATATATATATATATTAAGAAGTGTTATGTTTTCGTGATGTATCATTATGAAGTGTCCATCTTTGTCTCTTGTTATCTGTTATCTTGAAATCTATTTTGACAGACATGATTGTGGCTATACCTGATTTTCTGTGGATGCTATTTGCTTGGAGAATCATTTTCCACCCTTTTACTTTGAATCTACCTTTGTCTTTGCAGCTTAGATATGTCTCTTTTAGGAAGCATATGGTTGGGTTTTGTTTTTTTATTCACTCTGCTACTCTGTGCCTCTTTATGGGTAAATTCAGACCATTTACCTTTAGGGTGATTATTGATATATGAGGACTTCCTATAACCATTTTATCTTTTGTTTTCTGGTATCTCTGTGCCTACTTTGGTTCTATTCCTTTGTGTTTTTGTCTGTTGGCTTGTTAGGCGGTATTCCATACTTCTTTCCTCTTTTCTTAAGCTATGTGTTCTGGCATGGGGATTTTTGTGGGTAGTTACCATTAGGTTTATAAAAAATAAAGTTGCATATATACCATAGTGTTTTTTTTTCTTTTGAGTGCATCTGATCTTCATCCTCCTTTGCCAGTTTAGATCTTTACCCCCTCCTCTTTTATGTTTTTGTTGTCGCAAATTATCCCTGTTTATGCTGTAAGTTTTTTGATAATCTTACTCATAGTGTTGTGACCTTATGTCCTTTGTTTCAGGTAGAATAACTCCCTTGAGTATTTACTGCATTGGAGGTTTTCTGGTGATAAAATACCTCAAGTTCTGTATGTCTGGGAAAGTCCTATTTCTCCTTTCAATTTAAAGGGTAATTTTTTTGGATGTGTCATTTGTGGCTGGTAATTTCTCACTTTCAGACGTTTGAATATTTGGTTCCACTCTCTTCTGGCTTGTAGAGTTTCTGCTGAGAAACCAAATGAAATTCTGATGGGTTTTCCTTTGTAGATTATTTCCTTCTTTTCCCTGGCTGCTTTGAGAATTTTTTCCTTATCGTTAATTTGTGACAGTTTTAGACCAAGTGCCTTGGAGACAGCTTCTTTGGATTGAGGTAACTAGGTGTTCTGTTTGCTTCTTGGATTTAAGGATCTAGTTCTTTCCATAGGTTTGGAAAGTTCTCATCCAATATTAGTTAGAATAGAATCTCTGTTCCCTGCTCCCTCTCTTTCTCCTCCACAATGCCTATCCTATATAATAAAAGGCTAATATGCATATTGTCCCCTCTACTAGGAGTTCACCTGGGAGCTCACCTGGGAGTTCAACCAGGGAGCGGGGCTGGCCAGCCAACTGCCCGTGGACCCTCCCCCCAGCCAGCCCCACCCCCAGTTGGCCCCCACTCACCCTGATCTGGGGCCAGGGCTGGCCGGACCCCACCCGTGCACGAATTTGTGCAGCAGGCCCCTAGTAATTATAATATTGCTTGTTCTGATGGAGTCAGTTCTTGTAGAGCTCTTTCATTTTTCTTTATGCTCAGGTCTCTCACTTCTTCCCTCTGCTATTTTTAGATCCCTATCTTTGATACCACAAATTCTTTCCTCCATCTGGTTGGTTCTGTTTTCTGTGCTCAGTCATTCACTCTTTTTTATTATTTTTTTTATTACCTTAAATCTTTATTGTTGAGTGTATTACAGATGTTGCCTCCCCCGCTCCAATGCCCCAGGCCTTCACTGTCTGTGTCCATAGATAAGATCAACCAAAAGACTCGTATGCATGCATATAAGCATAACCAATGGACAGAGACAGCAGGGGGGTGAGGGCATGTACAGGAGTGGGGTGGGGAGGCATTTGGGGTTATGGATACATATGTAATACTTTAATCAATAATAAAAAAAAAGATCTTTGAGTAATTTCTTCCCACCTGCCCTGCCCCCTTCCCTCTGAGATTCATCAGTCTGTTCCATGTTTCCATGCCTCTGATTCTATTTTATTCACCAGTTTATTTTGTTCATTAGATTTCTTATTCGTTTATTTTTATTTTAGGTTCAATTATTGATAGAAATGTATTTATTGCCATTTTATTGTTCGTATTTTTTATCTTTTTTTTTCTCTTCTTCCTCTTCTTAAAGAATACTGTTCAAGACCGGTCGGCATGGCTCAGTGGATAAGCATCAACCTATAAATCAGGATGTCACAGTTCAATTCCCGGTTAGGGCACATGCCTGGTTTGGGGCTCAATCCCCACTGTGGGCATGCAGGAGGCAGCCGATCAATGATTCTCATCATTGATGTTTCTATCTCTCTATCCCTCTCCCTTCTTCTCTGAAATCAATTAAAATATATTTTAAAAAGAAAAAAAAAAAGAAAAAGACAAAGAAGCCATAGCTGGTTTGGCTCAGTGGATAGAGCATCGGCCTGCTGACTGAAGGGTCCCAGGTTCGATTACGGTCAAGGGCACTTACCTTGGTTGCAGGCTCCTCCCTGGCCTGGGCCCTGCTCAGGGCTCGTGTAGGAGGCAACCAGTTGTGTTTCTCTCACATTGATGTTTCTCTCTGTCTTTCCCTCTCTCTTCCACTGTCCCTTAAAATCAATGGAAAAATATCCAAGGGTGAGGATTAAAAAAAACCAAATAAATAAAAAGTAAAAAAAAAAAAAGTATCCGTCAACATTTCATGTAATACTGGCTTGGTAGTGATGAACTCCTTTAGCTTTTTCTTGTCTGTGAAGCTCTTTATTACCCTCAATTCTAAATGAGAGCTTTGCTGAGTAGAGTAATCTTGGTTGTAGGTCCTTGCTATTCATCACTTTGAATATTTCCTGCCACTTCCTTCTGGCCTGCAAAGTTTCTCTTGAGAAATCAGCTTACAGTCGTATGGGTCATTCCTTTTAAGTAACTAACTGCTTTTCTCTTGCTGCTTTTAAGATTCTCTCTCTGTCTTAAACCCTTGGCATTTTAATTATGATGTGTCTTGATGTAGGCCTCTTTGGGTTCCCCTTGTTTTGGACTCTGCACTTCCTGGACTTTAAGTCTATTTCATTCACCAGATGGGAGGTTTTCTGCTATATTTCTTCAACTAGGTTTTCAATATCTTGCTCTGATAATGCAAATGTTGGTACGCTTCTAGTCGTCCCAGAGACTCCTTACACTATCTTCATATTTTTGGATTCTTTTTTCTTTTTGCTCATCAAATTGGTTGTTTTTTGCTTCCTCATATTCCAAATAGTTGATTTGATTCTCGGAATCCTCTACTGTTGAATTCCTATAAATTATTCTTTATTTCAGTTAGTGTATGCTTAATTTCTGACTGGTCCTTTTTCATGTCTTTGACATTCTCACTAAGATCCTTGGAAGTCTCACTAAGTGCCTTGAAGCTCTTGTAAAGATCCTTGATCAACCTTATAACCATTGTTTTTAACTCTGTGTCCAGTAGTTTGCTGGCTTCCATTTTGTTCATTTGTGACTTGTTTCTTTGTCTGCTTCCCTGTGTTTTGGCTGCTTCCCTGTGTTTGTTTCTATGTATTAGGTAGAGGTGCTATGTCTTCTGGAAATTGGTCTTGTTCAGTAGGTGTCCTGTAGGGCCCAGTGGCTCAGCTTCCCCAGTCACCTATGCTGGGCACTCTAGGTGTGCCCCTGGGTGGGCTGGGGCATAGTCTTGTAGTTAAGCCTCTATTGCTGTTGGTATCACTGAGAGGAGTTGACCTCCTGGCCAGTTGGTTGTAAGGACCAGCTGTGACTACAGTGGGAGAGCTGCTGTGCAGGAGACATCCCTATGGAGTAGGAGTTGCTTCAGTGCACTTTGGTGCTCACTGAGTCTGCCTCTTGAGTGTGTCACTTGTGAATGTATAGAGTTGTAATCTGGTATGGTCTGAAGCTGTCCACCAGGTGCACTGGCTCTGGGGCCTCCAGGGAGGTGCAAAATCAGCCACTGCTGGGGCCACCTGGCAGTAGCTACAGAGGGATCTGTATATGGCTGCTATTTGTATTGGGCTTGGTGGTACCCAGGCATGGCCCAGCTGTGAAGCAAAGCAGGCTGGTGCTAGTGCTGGTGGGTCTTGGGCCTTTTGTTGATAGGTTTGAGGCACACTGACACCAGCTGCAACTCTTTGGAGAGATTTTAGCAAAGTGTGATGCATGAGCCAGGACAAGCCATTCATATGGAAAAGCTACTGCAAACAGCTTGGGTGAGGTTGCAAATTGGATGGGGCGGGATCTCAGGGGATCATCAGGGTTGGAGCAAACAGTGTGAAGCAGACTAAGGGATACTCAGATATGGCTGCCAGTCAGCCCTGCGATGGGGGAGTTCCCAGCACAGGAACAATGACTCCAACAGCACCCTTGCCTGGAAGCCTTCCCCAAGTTCCTGCCCTGATACCGGACAATCCAGTTCCTCCCAGTATGTGTCTGGGTCCCCCAAAGCCATCCGGTGCTGGAGCTCAGAGGGATAAATCTGAGTAAGCTTGTGCATTGGCCCTTTAAAAAGAACACCTGGATCTCCAGCAGCCTCCGTGTCACTCAGCCACAGTCCCTGCTGTTTTTTATTGGCCATACAGTTTCAGGAACTTCACTTCCCAGTTCTGGAACCCTGGACTGGGAATTTGATGTGGGCCTCGGACACCTTGCTCCTCACAGGCAACCTCCACAGAGACAGTCTCCGTCCCGATTAAAAAAATGGCACACATGGGTGTTGGACCAGCCTGTTCTGTGCCTCTGCTCCTCCTACTATCTCAGTGTGCTTCTTTTCGTTACTTCTCTAGTCTAGGACTTCCATTCAGCCAGCTTTCAGGTGGTTCTGAATGATGGTGGTTCTGTATTTTAGTTGTAATTTTGATGTGGTTGTGGGAGACAGCAAGTACAGGTGTTTACCTATGCTGCCATCATGGTTTTCAGCAGTTTACTCTTAATCTCCCTTATTGCACTGAAATCTTTCCAGGATTTCTGATTGGTTCTTTTTTAAAGTTTCAATCTCCTTGGCAAAGTACTCATTTTGTCCATTGATTTGTTTTCTGAGTGCATTGAATTGCCTATCTGTATTTTCTGACATCTCATTGAGTATTTTCAGAACTGCAATCTTGAAATCTCTGTCATTTATATCACACATTTCCAAGTGTTCCAACTTGCTTTCTGGGGATTTTTCATGTCCTTTCTGGTCATCCTCATTATTATGGTTATTCATGGTATTTGCTGTTCTCCTTTGCTGTTCTCCATCAATATATTATTTTCCAGTAGATAGCCCTGAATTGCAAACTTTTTTATCTCTTGTGATCTCCCAGTCTTGACCACCATGGCTTCCATAATACAGTATAGCCATGCTACTTGGGAGTGGGATTTTTTTGCCCTCACCATAATGGAGACCCCTGACCTCCATGGGGTCCTGCCCTAAGCACCCCTCCTAGGGTTCAGTCACAGAGGGAAACAGTGGTTCTACTCCAACAGCTCTTGGTCTACAGATAATATGCTCCTGGACCCAACTCTAAGGGCAATGGGAGGTGAGTTTGGGGGGTCCAAGTGCATCAGGGCTCTATGGTTCTATTTCTTTGTCTGAAACACAGAGCTGCTGGGTAGAACCCCATGTTCTGTCAGGCATCTGCTGACTCAGAAACTGTTCACACCTTTGCAACTCGCCCTGTTGGGTCCTCAGACCCCCACCCCTACCCCCCACATAACTCTTTGTTGCTCCCAGCCAAAGGAAGCGCTTACTACCACCAGTTTCCTTCCCTTTCAAGGCTGAGACTCGAGCTCTTGGCTGAAGCGCTGTGTCTGCAAGCTGTCTGCACTTTCCTCCCTCCTCATCTTCCCAGTTGCCCACCTTTAGGTGTTTCAAGGCACAGACCTTTCATGCATGCGTCTGTGTTGAACAGGGATTTCTTTGTTGAATTATAGTTGGTTTCCTTGATATTTCAGGGTGAGCAGCCAAGGGGCTCTCTCACACACCATTCCTCTGACATAACTTTCACCAAACTTTTAACTAATGCAATACTGATCATTCAAGAAGTCATATTTTGCCCTGGCTGGTGTGGCTCAGTTGGTTGAGCATCATTCTGTGTGCTGAAAGGTAGCTGGTTTGATTCCTGATCATGGCATATGCCCGGGTTTTGGCTCAATCCCTCCTAGGAAGATTGTAGGAGGCAGATGATCAATGTTTCTCTCTCACATTGATGTTTATCTCTCCACCACCACTCCCCCCCCACCCCAACCTCCCTTCCTCTCTCTTTACAAATAAGTAAACTAGTCTTTAGAGAGAGAGACAGACAGACAGACAGACAGACAGACAGAGAGAAAGCTCTCAGTCCGACATCTTACCAAAGCAGCAGCAGAGGCCCTGCTCTCCAACTCTCACAATGCCGCCCAAGGACAACAAGAAGAAGAAAATGTGGGCCAAAAAAGACAAAGACCCAGTGAACAAGTCCAGGGGTAAGGCCAAAAAGAAGTGGTCCAAGGGCAAAGTTCTGGACAAGCTCAATAACCTAGTCTTATTTGGCAAAGCATATTATGTCCAACTCTATAAGGAAGTTCCCAACTATAAGTTTATAATCCCAGCTATTATCTCTGAGAGACTGAAGATCCACAGTTCCTTGGCCAGGAGCCCTTCAGGGGCTCCTTAGGAAAGGACTTATTAAACTAGTTTCAGAGCGCAGAGCTCAAGCAGTTTACACCAGAAACACCAAAGATGGAGATGCCCCAGCTGTTGAAGAAGATGCACGAACAGGTCCCACCAGCGATACATTTAAAAAAATAAAACTTTACTTAAAAAGAGAGAGAGAGAGAGAAGACACGTTTGGGGGGTTACATATTGTCATTTCGAGGGGCAGATGCTATTACTAATGTTTTGTTGAGATTAATAATTAAATATGTTTTAATCCTTTAACACAGCAGTCACCAACCTTTTGGACCTCACGGACCACCATTGTTCCACAGACCACCGGTTGGCGACCGCTGCTTTAACGCATATATTGAGTTAAGAGAAAGATGGCTCAATATTTATTTTTATTACTAATTAAAAATAAATATATTAAATTGCTAACATTACTGTGGAGACTGGAATTAAAGGGGACTTTTATACTTTTGTATCTGGATATTTTGTAGCAATAGAATTTCAATTATTGAGTATTTCGTTAGCAGGCTCACAAGCTATAAAAATTTCTCTCTGCTACTAATATATAAAGTAGATGTATGAAAGTAGACTTTACTTTGTAGTCATATTTTTGTTTAATGGGCATTATTATATCAATTTTCACCTTTTCCCTCTTGTTTCAGGTTTTTTTATTCATTATTCTTCCCTGGGCTAATTGTATGTGGAATTTTATGTTTGTGTTTGATCCTTATCCTTTGGGGAATCAGAGTGCTGCTACAAAGAAAGAAAAACTCAGCATCAACTGGCAAAAAAGGGAAAGATCAAATGGTGATTGCATTTTTTCATCCATACTGCAGTGCTGGCGGAGGAGGAGAAAGAGTTTTATGGTGTGCATTAAGGGCCCTGCAGAAAAAGTAGGTATGCATCTTTTTTAGCTAATTTGCTATATTAGCATTTTTTTAAAAAAAATCATTACCCAGAATTCATCTTTATCTAATACCTTATTTATAGCCAGGAATTCATTTTTAAACTATTTTTCAACAAAGAAATAGTTCTCTCATATGCCAATTTGCCTTATAAGATCCTATTGCATTTAGTGGCTATGATAAAAAATGGAAAGTATCTGCCCTTTTATGGCATAATTTAAAACTAGTCATCTTGGGAGAGTATGTGGAGAAGAGATTAAATAGTAGAAAGTAATGTGGAGCACTTTTAGTCAGTGGTGGCATACCCAAAATAATCTTTATGAAGCATCTATTTGCTTCTAATTCTGATATCATTATCAGTTGGCTAGTCTTAAGTAACTTACCATGTTAGAAATAATATATTATACATCATTTAATGTTTTAGGCTTTTTTCCTCCCCACCCCAAAGTATTTATGATTCCCTTTTAAAAAGGAGAAAGCATAGTAAAGTGCAGGTTTCATTGTTTTATTATATGTGGAAAACTGTTATCCTCCTATGGTTATTCTGCTTCCGGGTTATTATCCTTCTATGGTTATTCATGCCCTTCATTTCCTTCCAAAGCCTTCACAGGTAATCCCTTAGCTCTACATTTCTATGTTCTTGACCCATCCTGGCTTCCAGCCACCACCCCTGTATTTCCTCTTCTATCTTCCATAAGTGCCTAAATCCAAAGAATTTTCTTAAATCCTCACTTAATTCTCACCTCCTTGCAGCCCTCTCCACCGTAATCTATACTATTCTTTTCTTTGCATAACTCTATGTATTACCTTTTTCTCTCTAGTGATATTATCTAATTCTGGATAATTAGGCAGTGGCAAAGTTTTATATCTATACACATACTCCCCAGCAACCCCTATCACTCCTAACTCACCTACAAGGAAAAAATAATCCAAATAATTAGTATGACACAGAAGATACTTTTTCATCTTGCTCTTGCCAGATTTTGTTTCTTATTCCTCTCTGCTCTTTCACATATACTGTGTTCCAGCATACTGAACATCATGCTTTCTCTAGATTCCTTATCTTTTTATATAGTGTTCCCTTTTTTCTGAAATAATCTTTTTCTCTTCAGTTAATTTCTATAAGTCTTTCCTGACTCAGCATAAGGTACAGTATACTTATGCCATATTTATTGGGGAACTACTCTGTTTCAAGCACTGTAAAAAGAAATTGAGAGTAAATGGTGAACAAGGTAGATCAAGTCCCTCTTGCAGACCTTAGATTTTAGTGGAGAGAAAACAATAAGCAAAGAAGAAAAATATCAAATGGTAAGAAGTACTATATAAGAAATTAAAATAGAATAATATGAGTGTGACTTGATACTTTAGATTGAGCAATTAGGGAAATTCTTCAAGGAGATACTTTTGAATGACAAAAGTACTACCATTTAATGAACTTTTACTATGTGCCAGGCATTGTTTGAATAATATTTTATTTATGTTAGCTCATTCAATCCTCCTAACAACCTTGTGAGGTCATTACTCTTATTTTCATTTGACAAACAAGGAAACTGAGTTACTAGAGCCCCTGCTCTAAACCACTTGCTATACTGCCTGCCTTATGAAAAGACAATGGAGATGAGAAAAGAGAATTCAAAGCAAAGGGACAACTACTGCAAGTCCCCTAAGGCTGAAGCAGCTTGGCTTGTTCAAAGAAAGGATTGTCAGTTTGGCTGAACCCTGGTAGGCAAGGGAGAAAGTAGAAGACGAAGGTACAGAGGGCGACAGGACCCAGATTACAGAGCTTCAGTGAACAGGGTAAGGAGTTTAGATTTTATTCTAAGTGCTGTGAAGAACCATGTGAAGATCTAGTTTTTATAACCTTTTTTATTACTCAGATAACACTGAGAAGTGCTTTAGCATTTACCATTCTATCTAAAGATATCTTCAGTGAAATTTAACTCATATATTTTACTAATATTTCACTACCATTTTTATATTGAAAAAGTTGTCAAAATAAAATTTTTAATATTTCTTGAAAATAAAAAAGTCTCATTTATAAATCAGTTTTTGTTTGTGTCTGCTCTATAGGAAACTCTTAGTGGAGGAGAGAGCAAAGAACTAGAAGTCTGATTTGAAGGACTAACTAACATTTTAGTTATAGGGCAGGAAAGAATGAGGTCAGTAGTCCAAATGCAATGAGTGGAAAACATTTTTTTAGTCTAAAAATAAGCTTCTTATGATTGTGAGAAAAAAATCTATAACTTTTTGCTTGATTTTAACCTAAACTAATGAAATTCTTAACTATTGTATTCTATTTTAGGTATCCTACAGCAGTTTATGTTGTTTATACTGGTGATGTTAATATCAGCAGTCAACAAATACTAGAAGGTGCTTTCAGAAGATTTAACATCAGATTAACTCACCCAGTGAGGTTTGTTTTCTTAAGGAAACGCTACCTTGTGGAAGATTCTCTCTATCCTTACTTCACACTGCTGGGCCAAAGTCTAGGGTCCATCTTTCTTGGCTGGGAAGCCCTGATGCAGTGTGTCCCTGATATTTACATCGATTCAATGGGATATGCTTTCACACTTCCTCTGTTTAAGTATTTAGGTGGTTGCCGAGTTGGAAGCTATGTTCATTATCCCACTATCAGCACTGACATGCTCTCTGTAGTGAAGAATCAAAATGCTAGATTTAATAATGCAACCTTCATTACCAGGAATCCTTTTCTCAGCAAAGTAAAGCTCATCTATTACTATTTATTTGCTTTTCTTTATGGACTTGTTGGTTCCTGCAGTGATATAGTCATGGTCAATTCTTCTTGGACATTAAACCATATTCTCTCACTGTGGAAGGTTGGGCATTGCACTAACATTGTTTATCCACCTTGTGATGTGCATACATTTCTGGACATTCCCTTAGAGGAGAAAAAGATGACCCCAGGACATTTACTGGTTTCTGTTGGCCAGTTCAGGCCTGAAAAGAATCATCCTTTGCAGATCAGAGCCTTTGCTAAATTGTTGAATATGAGGAAGACTGAGTCACTTCCTTCACTTAAACTTGTCCTCATTGGAGGTTGTCGTAACCAAGATGATGAATTTAGAGTAAACCAACTGAGAAGACTATGTGAAGACCTAGGAGTTCAAGAAGATGTGGAATTTAAAATAAATATTCCATTTGATGAATTAAAGAATTACTTGTCTAAAGGAACAATTGGTTTGCATACCATGTGGAATGAGCATTTTGGAATTGGTGAGTTTGTTCTTTAACTTGTTTGTTGCTATGAAGTATATTGATAAAGTTATAATACTCTGAAAGTTTTTCTATTTTATAAATAAACAGAGAGGTTTAGAACATGCCCAAGTCAGTCACACAGGAAGAGGTAGAGCCCACATTCTAACCCAGATAGCCCCTGCTCTTAACCACTACATTTTCTCTCCCCACCTACCCCCATATACAGACTGATCCCACTGAAGGACCAAATCAGAATTTCTGGGTGGGGCCCAGGGCTAAGTATTTTGGTAAAGTTCCTTAGGTGATTCTGTTTTGCATCAGAAGCTGAGAACCCCTCTCTTCAGGTGGACGTCTCACAGAAATTCTTTGGTTCTTTTATTGATTCTGTTCTCATTATGGGAATGTCCTCTCCTTTTCTTTCCGCCAAATTCCATTATAAATGTTCAGCTTAAATCTCCTTGCTCATTGATATAGCCTTATCTATTCCAGAACTAATTACTCTTTCTGACCTCCTGTTATGTAAAGATTTGGGTATATAATCAAGTACTGTTTTGTGTCTGATTTGGTTTAAGATATGTCTCAAGTGCCTCATACTGCTAGGTGTTAGGGGAAAATAGAAAAACATAGAAGTGAAGTCTCCTGTACTAGGGCTACAATTTCTCTTATACTCTTTTCTGTCCCTAGTTAGTAGCACAGTACTAAGCTCAGACATATAGCAAGAACTGCTGATCCAAACTTTCTGCATGGAATTGACTTCCCGTGCTTCCTCCCACATATGTTTATTGAGCATTTATTGTGCCAGGCATATAAGAACTGCTCTTAAACTTCAGAGGCTCACACCTCTGTGAGTGATACAGACAAGTTAAACAGTCATCGTTAACTGCACAGTGTGCTGAGTGCTATGCTAAGGCAAGTGCAGAATATGGAAGAACCTAAGAGAAACACCTAACACAGACTTGTAGGGTCAGGGAACAATGGCCCAGGAAATGATGTGATACTTAAGCTGGGACCTGTCAGTAATTAGAAGCTATCATGCAAAAGAGGGGAGGGTAGCCAGCAAAAGAAGGGTAGGTATAACATGGTGACAGGCATCACAAAAGGAGCATTAGCAGGCAAATTCAAGGAACAGAGTTCAGTATGGCTGGAGCATGACAGAGGAGCAGCAAGACAATGGAGGATCACATGGCCATATTAAGCCAGTGGGAAAAGATAGAAAAATTTTAACTTTGGATTTAAAAGCATTCTGTTTCCTAAAGTTCACTGTGGCAGCAATATGGGGAATGGATTGGTTAGGTAAGAAACAGGAAGAGCAAGACTAGAAAGGCAGGAAGTTGAGTTGGGCTGCTGCAGCAACCTGGGTGACAGGTGTTGGCATTGTGAACCTGGTAGGTGAACATGCCAGCGAGATTCTGAAGAAGGATTGAACAGGATTTGGTGATTAATTGGATGTATTAAATGAAAGGCAATGAGGAGTTTGGACAACTGTGTGAATGGTGATGCCTTTTACCTTGAGAGGGACTACAAGAGGAGAGGCCGTTAATGAGCCAAGTTTCTAGCATGTAGAGTTTAAATTGTCTGAAGGACATGTACAGTCAAACCTCATTTCTCGAATGTCTTCCATCTTGAACAATTCCATTCCCAACCAAGTTGTTCACAGAAAAAAATGTCTCGGTTTTCTACCAAAACTTCAGTTTTTGACCTGACAACCCTTTCACGCATGACAAAAAGCATTTCAGCAGACAAGCAAAGGAGAGGATGCTTTTGTTGCTGGTGATGAGCACAGTTTTTTTAAAAATACACTTTTATTGATTTTAAAGAGAAGGAAGAGGGAGAGAAAGATAGAAACATCAATGATGAGAAAGAATCATTGATTGGCGGCTTCCTGCACCCCACCTACTGGGGATCAAGCCAGCATCCCTGCACATGCCTTGAACTGTGACCTCCTGGTTCATAGATTGATGCTGGGCCAATCCGCACAATTTTAGAACATAAAGAGGCCATCAAGAGTGCTAATGTGCCCAGCTGGTGCTGCTTAGTGGTTGAGTGTCCCAAGAGGTCCTTAGTTCAATTCCTGGTCAGGGCACCTGCCTGGGTTGCAGGCTCCATCCCCAGTAGGGGGCGTGCAGAGTTCTAATGTTGCTAAGGGTGTGAACGTGTTCACAAAACATTAATCCCAGGCTCATTAAGGAGCTCGTTAACTCAAATTACTCTATCAACTCAATGCAAAAAATCGGCCAAGAGACAGCTGGTATCTCAAAAAACTCATTAGTCGGGACACTCATAAGTCAAGGCCCCACTGTAGATAGAAAAACTGCTGTTGTTTTGGATAAAGGAAAAGCAGTTACCTGGTGATAGCATTTCAAAGGCAGTGATTGTTAGGGTCCCCAAAGGAGGAATGCACAAGGCCAAAGTGGTGGGATTATGAATATAGGGTCATCTGGATACCAGATGGGATAAGCGCCAAAATGGCATCAGCACCCAGGGACAGGGAGTCAAATATTTTAAAGAATTCCAGGTGAACTTTTTTTGAGTGGAGAATTCTCTGAGCTGGTCTGGATCCTAGGAAGGTCCAGAGGGGAAGGATAATGGTCTTAGCAAATGGAATGTGGTCTTAGCAAGTGGAATGTAGTCTAAGCCAAAGGGAATGCTGTGAAGTGGTATAAAGGTCAGTTCCCAGAGGAGGGAGTGTTGATTCAATTATTTGATCAGACCTAACAGTGATACAGGCAGGCCTCCGGTTATGTTGGACTCGACATTCGTCATTTCGTGGTTACATCACCATCTCCCATTTACAGTATTTATTTAAAAAAAAAAAAAGGGAGAAACCAAGATGGTGGCATAGGTTAACGCCAGAGATCGCTGCCTCAAACAACCACTTCAGAGATATAACTAAAGGACAGAACAGACATCACCCAGAACCACGGGAAGGCTGGCTGAGTGGAAATTCTACAACTAGGAGGAAAGAGAATATCATACCCAGACTCAGAGGAGGCACTGTGCTGAAGTGAAATACTCAGGTGCAGAAGTGCGCGCGTGGGCGCGGAGCGGGCTGGCAGCGGAGGGCGCGGTTGTTGTTTTCAATGGGGAGGGAGTTTCAGACTCTGAGCTCCAGATCCGGGCGAGTCTCTGGGGACCAAGACTCAAACGGGAGAAACGGGACTGTCTGGCTTCGGTCGGAACTCGAAGGCAGCTTTCTCTCCGAGGTTTGCAGCCATTGCTGGGGCTCTGAGAGGCAGAGCCCCTGGGGAAGGAACTGAGAGCCGCCATAACTGCTTGTTCCGCCTGCCCTGTAGATCCCCGGGAACCCGCCCCGCCCAAGCCCTGCACAGAACCATTTGCCGGATAGCCTCAGGCAAATGCTAGATTAGCACCGCCCTAGAGATCCAGCACAGAAGCCCTCCCACTGCAGACACAGCAGACTCTCATAGCCAGTTAGCCTGGAGGTCAAATCACCCCGGTATTGCCGACATCAATCAAGGCTTAAAGGCAACAAGACTGCGGACAAAGACCACTAGGGGGTGCACCAAGAAAGCATAAAAATGCGGAGACAAAGAAACAGGACAAAACTGTCAATGGAGGATATTGAGTTCAGAACCACACTTTTAAGGTCTCTTAAGAACTGTCTAGAAGCTGCCGATAAACTTAGTAAGGCCCTCGAAAAGACTGGTGAGACCGCCGATAAATGTAGTGAGATCCTCAAGAAATCTAATGAGACCCTCGATGTTGTGATAAAGAACCAACTAGAAATTAAGCATACACTGACTGAAATAAAGAATATTATACAGACACCCAACAGCAGACCAGAGGAGCGCAAGAATCAAGTCAAAGATTCGAAATGCGAAGAAGCAAAAAACACCCAACTGGAAAAGCAAAATGAAAAAAGAATCCGAAAATATGAAGATAGTGTAAGGAGCCTCTGGGACAGCTTCAAGCGCACCAACATCAGAATTATAGGGGTGCCAGAGGATGAGAGAGAGCAAGATATTGAAAACCTATTTGAAGAAATAATGACAGAAAACTTCCCCCACCTGGTGAAAGAAATAGACCTACACGTCCAGGAAGCGCAGAGAACCCCAAACAAAAGGAATCCAAAGAGGACCACACCAAGACACATCATAATTAAAATGCCAAGAGCAAAAGACAAAGAGAGAATCTTAAAAGCAGTAAGAGAAAGAAACCCAGTTACCTACAAGGGAATACCCATACGACTGTCAGCTGATTTCTCAACAGAAACTTTGCAGGCCAGAAGGGAATGGCAAGAAATATTCAAAGTGATGAATACCAAGAACCTACAACCAAGATTACTTTATCCAGCAAAGCTATCATTCAGAATTGAAGGTCAGATAAAGAGCTTCACAGATAAGGAAAAGCTAAAGGAGTTCATCACCACCAAACCAGTATTATATGAAATGCTGAAAGGTATCCTTTAAGAAGAGGAAGAAGAAAAAAAAAGGTAAAGATACAAATTATGAACAACAAATATGCATCTATCAACAAGTGAATCTAAGAATCAAGTGAATAAATAATCTGGTGATCATAATAGAATCAGGGACATAGAAAGGGAATGGACTGACTATTCTTGGGAGGGAAAGGGGTGTGGGAGATGCGGGAAGAGACTGGACAAAAATCGTGCACCTATGGATGAGGACAGTGGGTGGGGAGTGAGGGCGGATGGTGGGGCGGGAGCTGGGAGGAGGGGAGTTATGGGGGGAAAAAAAAGAGGAACAAATGTAATAATCTGAACAATAAAGATTTAATTAAAAAAAAAAAAAGTTCTGTCATTTCGACGTATGTACATATGTGCTTTATGTTTTTTATTATTTACCAAAAGTAAAGGTCAGGAATTGTTATCTTTCTTTTAAATTTTTTTTACTGTTTCACTTCATTACTGCTGTGTATGTGCTCCATGTGAGTGACGGAGGTGCTTATGTAGGTGGGTTCCGACTTACGGCGAAATCGAGTTATGTCGTGCTGTAGGAACGGAGCTCCGACGTAACCTGAGGACCTACTGTATATGAAAAATTCCTTTAAGGCTCATAGGGGGTGGTTCGATAAATTTAAGAAGTGTTTATTTCTAAATTAAACAGTATATTAGACATGTGCTGTATATAAGAAAAGTTAAAACAAGGAATCATTTGGGGGTTTGGAACTAACTAATTCAGTTTACATTATTTCTAATGGGAAAAAATTATTCAGTTTTCGAACAAATCATTTCTCGAACAACCTTCTGGAATGAATTAAGTTTGAGAAATGAAGTTCCACTGTACATGTGTGCATCCAGCAAGCATTTATATATATGAGTCTGAAGTACAGGAGAGGGACCTGCTCTGGGAATACAGTTTGAGTTGTTGTTGTTGTCCAGGTAGTTACTGCAGGCCCCTTGGACGTGGATAAGATTGCCTACAGAAAGTGTGTAGAGGCCCGTAGTACAAACTGCTGAGAATAGTAACAGCTCAGAAGTGGGCAGAAGAAGAGTGTCCAGCAAAGCAGAAGAGAAGAAATAGAGGAAGAAAACCAGTGTAATGCAGTGTCATGGAAATCAAGGGGAGAGAGTGTTTGGGGAGGAAGAGGAAGGGCAGCAAGTTTCCATGTTTCCCAGATGCTGGGCCAGATAAGGAAGTGACTGGTGACCTGGTCAAGAGCAGTTTACCAGTAAAGGAGGAGGAGAAGCAAGAGTTGAATTGTGGTAAGTTGAGCATTGAATGTAGGTGAGCAAGTGAAATAGTAAGTGCAAACCATACTTTTCAGAAGTTTATGAAAGAAGAGACATTAGCAAAAGGAGGACTTATGAACTGAAGAGGTGGAAAATCCTGGAGGGAGGGGAATAAAATTGATTAGATTTGAGGTCTCTGAGAAAGTATAGAGGAATGGTATCCAGCCTTGAACAGAATATTATGATATAATCCATATTTTTCAAATAAGAATTCAAATTACAACACTAACAGAAAATTCTGTTCCATAGAGATTTTACCACTTTTGAAGAAACGGTTGTAAATTATTTCATTTCTTTCCTGTGCTTCTAGAATATCAGTTCTGCAGTCAACTAACTCACTTTCTGAAGGGCTTAATTCTCTCTAGAAGCACAGTTAAGATATTCTGGCTAGAGTAACTTATATCCTCACCTACATTATTTGGCAAAAACTAACCAAAACTTTCATTTAGTTCACTGCTGTTGGGCACACAGTAGTTTCGGATTTGCCGGAAATCCAGGCAGTAACTTAAGCATCAGTAATAGTATGCCTCACTGAGATGGCTTACTTTTTTCCTTGTTTCCTCCTACTGCTGTAATTTGAACTGTTATATTTTTGCTTTTGATACCTTTTTACTTCTTTTATATTTCCATATCCGTTAATTATCTCCCATTCTGCTAACTTTCTCTAGTCTTCTACTTTGTTTTATTATCCACATATCTGTTTTATATAGACCATCCTTCCATCTACTTATCTGTTTTAATTAAGAACAAAGCAGCATTATTGTGAAGGTTTGAAAATTAAAAACCTTAAAATTATTTTATTTTGTACCATGGAAGTTAAATGAGCACATTTATAGACATATAGGTATGTAATTAAATTTCTCATAAGTCTCATACAATTTTTTTAAGGTTTCTGTTGATTCTTGTTCATATGAACATGTTCAAAAACTTAAACTACATGCTTTTGTTTTTTCCTCAGGAGTTGTTGAGTGTATGGCAGCTGGCACAATTATCCTTGCACACAATTCAGGGGGCCCGAAGCTTGACATTGTCATTCCTTATGAAGGGGAAGTAACTGGATTTCTGGCTGAAAGTGAAGAAGGCTATGCTGAGACTATGGCTCATATTCTTTCCATGTCTGAGGAAAAGAGACTCCAAATCAGAAATAATGCTCGTGCATCTGTAAGCAGATTCTCTGATCAGGAGTTTGAAGTGACATTCCTGTCATCTATGGAGAAGTTATTTAAATAATGCCATATCTGTACAAATAAAAGATGGGTAATATTTTTCTTTTTCTAGTTATATTTATATATATATACATATATATATATAAATTATATATTATATAATATAATATATATTATAATATATAATATATAATTATATATTATATGTATGTATATATATGTGTGTGTGTATATATATAATGGGAGAGTATGATTGATCGGCTGCCTCCTACACATCCCATACTCGGGGATCAAGCCCGCAACCCGGGCATGTGCCCTGACTGGGAATCAAACCATGACATCCTTGTTCATAGGTCGACACGCAACCACTAAGCCACGCCAGCTGAGCTAGATAGGTAAGATTTTTCTAAACTCATTCCTCCTTGTAATAAAATCAGCCTAAGCAACACTCTTTAGATATGTAGGCAATGTATTTATTTTAAGGAAAAAAGGCAAAAGTACCTAAATAGAAAAGGTAACCTTATATGTTTAAATGTAAAAATTTTATATTAGTGCTTGATCTCAAAATCTGAAAAATACAATCTTAAAGAAAAAAAGATGAACAATCTTAATGTTGGTATAATCTGTATTTTTTAAATCTGTTTAGTAACCAGAAAAGAGAATTACCTTCTGGAAAAGAAGGAAATGTTAAATAAAAAATTGATGACTGGTAATTGATTAGTAATTTAGAATTGTACATTTTTGGAACATAGGAAAATTCTGGTACATTTAAATTTAGACAGTATTGTAGAGGACCATTTTGAATATATCTAATGAGTTTCTTAAAAGAAAAAAGGAAACTTTAAGCAGGCTTAATATTCTAAAAGTCAAAAGATGAACTGACTGTGATTGCTTTGTGAATGTGCATAGGCATGTAGAGGTCAAGGTATTGCTGGTAATCATTTCCTATTTGTGAAAATAGTTTTTTGTTTAGAGCTATCAGTACATTTGTATGGGTCTTTCATTATTCCTTAACATTTCCACATCTCAGAGGCTAGAAGTCAGCTTTACGTCGATCAGGAGGTTTGAGTAAGAACATCACAATTAGTTGTTTTTTCATAGTGATGATGTAACATACACTTCCATGTGCACAGTCCCTATGACCAGCATTATGCATTGTAAGGTGAAAAGGTGGCATTCTGAAGAGAGCACTGGGCTAGTAGGTAGCATACCTGGGCCTGACCTCAGCTTCATTTACAAACATCTGATTTTTTTACATTAAAGCTTTTCCTTAATCTTTCTGAGTATCACCTAAAATTCTTCATCTATAATCTGGACATGGTAATGCCTGTCCTCCCTGCCTTTTCGAGTTCTGATACTGACATGGAAAGTATGTGAAAGTACTTTGAAAATTATAAAAGTAAAAGTTACTTTAATTAAAGGTAACAGCCCTGGCCATGTCGCTCAGTTGGTTGGATTGTCGTCTTGTACACCAAAAAGGTTGTGGTGTGATCCCCAGTCAGCGTGCATATGGGAGGCAACCAATTGATGTTTCTCACATCAATGTTTCTGTCTCCCCCCTTCTGTCTCTAAAATCAACTAATGTAGCAATATGTAGGAAATATCTTCTGTAATCCTATCTTTATCACTGCATTAGGGCCCTGTGTGAATTCTTGGTTACTAAGCCAGTAGCAAGGAATCAGTATAATTTAGCAGGACTTCTATCCTGAATAACTAGTATGAAAAGTAACTAATATATGCATATGAACAGCAATGGCATAGAGATCCACAACTTTTGGCATTTTCTGCATACATAGTCAATTCCTTCTAGTTCAGTGAATTGACCTCTTTTCCAGTCTGATACCTCTTTGTGTTAGGGTTATGTTAAAGAGGTATGTTTTTCCTTTTCAGTCCTCTCTCCATGCGTAGATCCAGCCATTTTGTTATCTACTCTCAATTACATTGTCCTGCAGTAGATGACCTGCAGACAACTAATCAGATCAAAAGGCAGCAAATCCGAGTCCCAAGATGTTCTGACACACCAACATAGCTTTGTATTGGAGGTTATTCAGTTTAGAAAAGAAAGACTGTTGGAAATTGGAGTTGAAAGGAATGTTACGAATTCTCTAGTCCACTTTGCTTTTATTTTCAACTTTATAGACAAGAGCAGTTTAAAGAATTTAGACTCCTTCAGTATCACAAAGCTGTTTAATGACAAAATCAGGATGATAACCTGGGTGTTCCCAGCCTAGTGCTTTCTTGTATGTTACACCTAGTCTTTTTTTTTTATCTTTATTGTTGAAAGTATTACATAGTTCCTCCTTTCTCCCCCATTAACCTCTTCCAGCCCACTCCCACCCTTACCCACCCAGACCCACACCACCCCATTGTCTGTGTCCACGGGTTATGCATATATGCATACAAGTGCATTGGTTGATCTCTTCCCACCCACCCTCCCCTGCCTTCCCTGAGGTTCAACAGTCACATGGGACAAAGACAAAGAAATTGAAATTGAACATAAATAGAGGATGTAGTAAGTAAGAAAGGATTCTGAAATGCCAGAAGACATTTTTAAGCTTGTTTCTTTAAAACAATTTTTATCACAAACATTAGAAATATAAATTGCATATATGTTTACTTCAATGTTCCTAATGCAAGCATGTCAAACTCAAAGGCTAACACGGGCCAAATAAACAAGGTTTAAGTTTATGTGAGCCGCAAAGAAACATAAGCTTCAATTTTCATAGAAACATAGGTTTATTTCGATAGAGACATGCTGAATACAAAGGGCTGAAATAAATGAGTGATCGTTAACATAAAATAATAGAACATTTTAATAAAAATTAATATTTTTTTCTTGAACAGTAACTTACCAGACACTGAATAACTGCACAAATTAATAAGTGTAACACAAATAAACCTATTTTTCTTCTTCTCGGAAAGCGAAATATTTCCTGTGGCTCACACCAAATAAGTCAGTACAAGACTAAGAACATGGCAATTGGCTACTAAAATATTTGCTGCTAGTATTAGTGGAGAGAAATGGTGCGCCTGCACGTAAGGCACATAAAGGAAATGAATGCAACATGATTATAGTAATTAGTCATTAGCGAATGTTGTAGTTATTAGTAATTATGTATAACAGGATATTGTAAAAATTATGTTATGAAATTTTTATTAAAACGTTTCTTACATACCGTTATATTGGCTGGGCCGCAAAAATATTCCTGTGGGCTGCATGAGGCCCACGGGCCACGAGTTTGACATGTTTGTCCTAATGTGTTGTTTTGTTTTTGTTTGTTCGTTTTTTCAGGATGATTGATACCATGACAAATGTCAAAACAATATGTCAGCTACTGTCTGGAGCAGGGGTCCTCAAACTTTTTAAACAGGGTCAGTTCACTGTCCCTCAGACCGTTGGAGGGCCGGACTATAGTTTAAAAAAAAACTATGAACAAATTCCTATGCACACTGCACATATCTTATTTTGAAGTAAAAAAAACAAAACGGAAACAAATACAATATTTGTATTTGCATGTGGCCCACGGGCCGTAGTTTGAGGACCCCTGGTCTGGAGAAAGTCTGAGTGACTATTCCTATAAGTGTTGCTTTTGAGTGGGCTGTTTTTTTGAACCCACAGCAGTAGTTAATCACATCCCTATTTCCAGTTGTGCATGTTCTTTGTATCTGAATATGACCTAATGGAGTGATTTTCGTTATCTTGGATACTTTTTCCAGTATGGTACGTTTATATCCCTCATGTAATCTCCCAATGCTTTTATTTATTATCTAAAATTTCAAGCTTCACCTGCCAAGAAAATTTTTTTAAAGAATTTAATGGCAAAACCAAACCATCTTGTCTCTTGTGTCCAAGAAGAATAGGTTGGCAGGTTTTTTAAATAACTTTTTTAAAATGAATATTTCAGACATACAAAAACATTTTTGTGAAGCAGAGCTTCATATACTTTACTTTAATAATGTTTAGGGTATTTTACAAAATCATCTTATAGACAAAATTATGAAATAGGGGCCAGTATGATTATCAGTGCTTTCAGAATATTTGTTTAATTATGTAAATGTACCTTAGACTCCAGAACTATAATGTGAATAAATAAATGAGAGTATGCCTGTGCTAAATCTGTTAGTAGGTGCAAAATAGTTACTACTAAAGGGTTCAGAACAGAACTCCCCAAGATGTGCCACTTTGGTATGTGAATTATGTTGAGATGAAGGCAATCGAAACCTTGCAGGCTCATGAGAAACTTTTACTTCTTCCTTAAAGAATTTAAATTTGGGGCCTTGACCATAATAAGAGTATTGGCAAAAATAACTTTTTATGACCTATTTATAGGGCTGAGCACACTTCTGATTACTGAGCATCTGTCCTGCAAATGACCCTCCTCCCCTCTGAAGCGCCAGGGTGCCTTACTGCATCCTTAACTCTGAATGCCATGTCTACCTTACTTTCCCTTTTTGTCTCTGAACCACTTTTGTGTGTAGGGTTCCTATACATACTTATGTGATTAAATTTGGTTATTTTCTCTTGCTAATCTGTCTCACATAGATTTAATTAGTAGACCAGCTGAAAGAGGTCTAATAATTAAAAGGTAGAGGAAAGGTTCTTCCTCCCCATACTTGTGTTAAACCACAAGAAGTTATGCAAACACTAGAATAATTTATACCCTAAAATTTACCCTACCTCCCACTATTCCTATGCTGCCTCTTTTTCCTCTTTCCCCACCCTAAATCTTAGGCCTTCTCTGGTGTTGGAGAAGCATCAGTTCTAATGCCCTAGTGCTAAGTGCTCACTTAGACTATATGTATATGTTACCAGAAACTTAGAAGGGAAGTTAAGGCTTGATATATCTATTGGTACCATTTTTTTTTTCCAATATACTTTTATTGATTTCAGAGAGGAAGAGGGAGAGATAGAAACATCCATGATGAGAGAGAATCATGGTGGATCGGTTGCCTCCTGCAGGTCCCCCACTGGGGATCAAGCTCACAACCTGGGCATGTGCCCTTGACTGGAATCGAACCTGGGACCTTTCAGTTCGCAGGCCAATGCTCTATTCCAGGGGTGGGCAAACTTTTTGACTCGAGGGCCACAATGGGTTCTTAAACTGGACCGGAGGGCCGGAACAAAAGCATGGATAGAGTGTTTGTGTGAACTAATATAAATTCAAAGTAAACATCTGCCGGGAGCCGGTCCATCCTTGCTGTTTCAAGGGACCTGGCATATATGGCATACTGTTCTTAATATGTTTGCTCACCTTCTTGGCACTATGTGTTTTAACCAAGGTCACCTCTCTGAGAAAGGTTGTTTCCCCAGGTAGGGATTTTCCCCTGAAGTTAGGGAGGGAATAAAACCCCTTAACTAAGTGCCAGGCGGGTAATTAATCACTTTAACTACGAACAATCATGCTTAAGCTACATAATCTTTACTCCCTGGAATGGAGATAAGAAACGCCCTAACCTTTGGAATAGAGATTGATAGGATTGAATCAACTGGTATAAATACAGATGTAACAAGACAACAGGAGACAGAACTTAGAAGATAGAACCTAGAGACACAGAACCTAGACACAGAACACACAGAACCTAGAGACAGAACATGGCAAAAGATCCTGGACAGAAACTGGCAACAGAACCTAGAGACAGAACCTAGTGAGAGAACCTGGCTGAAGATCCTAGAGACAGAACCTGGATAGAACATGGCAAGAGAACCTGACTAGAACCTGGTGACTGAACCTGGCAAAAGAACCTGGACAGAGCCTGGCTGGAGAACCTAGCGAGGGAACATGGCTACAGAACCTGGCTGGAGAACCTGGAGAACCTGGCTGGAGAACCTAGCAAGAGAACATGGACACAGAACTTGGCTGGAGATTGTGGCTAGAGATCCTGGCAAGGCTGCTGATCAACTGAACGCTGTCTCCGTGTCATTCCTTCTTCACTGACTCTGTCCACACCTTTGGGGACCCCTGGACCTGCTGGGGCTGGATCCCAGCAAACATCATTACATAAAAGGGTATGGTCTTTTTTTTTTTTTTTAGTTTTATTTATTTCAAACAGGCCGGATCCGGCCCACGGGCCGTAGTTTGCCCACAGCTGCTCTATTCACTGAGCCAAACCGGCTAGGGCCCGTATTGGTACCATTTAAAGAGTGATCAGTTTGATAGCTATCATACATAAAGATGAATGATTTTTCTAATAAAATGTATTCTAAAAATATGTAGGTTTGATCAATAGTTTCAATATACAGAGGCAGCCAAGCCTAAAAGCAGAGAAAAGCAATCAGGACTGTGTCTCTAGAACACAATTTAGGTAATGGTGTATGTAAGATGGGTAAGGTAAATTAGGGGCTGAAGCAGGTTGACAAACCTTGCAGATATGTATATTCATCACAATGAATGCTTTCTAATTTATAGCAAAGAACTCAGAATCTTTGAATGATAATCAGGCTTGGTGGCTGTTGCCTAAAGGAGACTTTAGCCAAGCATGTTGTCCTTGGAGCAAATTTAATATGCGTATCCTATATAATAAAAGCCCAGCGACCGAAACGGTGGAATAACCAGAGACCAGAACACCATGGCCCCTAGCCCAGGCTGGCCCCGCCCCCCAGCGGAGACCCCCCCACCCTGATTGGGGGCATGGCCAACCTGCAAGCCCCCAGTGGCCCCTTGCCCAGGCTGGCCCTGCCCCCCAGTGGGGACCCCCACCCAGATCCCTGGCCCCCATCAGAGCAGGCCAACCGACCCCCCACCCCTGCACCAGACCTCTATCCTATATAATAAAAGGATAATATGCAAATTGACCTTGAAGGAAGAACGACCAGAACAACCACTGGACCAGTCACTATAAGGCACACTGACCACTTCTGGGTCCCTTTCCCCAGCCAGCAGGCTCCAGTCACCTGATGGCAAATGAGGAACTGGGCGTGGGTGGTGGGGGATGTGGGCAGCGCCAGGCCAAGGCCCCCACCCTGCCAGTTGCCCTCTACACACAGGGTGACGCATGGTGGAGGCAGGGCTGGTGAGCGGGCAGGAAAAGCCGACCTCTCAGTCCCTACCCCTGGCCGTCAGGCACCGATCACCCAGTGGTGAAAGGGGAACCAGGAGTGGGTGGCAGCAGGGGGAGGAGCCAGCTGTGGGCAGCCGGGGAAGATGGCCCTGATCACAGGCCAGCCCTAAGGACCGTACCCATGCATGAATTTTGTGGGCTGGGCCTCTAGTCCTTAAATATTGACCTTAGTCATTCCTTTTCTTTTTCCTGCATACTATAATTGGCTGATCTTTGGATTTGGGGGATTTTTCAGAATTGTGTTGCATTTCCCATGCTTTCAAACACTATTCAGACAGCATGAAGATCACCTGAAGATATATCTGAACCAGATAATGTCCTAAAAGTAAATTAAGTATGTATACACTGACCACTAAAGAGGTGTAGAGTTATTGATGCTCCAATCCCTCAGGATAGGTGTTACCTAGTTTGAAATTAACACAATGGTGAGAAAGTTTTCAATATTCCCAGCGTGATGATATGACCATACTGAGCACTCTCCCTAAAAGAGTAGAATCAATAACTATATACCAAATATTAAGAACAGTCCTTCAAGCATCACCAGGAAAATAAAGGCATAAAGACTGGACACATCCGACAGCTAGAGGAATCCCTATAGTTAATAAAGCTATAACAAATGAAAATACTAAGCAGACCTTAGAAGTAATCAGACCAACCCCTCATCTTTGTTTCCTTGGTTCAGCAATGTATCAATGTGCAATTTGGGTTTTATTTTTATTATAGGGCAGATATTTCTGGCAGAATTCTACCACTTAGAAATAGAACAGCCCTGTCCTGGCCAGTGTTTTCAGTGGTTAGAGTGTCAGTCTGCACACCAAAAGGGTTGCAGGTTTGATTTCCAGTCAAGGACAAATACCTGGGTTGTAGGTTCCATCCCCAGCTCTGATTGGGGTGCATTTGGGAGGCAATCAGTTGATGTGTTTTTCATGCCCATGTTTCTCTGGTTCTCTCCTCCCTTACACTCTCTCTAAAAAAAAATCAATGGAGCCCTAGCCAGTTTGCTCAGTAGATAGAGCGTCAGTCTGCAGATCAAAGGGTCCCGGGTTCAATTCTAGTGGAGGGCACCTACCTTGGTTGCAGGCTCCTCCCCACTCCGGCCCTGGTCAAGGTGCATGCAGGAGGCAACCAATCAATGTGTTTCTCTCATATCAATGTCTCTCTGTCTTTCCCTCTCTCTTCTACTCTCCCTAAAAAATCAATGGAAAATATCCTTGGGTGAGGATTAATAAAACAACAACAAAATCAATGGAAAAAATATCCTCAGGTAAGGATTAAGAAAAAAAGAAAAGAACCCTGTCCTCTGTAGAGGCAGATAAATCAACAATATCTATTACGCTCTAGGCACATGTTCAATACAAAAAATTCTCCTTTCCTGACAAAAAGTTTACAGTCTTACTGAGGAAATTGTATTAGCATTTATTTACTCATTTAAGAAACATTTCTGGCACTATGCTAAGTACTACATATAAAAAGACCATTATAAGAGTTTATAACCTATACATTTGAAACTATCAAAATAATTCAATAAAACATAATAAAATGATTTTATGATGTATAATTAAAGACATGTCTTGTTCCCCTCCTTGCTCAATTGCCTTACTCCCATGTCAACATCAGCTTCAAACAAGTATATTCAATATAACAAGAAATTTTAAAATCACGGTTTTATTAAATGGCAGATTCATTATTTTAAATGAGTTTGTATTAGTTTTCTATTGCTGTCTTAACATTACCATAAACTAAGTTAAAACCACATATTTATTATCTTACTTAGAGTTCCATAGGTCAGAAGCCTAAAGTGGGTTTCACTAAGCTAAAATCAAGGTGTTGGCAGAGCTTTAGGGGAAAATCCTTTTCCTTGCCTTTCCCAGTTTCTAGAGGCTGCCTGCTTTCTTTGGCTTTGGCCCTGTCCTCTATCTTCAAAGCCAGCAGCATCAGGCCAACTGCCTCTCACACTGCCATCTCTCTGATTCTACTGTCTCCCTCTTCTACTTTTAAAGACTTATGATTACACTAGAGCCGTGGTGGGCAAACTGCTGCTCACGAGCCACATGCAGCTCTTTGGCCCCTTGAGTGTGGCTCTTCCTAAGCCATAGGAGTACCCTAATTAAGTTAATAACAATGTACTTACCTATATAGTTTAAGTTTAAAAAATTTGGCTCTCAAAAGAAATTTCAATCGTACTGTTGATATTTGGTTCTGTTGCCTGAGTTTGCCGACTACTGTGCTAGAGGCCCAGTGCATGAAATTCATGCACGGCTGCAGTTCCTAGGCCTGGCCGGTGATTGAAGCACGAGTGTCTGGTGTGGAAAGGCAGGTCCCAGCTGACCTCTGGGCCCTGGGCAGCACCTGGGCCCCCATGCGCCCCCCGAGTCCCCACATGGAGATGCGGTGAGCATGGCTGGATGCCACAGGCCGGGGTGCAGCATGAGCCTCTGGGCTGCCCAGTGGCACCACACTGAAGCTGGGTGGGCAGCACGCTCTCTCCCAGCCGGCCTCACAGACCAGCTCCTGTGCAAACCCACAGGGAGCCCGACCAGCCCTGTGGTCCCAGCGGCTGCAGCCCGGCTCACCCGGAAGAGGCCACACCGGTGTGGGGTGGGCTCCTTGCAGGAACCCAGCACATGAGTGCAGGAGCTTCCCCAGTGTGCGAGCCCTGGCATCCCAGGGGAGGGTAGCAGGAGAAGTGAGAGCGAACTCGGTGGACACCCTGCATTCTCACTGCACCTCTATCCCTGTCACACCTGCCCCCAGGTAGTCGGCGAGAGGTTGCAGCCCCCCACCCAGATGCTGTGGGAGGTTGGTCACCACCACCCACCCCCAGTTCCCCATTCCAGCCCAGGGCCCAGCCCCGATCGAGCCAACTCCCTCTCACACTGCCACATCTCTGATTCTACTATCTCCCTCTGCAGGGCACCATCTATGGGGCAATAGGTCCTGACTAGGCCCCCTGCTTCACTCCCTCAGCACCTGGGAGCCGGATGGCAGCCCCATCCCCTGCCACTGCCACTGGTCACTGTCTGTGAGGCAATTGGCAGAGCAATTAGGCCCCCACTCCTACCCGCCTTGGCCTGGCACTGGCTGCTCACCTGCTCTACCATCCTGCCATGGTCCTGCTCATCAGGGCCCATCGGGACTGGCAGCACCTCTACTGCCGCCTGCTGCCAGCACTAGGTTGACAACACCCACCATATTCCACGCCATCCCCTGGTGGTCAGCACACATCATAGCGAGCGGTCAAACTCCTGGTCTTCCAGTCAAATGACTGCCCAAGGGGACAATTTGCATATTAGGCTTTTATTATATAGGATTGGCACCTGGATAGTCCAAGATAACCTCCCTATTTTAAGGTCAGCTGATTAGCAACTTTAATTCCATCTGCAACTTTAATTTCCCTTTGCATTTAACATAATATATTCACATTTGGGAAGGGGGTAGGCACATTACTCTGCCTACCACATATATTATCTGCAAGGTTTCTAAATAGAAATTTTAAAGTAAAAATATTAGTTTCTACACTCAAAAAATTCTATTGTTTACATTTAGAGAGAAAAATTAGTAAATTCTTGGGATTACTGGAAAAGCCTTATAATAAACTAGAGGCCCGATGCATGAAATTTGTGCAAAGGGCTCAGCCCTCACAGCCCCAGCTTCGTCCGGAAGGTTATCCAGAAGGACATCCAGAAGGTCATTCAGCTGTCCAGTCTAATTAGCATATTACACTTTTATTATTATAGATGAGTATTTATGACTTGTGCCCAAGCAGATACTTTGGTTAATTTATACTAACTTACTGCTTAAGAAAAAGTACAATAATCACACTTGTATATTTTGGCTGGTTGTTGATGTTCCTTGGTCATCAACAATAAAGATTTTACCATTAGGTGGAGTAGAAATATTCTCCAAACCTTCATTTAATTCTGCATATTTCTCCTAACTTTTCAGTGTCCTCAGGGGAACCGGAAACCTCTTCTTTTTTTCCCTCCTCTTTGGAAGTAGTGAGTTTTTCCAGGGATTCTACTACTTCATTTTTCAACTCATCTTCAGATTCTTCAAAATTTCTGAAATAATAAACAGTAAAAATCAACTTCATGATATCAAAACACTGAAGAATACATATAAAAATTAGCTTCCCTTCTCATACTCCACCCCTACTTGAGCAATATAGAAGTTGCATTTTCACCGAGATAATAAATTATTTATCACACCAGTCTGGTTTTTCTAAGAAAGATAACCAACGTAAAGAGAATGATTATTCTGTTTATCTGGACTTGTGTTCAACAACTTTTATCATATTTATTAATACCCATCTAATGTGTAAAAGGGAAGTGAGAGGGCCCAAAAATAAAAGCCATATATTGAGCCCTTACTATATATGCCAGTCACTGACCTAGAGCACTTAACACATACTCTGTTTCATCTTATATTAACAGCTTTACAATAGCCTGAAACTGGAAGCAGCCCTAGATGGTCTGTCTCAGTGAATAGAGCATCAGCCCTGGACTGAAAGGTCCCAGGTTCAATTCCAGTCAAGGGCATGTACCTTGGTTGGAGGCTCAATCCCCTGCCCTGGTCGGGGCATGTGTGGGAGGCAACCAATTAATGTGTCTCTCTCACATTGACATATCTCTTTCTGTCTCTCCTCCCTTCCACTCTCTCTAAAAATCAATGGAAAATATCCTTGGGTGAGGATTTACAAAAAAATAAATAAATAAAACTGGAAGCAACCCAAATGTCTATCAACAGGTGAATGTATAAATCAATTGTGGTATATCCATCAATAAAAGAGTAATATGCAAATTAGCCATCACTCTGTCACAAAGCTGGCCATGCCCATAGCCACAAGATGGCAGTACCCAGGCCCCTCAGCCCCGCCGCTGAAGTGTCCAGGCCTGTTGGCCAGGCAGGTGGTGGGGGATGCGGGGGGGGGGGGGGGGCGAGGGGTGGAGCAGGCGATCAGAGGGGGCAGGGGCGGAGCCGGCAATCGGAGTGAACTACAGAGGAAACACCTTTTCTGACCACTCATTGACTAAGCTCCCTGTATGCCACTGGTAATATTCTTAGTAACTTGGGTAATAAGAATCCAAGAAGATGATGTAGGGTTTTCCTACTACAGTCCTGGAGAAAAAAACGAAGGTCTGCTGCTGGAGGGCTAAGAAATGTCATATCCTGCCCTAGCCAGTTTGGCTCAGTGGCTAATGCCTCGGCCTACTGACTGCAGGGTCTGGGTTCAGTTCTGATCAAGGGCATGTACCTAGGTTGCAGGCTCCTCCCTGGCCGGGGCCCAGGTCAGGGCTCATGCAGGAGGCAACCAATCAAAGTGTTCCTTTCACTCTGATGTTTCTCTCTGTCTTTCCCTTTCTCTTCCACATTCTCTAAAAATCAATGGAAACATATCCTCAAGTGAGGAAAGAAAGAAAGAAAGAAAGAGAGAGAGAGAGAGAGAGAGAGAGAGAGAAGAGAAGAGAAGAGAAGAGAAGAGAAGAGAAGAGAAGAGAAGAGAAGAGAAGAGAAGAGAGAGAAGAGAAGAGAAGAGAAAGAAAGGTAGATCATATCCTATGAAAGACACATCTTGAAATTGCCTAAAGAAAGTTGTCATTTTTTCATGGTGAAGGGACTGGAGTTCGTGTTGATGAAAACACCTTGGTGGCTGCAGTGACTGGCAGTGGCTGCAGCAGCAGGGTAATGGGGCTGGTGCCTTCCCTTGATCAGCCCAGTTGCCTCCCACAAGGGGAGGCCAGACTGTGGCTTAGGCCCTATTCCCAAGGGGAGCAGGGAGCGGGCCTAAGCCATCAGTAGGACATCCCCTGAGGACTCCCAGTATGTGAGAGGGGGCAGTCTGGGCTGAGGGACACCCCCCCCCCCCGTGCATGAATTTCGTGTGCCAGGCCCCTAGTCCTATCTAATAAAAGAGAAACATTGTAATTAGCCGTACGTCCGCTACCCTTCCCATTGGCTAATCAGGGCGATATGCAAATTAACTGCCAGCCAAGATGGCGGCCGGCAGCCAGGCAGCTTGAAGCAAACATGAGGCTTGCTTGCTTCAGTGATGGAGGACTCCAACGTTCCCCGCCTGCCGCTGCCAGCCTCTGAGCTTGCAGTTTGAAACATTGTTATAAATATAGAAGCTAAACAAAACCCCAGAAACCTGCTTTCAGCCAGCCGGGATCTCAGAGCTGGAGTTGAAACAGTGTTTCGATTATAGAACCCAAACAAACCAGATACCTGCTTTCAGCAACGGAGGCCTAAGAGCTGGAGCCAGCATCAGAGCTAAAGCTGGCCCAGAATTAAAAAAAAAGAAAAAAAGGAGCAGTTGGGAGCTTCAGTCACCCACCACCCTGAAAACAGCCCTTAGCCCCTCACCCAGACTGGCCAGGCACCCCAGTGGGGACCCCCACCCTGATCCAGGGCACCCTTCAGGGCAAACCAGCCGGCCCCCACCCATGCACCAGGCCTCTATCCTATATAGTAAAAGGGTAATATGCCTCCCGGCACTGGGATCGGCGTGACAGGGGGCAGCGCCCAAACCCCGTGATCGCCCTGCGGCTCTGTGTGTGACAGGGACGGGGCCACAACCTCCCTATCCGCCCTGCTCTGTTTGTGACAGGGGAAGGTGCCCCAACCCCCTGATCAGCCCTGCTCTGTGCCTGATAGGGGGAGCTCCCCAACCCCCTTATCGCCCTGCGGCTCTGTGTGTGACAGGGTGCAGTGCCCCAAACCCCTGATTGGCCCTGCTGTGTGTGTGACAGGGTAGAGCCATAACCTCCCCATCGGCCCTGCCCTGAGTGTGACAGGGTGCAGCACCCCAACCCCCTGATCGACCCTGCTCTGTGCATGACAGGGGGCAGCACCCCAACCCCCTGATTGGCCCTGCTCTGTGCGTGACAGGGGGTGGCGCCGCAACCTCCCCATCGACCCTGCCTTGAGTGTGACGGGGGCGGTGCCCCACCCCCCCAATCGGCCCTACCCTGAGCGTGACTGAGGGTGGCATCGCAACCTCCCGATCCGCCCTGCTCTGTGCATGACAGGGGGCGGCGCCCCAATCCCCAATCGGCCCTGCTCTGAGCCTGACCAGGGCCTGCACCTAGGGATTGGGCCTGCCCTCTGCCACCCAGGAGCAGGTCTAATCCAGCAGGTCGTTATCTCCCGAGGGGTCCCAGACTGCAAGAGGGCACAGGCCTGGCTGAGGGACCCTCCTTCCCCCCGAGTGCACAAATTTTTGTGCACTGGGCCTCTAGTCCTATCTAATAATAGACAAACATGGTAATTAACTGTACCTCCAACATGCTTCCCATTGGCTAATCAGGGCGATATGCAAATTAACTGCCAAGAAAGATGGCAGTAACCGCCAAGCAATGATGGGAGGTGAAAGGGGAAGGACTGAAGAATGGTGATTGGCAACCCAGGCAGCAGGCAAGAGCTAGGGGGTGGGCAAAGGCCGCCTTTCCCCATCCCCCGGCCAGTGATCGCCATCGGAAAGCCTGGCGGCAACCCTGGACCCCATGGCGATCGGAGGGCAGGAGGGCCGGGGCGCAGGCCAGGCGGCAACCCCAGACCCCCAGAACCTCTCTTAAAGGTTCTCTTAAAGCAGTTGGTGAGGGACCTCGGAGAGCCCCTGGGGGCCCTGATGCCAGCAAAACTGAGACCTGGGGCGGCTCTCCTCAGGAAGGTCCAGGGAACAGCCACTGCAGCCTGCCCCCACCCCAGCGCAAGGCAGGGCACGCTGGGCCCAAGTACCCACCCCTCCCAGAGGCCCCTCGCTTGCTCATGCAGCCCTGGTCATGTCACCAGAGCAGCTACAAGGCACAGAAAGCACCAGGGACGGCCGCTTGCCCCCACCCCCATTTGCAAAGACAAGGCCAGAGGGTGTGAGGGCTGGCTCCCATCTCCTTCTCCCTCCTTTTGCTCCTCCTCTGGCTGCTTAGCTCGCCCAGCTTCTTATCCAGGCTCCTCTGCAGCTGGGCCCTCTTGGCGGGGTCCAGGGACCCGTCCTTGGCCCCACTGCCGGTGTACAGCACTCCCTCCCAGCTGATTCTCTGCCGGGCGTGGGCGTGGGCGTGGGCCCTCCCCCCACAGCCACGGGTCTCAGGCAGGCAGTGGCTGAGGCAGTAGCAGTGGCTGCCCTGTGGGCAGAGCTGGCCCAGAGTCACAACGCTGGCCCGGCACTTGGGGAGGCCACAGGTGTTATCAGCCTTCATGGCAGCCGAGACCAGGGCGTCGAAGTCCTCTGTGGAGGGCAGATCCAGGGCCGCGGGTCCTTTTGCATCTTTCTTCTTTTTCTTTTCTGGTAACTTCTGCAGCCCGTGGGCCCTCCTTGGCTCGCTGCTCCTGCCTGCCCCTCTCCCTCTGCAGTTGCTCCAGGTGCACAGCTCTCAGGTCCACGCTGCTCGGCTCTCACCCAGGGGCTCCGACTGCATGGGGCTGGAGGGCTCGGGATGGAGAGGGGCTTTGCTGTCAGTCCCTGCCAGGACAGGTGGGACAGGTGGGAATGGTGGAGCCGATTTTTTTTTTGTTTGTTTTTGGCTGTCCCAGTAAGATTTGCAGAGACCCACAAGATTTCTAAAATTATATATATATATATATATATATATATATATATATATATATGCAGAAATATAGCCAGGTTGGACCAAAAGGAACAGATATAGTGCTAAATAAAAAGAGGCTACTGGACTCCAAAATTCTACAGTAGGATTCAGGCTGAGAAAATTATTCCTTCTTCCTTCCCTCCTTCCCTCCCTCCCTCCTTCCCTCCCTTCTTCCCTTCCTTCCCTCCTTTATTTTCTAAACAGGTTGATTCTAAAGTTTATATAGACTAGGCAAGAAAATTCTGAAAAATGAAAGTGTTTAGGGGGACCAGACCCCCAAAATTATCATCTATAATATAAACAATATGTTTATAATATAACAATTAGACTACAGAGACTAGAAATTGGATACAAATACATGTATAAATGTAGTAGATCATCAAAGTGGCACTTTAAGTTGGTAGCAAAAATAAAGATTTTCAGTAAATGGTGTTAGAATAGTAAGGACTTATTTGGAAAAAAATAAGTTGGAGCCACACTTTACAGTATCATATGAGTAAAATTTAAGATGAATAAAATATTTAACTAAATAGAGAATTAAATCATAAAATTCCTACATGGCACAAGCCACTAAATAAAATCAAAAGGCAAACAAAAAATTGGGGGAAATATTTTTTAATCATTTAATAGATAAAAGGCTAATATCTCTAAAATACAAAAAGTTCTACAAATCAATACAATGTTAATAGCCTAAAATTTTTAAGTGGTTAAGGCCATTTAAGAAATTGTGTCCACAGGAAGAACTAAAGATGAATATGGAGCATATGTGAAGACAACCTCATTCATAAAAGGAAAGCTAATTAAAACTAACCTGAAATGTCATTTTACTACTTATTAATTGTGTGATGATCCATAAATTTGGTAACACACAGAGCAAAAAAACATGTGGGGAAACAGGCACTTCCATGTGTTGGTGGAAGTGTTCGTCGGTGTAGCCTCTGTGAAGGGCAATTTGACAATATCCAATTTCAAATATACATACTCTTGACCTGATACTTTGTTGTTCTGGGAATTTAAAATATATATATTCAAGATACACTGTTAAGGAAAAAAGAGGAAGTTTCACAATAATATGTACACTATGAAACTGTTCATATAAAACAGAAAAAGAATACACACACATATATAAAATACACATTTGCTTACATTTTAATAGCATTACTCAGGAGAATTATGCACAGAAGATTAGATTAGTGACTCTGGGAAGAGGAATTGTGTTGCAGAGGTAGAGGCAAGCAGGCAGACTATGAAAAGAATTTACCTTTTGAATTTGGAACCACATGAATATTTTACCTATTTTAAAAGTAAATTATGCCCTAGTTGGTTTGGCTCAGTGGATAAAGCATCGGCCCTTGGACTGAAGAGTGTTGGATTCTATTCCAGTCAAAGGCATGTACCTTGGTTGCAGGTTCCCTGGCCCTGGTTGGGGTGCATGTAGAAGGCAACCAATTGATGTGTCTCTCTCACATCAATGTTTCTCTCTGCCCTCCCTCCCGCTCCCTTCTACTCTCTCTAAAAATCAATGGAAAAAAATATCCTTGGGTGATGATTCACAACAACAACAAAAAGGTAAATTATAATACAATTCTAAGAATTCAAAAAACTCCAAATTTTAGAATAAGAGAGTTCAGTAAAGTTACAGCATACAACATCAATAGTAGTTTACACACTAGCAATAGCCAAATTGAAAACATAGGAGAAAAATTACCTCATTAATACTGGCAACAACAACAAAAATTAAGTATCACCTGTACCATGAAGAAAATAAAAAAATACTGAAGAATATTTTTAAAAAGACATAACAGATGGAGAGCTATACATTATTCATAGGTGCTAAGATCTAACAGTGGTTCTCAACCTTCCTAATGCTGCGACCTTTTAATACAGTTCCTCATGTTGTGGTGACCCCCAACCATAAAATTATTTTCGTTGCTATTTCTTTTTTAAAAATATATATTTTATTGATTTTTTACAGAGAGGAAGAGAGAGGGATAGAGAGAAACATCGATGAGAGAGAAACATTGATCAGCTGCCTCCTGCACAACCCCTACTGGGGATGTGCCCGCAACCAAGTCTGCAGGCCGACGCTCTATCCACTGAGCCAAACCAATCATGGCTCGTTGCTGTTTCATAACTTTAATTTTGCTACTGTTATGAATCATAATGTAAATATCTGATATGCAGGATGTATTTTCAGGGGTCGTGACCCATAGGTTGAGAACCACTGAAAAGATGTCAATTCCCATAAATTAACAAATGTAATGTCATTCTGATCAGAATCCCAACAAAGTTTTTCATGACACTTTACAAGAGAATGCAAAGATGTATATGTTGAGTAAAGGACAAGAATAGCTAAGATAAGTTTAAAGAAAAAGATGTGGAGACTACAAGGTGAGACTAGCCCTATCAGATATCAAAAGGTATGATAAAGCCACAGTAATTAAGACAGAACTTGATACAGAGATAGAGAACAATGCCATTGGAAACAAATGGAGAGCCCGCAAACAAACCCATATATACTATAGTAAAACCTGGTCTTAGCTAGGTTACTGAGGCTATCTTCTATGTATCAACAGCAGCATTTCAACTTTCTACTTTCATGTGGACATCTGGATATGACCTACTTACGTATCATCATCATCATCATCATCATCATCATCATCATCATCATCTCTTGGTTCTGGTTGTTCCTCATCTACTTCAATGCCAGAGGCCATTTCCACCGTCCCCTCATTTTCTTTAGGACGCCATTGTTTTAATGTTCTCACTGTTAAAGAAATGACAGAGAAATTAAATCATCCCAGTCAATACACCTGAAGAGGGGTATGTACCAAAAACCGTATATTGAACGTCAAACATAATGTTAAACCTTTTAAAGGTTTTAAAACAAATAAGACAGGGATGACAACTGACACCCCAACTATTATCAGCATTGTACTAAGCAAGTAGGCAACACAATAAGACAAGAAAAGTGAGAGGAAAAAGGATCAGTGATAAAGAGACAATACTCCCCACTTTGGGAGTAGATGCTTTGATTGTATAAAAATATGTTTTAATCTTGTGTTGTAATAACCTAAGAATTGCCAACATTATTGGACCACCCTATTCATCACTGTTTCTAGAAAATTAGTATTCAGCTCATTGTTAGCTTTAATCATTAATGTCTGCAAAGAAAACTCAAAACACATACATACACAACTTTATCTTTTTTGGTGGAGGGGGTGATTTATTGTTATTTTAAATGTAATTTTTTTCTTGAAAATGATCAGACTAGTACAATATTTTGTTTCCTTATGGCAATGCAGCGTCTCCTCAACAATTCTGTAAGATGTATTTTTATGCACCAATAGTAAGGAAAATGTTGCCAATAAAATGACACAATGTTTTCTTAACCTTAAGACCTCTTTTAGTACTTTCTAAGCATATATTTTTTATTTTATATTACTTTTTATACTCATAAAAAAATATATAAGTAAAACAAATTGGATAAGGTATAACTAAAATTCTTCACATTCAGAGTCTTACTCCTCTGAATTATTTATCCTTTTATGTATCAGTTAAACTTTTTTGGATCCTGATTCAAAGACACCATAATAAAACAATGAGACAAAGAATTTTGGATGACTTTTTTTTTAAGTCATTGATATTTGTGTTTTTAATGGTAAAAAAAATAACATAAATTTACCCACTCAATTTTTAAGTTAACAGTACAGTGTTATTAAATATAGGCATATTGTACTGTCTTGCATGACTGACACTTTATTCCCATTGTACAAGTCTCCATTTCTCCCTCCCTGGAGCCCTTGGAAACCACCATTCTACTTTCTGTTTCCATGAATTTCACTATTTCAGATACCTCATATAAGTGGGATCATGCAGTATTTGTCTTTTTGTGATTAACTTATTTCACTTAGCATAATGTCCTCAAGTTTCATCCATGTTGTAGCATATGATGAATTTTTTTTAAAAGCTGAATAACATTCTACTGTACATATACACCACCTTTTCTTTATCCGTGTATCCATTTAGATGGCTTCCACATCTTGGCTATTGTGAATAATGCTACAGTGAACATGGGTGTGCAAAAATATCTCTTTGAGGTCTTGTTTTCAATTTTTTTGGATATATACCCTGAAGAAGAATTGCTGGATCATCTGGTAGTTCTATTTTATTTATTATTTTTTAGGAATCTCCATACTATTTTCTATAATGGCTGCACTATTTTTTTTTTTTACTTTATTTTTTGGAGGGGTACCAAATTACCTTATTTGAAGGGAAGGTACAAATGAAAGAATGTAAGTGGATGATTTGGTACAACTCATAGCAAATGTAAAGGTAACTCCAACATGCAGATACTACTTTGGTGACCATGTCAGTCACCCCGTGGCTGTGGGAAATCAGCCTATGGCTTAACTCTCATCACTGTCTCCTAGGGTGTGCTTGTCAAAGAGATACTCAGCTGTGCCAAATTGGGGTGGGGGAGAAGGCATCTTGCACAACTTGGTTTTCACCTCCTCATTAAGTCTCATTGAAGTCATACAAATAGGGGTCGTTTTTGACAGTGGCCAGTTTGTGCAATTCCAATAGTAACTAATTCACACTTTTTTCCAAGTGTAATGCACATTCCATTGCATTTAGCCCATTCTCCTAGTCTGCATGATATCCTGAAGGAAGATTCACTAACTCTTTGGATCTGCGGCTTCATCAGTTTTTCAGCACGTTCCCCCTTCTCATGAGATTGGTAAAGAAAATATTTGACCAAGTTCTTTAAAGCCACATCTTCTCGGTCAAAGTAGTAAGACATGGGCAGGTAGATGTAGGGAGCATAGAGTTCCAGGTTGATCTGGTGGTTGCTGGAGGCCTCTTGATCCTGGTGGTAGTTCTGGCGCACCTGCAAGGGGGACGCCTGGCTGAGGAGAAGCAGCAGCAGAGGTGGCAGCTGAGAGCACTGGGACAGTGGGCTGGGGCTCTTGCAACGTCAGAGGGCACTGTGAGGAGGCTGGATATGAGTGGCTGGCTGGGACGGAGGAAGAATACCAAGCACTGCTGAAGCAGGAAACTCCAGCAACTCTCAGTGAAGACTATACGGCTGTACTATTTTACAATTTCACCAACAGTATGTACATAAGGTTTCCAATTATTCTACATCCTTGCCAATAATTATTATATTACTAGAGGTCCAATGCACGAAATTTGTGCAAGAGTAGGCCTTCCTTCCCCCAGCTGCCGGCACCGGCTTCCCTCTGGCACCCGGGACCCAGGCTTCCCTTGCAGCCCCAGCTTCATCTGGAAGGTCATCTGGAATGACGTCCAGAAGGACGTCCGGTCTAATTAGCATATTACACTTTTATTACTATAGACGGTTTTGATAGCAGCTATCTGAATGGGTGTGAGTTTGTGGTTTTGACTTTAAGGCCACATCTGGGAAAGTAGGGGAGGGAGGGGGTAAGGGAGGGAGATCAACTGAAGGACTTATATGCATACATATAAGCCAAACCAATGGACACAGACAGCAGGGGGATGAGAGCATGAGTGCGGGGGAGGGGGGAGGTTGGGGGTTAATGGGGGGATGAGGACACATTTGTAATACCTTAACCAATAAAGAAATTAAAGATTTAAAGGGGGGGGCGGAGACGGTGAATGTGCATCTCAGAATTGGTAAATTTAAGGAAACTGAGGCACAGAGGGTTGAGTGACTGACCTAAGATCACATGGTAATTAGTTGGAACCTGCATCAGAATCAGTATTCTCGGCCACAAGCAACACGCTTAAGGGGCAGACTCAGTGAGCACCAAAGCCCCACTGAAGCAAGTTCTGCCCCATAGGGGGTATCTCTTACACAGCAGCTCTGCTGTAGTTTCAGCTGGTCCTCACAGCCAATTGACCTGGAGGTCAACTCCTCCCAGTGATGCCAACAGTAATCAAGGCTCAACTACAACAAGAGTGTGTATACATCCCACACAGGGATGTACCTACATTGCCCAGATCAGGTGACTGGGGAGGCTGAGCCACTGAGCCCTATAGGATACCTACTACACAAGGCCACTCTACCAACTCCAGGAGACATAGCAGCTCTATGTAATACATAGAAACAAACACAGGGAAGCATCCAAAATGTGGAGATAAAGAAACATGTCACAAATGAAAGAAATGGAAGCAAGCAAACTACTGGATACAGAGTTCAAAGCAATGATTAGAAGGTTACTCAAGGATCTTAGTGAGAATGTCAAAGACATGAAAAAGGACCAGTCAGAAATTAAGCATACACTGACTGAAATAAAGAATAATTTACAGGGATTCAACAGTAGAGTAGAGGATTCCGAGTCCAATCAACTATTTGGTATATGAGGAAGCAAAAACACCCAATCTGATGAGCAAAAATAAAAATAATCCAAAATTATGAAGATAGTGTAAGGAGCCTCTGGAACAACTTCAAGGGTATCAAATTATGGGGGTGCTAGGAGAAGAGACAGAGGAAGAACTTGAAAACCTATTTGAAGAAATAATGACTGGAAACTTTCCCTACCTGGTGAAAGAAATAGACTTACAAGTCCAGGAAGCACAGAGAGTCCAGTCCTAAACAAGAGGAACCCAAAGACACATCATAATCAAAATGCCAAAGGTTAAAGACAAAGAGAGAATCTTGAAAGCAGCAAGAAAAAACAGTTAGTTACCTACAAGGGAGTGTCCATACGACTGTCAGCTGATTTCTCAACAGAAACTTTGCAGGCCAGAAGGGAGTGGCAATAAATATTCAAAGTGATGAATAGCAAGGACCTACAACCAAGATTACTCTACTCAGCAAAGCTCTCATTTAGAATTGAGGGTAAGATAAAGAGCTTCACAGACAAGAAAAAGCTAAAGGAATCATCACCACCAAACCAGTATTACATGAAATGTTGAACGGTATTCTTTAGGAAGAGGAAGAAGGAGCAGGAGGAGGAGGAGGAAGAGAAGGAGGAGAAGGTATAAGACATATGAATAATAAAATAGCAATAAATGCATATCTATCAACAATTGAATCTAAAAATCAAAATAAACAAGAAATCTAATGAACAAAATAAACTGGTAAATAAAATAGAATCAGGGGCATGGAATCATGGAACAGACTGAGGAACCTCAGAGGAAAGGGAAAAAGAATAAGCAAAGATCTTACCTATGGACACAAACAATAGGGTGGTGAAGGCCTGGGGCAGGGCGAGAACCGGGTGGAAGGGGACAAGGAGGAGAAAAAAAGGGACATCTGTAATACTCTCAACAATAAAGATTTAAAAAAAAAAAATCTACTATATTCCAAACCCCTTTCACAGCCCCATCTGGTGGTTGATGGGAAAGTAGGAAGGGAAGGGTAACTGACAATAAAACAAAATGACACATAAATTTAATGTTTTTTAACTTAAAATAAAACATAATGACTGAAAAGAAATTTCAGTAATCCCATCACTCTGAGAAGCATGTTTTTTTCCTGCCAGCCATTTTTCTAGACATGTATGTAACAATAAATAAATAAATTGTAAAAAGAAAAAGCAAAACCTAATGACTGAAACGGGCAGGAGGTTGCATCAGAGTGCAATCTTACATGAGAGATTATTTTGGCAAAAGGAGGGAGGAATATTTGCTAATAGAGAAGTGCTAGTAGCTTCGGCATTGGCAGGGGCCTTTTGGGAGAGGGGCCTTCTAATCTTTAAGGTGCTCAGTGTCTGCAGAGCCTGGGTTCTCTCCTGAGGAAAGGGGGTGTATTTTGCAGGATTTTAAGCTGAGACGTGATCCATTTTAGGAGGATTATCTGGCAGGGATGCTGAGCGTGAGCTGAAGGAAGAAAAGATGACGAGGGACAAGAAGTCAAGATTCCTGCATGGATAGGAAAATGAGATAAGACCAAGAGAGTTAGAGACTGAAAGAGCAAAGCAGAGCCAGAGTGGGGGTGATGTCAGCAGGTTACAAAAGAAAACACCTGCATTTTGCTCTGCCACCTTTGGAGCAAGTTCGTATTTCTAATCCTACTTGTTAGATGAATTGCTCGTGTATGCCTAATGTAAAACTGTCCATGGGAAAATACAATAAGTTCATGTGTTAATTAATTTGGCACGATAAATCAAAAGAAGAGTTTTCTGTAATTCTCTCCAAGAATCATAGGGGAAAACATATGAGACATCATAACCACCAAGTATGTCTCCATCTCAGTGCCATGAAAAATGGGAAGCATCCTCCACTGGCCTGGGGCCCGAGCCTTTGGTTTCCAGGCCAAGCCCGGCCTACTCAATACTCCCTCAGGCCACCTCCAGCCTTATCCTGGGAGACAACAGTTTACCCCAGGTCATGTGCGAAGGGAGTAGATAAGCAGATAATTAACATGCAGTTTGTAGTTTGAAAGCACTACTCTTCCTTCTCTTCAGTTTCAAACAGCAGTATGTCACCTGGGATGAGCCATAATGCCAAATCCTAGATTTTAGTCAAACAGGTTTTCTCAGTCTCCAACACAGGCCTGTGTGTCTCTGCAAGGCCTCCCTACCTGCAGTGTCCCCTTTTTCTTGTCTCATTCAAATCTTGTGTTTAAGATCTCAATTTTCACATAGATTTCACAAAGATTGTGACATTTGGGTTTCACAAGCTGGCAGACTCACTCTTCATTAATAATCGGGTAACTTGCATTATGCTTAGTGTTGTATATATTTCTGTATTGTTCTTTAACTTTGTGAGCATTTACCAGCCTCGGTTACTATCTGGCTTGTTTCCATGCCTCCTTGACGCCACAAGCTTGCACCTCTGCTACACCAGGTCCCACCTGTGCAGAGGCCCCTTGTTTGATACCTTCCTGCCCCCAATCACTTCTCTTTTAACAGTTTACACCTGCTCACCTGATAGAGGACAAATTCCCATTGTGATAGGAATTCCCTCAAACTTTAGGTTGGTTTCCCTTAAACACAAGCATAAACTTGCTAAAAACAGGAGGCAAAAACCCAAAAGCCAAAACATTATACATATTAAGATGTATTTTTATTGCCCATAAAATCATAATTTGAGTCCATAGCTGAATAGTGAATAGCTGTCAGAAATAAACTGACTTAGTTTAAAGCTAACCAACACTCTCTCGTCATCTACAAAGCCGATAGACCTCCTTACTTAACTTTTCGTCAATTGTCAACTGATCCCATTAAACAAAATTACCCCACTCTTATCCAGAGTTCAGGTCTTTTGTTAATGGCATTTGGAACAGGCTCGTACAAAGCAAATCAGCTTCTGAAAGGGCTGAGGCAGCGTCCTGATTCTCTCTCCAGGCTAAAGGTTCTTTTATCCCCTTTCTGCATTTACAAGTCTTTGATAGACTTCCCCAGGGGACTGGTTATGTTCTTAAAAATAAAATACATACCAACTTCTCCTTCTTTGGCAGAAAATGAGCTACTTGTTAGATGTGCTGCTGCCAAAAGATTCATTAAAGTTTCTGGAGCTTCATGCCGCCACTGTTTCCTATTTTCTGGAATGCCACTGATTGCCATCACTTGGCCATCTGAAGAGGAGACTGTGTTATTAAAAAGAAAACACTTCTTCATTTGAGTTTTTATAAAATCACAGAATGTTGTTAGAACCTCAGAGGTAAGCTCATCCCATCACTCACTTTATTAGTAAGAAAACTGAGATATAGAAAAGTTTAGTGACCTTTGTAACATAGATGGTGGTTAGGAGAGTCACTTTTTGCTCTATTCTATTTGCTTATTTTTTTTTATTAGATTTCCCTCTTATTGAATCATTTACTTAGAATGGATTAAATTATACATTTGCAAGCCTTTTCTTGAAAGTTTAATGAATTCAGTATTTTGTAATAGTATAAATATGTCAGTTCATACTCTTACAATTACTAATTTCAGTGATATACTTACATACTTTAACTTATAACATGGTAATAAATTTTAGCTGTTCCCCGGCCCCAAGAACATAGGAAATAAGTTATAAAAATCTTTACCACCTATAAAGGTAACACCTGGAATTTGCTGTAAACCTCTCCTAAGGAAAGACTATGCCAGAGCTCAAATGTAAATGAGGAATTTTGATTGAAAGTTTCATCACATACTAAACACTCCTAACATTTAAATAACACATTGGTTTACAAAGCAATTTTAAATGTTATCTTTGCACTGTTACCTCTCTAAATCTTGTGGGTAACTATTATTTTAATTCCAATTTTATTGATTAAAAAACAACCCTTCAAGAAATTGTAGCAAAGTTATTGGCTAGCATTTGAAGGCAAATCAAGTTGCCTGCCCTTTCGTGCAGTACATTCTCTCTCACTGTGAGGAAGGAAGAATTCTGGATCATTCCTCACTTACTTTCTCATGGCGATGATAGTCAATTGTCTGGGGCCGTGGTCAACAAACTGCAGCTCGCGAGCCACATGCGGCTCTTTGGCCCCTTGAGTGTGGCTCTTCCATAAAATACCGACTTCTGCGCATGGGCCACGAAGTTTCAATCGCACTGTACATGCGTGCCCACACGTGGTATTTTGTGGAAGAGCCACACTAGCCACAACATTCCCATAAGCCAAAACCTAATCCAGAGCAAGGCCCTAATGCTCTTCAATTCTATGCAGGCCGAGAGAGGTGAGGAAGCTGCAGAAGAAAAGTCTGAACCTAGCAGAGGGTGGTTAATTGGGCTTAAGGAAAGAGACCATCTCCATAACATAAAAGTGCAAAGTGAAGCAAATGCTGATGTAGAGGCTTCAGCAAGTTATCCAGAAGTTCTAGCCATGGTAATTAATGACGATGGCTACTTTAAACAAAAGATTTTCAATGTAGACTGAAAACAACAAGAACAAAACAGCATGTGAAACTGAACTTTTGAACCTGATGCAGTTCCTGGAACTGGCTGTGCATCACTGAACTCTCTTATTAAAACGTAAAATTTTTACCTAGCAATAGACATAAGCAATTGATCAGGTATGGCATAATCTAAGCCTGCTTGCTAGCACCAATCACAGCTCTTTCAAAACAACTTAGGTAATCCTTTTAAAAAGCATTTTGGACTCAGAACACATGTTTGTGCCTCTTTTCTTTGGTTCATGACACCTCTGTGACTTTGAGGTCTCCTCCATCTTTGAGAGTCCCTACCACCTAGCACAGTCTGTGGCACAAGGGAGATTACCAAGAAGAAGCCTGCTGAATTAAATAAATATTTTTCCAGATGGATATAAGGAAAAGTGTGTTATTCTAGGAAGTGGAAGTTGAGCCAAGCCAGGGTGTTTAAATGCTGACACCGTCATGTATGGATCCCATCATCGGTGGAAGGAAAGGGGGTGCTGGGTAGGAAAGGTGGGTAACCACAGGATCAGGCCACTCAGTGTCAAATAATACTATATGGAATGGACTGTATCCTACAGGTATTATCAGAACAAAACAAAAAAATTTGAGTAGGGTAATAATATGATAAGATAACTAGCAATCACTTGGAGAACAGAAGGGAAATACTAGAGAAAAGGAGAACACATGGCCAACTCGGCAAGGGGAAGAGAAAAGGAAAATATAACAGCATATATTGAGCACCTAGCATGTGCCAGGCACTTTATATACCACATTTCTCACAATAAGCCTACGTGGCCGGTACTATCACCCCTGGTCCTAGGAGGAGACCGAGATGCAGAGGGTTTGAGGAACTTGTAAAAGGCCACACAATCAGAAAGTGGCAGTGCCAGCTGGGACTGAAGCTCCTGCTTGTCTCCAAAACCCACACATTTTCTACCACACACACTGCTCAGAGATGACAGGGCCCTACACCAGCGGCAGAGTGGATGAAGAAGGAGGAGCTCACCATAGACATTTTAGAGTAGAAACCACCCAGAGTAGCAGGAACCGTCAGTCTGGGGGCAGTGTTACCCAAAGTAAAGGATCATGAGAAGGAAATGTGCACAAGTTTGACTGCACACACGCTGAGATTGAGATGCTAGGGGGACTTGTCCAGGGAGCTTTCCAGCAGATAATGCAAAACATGGATGCACGTGGAGCTGCTGGCTGGGAGAACTGAAGCTGAAGGAGTGGATGAAACTGCCCAAGGAGACAGTATGGATGGAGCAAGAGAGGAGGGCTAAGTCTCAGGGAGCTTGGACCCCGAGGGGTAGGCAGAGGCAGTGGAGCCAGGTCGCTGCCCAGCTCAGGGAGAGCAAGGGGACAGGTGACAGTGCAGGAGAGAGTTTGAGATGGATTGATAACAAAACAGTTCCTTCTCATCTACAGCTTTTAAGGTACACGTACCTGCTTCTGAGCAGAGTTTTTCCAGTGCTTCATCTGTGTAATCCTCATGCTCCTTTATACATTTATTTTCCTTAAGCTTCATGCCATCCTCAAAGGTCAAAGTTTCATTTAGCGTGTCTATGGCCTAAAGCAATCCATAGTGTTTCAAGAGAAATAAGCCATATTTAGAAACAAAGTGTTTGTGTTCCCAGCAATAATTTTATCAAGATATATAGCAAATATTTAATATGTCTATATTGAACAAATAAGTCAGTAAAGTTTTAAAAGTGGAACTATGTTGGAACAAGATAGAAACAAGAATGTTTTAATTTCTTTGCCTTGTCAATAGTGACAAGCACTAATCATATGGCAACTTACTTTTATCCAGACTTCCTATCTTCTATAATATCCTACTGTACTTCATTTTACAGAATTCTCAAGGTTATTTGCTTCACGCCCTGTTTTAAGTATACAACATTCCTAATTGGGTCCCCAAAACTGCTCCTAATACATACCCCATAATCAATACAAAAAATGATCACTGTGTTTCAAGCATATATCAAAACATAGTATAATAAAGGATGAACACTCTGGTAGATAAAACTTTTTTTATTCCATTCTTTTATCCTAGCAGGTCAGCGTTAGTGCCTCACTTCACAGAAGCACTCCTCAGGTTGCAGCCCAGAAACAGACCCATATCTGCTCCCCTATGATACTCACAGCTCTGGGACACTTAGAGACCTAATGGTTAAATAGGGGTGAGTGCTAATTGTTACCACTCTAACGAAGTCTCATGTAGCAAATGCTAGTAAAACTCTGAAAGATAGGTGGAGCCCAGAGGGTTTTTAGGGCAGTGAAAATACTTGGCATGATATTACAATGGTGGATACATGTAATTATCTATTTGTCCAAACACATAGCATGTACAATCCCAAGAGTGAACCCCGGTGTCACTGTAGATTAATCAGTTGTAACGTATGTTCCACTCCTGTGGGGGATGTTGATGGTAGGGGAGGCTGTGCATTTGTGGGAGCAGCGATATGTGGAAAATCTCTGTCTGTACCTTCCACTCAACTTTGCCATGACTGCTCTACAACATGAAAGTCTATTAAAAAAATACTGGTCCTTCACCACACACACACACAAATCAGAAAGAAATTATAACATTAAAAATGTTAAGCTGATGAAGAACATGAAAGAAAGAAATTGGCTATCAGGTATTAAATAGAACATATATACACATACTTAACTTTTGGTACTTTAAAAAGCAAATTGAGAGAAGGTGAAATGGAAACACAAATCAGTTGATTTTGATATCTGTTCGCAGGTCTAGTAAAAAGTGAGATTGAAAAAGATGTTGAACTCAAGTAATAAAATGAAGTTTGAGTTTACTGTAATTGTGCATTTATTGCTGTATCAGCTTTACCCAAAGACCAGTGTAAAGACCTGAAATAAATGTGTATGGTTTCAGGGTACCTGCTCAATTTTTTAAGCAAGTATATTAGTTGTTGACTATGTATTATGTCTTCTATTTTAATTATGCTATGATTAAAAGTTAATATAGGAAAATAAATACTTTATAAAAGAAAAATAAATTAAGTTGAAATGGTCCATGTAAGGGAATAACCTCAAGTACAAAAAGAATGTCAAGATGAAGTATTTTGGAACACTTATTTGAACACCAGAGATCCTTCTAGGAAGATTTAAGAAAATTCTTCTCCCCCCATGAAAAAATGTCATGAAACATGCTACTAAGATACTCATTTTCTCATGCCTACTAATGGAAATAAGTACTTAATGACATACCTTTTCCTCTTCAAGAATATTTTCATCAGAAATACATTTGTCTAAATTAATTTCAAACTTTACTCCTCTCTAGAAGAAAGCAAGAAAAAAATCTTAGTTTAGCAATCCAATAAAAACCTTCAAATTATAACTCCCTATTTGACATTATAGATACTTAAAACCAATAGTATAACATTACAAAATAAAGCAATTCTATAAACTAGTAGGAGGAAAATCCTATAGGCAATCCTGATTGTGCCCCCAGCCAGCTTCTTAATATGAAACCAAAGACTAAATGTTTATTACCTTAGCTTTATATTTTTGTTCTGGAATTTTACTTTCCTTTATATTCTGAAGTTTAATTTTTTTCAAGTCTCTTTCAATATCCTGAAAGTTTAGAGAAAAATTAACATATACCATTTAATATTGATCAAACAATTACATTTTCACTAGAGGCTCAGTGCACAAAATTCGTGCACTGGTAGGGTCCCTAGCTGCTGTTGGATGCCAGTCGGGGCCTCCCTCCCTTCCCCCAGCTACCTGCCAACACCAGGGCCTCCCTCCCTTCCCCTGGCTGGCCCACCCGCTGGTTGAACTCCTGGAAGAACTCCAGTCAAGGGGACAATTTGCATACTACACTTTTATTATATAGGATTCCATCTGAAATCACAGCATGGTATGTTTACATTATTTAATTTCTGGATTGAATCTTATGATTGATTTGAAAATAAAAACATGCCTTTACTAATAATTCACTAAAACTTGGGGGAGTGTCCATTAACTCAAAATATTAATACACTTAGCACTGACATTGCAATGTGTACAACCTAATTTAATTAAAAAATGTAATTTTGACTACAGGATCCTTTCCTGAAGAGTTTTATGATCTTAATAAGGAAAACAAGAAAGGTACATAGCTCATTACAGTATAAACAAAGGAGAGGGCTATAAACTTTGACAAGAATTTCAAAGATAGTTGAGAGGCGAACTGTAAATACTGAGCTTTTCCAGGGTTCAGCCCTAGGGCCTCTGCTCCTTTCTTCCTCAGTACAAGAGGGTTTAAGTAATTCCTATGGATATAAGAGCTATCTTTATGCAATGATTCTTAAACGTGAATCTTCAGGCTTGATCTTTCCTCCCCTCTGAGGTTCAGACTCACATATTCAACTGCCTACTTAGCATCATCTTCAATTCAATATTCATTCCACAAATCATACTGAGCACCCACTATGGCCAGACACTGTCCAATGGGCTAGTGCAGTGAATGTGACTGAAAATTCCTTGCTGACATAGAACTTACTGGAGTAAGATTGGTAATAAATGAATTAACAAAGTAACAGCATAATTTCAAAAAGTGTTAAGTGCCCTAAAGCAGTGGTTGCCAACTGGTGGTCCATGGACCATGTGGTGGTCTGTGGGGTCCGAAAGGTTGGCAACTGCTGCCCTAAAGGAAATAAAATAGGGTAATGGCATAGAGTAGGGGTGAGAGCAATGCAGGAAAAGGCTACTGCTGTTTGCTTTAAGCCTTAGAATGAAGTAGGACCTTGGCATATGAAGGTCTGGGAAAAGCATATTCCGTCAGAGGGAGCAGGAGGGCAAAGGCCCCAAAGCAGGTATGCAATCTCAGATCTTCTCTAATCAACATGTCCAATTTAACATGTCCAATGGGAACTATATGTTTTTTTATATTTTTAATTGATGAGAGAGAGAGAGAGAGAGAGAGAGAGAGAGAGAGAGAGAGAGAGAGAGATTGAGATCTGAGAGGGAGACATGGATCAGCTGCCTCCTGCACACTCCCCACTGGAGATTGAGCCCACAACCCAGGCATGTGGCCTGCCTGGGAATCAAACCAGCAACCTTTCAGTGCCTGGGACAGCACCCAACCAACTGAGCCACGCTGGCCAGGGCCAAAGGGATTTCTTCATTGCCCCTCACCACAAGCCCACTCCCTACTCTCTTCCCCATTTTAGGAAGTGGTTCTATCCCATTCAAGCCAGAAATTTATGACTCTCCGTGGTGGCTCTGTGTGTGTATTGTTAATGCCGTCTTCTCTCCACTAGTGCACAGCATGTCTCCATCATCTCTCCCTTAGAATCGACTACTGCTTCATCTATATTACCACAGCCTTTGTATGTACTTCACTAAAGCATGTATCAGTTTGAATCATTATTAATTGTTTGCCCTGCTACCTTGGGAAGGGGTTTTTCTGCCTTGAAGTATTATGAACTCTGAAACAGGACTGTGACTTTGTATTTTACTTATATTTGTGAAGGTGGTTGTCTAATTTGATTGTGTAGTCTGGTTGTCTCAACTGTACATGTATCATATTGCTTTATTTTCCTTAAAATACAACTACCTTAGACTCCTAAGTCCCATTTACCTCATTGGGTGCAAATTCAACCTCAGTCCACTTTAGATCTCTCTGGCATCATGTGAAGGTCCCAGGGTCTTTCACAAAAGAAAACATTCAAGGAGGCCGTCAGCCTTCACTCAACACTGCCCTAACTCACCTGCCCTAACTCACCTGCCCTAACTCACCTGCCCTAACTCACCTGCCCTAACTCACCTGTCCTAACTCACCTGCCCTAACTCACCTGCCCTAACTCACCTGTCCTAACTCACCTGCCCTAACTCACCTGCCCTAACTCAAGCTCAGAGGCACCTTGAAGAAAAAGGTAAAAGACCTCCCAGAAGAAGAGAAAAAAAACTCTCAAGAGCCATTTGACAATTCATCTCTGACCAGTTCTCTACTCTCTCCAAAAATGTAAAGTTGAAACAGAAGTTAACCAATGTGTCTGAGACCCTGACTTCAATACCATCCAGAAAGCTGAACTCTCATACATTCACAAGAGCAGTTCTGAAACTTGGCTGCACACTCAATCACCCAGTCAACTTCTGAAAACAGGATGCCTGGGCCCGCCCCAGACCAGGCACTGGAGTTTTTAGATATTTTCCCACATGATTATACTACACTATAAGGGGCAAGGATCACCAGGCTAGGGAAAACTCACTGGGAAACATATAGATGTCTAATAATAACCATCACCTGCACAGGTGCTTCTTCCTCGGGTGTCTCTCGGTGGGTGGACAGGTTATTCTTCTTCACCAGGTAGGTCTTATGACTTATTTTTGAGTCTTCCTTTAACACAAATTAAACACAATCAACAAGATTGATTCTGCGTCAGTTTTGAAGGCTATTGAATGAACCTTGGCCAGGGTTTAAATGGGATCTAGTGAGGAAATGCTTTCCACCCGCTGTCCCAGGGACGAACAATGGTGTGGCTGGATAAAGATCTGTTTATGGCTCCTTTTCCCCATGGCTGCCTTGGTCTTCCCCATTCCCCACGTGCTTATTTCATGGTCTCTCTAGAAATGTCCACTCTCCATCTTTCCTTGACTCAGGTTTTCTATCACAGACCTACTTTAAAAGTAAAGCTGACAATGGTATAAGGCTTCCCACTATCAACCAAGCCTCTGCTCTGAAGAGAACCACCTCCAACCTGTAGTCTTCCATTTGGACCTTTGCATGGTCTTTCAGAATGCCTCCTCCTTAGCCCTGCCTCTCTGAACTCTACTCCTTCTCACACCCAATTTAGGCTCCACCTTTCCTCTTCCATGAAAACCCTCAGGCTGCTCATTCTTCCTCCTATGCACTTACAGAGCTTAACTATATTCAGTCTTATTCAAAAACTGCCTTATACATGTGTGTCTTATCTTTCCAACTATTTATGAGTAGAAGAGCATATGCTAGAAAGAGCAGAGGTTTTAGAATCAGGTATTTATTTAGTTTGCCTTGTGTGGATGAGGTACTTAACTTTTCCGTATAGGGAGTAAATGAGATAAAGCATGTGAAGCTCTAGTACAGTGTTTCTCAACCTTCCTACTGCCGCAACCCTTTAATACAGTTCCTCATGTTGTGGTGACCCCAAACCATAAAATTATTTTCGTTGCTACTTCATAACTGTAATTTTGCTACTATTATGAATCGTCATGTAAATATCTGATATGCAGGATGTATTTTCATTGTTACAAATTGAACATAATTAAAGCATAGTGATTAATCACAAAAACAATATGTAATTATATATGTGTTTTCCGGTGGTCTTAGGCGACCCCTGAGAAAGGGTCGTGACCCACAGGCTGAGAACCGCTGCTCTAGGACATACGACTGAATTGTACCAAATGCTCATTTCACCAGTATTAATTCATCTAAGGCACTCAGGGGTGGGGGAGATGGGAAGAGAAAGATCAATTTCAGCAGCAGTGTGATGGTTTACTCAATGAGTATGCAGCCCAAGATGGGAGCCCAGCTGTGTCTTGTCTAGTCTCAGTGCCCATAGGCCTCTCATAGGAGAAGCATTCCTGAGCACAGAGGGTATTTCTAGTATTTAAATACCATGTATTTTTTATATAACATGGTCTCCAAACACAGGCCAACTATTTCATTAGGAGTTCTACTGAAAAAGCAGTGACCTAAAAGATGAAAGAATGAGTTTCCAATGTGATTCCTTTAGGGATTTTCAAGAATCATCTCAACTGCACAGAATTCAATAAATGCTGGTCTTTTTTCCACCCTATGGGCATGAACTTACTTAATGCATCTAATCCAGTTCTGGTGTAGTGTGGCTGCCCAGTCAATAATTATTGACTAATTCATGAGAGAAACAATTAACAAGCATTTTTCATAATCACCCTTCCTAACTGAGAATGTCAGATGCCCTCATCACCTGTGTAGCCTGAAGTAAACCACAACAAAGCAAAGCTTCAATAAGATCTGACAATTTTCCTATTTAAAAGTGTGCATGGTAAAAAGTTATCTTTTCTATGAAATCATTACTTTTAACACCTGCTCAATTTAGTTAGCTCAAAATCAATAATACAATGTTTCTTTTAGGAGAATGAACTTATTTACCTCTTGTTCACTCCCCATCTTTTTTCTAATTTCTTTCATGTCATTGTGGTACTGTTGGCGTATTTCTTCTAACTGCTTCCAATATTCCTAGAAAGCAATCCCAATCCACAAATTTTAAATGTCTGTGAACAACTTAACAAAATAATCTCTATACAACCTACAGTTTTAAAATGTGGGATATATACCCAAGAAAACAGAAACACCAATCAGAAAGGATATATGCACCCCTATGTTCACAGCAGCACAATTTACCATAGCTAAGATCTGGAAACAGCCTAAGTGCCCATCAGTAGATGAATGGATTAGAAAACTGTGGTACATCTACACAATAGAATACTATGCTGCTGTAAAAAAGAAGGAATTCTTACTATTTGCAACAGCATGGGTGGAACTGGAGAGCATTATGCTAAGTGAAATAAGCCAGTCAATAAAGGAAAAATACCACATGATCTCACTTATTTATGGATAATTAAGACCATTATAGACTGATGAGCAAAGATAGATACAGAGGCAGAGCAACATTGAACAGACTGTCAAACTACAGCGGGAAGGCTGGGGAGGGTTGAGGGGGTGGGTAAGAGATCAACCGAAGGACTTGTATGCATGCATATAAGCATAACCAATGGACACAAGACACTGGGGGGTATGGGAGGCTAGGGGAAGGTCAAGGGGAGAAAAAAAAAGGAGACATATATAATACTCTTTGTAATACTTTAAGCAATAAAACAATTAAAAAAATAAATTAAATAAAATGTGGGATATATAATCAGAATTAGAAAACCTGTTGCTCCTAAGGATGATAGCCACCTTACATTTTGGCTGTGGTACTTCACTCCCTGTGATACATAATCTCAATTACTTTATATACCCTATTTTTATATACAATCCTGTTACGGGTAGAATTTTCTCCCCCAGAAAAGCTATGTTGGAATCCTAATTCCCAGTACCTAAGAATGTGACCTTATTTGGTAGAGCATCATTGCAGACATAATTAGCTAAGCTAAGATGTGGTCACACCGGAGTAGAGTGGGCCCCCAATCCAGTATGACTGCTGTCCTTTTAAGAAGGTGGCCATACAAAGACACACACATGGAAAACGCCATGTGACAATGGCAGAGAATGAAGATATGCAGTTGTAAGCCAAGGATTGCCAAAGATTGCTGACAAACCACTAGGATCTAGGAAGAGGCGAAGAAGGGTTCCCCTAGAGCAGTGTTTCCCAACCTTCTGGCCCTTTAAATACAGTTCCTCATGTTGTGACCCAACCATAAAATTATTTTCGTTGCTACTTCATAACTGTAATGTTGCTACTGTTATGAAATGTAATATAAATATCTGATATCCAGGATGGTCTTAGGCGACCCCTGTGAAAGGGTCGTTCGACCGCCAAAGGGGTCGCGACCCACTGGTTGAGAACCCCTGCCCTTGATGTTCCTGAGGCAACTTGGACCTGCCAACATCTTGATTTTGAACTTCTAGCCTCCAGAACTGTGAGGCAATGAATTTCTGTTGTACTAAACCACCCTGTTTGCTGTGCTTTAAGGCAGCCCTAGGTAACTAATACAAATTTCAAAACTGTTAATGATGGCAGTTACTTTATCAATCCCAAGTAAAAAGCCTTTAGGAACTTAGCTATGTTGTATTCTCAGAAAAGGTGAAATATGTCTCTCTGTAGCTCCTAAAATCACCAGCATGGTGCTTCACACAAGGCTGTCCAACAAGTATTTGTGCAGCAGGCTCTCTCAGGCATGTACCGTACACAGTACAAAAGCCAATGATATAAGTACAAGGGTGGCCCTGGAATCAGACTGTTTTTAACCTGTTCCTTCATTTTGTTTCTCCTGAATGGCAACTCCTGGAATGTAGGCTCTTCTCCATTACTTCTTAGCTCTTGTCTCCTGTCATTTGGCTCAGCAGAAGATGGACGAAGACCCTATTATTTGAATGAAATCATTTATAAAACATACTTGCATTAGGAAACATATTCTGATCTGAGCTTGACCTTTCTCTTTAAACAATTAAACTCATATTTGAGAGTTTTTTAGAGTGAGCAGCAAAATTTTCTTAAGTACAAAACATTAAAAAATTAGAGAAAATTAATAAAACCATTTGTGTTGTTTATCCAAGGCAATCAATATTTTATGCTACCATATGAAATATCTAGATTCATTTTCTGAACTGGAAAATTATAATTGTTAAATTAAAATTCATTAAAAGTTTAGCAACCCCTAGAGCATGAGATTAGGGGAATAGAACTGGGCCTTTAAGAAGAAGTTCAAAATAAGAACGATACAAATAGAATGCATATCCAACCTCCCTCAACCCCAAAATTTTAACACTATACTTAATAATGAATGCTAACTTTCAATTCAAATAAAAAATAATAGTCACTTTTTTAAAATGTGTAGAATTCTAATAAAATAGAATCAAAGAACTGCAACACAGAAGGGGAGCTTGAAGCTCATCTACTCCACAACTATCATTTATAGAATAGGAAATGGAGGCTCAGAGAGGTTGCATGACCTGCCTAAGATTACACAGCAAATGATAGAGCCAGGTAAGAAACCAGGATTCCCAGGCCCTGATTCAAGCCTATTCCCATTATTCTTCTTTAAGCTATTAAAAACTAAAGAAGGTGGAGGGTAGTCTTGATCTTTTATATGGAATGAACTTTGACTTAAGGATTCATTAATATTTATGAACAGAGACACTATTAGGAAATTCCTGATTGCCTCTTATATTTGGTATTTTACTCACCAATTGCTTTTCTACTTTCAACTTATATTGCTGAGCTTCAAATTTCCTCTGAAGGTATTCAGCAGGCCTTAGGAAATAAAAATGTTCAGCTTGAGTGGAAATTTTAACTAGTCTTAGTCACCGATTTGACAAGTAGACTTTTAACTTAATAATGAGATTCACAATTCACCTCTGACTTGAAGTTCTGAGTTCAAGAGGTAGCTCAAAGTTTCAGAATGTATACATTGAAAAGAAGATCTTTGGAAACAAAAGGAAAGGGCTATAAAGAGAATAGGAGAAAATAAAACAGAAAACTATTCTGACCCAGAAGGACTGGAATCTGTTCTTCTACAGTTCATAATATGTTAGAGGGGGGAAAACACAGCCATATCAGGACCTTCTCATGCTCTGTGCAGGCCTCTAATCTACAGCCTGTCACCCCTTATCTGACTGGTGGCTGCTGATATGTTTCCCACACTACACTCTGAGCTCCTTGGGAGCAGGATAGTGTCCCATCACTTTACCTCCACTCCTCATGCTGGCATACAAATCCGTAATGAATAAAAAATGAGGCTTTACTGTCTCTCACAATGTTTAAGGCAGGGGTCCTCAAACTACGGCCCGCGGGCCACATGCAAATACAAATACTGTATTTGTTCCCGTTTTGTTTTTTTTACTTCAAAATAAGATATGTGCAGTGTGCATAGGAATTTGTTCACAGTTGTTTTTTTTTAAACTATAGTCCGGCCCTCCAACGGTCTGAGGGACAGTGAACTGGCCCCCTGTTTAAAAAGTTTGAGGACCCCTGATTTAAGGTATTTTTCCAGCACAATTTTGATCAACCCATTTTTAAGTTTATATCGACCTATGTTCTCTATATATTTATCTTTTTTTGCAAAATTTCCTGCTAAGAATTTCTGTAATTACTGATGCTAAATAAAAACTACCACATTTCAGATCATAGTATAAACTACGTGATAAAGTTCTTTGGAACACCGGTAAATTCTAGGGCTCCAAAACCAGAACTATCATTTCAGAAATAACTCCTTTGGGAACATCATGATGAGCAGTCCCCAGTTTATGAAGAGTCAAGATAATAAGTCAGCCATTTAGAAATATGATGAAATGGCAGGCTTATTTAGGTCTCTGGGCCTTCGTTCCTCATATGTAAAATGGGCACGATACTATTTCAGAGGAATTGATATGAGGATGAGAGTAGGTTAGGTCTGTACAGGTGTCTGGCCAGTGTCTGACACTTATAATGCTGAAATCAAATGAGGTTAATGTGTAGCTTCATGTCTCTCAGGAACCTAAGTGGTGGGCATAACAATATTTTCATGAGAAAAACTATTCAGTCACCCAGGAGCTGTCCAAAATACATTCTCTATATTTCTCTGTCTCTCGCATAAAGAGGAAGTAAGAAGAGAGAAGAAGAAGAAGAAGACGAGTGGCAGGAGAGAGAGAGGAGGGAGAAGAAGAAGAAGAAGAAGAAGAAGAAGAAGGAAGAAGAAGAGGAAGAAGAAGAGGTGAAGAAGAAGAGGAAGAGGAGAAGAAGAAGAAGAGGGAGAAGAAGAAGAAGAAGACGAGGGCGAAGACAGTAGAAGTATAAAGGACGAGAAGAAGAAGAAGAGGAAGAGGGGAAGAGGAAGAAGAGAGGAAGAGAAGAAGAGGGAGGAGAGAGATGTAGGAGAAGAAAGAAGACGCTAAGGGAGAAGCAAGAGGAAAAGACGAGGAAGTGTCCTCCTCTTTCTTCGCCTCCTCCTCTTCCTCCTCCTCCTTTTCTCCTTCTTCTTCTTCCTCCTCCTCCTCTTCCTCCTCCTCTTCCTCCTCCTCTTCCTTCTCTCCTCTCCTCTTTCTCCTCCCTCCTACTCCTCTCCTCTTTCTCCTCCTCCTCCTCCTTCTCCTCCTCCTCCTCCTCTCCTCCTCCTCCTCTTCTCCTCCTCCTCCTCCTCCTCCTCCTCCTCTTTCTCCTCTCTTCTTCTTCCTCCTCCTCCTCCTCCTCCTCCTCCTCCTCCTCCTCCTCTTCCTCCTCCTCTTCCTCCTCCTCCTCTTTCTCCTCCTCCTCTTCCTCCTCCTCCTCCTCTTTCTCCTCCTCCTCTTTCTCCTCCTCCTCCTCTTCCTCCTCCTCTTCCTTCTTCTCACTCTCTCTCACACACACACACACCCCAGCCCTACACAAATTCCTCTTTCTCCAGACAAGTATATCAACACTTGATTCCCATGGAATCAGAACTCAGAGAGTGAGAAAGCTAGAAGTGAGAGCCTGGAATAACAAATAGTAGAGGGTTACTAGTCAAGTCATCAGAGGGGCATCCTGGGTTACTGTAGGATGGGGCATATTATGGGCAGCAGTATTCAGGAAAGAGAAGAATTTTTCTACCATGTTATGTGAAAGTTTGAGAGATTAAACTATCTATAATAAAATAATTGATAGTTTCACAGCTCTCATATCTGGGCAAAGGGTAGAAGACATTTTTCCTGTGGCTGGGAAAGGGCAAGGGATATTGTGGTGGCACCTATGTAAAATACTTATTAGTTGAGTCCTATATGAATTTTATAATTTGAACTAGTGGAACACACAACTTTTGATAATCATGGAGGTCATTGAAAATGTGTTATTAAGATGTGTAAAATTATAACAGCAACCAATATATTTTAAAATTAAACATGTACTTTTCCCATAGTTACTCTTTTCATTAATTATCTGATGGGCCTACCATCACGTAATCTTGTATTTTTCATTATTCATCCAATATTTCAACAATAGTTAATGACCACAGTTACCAAAAGTTAGCAATTTCTCACCCTTGAAAGAAAAAAAAATGTGATGGTAAGACCATTTTTTAAAAAATGACTGAGGTCTTCAGGACTGTGGATGGGTATCAATTACTCTGAACACAGGAACACTGAAATTGGTGTGAAATAAAGAATAGAAAATATTGTAGATATGCAAAAATTTGTTCTGGAACAAACTCTTTGAAAGGCTTCCATAACGGCCATTTAATTGTATTATTTTCTTTGTAATACATCCATATTCTGAAAAAAATCCCAAAAATATAAATGCTGAATGAAATATATCTTAATTTCTAATATGTCTCAAATGATAATTTAATTATAAGTCAATCATTAATGATGAATATTAATAACCTTTTTGGAATATGATACATATACAACTATCGTCATGAGTTCCAGGCAGTGAAATTTACTACAAAGAAGAAAAAATATTAAAAATCCAAGAGTAGAAATTTTTGCCCATAGTTAAATGGCTACTTGAGTAAGAAGATAAGCTACATCAGACTTGGATGAAAAGGGGTTAAGGAATTATTGCAGTAGTCACTTTATAAATGTCTAATCATTATGTTGTACACCTGAAATTAATATAATATTTTATGTCAAATGTAATTGAAAAACATTTTAATAAAAATGAAAAAATAAATAAAAACAGTCAAGGGAACTGAGAATTAAGTATTTGAAATGAAGAGTTTGGAAGTTCTTGGATTATTTATTTTAGGAGAATTTAGAAGGATTACAGAGTAAAGAATGTTGATATATTAAGACGTTTTCAGAGGACCAAAGTTTAAATTAGACAATCACATTACCATTGGCCTGGTGATTGACTGCTGCTTTCTTCCTGACTACAATTCTCCTTAACTCTGGTATCTTCATGAGGAACACAGTGGTAATGTGGTTCATGATATCTCTTCCTTAACAAGTCAAGTTGAGCATAGTAATAATCATAATGGCCACACACTCCAGCATGTTTGGGCCTATCTACCATTTTTATCTGAGGGATTAATAAGAAAAGAAAATTTTAAAAATACAAATCTATAATAATTGAAAGTTTGATAGTGACCATAATTAAGACAAGGCATTGAACGTACATTTTGTTGTTTTTGCTCTGGAATTGTTTCCAGATTAAAATAATTTTAGAATCTCCAAATCCTAAAATTAAAAAATATTTTATCCAGCTGGTAGAGGCAGGTCTCAGGGTTCCTTGGGACTTTTGCTGACTTGCCCTGTGCCCAGAGCTGGTAAAGCCACCCTTGGTGTGTAGTTTAATCCTTCCCACTCATGCCCAGGCCCAGTAGAGTGAGCCAAAAACTGTAGATTGCTTTGTAGCTCCAAATAGGTGAATCAAGGCCAGTCATAGGCAGTGTCTGACATTGGCCTGCACCAAAATCCCCCCCCCCCAATAGGCCCCAGAACTAATAAACCCAGTGGCCACCTTTAGACAACATCAGATCAGGATACAATTAGCTTCACAAGTGGCATATCCAAAGGGAGATCTCGACAGGCACTGAACCTGCTGAAGCAAATTCTGCTCTGTAGAGAGAAATCAGCATCTGCACAGCAGTTCACACACTCTGTTGGGGGTTCATCCTCACAGTCAACAAGACTGAAGGTCGACCCCATGCATGAAGGGGTCAATAGCAATCAAGACTCAATTACAACAGGAGGGCCCACATAACCCACACAAGGGACAATCCTGGAGCACCCAGCACAGGTGATCAAGGAAATTGCATCACTGGGTCCCATAGGACACCTACTACATGAGGCCACCCTACTAAGACTGGGAGTCATGGTAGATATACCTAGTAGATAGAAATAAACACAAGGAAAGAGCCAAAATAGGGAGACAAAAAGCATGCCCCAAATGAAAGAACAGGATACATCTCTAGAAAAAGAGCTAAATGAAATAGAGGCAAGCAATTGACCAGATATAGAGTTTTAAAAAATGTCTATAAGGCCCTGGCTGGTGTGGCTCAGTTGGTTGGGCATCATCCAATGCATCGAAGGGATGCCAATTCACTTTGCAGTCAGAGCACATGCCTGGGTTGCAGGCTTGACCCCCAGTAGGGGGCATGCCAAAGGCAGCCGAACGATATTTCTCTCTCACATCAATGTTTTTCTCTCTCCCTCTCCCTTCCTCTCTCTCTCTAAAAAATCAGTCAAAACATATATTTTTTTAAATGGTTATAAGGCTGCTCAAAGAAGTTAGAACTACAGCAGCATAAAAAAGACCTAGAAGCCATAAAAAAGAACTAATCAGAAATGAAGAATACAATATCTGGAATGATGAATAGGCAAGAAGGAAAAAAAAAACAGTAGGTTGGATGAAGCAAAGGATCAAAATAGTGATTTGGAAGACAAGGTAGCAGAACACACATAATCAGAGCAGCAAAAAGAAAAAAGATGTTTAAAAATGAGGACAGTTTAAGGGACATTTGGGACAACAGTAAGCATACCAGCATCCACATCACAGGGATACCAGAAAGAGAAGAGAGTGAGCAAGGGATCAAGAATTTATTTGAAGAAATAATGACAGAAAACTTCCCTAAACTGGTGGAGGAAAAAGACATACAATTCCAGGAAGCACAGAGAGTTCCAAACAAGATGACCCCAAAGAGGCTCACACTAAGATACGTCATAATTAAAATGGCAAAGGTTAAAGACAAAGAGAGAATCTTAAAAGCAGCAAGAGAAAGGTAATTCATTGCCTACAGGGGAGCTCCCATGCATGACTGTCAGCTGTTTTCTCAACAGAAACATTTCAGGCCAGAAAGGATTGGCATGAAATATTCAAAGTGACGAAAATCAAGGACCTACAAGTAAGGCTACTTTACCCAGCAAGGCTATAATTTAAAATTGAAAGATTGCCGGGAGCCAGTCCATGCTTGCTGTTTCAAGGGACCTGACATATATGGCATACTGTTCTTAATATGTTTGCTCACCTTCTTGGCACTATGTGTTTTAACCAAGGTCACCTCTCTGAGAAAGGTTGTTTCCCCAGGTAGGGATTTTCCCCTGAAGTTAGGGAGGGAATAAAACCTCTTAACTAAGTGCCAGGAGGGTAATTAATCACTTTAACTACGAACAATCATGCTTAAGCTACATAATCTTTACTCCCTGGAATGGAAATAAGAAACACCCTAACCTTTGGAATAGAGATTGATAGGATTGGAATCAACTGGTATAAATACAGATGTAACAAGACAACAGGAGAACAGAACTTAGAAGACAGAACCAAGAGAGACAGAACCTAGGCACAGAACCTACACAGAACGTTCTCTAGAGACAGAAGAACTTCGCTGGAGAGAACATGGCAAAAGATCCTGGACAGAAACTGGCCTCAGAACCTAGAGACAGAACCTAGCGAGAGAACATGGCAAAAGATCCTGGACTGAACCTGACTACAGAAATTGGCAAGAGAACCTGACTAGAACCTGGTGACTGAACCTGGCTGGAGAACCTGGACAGAACCTGGCTGGAGAACCTAGCGAGGGAACATGGCTACAGAACCTGGCTGGAGAACCTGGAGAACCTAGCAAGAGAACATGGACACAGAACCTGGCTGGAGATCCTAAGCAGAACCTCTCTGGAGATCCAGACCAGAACTTGGCTGGAGATCCTGGCTGGAGATCCTGGCTAGGCTGCTGATCAACTGAACGCTGTCTCCGTGTCCTTCCTTCTTCGCCGACTCCGTCTACGCCTTTGGGAACCCCTGGACCTGCTGGGGTTGGACCCCGGCAAAAGATAAAAAAAGAGTTCCCCAGACAAGAAAAAGCTAAAAGAGTTTGTTAACACCAAACCAGTATTACAAGACATGTTAAAAGATCTTTTTAAAGAAAACACAACAGAGGAACATAGTTAAAGAATAGAATGATGAAAAATATGTACCTATCAATAATCACTTTAAATGACAAAGGCTTAAATACTCCAATGAAATAGATAGGGTAAATGAATGGATAAGAAAACAGGACCCATATATATGCTGTCTACTAGAGACCCACCTCAGAACAAAAGATACAGACTAAAAATCAAGGGAAGGAAAAAGATATCGCATGTAGAGGACACAGCTGATTATTGCTAAAATGAACATATTTGAATGTTGACCCGAATTCTGAAAAAAGATTTTATTGTAAGTACAAAACTAATAGATTCCAGCCCTAGCTGGTTTGGCTCAGTGGATAGAGTATTAGCCTGTGAACTGAAGTGTCCCAGGTTTGATTCTAGTCAGGGCATGTACCTCAGTTGCGGGCTCGATCCCTGGCCCTGATTGGCAACCAATTGATGTTTCTCTCTCACATTGATATTTTTCTGTCTCTGTCTCTCCCCCTCCCTTCCACTCTCTATAAAAAAAGAAAAACCAATGTACCACATAAACATGTGTAAGTAGGTCGGTAGAATATACCATCTGAAAAAAAAAAAAAAGTGTTTAATACAACTTACAGATACGGGCTTCTGGGCTCCAGCTAGTTGTCTCCATTCATATCCATATATTATATCCTTCGTTTTATTTGGCACTGACATTCTTGATCTTGGTAAGCACTTCTGGAATCTCATTTTCTGTATTTTAAAATCTTATTTAACCAAAAGAAAACAACTTCAATTTTTAAAAATTTTCACACCTTTAACACTGATGTCAGTATAAACATAGGGGACACTTCACAGCACAGTAAGTTTACTTTACCCAGATACATTTATTCCCAGTGAGAGAAGTACTGATGAAAAATTATTATGCATTTTTTTTTAATGGAGAAAACCATTTTTCTAGTATTTCTTTACATATTTCTAGTAATATATAATAATACTTTAAAATATATGTTCTATTGATTTTAGAGAGAGAGGAAGGGAGAGGGAGAAAAAGAGAGAGAGAGAGAAACATGGATCAGCTGCCTACCATACGCCCCCCCGCCCCCCCTCCCCCGTCCCCTCCCCTCCCCTCGCCCCCAGGATTGAGCCTGCAACTTGGGCATGCACCTGGACTGGGAATTGAACCAGCAATCCTTTGGTGCATGGGACAATACTCAACCAACCGAGCCACACCAGCCAGGGAGATATATAATACTACTTTTTTTAAAATTAAAAATGAATATTAACATTTACAGAAACAATATGCATAAGGTAATGGCATAAGTAATTAAATGCAGTCATCAGAGTTTGAATTATCAGGCCACACCATTCATATCGCATTGTTATTTGAAATATTTGCATATGTCTAATATGTTTTCTTTGTCACCATCAGAATTTGTTCTTGTTTTCCTATCTTTCCCATATTAGAGATGTGGACAATGCACTTTCTCTCATCCTGTACTTGCCTACTTTCTAAACATTCTCAATCTAAAACAATAAGTAACAGTTCCAAATCAAATTAAACATAGTAAAAGGGTTAATTTATTAATTTTCCCTTTATAACTTTCCTCAATTTTAGTTTCTCTATAATAGTGAATAGTATTTCCCTATCACTGATACATTAGAGAGATTTCTACATCTCCTTATTCTTTAAAGACATTTGTTTATGGCTCAATCCTGCTCCTCATCATGTCATCAGCGGATTCTTGACACTAAAATTTATTCTACTTAACATTACCATAAAGTATCACCTGCTTTCCTTGTGGGGTCACATAGTTATGGTTCTCTCCAAGATCCTAACTTCAGCTCCATTGGGCCTTTCCAAGAGAATTCTTAATTGCCAGTCCACCCTCTCTATTTCAAAAAAATAAGTTTCATTTCCTCATCGCATGTCTGTCTCTGATCCTCTCTTACTCTCTAACCCTCCCTACACAAAAGTTAAGTTTGGATTCTACCTCTTCAAACATCTCTTCATTAGCAAACCCACTGCTTTATAAAGTCTCCTGACTAACGAGAAGAGAGGAGCTGACTCTTCCCGGTCATGCAGCTAGATGTACAGGCACACCCACGAGTCACCGCTGGACAAGAGGATTTTGTCTCCTGCAGATATTGCTCATATTTTTTTAAATGTCCATGTTCAATATATTTGGTGAAATTTCCCTGCTAATGTTGCCAGCCATATGGTATAACTCATTGTGTGAAACACACGTAATGAATGTTTTTTATTGCATAGTTAAATCATGTTTACCTTGGACCACCTTCTCAGCAGATTGAGAACCTGATGATCTTGTTCTACCTATTAGGGTATGACTGAATTCTTTCTGAATGACCTAAAACCAAACACAAGTGTCAAGAGCCTGCTAACCAAAACCTCTGTCAAAATCCAGGCAGGATCACCTCAGAACTCACCTCAGGAGTCAAGTATTTGGCAATGAGATTCTCTAAAAAGGGCCTTTTCAAAATGGAATTAATAGATGGCCGATCTTGGGGAGATACTTTAAAGAGCTGTGATACCAAGGACCGTAGGTCACAGGAAAACCTTGGAGATAGTGGGGCAAAATGTGCCTGACAAATCTTCAGAGCCAACTGGTGTAAGTTGTTACCTTCAAACTGAAAGGACAAGGAATAATAACACTAAATTATAAAAAAATTCAATCCTAGTATTTAAAGTAATATCAAGAAACAAAATAATGTTTTAAAGTTCAGTTAGAAGCATCATGGTCCACCCTAAATTGTTTTCATCAGCTAATATTTCATGAGTTGATATTATAGGCAGTTACTCACTGAGATGCCATGTTATTTAAATCAATATTTGTTTCATTTTTTCTTATTATCAAATTAATATTTACGCATCCTAGAAAACTGGAAGATACAGAAAATTATAAATTGGCAGGGAACATATGTATAATTTCACCACACAGAGGTATATTTCCTCCTATTCATTTTTAAAAATATTGTTTGTTTTATAGAGTTGAGGGCATAACGATATGAAATTTTACATCTTGCTTTTTAAATTAACATAACACAAACATTTCTACAAAAATTCTTCATAAACCAGAAATGCTCCCAATGTATAAAAATCCTCAGTTACTTACACTTACAGCCATGTGTTATAAATGAATGTTTCAGTCAGCCGCGGACCACATCTATAGCCATGGACCAAAAAGTGTGTTTGCAATGTTGGAAAAAAAGGCTGGAGCCAACTATATTGTTGAATTTACTACGAGCTCTGGGTGGTTTAAACAGATGAGGAGGCTCAGCATGCTGTCCACATGCTCCGTGTCCACCCATGACTGGAGCAAAGGGTGTGGGCTGGAGAGCAGGGGAGCCCGGGAACTCACCTCCTGCCCACCCATTCCCACCCTTGCACACACATGCATGTGTGCACACATTTTATCTTTTTTGTAAAATATACTTTTATTGATTTCAGAGAGGAAGGGAGAGGGAGAGAGAGATAGAAATATCAATGATGAGAGAGAATCATTGATAGGCTGCCTCCTGCATGCCCCCTACTGGGGATCGAGCCCACAACCCCGGCATGTGCCCTTGACCGGAATCGAACCCAGGACCTTTCAATCCACAGGCCAACGTTCTATCCACTGAGCCAAACCAACTAGGGCTTTTATATCTTATTTTTATTGTACCTTTCTATGTTTAGATGTTTAGGTACATAAATACCATTGTGTTACAATTGCCTGCAGTATTCATTACAACAGGATTAATAGGCTATTCCATATAGCCTTGGTGTTTAGTAGGCTGTAACACCTAGGTTTGTGTAATTGCATTCCATAATGTTAAACAACAACAAAATCACCTACGCATTTTGTAGAGTGCATCTCTGACGTTAGGCGACACATGACTATAATAAAATGTTCAGCAGCAAGGTGTGGCAGTAAGATGCAGGTTTTGGTAAGACACTTACTAGCTATGTGACCTTGGACAATGATGATGATGATGATGATGATGGTGATGATGATGGCAGCTGTGTAGAAAAGAGAACATAGCAGGCCTACGACTGCTATCCTGCTTACAATATTGGTCCTTGGCTGACATCTGGGAACTTAGATTTCTGAAGTGTTCCCACCATTCCCTAAATGTTCAGAGTGGTTCTCTTTACCTACACAGTTTATGTAAACAATATGTTTATGCTGAACACTTGCTTTCTTTCTAGGAGTCTGGAAGTTGGTTCATGCCAGGCAGAGGGTGCCTCCATGAACAGTCGGCAATAAAAACCTGGGCACTGGGTCTCTAGAGCTTCCCTGGTACATAGCATTTCATACGTGTTGTCACAACTTGTTGCTAGAGGAATTAGCGCATCCTGTGTATCTACCAGGAAAGGCTCTTGAAAGCTTGTGCCTGGTTTCCTACAGACTTCACCCATGTACCTTTTTCCTTTGCTGACCATATATGCTCACAGTTTGTTTGTTTGTTTGTTAGTTTAATACTCACCTGAGGTTATGTTTAGAGAGAGAAGGGGAAGGGAGAGAGAGAGAGAAGTGAGCGAGAGCCAGGCAGACATGGATGTGAGAGAAACATTGATCCATTGCTGCCTGTAAGTGCCCTCACCCAGGGATTGAACCCGAAGCTTAGGTATGTGCCCAGACTTGGAATCGAACTCAGAACCTTTTGGTATATGGAACAACTCTCCAACCAACTGAGCCACTGCCAGGCCTCACCTTGTTTATTTTTAATGCAAATATGTTACATATACTATTCTTCAACTTGGAACTTTTACTTTATAATATAGCTTATAAAATATGGACAGCTTTCCATGTCAGCATATATAGATCTATTTTTCTTCTTAATAGCTTGTCCATATAATTTTTGTTGCTTTCTTTTTTCCTTTATCTTTATATTTTTCCATTACCATTTACCCTCCTTTCCCACATAATTTTTAATAATTGAATAATACCAAACTTTTTCTCTCAGAAGTTAACAGTTTCAAAAATTCATCATTAATTTGCCAATTAACATACTTACAGGATGCTTGAGTGTGCAGAGCTCATATAATACACAGCCAAGAGACCAAATATCCCTGGAGGAGATAAGAGTTTACATGCCAAAAATATATCCACAGTTCTTAATAAAAGCCTTATCCTTACAGTGCTTTATACTTGTGTATCTTTACAGTTTTATATAGGTTGACTAGTTTTTTGAAATGTTTTCAGACACATTATCAATTCTTATTCTTACTAACATAAAAGGTAAAATAAAAACAATTTGTAGTTGTGTCAGAATCCTAACAGAGAAAAGGTATACTTCAACCTCATGTGCTCAAATAAAATGTATATGAAATTTTGAGCATTTGGCAGAGGAAGGCAGGACTCAAACATAAATTTTGTTTTGATTCAAAAGGTAAAATTTGGTTGAGTTAGCAAGGTATGTTCTACTCAAGGCTATTGACAGAACCAAAGGTATTAAGCAGCCCACACCACTCCTTTCCCCTTCTTCTTCCTTCTCTTCTTCCCCCACGGGCACACATTAAGTGATGAACATAGTATCTGGTACTCAATAAACTTGAAAAATGTGCTAATAATATACTAGAGGCTCAGTGCACAGATTCATGCACCGGTGGGGTCCCTCAGCCTGGCCTGTGGGGATTGGCTGAAACCGGCAGTCCTACATCCCCAGAGGTATGTAGTAGTGCACAAAGCAGCAGGGGGGCTGGGGAGGAGCCTGAGCCTGGGCCCGACACTGCTCCAGCTCATCCTGGCCCTACTGTGCCTGCTGCTGCCAAGGTCCTGGTCCAGATGGGGGAGGGGAACACAGGGGGAGTGTCCACGGAAGAGGCTTGTGCAACTGCTGCAGCAGTGCTCACCAGCCATGAGCCAGGCATCTGGCACCCATGGATCAGCTGAGCAGTGCTCCCCTGTGGGAGCACACTGACCACCAGGGGACAGCTCCTCCATTGAGCGTCTGGCCACTGGTCGTCAGTGCACGTCACAGATACGGGTCGACTGGTCGTTTAGGCTTTTATATATATAGATGACTAGAGACTTGCTCTTTTGTACTTAGTACTTATATGTGATTGCTATATGTGATTGCCTTAATAAGGAGTTGACTTATAGAACAAAAAGCATGAATTTAAGAGACAAAAAATGTATTATGAAAATTCAAGGCAGTAAGGGAGACAGGCCAGTAAGCCAGGACAAGTGGAGTAGGGACACTGAGACAAACAGCTGAACAAACTAGCTGAGCAATTTACAGCAGATACAGAAGGTCACCTCCCCAGAGATAACATCTAGGCCCCAGTTGTATTTCAGCTCCAGGCTCAGAAAAGCAGCAAAACCAGGTGAGTGATGCCAGGACCAGCTGTCCTAACTGATGACCCCCTGCATTGGCACTGATCAATCAGTAGACCTCAACCCTGAAACCCCACCTAGAAAACTGATGAAAATTCTGCTGAAACCCTTCCCTGAGAACTCCCCTAAAAGTCCTTGCCTGCAAGAGAGAGATTAGAGCCTTAAGACAACGGACCCAGTTCGCTCTCTCCCTGTGGGGAGCAGCCCACACCACTCCTTTTCCCCTCCAGAAGAACAAAAGACCAGAAAAAAAAGCTCGCTGGACACCAGGAATTAGGCCATACAAGGAATTGAAATTGTCCTGAAGATACCTGATTGCACATCTGCATTCTATCGGCATTCTGAGCCAACTCAACAAGTTTCCTGCCAGTGGCTGCACATGGGAATGAAACTCTGGCTCCTGGGTGCTACCTTCATGGACCCAGTGTCCCCGTGGCTCAGTGCTGTGCAGCCCTTCCCTGTAGATGTCTCATCCTCCACCCCCTTTGCCTAAATAAATTCGATTATTCTTTATCCATGGTGGACAAAAAGGGCCACACAGGGAAAGCCTGCATGGCGGCCTTGCAAATTCATAGACCTAAAGTAACCACAAAGGATGGTCTGAAATTAAAACCTTTTAATTAAAAAGCAGTTTATGGCAGGCAGTCATGTCCTAGGCTAGATTCTTCCCTGACAAAAGTCAATCTTTACCTTAACTAAGCCTGTCTATGGTTGCATCTATAACATATCATTGGAATGTCAGGGTAACTTGTAACTTCCCTTTTTCCGGACTCATCAGGGTACAACCAATGAGCCAGGGCACCTGGACAGAGACCACAAATTCCTTCATTGTTATTGTTCTCATGTTAATTGTTGACTGTTAACTATCCTGTGCCCACCTATGTAAAAGAAGCATGTGTCCATCATTTTACTTTTTATCCATTCCCAAAGATCCCTCCCCCCCAACTCCGCTTTGCTTTCTCTGCCTCCCTAATCTAGCTTTCATGTAACCCACTGTGATTGTAATGTATAAAACAAGATGAAAAACTGCCATTCGCCAGAGCATTATCCCAATACGTTGAGATTCTGCTTCCTGGCAATTGTCGACAGTTTGGCTTAAATAAACTCACAAAAAATTCTTTACAGATTTGAATGTTTTCTTACGTTAACAACCATCTGAGATCGCTATTTATCCTGCCTGCATTTCACCATGATAACCTTTCAGTCATGTCCTATGCTAGAATCTTCCCTGAAAAAAGTCAACCTTTACCTTAATTGAGCCTGTCTATTGTCTTTTGCATGTATGGTAACATACCTTTCGACTGTCAAGATAACTTCTTTCTTTCTGGACCCCTCCTGGCACAACAACCACACCAGAGTGTAGACTTCATTGTTATTGTTATCATGTTAATTGCTGACTGTTAACTATCCTGCACCCACCTATGTAAAAGATGTATGACTATCATTTTACTTTTTATCCAATCTCAGAGATGTCCCCCCACCTTTGCTTTCTCCCACCTCCCTAATCTGTCACCAAGGGATTTCATGTAACCCACTTATATCTACTTTTTGATTGAAATGTATAAAATAAGGTGCAAGACTGCCATTCTTTGGAGCATTTTCTCAATTTGTTGAGATTTTGCTTCCCAGCAATTGTCATCAGTTTGGCTCAAATAAAATAATAAAAATTCTTTACAGGTTTGAATGTTTCTTACACTGACAATCCCACAAATAAAGCCTCCCTGTGTGTGGTGAGGACTGAGGTGAACCTGGGAATGACTTCCTGGTCTAGAGGACGCAGCTGATTATTGCTAAAATGAACATATTTGAATGTTGACCCGAATTCTGAAAAAACAGTACAAGGAAACAAAACAGTGCTGCTAACCTAGGGCTCTGGGCCGGCAGCAGCACTAAGCTCTGCTCTGGAAGCCTGCCCTTCTACCCAGCCCTACACGAGCTGTATTCCTGCTCATCTGGAGGCCAAAGGCCTCTGGTGCCAGGGGTCAGCTCAAAAACAAACAAACAAATGTCTGTTCTTTTATTATGCAGAGGAATGTTTACTTTTCTCTTTGTAAATCTCTACTAACTGGGCTTTGCCTTCCATTTATCTTTCAAACAGCCCCATATCCCTGGGTATTTTCCTAAACAAATAGACAATTAACTCCCAAGAGGATTTCAGTCTCCTACTAGTTCAAATGGTTCAAATGGCAGTCAAGCTTTGAAAATCGAAAACTTTTTTTCGTTTCCTTAAATGAAAGTAGAAGCTACCTCATCTTCATCTTTTATCACTATGTATATTAATATTACTCCTGAGAACTAGGCTCTGGTATCACATACATTTTTTAAAAAAAAATAGCTGGGTTTTAAAGGTGGAGGACACCTTAATGATTACCTAGCCAGCATTCTTGTTGCTACAGGTGGGGAACTGAGGCTCACAGAGGTGAAGTGAGTTGGTCAAGCTGGTGACAGAGCCAAGTGTGAGGAAGAAATTTCCTCTACCCTCAATGTTCTTTCAACAGGGCTAATAATTAAATCTACATGAGGCAGATTAAGAGAAAATAACCAAATGTAATTATCTATGTACATATGGGAACCCTGCATACACGAGAGGTTCCGAGACAGAAAGGGCAAATGAAGTATTATGACATTCTGAGCTAAGGATGACGTAAGGTACCCTGAGGCTTCAGAGGGGAGGAAAGCCACTGCAGGATAAGAACAGATTTTGAGTAATTACAAGTTTGCCTTGCTCTATAGATAGATCAAAAAGGTTATCTCTGATAATTTCTTACTATGGAAAGGCCCCTAATTTAAATTCTTCTAAGTAATTAAGGGGGAGCAGAAGTTTCTTTTGAGCCCACAGGGTCTTGGTTGCCTTTAACTCAAAAATAATCCACATACCACAGAAGCACGTCTTGGGGTGACTCATTCTGAACTCCTATGTACTAGTAAGACTAGGATTCTGAGCTCCTAATCTAGTGCTCTGTCACCATTGCCTTCTATCTTGCCCACCTACAACACTTCTCTGCAATAAAGTAAATAGTGCTTATATTGGCAGTGGTATTGTCAGTGTTGGTAGCTAATTATTAATATGATAGAGATAGTTATTAATATAAGGAAGAAAGCAAAAGGGAACTAAGTAATCTTAATAAATGGAGAAGCAGGTAGCAGTGCAGAATTCCATCTAGTTTCTGGTAAACAGACTCATTCACACACTTCAGAGAACTTAATCCTCAGAAATATCCCCAGGGGTGCTCTGCTCAGCATGCACAATAGGAACTAGATGCTGTAATGAAACTTCTGGACATGCACAATGGGAGTCAGGGTGACAAAACAGAGGGACAGGACCTAGTGCGAGAAGTTAGCTTGACACGCAGGCAGGCAGGGCAGGGGGCCAGTGGAAAACAAAGGCAGGTGGAACATAGGCAGGGACAGACACGGAAGTTTGAACAAGCCTAATCACAAAAACCAACCATGCAAAAATACCAGAATGTTTTGGACATAGAGGAGGAGACATGTGAAACCAAGGGAGGGTCTGCAACCGCACGGTGTATTGGTGCATAGGAACAAAGAAAGTTCAGGTCCGTTGCTGGGCAAGAACAATGAGGGAATCAATCAGGTGGCAACACAGATAGATATAGAGCAGGCTTATAGCATGTATTGTTGTAATGTACCCCGCGAATCACAGAAGGACGCCTCAAGAAGTCGAATTAAAGAGTCATATTTATTGCAATCCGGGACTATGAGGGGCCATTCCCCAAATCTCATAGTGATAAGATGGCTGCAGCGCCAGATTTATATAGGCAAAGATCACAAAGGTATTGATTACATCCCAGGGTTTGGAATGAGGAACCTGATTGGCAAAAAAAGCAGTTTACAGAAGCAAAGCAGCATGTTATCTAAATTATAGTTTTGGGTCTCCAGAACACTGAGTCAACAGGGACACGTTAACTGGAGCCCTCTGACCTTGGGATAATTGTGCTGTCCTTGCCAGGTAAAGGAAAATGTGCTTTCTAAGACCAGTATGACCACAACAAATGGGATTTCACATTACAATCAATAGGGTATTTAATCGAATGGGATGATTTATATAACTCAGAAAATCAAAATAACTTTTCTATTGTTAAACAAAGCAAATAAGTACAGAAGCCAAACAGCAGCGTTAAAGTTAACCTATAGTTTTGTGGACAAAAGGGGCCACATGCCGACCTGACAAGCTCAGGAGAGGCCTGCATGGCAGTTTTGCAGACTCGGAGACCTAAAGTAACCACAAAGGTTGGTCTGAAATTAAACCTTAACTAAAAGCAGTTATGGTGGGCAGTTACGTCCTAAGCCAGTATCTTACTGATAAGGTCAACCTTTACCGTAACTGAGCCTATTTGTCTTTTTGCATCTATGATAACATATCCTTGGGATGTCTGGGTAACTTGTGACTTCCCTTTTTATGGAGCCCCTGGGGCACAGCCAGGTGTGCTGGGCCCAGGACAGATACCACAGATTCCTTGTTAATTGTTCCTGCACCCACCTAAGTATGTGTCCATCATTTTACTTTTTAACCTATCCTAGAGGTTTCCCTGCTTCGCTTAATCCCACCTCCTTAAATCTGTCACCAATGAATTTCATGTAACCCACCTATGTTCCTCCTTTGATTGCAATGTATAAATACGAATGTAACCCTGCCATTCTCCGGAGCATTATCTCAATTTGTTGAGGTTCTGCTTCCTGGCATATGTCGACAGTTTGGCTCAAATAAACTCACAAAAATTCTTTACAGGTTTCAATGGTTTTTTTTACGTTAACAGTTTCTACCTGAGATGATTGCTACCATACTTCAGTATATACCCCTAGACTGACTAGCTTCGCTGGAAACCCATTATTTGGGCCCCCTCCCCATGTGGGGTCTGAGTCTGCTTGTAATAAATTTTCCACACTTTTTGCTTAAATCTTCTGGTTAGCGGAGCTCATTCTTCAGCATCGTGAGACACCCCCAGGCTGTAGGGGGGGGGGGTAGGGGCGGGTGAGGGGGACCTTGGCTCACCCTTCTGGTTATCACTAGCTTGGGAACAATTGGAAAGGTAATCGAATTGGATAGAGGCCATGAAATCCCAATAGAATTTACTGGGAGGAGGGTCAACTCCAGGCCCAGGAAAAGTTAGGAATTTGAATGGTTCTTCTTTACCTGAACCAAGAAGATATATGGAGGATTAACATGAACCTCATGACAGGGCATTAGAGGCTGCCCACCCTCCACTTCCCCAAGGGTGTATTGATTCCCCTTAATTCACAATAAAATCTTGCCCTCACATTTAAACTTCTCCTTGTGTGTGCATTTGGAATTCTTTTCTCACCACAAAAGAACTTATCACATTTACTGGCAACAGCAAGAATAGCACCAGGTATTAGGCTGGTGGGGTCAGACTGGACCTGGGTTCAGCAACCTCGGTACTTGAGTTCTGGCAGGAAAGAATTCAGAGTCAAGACCCAAACTATAAGAGAACATTTATTTAGAAAATCACAGAGTAGAAGTAATTTGTAGAAGAAATGGGCTTAGGAAACAAGTCATAGAGGCAAAGGAGGGGCCCTTGGAACTTAGAAGTGAGGAAGGTAAAGGTGACATGCCTGGGGGGGATGAGGAGGAAGGGGAAGGCACGGGAGTGCCTGGGGAGGGAGAGTACACTGGGTCCTCCATCCTGAGGTTTGGGTTTTTTTTTTAAATCCTCACCCCAGGACATGCAGACATGCTTAAAGAGAGAGAGAAATAAACACATTGATGTGAGAGAGAAACATCAATTGACTGGGGATCAAACCCACGACCCGGGTTCCTGACCATGAATGGAACCAGCAACTTTTCAGGGCACAGGACACAACTAGCTGAGCCACTCTGGCCAGGCTTTCCTAAGAGTTTTAAGGGTGCAGATTTTAGGGAGGTCAAAGAGGACGATCTCAATAGTATATTCAGCAGTTTTCCAAGTGTGTCCTTTCAGGGTCAGGGTCTCCACTGATTGATTGGTCGGGGCCAGGGCAGGGGGTCATTATTCAATGCAGCTGGTCCTGAGGTCAGCCATGGGGTCACTTCTCTGGTTTTGTTGCTTTTCTGGGCCTGGAGCTGAAATACAACTGAGGCCTAGATGTTCTCTAGGGAAGGAAGGTCAGAGATCCACACCTCATGACCAGGGATTTGCTAGGGGAGGAAAAGTCACCCTAGGGATGAGGTCCCACCCTTCAACTGTCCTGGGCACCCAAGCTTTCCACCAAAGTGACCTTCTGTACCTGGCCCATCATCCTCCTTCTGCTCATGTCTGTCTAACTGCCGACCACACTAAGAAGGTATTGCTCTGGGGGGCGGGGGAAGAGGAGTTCAGAACAAGCAACCCGAGAAGTGCCTCAGTATGCAGATTACTTAGAGCTAAAGGCAACTTTAGCCACAGGTTCCAGAGAAATTTCTGCTCCTCTCTTTAACTACCTAGAAGAACTTAAATTAGGAGCTTAGCCCATAACAAACTATTATCAGAGATAACGTCTTTTGACCTATCTACAGGGCAAGGAAAACTATTTCCTAAAGGTCTGCTCTTATCATATTGCAATGACCTTTGAAGCCCCTAAGGCGCCTTACTCATCCTAGCTCAGAATGTCTTAGACACCCATGTCCCCTTTCTGTCTCTGAGCCTCTCCTGCATGTGGGGTCTCTGAATCTCTCATGTATGTGGGGTTCCCATACATATGTATGTATCAAATATGGTTCTTTTTTCTTAATTAATGTGTTTTTAATTTATTGATTTTAGAGAGGGAAGGGAGAGAAAGCTAAAAGAAACATCGACTTGTTGTTCCACTTATTTATGCATTTATTGGTTGATTTTTGTATGTGCCCTGACTGGGAATTGAACACGCAAACTTAGAGTATCTAAAGTGATGCTCTAACAATCTGAGCTGCCCAGGGCCTGGTTATTTTCTTTTACTAATCTTTCTCATGTCTATTTGATTATTAGACCACGCAAAAGAATTCTGAGGGTAGAGGGAAGTTTGTTCCTCCCCCACAATATGAAAATCAAATACAAAGATGGATGTCACAATGACCAATTTTCAACAGTAGCCTTTCTCTCATTTGTGCCTTTAAATAAAGATAATTTTTTTTTTTCTAAATAAGTTCAAAAGCTTCTGGGAACACTGAGGTGGCCAGATATAGTCACTGGGATACTCATTTCACACATGAAGAAATTAAGATCACAAAAGTATCATAAGAAATAGAGAACCCGTCTGATCTTACTGAGACCTTAGGCCACAGTCGGCCACTCACGCTTTGTTGTTGTAGGGCTTATTCTGGCAGACTTCTGGAGACAGGTAGTAAGGTGTCCCAACACACGTCTGAGCAAGTTCTGTGGAACTAGCAAATTATGTTAAATAATAAAATGACATTGTTTATTATTGGAGCAAAAAAAAGGCTTAAGATATAAACATGCAAGAAAAAAGAATAAAAATGTATACATTTTTAAACTTATAATTTACCTCCCCAAAATTTACACATTAAAAAAAAATGTCATGGCTTAATCCACAAAAAATTTCCCAGATGTAGGAAGAGTCCCCTCTTCCCAATTATCAAAGGAATGCAATCTCATGATTTTAATTTGAGAAAAACAAAAGTAAATAAAGAAGAAAAAAATTATCCATAATTTTACCACCCCAAAACAATTATATTATTGTTAAAATTCTGATATATATCCTTCCTGTCTTTTTCCATGCAATTTTTCACAATACTGTGATCATAGTGTATTTAAAATTCAGAATTCCATATTTTTACCTGATGTAACAAATATTTCCTCACATCATCAAGAAGTCTTCAAAATCATGAATGTTAGTGACTACATAATATTCAGGTACTGGCTATGCCAAGTTCTATTACATTTAACCATTTCCCAATTATTAGACATTTAAATTATTCCAAATTTCACATTATCCCCTTACAACAAATTCCCAAAATTAGAACATTTAAAAATCTGTTGATATTACCACCAAATTATCTTCCAAAACAGTTACACCCATATATTCTCCCCAGCATGTGTAAATTTGTCTGTTTCGCTAAGTTCTCACTAGCTTTATGCATATTAAGTTACATCTTGACTTAGTCAGTTTGGCTTAGTGGGTAGAGTGTCAGCCTTCGGACTGAAGGGTCCTGGGTTCGATTCCAGTAAAGGGCACATACCTCGGTTGCAGGCTCCTTCCCCACCTAGGCCTGGTTGGGGCTGGTGCAGAAGGCAACCAATCAATGTGTTTCTCTCACATAGATATTTCTCTCTGTCTTTCCCTCTCTCTTCCACTCTCTCTAAAAATCAATGGAAAAATATCCTCAAGTGAGGATTAAAAAAAAAAGTTACATCTCAATTGATAAGTTTAGAGGACACTATACAACATTGCCACCATCATTCTATCTTGCCAAGATTTATCTTAAGAATTTTAACCTCAGACAAAGTACCATCTGAATGATTTTTTCCCATCTGAATGATCTAATGGATTTATTTTTTCTTACACTTTATTTTAAAATATATTTTAAATATATTTTTATTGATTTCAGAGAGGAAGGGAGAGGCAGAGAGAGATAGAAACATCAATGATGAGAGAGAATCATTGATTGGCTGCCTCCTGCATGCCCCACACTGGAGATCAAGCCCACAACCCGGGCATGTGCCCTTTCCATGAATCAAATCATGACCTCCTGGTTCATAGGTCCATGCTCAACCACTGAGCCATGTCAGCAGGCGATTTAATGGATTTATATAGTTATCTACAATTATCTGGAAACTAAGCCTTTAATATCTTCTTAACTTATAATACTTAAAATATACATATTTGGTTGTTATAAATAGGAAAATATATGATTTTTACAAAGAACTTACTTGTTCAGGTCTCTTGCTATACCAAAGTCCCCAAGCTTTGCGACCACTCCATTCTTGCTAAGAAAAATGTTCTGTAAATGGAGAAAATGCTATATTGTTTGAGAGATTTCAAGAAAACAAAAGATCAGTTCTGTCCTTGTTCTCTCTCTGAGCTGTTACCTGTGTTTTTATGTCCCGGTGTAAGATCTTCCTGTCATGAATGTGTTTTAGTCCTAGAGAAATCTGCACAAACCAACTCAGGATCTGTAGAGGAAACATAAACAAAACTTGTGAATAGTCTGGTGGTCACTGAAGTATTTTCATGATATGCAAAAAGAGGGAAATATCATATTGATGTATGTGTGTTTCCATGAATGACACTAATAAGATATAAAACCTAAAAAAATGGAGGCGCAAAAAACAATCCAAACATGTTGGTATCAAAGCGAACTCCAAGACACAACAGACAAAAGAAAAAAAAAGCAAAAGAGAGAGGAGGCAGTTCACAATTTTCCTTTTTCTTAATAGGTTGCTAACCGCATCAGGGTAGTAGGCAAGCTGCCCTGTTTCTTGATAACCCTGGTGCCACTGGTTTTTCCTTTTCAGTGGAAGGAGTATGCCAAGAGCATAGAACGAAGGAGAAAGAAATGGATAATATGTGAGGTTATTACATTTTTTCATGAAATACCAATATATATGTACATAATATAAAAACAAAAAAAGTTACTTTTAAGCTTTTTAAGGCTTAATTTTCTTAGTCATGATTTTATTTACCTTAGCTGGCCATGAGCCTCTTTAGTAAAATGTGTTCTATGCCTATAGAGATTTATTTAAACTATCCTAAAATTTCATTCATACTTTGTTTACCAAATTATACAGAAAGAGAAAAACAATAGGAAAAAAAGCTATATTCCAGATACTACGATTCAGTTGTAATTTTAGTTCTCACCCAACAAAGGGAAACTTAGTACAAAATTTTGTAGAGAAAAGTATTTTTTATTAAATGTGGAAAAATATAATACCTAGATAGAAAGAAAGCAGGGTTTCTAAAAATATGAAATTTAATATACACTGTAAATAAGCATAGGAAAAACGCTTAGTGAGGTTTACAGAGGTTAGAGATATTAATTCATTAATCATTTGTACATTTTAAATGTTACATTTTAATTCGAGGAAGAAGTTATATGGGCTGATGCTCATAAATGCTAAAATAAAACAGAGAAGCAAGTGGCCTAAAGAAAGCTGTTGGGCCCTGTCTGCTGTGGCTCAGTTGGGTGCACTAAGAGGTCGCCGGTTTGATTCCTGCCTGGTCAGGGCACATGCCGGGGTTGGAGGCTTGATCCCCAGTGGAGGGTGTGCAAGGGGACAGCAGATGGATGTTTCATTCTCACACATCCATGTTTCTCTCTCCCTCTCTCTCTAAAAATCAATAAAATTCTTTAAAAAAAGAAAAAGGAAGAAAGCCGTTGGACCATTCCTGGGCACTAGTTGAGGCAATGGCCTTTCCCATCAGTCACACAGGCCTGATTGGGACTCTTCTCCACACACACACCTGTTTCCACCAGGAGTACAACTCCCCAGAAGTTTCTAAAGGAAACTCAGAATATAGTAGAAAAATGTGTTTGTGCAAAAAAGAAAATGGGAATCAAGGCCATTGTTCTTAACCAATGAAAGTAAATAGCCATTGCTAAGAAGAGCTTCTGTCCTCCCCAGCAAAGCGAGCACAGATGGTAACAGGAAGAAGAGTGAACCTATAAATATATCACATTTAAAATGGCCGAGGAATATCCATATTCAGGTTTTTTAGCTGTGAACATTTATTTCAGGGTCACCCTACATGAGACTGTCCAAAAATAAGATACAATATTTTCTCAAGCAAACTTCACTCTTAAAAATAGATTCAATTTAAGTTCAATTGCAAACATGTTCCAGACTAAATCTATCAAGAATATTGATCACTATTTTGTGATTTGAATTCTCTACCAGAAATCATGCTTCATCTAAACACAGTCTACTATTTATGGCATTATAAATGCAATGTCCCCATATAAATTAAAAGGGAAATTAGAAGCGTTTTTACCTGATCTTCACTAAATAACACTCCCCGTTGTCTATTGATTCTTTTCATGAGATCCCCTCCATCACAGTACTCCATCACAATGAACAGCCTATTGTTCTCTGTAAGAAAAGGCATCATTTGGTTCTGGAAGCATTTCAAATATTTACTAATCACTTGTCTTTCAAGTTCTAGAGCAGTGGTTCTCAACCTTCCCAATGCCGCGACCCTTTAATGTTGTGGTGACCCCCACCATCAAATTATTTTCGTTGCTACTTCATAACTGTAATTTTGCTACTGTTATGAATCATAATGTAAATATCGATATGCGGGATGTATTTTCATTGTTACAAATTGAACATATTAAAGCATAGTGATTAATCACAAAAACAGTATGTAATTATATATGTGTTTTCCGATGGTCTTAGGCGACCCCTGTGAAAGGGTCGTTCAACTCCAAAGTGGTCGCAACCCACAGGTTGAAAACCACTGTTCTAGAGGATGGAGAATATGACAGGAAAAAACATATAGAGTGTGTGTGTGTGTGTGTGTGTGTGTGTGTGTGTGTGTGTATATATATATATATATATATATATATATATATATATATAGTTAGCATCAAGATGGATTGAATTCTAATTTCACTTCACCACTTACATTTCTTAGCTCTGTGACTCTAAGCAAGTTATTTTAATTTCTCTGTGCTTAACTACCTCATCTATAAAATGGATATAATAATATAGAAATTCCTCTTAGGATTGCTGTAATGATTGAATGTCAGATGCTTAGAACAATGCTTGCACATAATGACATTTCAATAAATGTTAGCTATTATTATTAATACATTCCTGCAAGAGATTAGAAATCTGATATAAAATAGCAGCTGTCTTTCCCAACACCCCAGGAAGAATAAATAAACCCTTTTTTAATTTGGGTATAAACTTTTATTTATATGACACTTATTCAACCATGTTATTAAGTACAATAAAACTCTTCTAACTGACCTTTGTCTGGCCTTCTCACTAGATTAATGGGCACACTCTATCCACTATGCTCGCCCATTCAAGGTTACCACTGGTGGACTATTAGACTGTAGTACCCAGTTACCTCTGCTCCCACTGATCGAGATCATTATGCTTGTTCCGAAATCTGTTTATGCCCATTTCATTTGTAATTATTATAACTGATAAAACGTTAATGAGAAACAACAGATGTGATTATTTCTACACAAACTACATTGAATACTTTGGAGGACTCAGTAAAAGTGAATAGCTAAAAAAAAACCATTGACTTAAATGTTAGATGGGACAAGTGGAAAATAACTGGGGAAGCTTTAAAAGGATTATGCACACAGGGTACCTGTAAATTCTTACTCAACTGTAAAGAAAAGAAATTGGAAATTATAAGTGAGGGTAGCCTATGTAAAAAAGTGTTCAGTTTTCCAGTCAGAAGACTCATAATGTGCTCTTGCCTCATGCTTTTGCAGTGGCTATTCCTCTTGCCTAAAAAGCTCTTCTCCTGACATTCGCATGACTCTTCAAGTCTTTGTTCAATGTCACCTTCCCAAGAAGGCCTATCCTGACCATCCTATTTAAAATTGTTCCCTCCACTCCTGCCTCACCCTATCTTATTTTCCCACAGCACTTATCACCTTCTAACATACTATTTAAATTGTATTTATTATGTTTACATTTACTGTCTGTCTTTTCCCACCTTTCCCCCTAAAAGATGAGGTAATGAGGCACAGAGAAATTAAAGTAACTTGCTTAAAGTCACAGAGCTAAGAAATGTTAAGTGGTGAAGTGAGATTAGAATTCAGTCTATCTTGAATATATATATATATATATATATATTATATTCTCCATCTTCTAGAAGGTTCTAAGATTGCCCCAGTGTGCAAACCTCTATATCTCCTTTCCCTGGAGTGAGGACAGAAACTATAAATATAATGGGATATCACTCCCAGAATTATGTTAACAAAGGGAATTTTTGCTGATATAATAAAAGTTAGTAATTAGCTGATTTTGAGTTAATAGAAAAGATTATCCAGGTGGGCCTGACTTAATCACAGGAGCCATTTAAATGTGGGTTTGGGGTCAGAGGCAGAGGAAGTGAGAGATTCCAAGCAGGAGAGGATCTACTAAAGGGCCACCTAGCAGAAAAGAGGACTTGGCCTCTAGAAGCAGAGAACCACTTCCCAGGTAACGGCCAGCAAAAAAGCAGACATCTCAGCCCTACAATTACAGTGAAGGAATTCTTCCAGCAGGCTGAATAAGTGTGGAAGAGAACTATGAGCCTCAGATGAGATGGCAGCCCCAACTGACATCTTTTTTTTTTTTTAATATTTTATTTTCTGGAGAGTTCCTTTGAGAATGATAGGCTTGGGGAATTCTTTTTTTTTTTTTTAATATATTTTTATTGATTTCAGAGAGGAAGGGAGAGGGAGAGAGATAAAAATACCAATGAGGAGAGAGAATCATTGATCGGCTGCCTCCTGCACCCCCCACAGGGGGATTGAGCCCACAACTTGGGTATGTGCCTTGACTGGGAATCCAACCTGTGACCGACTGGTTCATAGGTCATGCTCAACCACTGAGCCACACTAGCCATGCCCAACTGACATCTTGATTCAATTATGTGAGACCCTCAGTAGAGAATTCAGCTAAGCCAAGCCCAGACTTCTGACCTAGAGAAACTGGATGATGCTAAGTGAGTGTTGGTGAAAGCCACTAAATTTGTGGTCATTGTTATTCAGCAGCAACAAACAGCAGTGTAGAAATTTTTGCCTATTTTGTTCACTGAGATATATCCTCAAGACCTAAAACATGCCTGACATATAATAGGTACTCGATAAATATTTACTGAAGGAATTTAAGCGGAATTAGTTTAGCCTGAAGAACATCTCACCACATTCTACTTATTTATCGTATATTCCTTCAAACCTGTGAAACTTCCATACTCTCTACCAATATTTAATGAACTAGAGCCAGAATTCTTGTGTTGAGAGATAAGTTGTCTGAGGGTAAGCAAAGGCTTTATCTACACTGTCTAGAAGCTGCTGTAAGGACTTCTAAAGCTTCCAGATAAGCTTGGAATTTCAAGATCCAACAATCTTCCAGGTAAACCCAAAGCATCACAGTAACTCTAGTTTTTCTAAACACAAGGATGCTCTAATTTAAAAAGAAAAAAAAGCTTTCATAAGAAAATGTAAGCTTATAATATAAACAAACTCAGCAGAGGTTAATTATACTGTAAAAATAACCTCTAATTTTATAACAGTATCCAGGGAAATACTGTCCTCAAATATCCATTTTGCATGGTATAAAGACATACTCTAATCTATTAAAGTGGTCCAGTCCATGCACTCAATTCAGCAAACATATATTGAACACCTACTCTGTGCTAGATGCTGAGGATCAAGTGGTGAGCAAAAGAAACCATTAAAAGGGAGACAAATATTAAACCAATTCATAATTTCTTATATAAATAGACATATGCATACAAGTACAAAGTGCTAGGCAAAATCAGGAAAGGGGGCTATTATTTGAGTTGTGATCTCAGAAAAGGCCCGAGGATGAGTAACAACGGCATGGGTCACAGTAACAACTCAAAGAATGAGGAAAGTAAAGATCACCTTATGGTGTTGGTATTAGGAATCAATGAACAGAAATGAAGGCACTTTAGTTAGTGGCTGCCCTTAAAAGTTTTTAATATAACTGAATTCCCTGTTCATGTGTACTGCTCAGCTCCTAGGAAGACCTCAGAAGAATTCTAAGAGTTCTTTTAAATATCCAGTTGTTGAAGAAGGTTGCATGCAGAGAACTAATTTGAATGCAGTAATTTTCATTTATAAGAAACACAATGTAAAAGCTCAAAATATAGTATCTATGTTTATTTCTTTATTTATTGATCTTTAACTCCTGATAGTGCTTGAAGATACTTAGGTAGCATTCCTGGTTCATTAAATACTTACAACCTGTGAATTTTAGCACTCTCAGTGCCAAGTGCAGATTTGGGGCATGCCCCATGGTGAACTTTGGCATGTACAGCCCTCAGACAGCCTATAAACAACTGGCACACTATATATGTGTTTACTGTCTGACTCTTCCCAATAGAATGCAAGCTCCATGAGGACATATGTTCAGCTGCTTTGTTCACTGCTCTATTCTTGGCACTAGAACAATGTAGTAAGCACTGGATAAACATTTGTTAAGTGAATGAATGATTTCTGACCACTGCTCTTTTCATGATTATTTGATTGCTTGTTTTGGGTTGTTCCTGCCTTTGAAATAGAATGATGGATGGTGATAGAATAGATCTTGTATTCAGGTGTGCAAATGAAGGAATTGCTTCCTTATAGTTTTCCTCTCTATTTTTGCCATTTGCTTGGCGATGGCGCATAACTATTTGGTGCCTCTCTGTAAGAAGACTGTACAGCCCCAACCATTGCCACAGGGTGCTCAGGGCCTCATGTGGGCAAAGTATCCCCTTCCCCCATCACTCCATTATCAGGGTTAACTGCATGGCTGCATTGCAACAGGAATGTGAATCCATAAGAAAAATGAAAGCCATGCCACATCCTAGCAAGACTCCAAGACTGATGATGTGGGGGTGCTTGTATCTTGCTCTTTTCTTTTGCTCAGAACAGTATGCTCCATATCCGGGCTGCTTATTCAGCCTGGACCCCAGAACTAAGGCCCCAGTCTCCCCAATTTGGCATGAGTGAGAGATAGATGTGTATTATTGTAGGTCACAGAAATTTGGGTGCTGTTCCTGCAGTAAAGCTAATATACCAATTATTAACTATTTGAGGGAGTAAGAATTAAGGATAAAAAAATTTGGGAAACCTGTCTACAAAAATTCACTAGAGAAGAAATAAAGATTATGTCTCTAATGACAATTTAAATAAATGGGAAAATGAGTCCATTCACAAAAACTAATCACAGTTCTCAGGAACATATCTTTTACAGAAGTCTATATGCTGATACTTTATTAAATACTTTAAGAATGCTACAAAGTCAAACCTTGAAATGAACTGAAGAAGGTTACAATGTTAGGATGTTTCATCTTTGCCAGAAGAATGACTTCTTTCTTTGAAGCTTCTTTTTCTTGGATGGGCATCTAAATTATATTAAGAGACAGAATAGTCTGTAAAGATAACTTGCTGTCAAGAACATGCTTCCTGCTCACTCCTATTGTAACAGTGGGAATTGTAACCCATCTCACCATTCTTTTGACATTGTTTCTGTAAATGCTATTCTGACTAACATGTAGCTTGTAGATAAACAGCATGTTTGTATAAGAATCCTAGGGACTAACTTCAGAAGATGCAGACTTCGACCTTCAGCCATCCCAGTTACAGGAGATTTGCTGACCTTCAACGGTAAAACCAGAATAATGAAGACCAGGATGATATACACCAAACCATCACTTGACCAGTTTCCAGATCCTTATTGGAGTGGACTGTACTGGTCTGCACATAGAGAACATTTCAACTCCCTCCCCTTGATCTCTTTGTTCTGCTTTCCCTCCCCCACCACATAAAAATCTTTGCCCGCAATGAGATTTTGAGATGGGCTTTTCAACAAGAGTCCCCCGCCTTCTCAGGTGTCTGGCACTTAAATAAACCACTTTCCTTTTTCACCAGCATCTGTCTCACAAGTTTGGTTTTCATGGCGGCAGGCAACCGAACCTTGGTTTCAGTTACACTATCTAAAACTCTCCAGGATTTCACTGGCTTTTAGTGGCACTTCTGAAACCAATCTCTCAACATCAGAAAACAAAATTTCTAGAATTAGCACTATATCTAATCAATGGTTTACCATTGAAAACCAAAAACAAAAAATAATGATTTCTGGTGAACTTTTGCTGTATTAAAATTTCAGTTGGATAAGAAAAAGCTGAGGGAGTTCATCACCACTAAACCAGTATTACAAGAAATGTTAAAAGGTTTCTTTAAGAAGAAGAAACTATAAATAAAATATCACAAAGAAAAAAATTTTCACTGACAAAGGCAAACACATAATAAAAGCAGTGGAACAACCAACACTAAAACTAGTACAAAAGTTAAGGATACACAAAACACACACAAAAGAAGTAAAAAAATAATGACAAAAACATAAATGTGAAGGAGGTGAGTAAAAACGGTAGTGATTCTAGAATGTTTTCAAACTTAAGCAAACATCACCTTAACATAGACTGCTAAAAACATAGTGTGGTATACAAGAAGCACATGGTGACCACAAATCAAAAATCTACAAGAGCCCTACCTGCTTTGGCTCAGTGGACAGGCAGGGGTGGGCAAACTTTTTGACTCGAGGGCCACAATGGGTTCTTAAACTGGACTCAGAAGAAGGAGCTATGGCCGTGTTTCCCGACGTTGCCATGTTAACACTGCTGCTGGTGAAAAAGTGGAGGGGAGAGCAAGAGAACCCTCCGCTCTTTCGGCTCCACGAGCCGGATAGAACAGCCGAACGGGCCGGATCCGGCCCGCGGGCCGTAGTTTGCCCACGGCTGGGATAGAGCATCAGCCTGTGGACTGAAGGGTCCTGGGTTCAATTCTGGTCAAGGATACATGCCTGGGTTGCGGGCTTGGTCCCCAGTAGGGGGTGTGCAGGAGGCAGCCAGTCAGTGGTTCTCTCTCATTGTTGATGTTTCTGTCTCTCTCTCCCTCTCCCTTCCTCTCTGAAATCAATGAAAATATGTATTTTTTTAAAAAAATCTACAAGAGATATACAAGAAATAAAGAGAAAGGAATCCAAATACAACACTTAGGTGAGTTAACAATGTAGAAGAGAAGAAAGCAAGAAAATAAGAAGAGAGGAGAGAACTAGAAGAACAATCAGAAAACAATTAATAAATGGCAATAACTACATACCTATAAATAATTACTTTAAATGTAAATGGATTAAGTGCTCCAATCAAAAGACAAATGGAGCCCTGGCCAGTGTTGTTAAGTGGTTAGAGCATCCAGCCCACACACAGAAGGGTTGCGGATTCAATTTCCAGTCGAGGGTTCACTCCCTGCCCCTGGTCTGGGCACAGGCAGGAGGTAGCCAGTAGCAACCAGTTGATGTATCTTTCTTATATCAATGTTTCTCTCTCTCTCTCTTCCTCTTTCTCTCTCTTCCCCTATCTACCTTCCACTCTTTCTGAAAAGCAATGGAAAAAAATATCCTCAGGTGAGGATTAAAAAACAAAAAGAAAAATGAATAAAGATGTGGTACTCAATATATAGTGAAATATTGCTCAGCCACAAAGAAAAATGAAATGTTACCATTTGTGACAACATGGATGGACCAAGAGGGTATTATGCTAAGTGAAATAAGCATCCATTCAGACAGAGAAAGACAAATACCATATCATTTAATTTATATGTGGAATCTAAAAATTAAATAAATGAACAAACAAAACAGAAATGAACTCAGGTACAGAGAACACACTGATGATTGTCATATGGGAGGGGTGTTGGGGGACTGGGTGAAAAAGGGGAAAGGATTAATTGGCAGTTCCAAAATAGTCTCAGGATGTAAAATACAGCTTCAGGAATATAGTCAATAATATTGTAATAACTATGCATGATGTCAGGTTGGTACTAGATTTATATGGTGATTACTTCATACATTATATAAATGTCTAACCACTATGTTGTACACCTGAAACCCATATAATATTAAATGTCAACTGTAATTGAAAAATAAAAAAAATGTTTTTAAAAAGTTCAGTTAGGTTGGTGAGACACTGTTAATTATTTAGGCATCTAAAGGAAAGTTACTTTGATAAAGAGAAACCAAGATGGCAGCATAGGTAAACACCTGAAATTGCTGCCTCGCACAACCACTTCAAAACTACAACTAAAGACAAAACAGACATCACCCAGAACCACAGGAAGGGTGGCTGAGTGGAAATTCTACAACTAGAAGGAAAGAGAAAAGCACACTGAGATTCAGGCGGTGCGGAAGTAAAGTGCAGAGGTACAGAGGCGCATGCGGAAAGGGCTGGCAGCTGAGGATGCCGGTGTCTTTTTCAATCGGGAGGGAGTCTCAAGCTCCCCACGGCCCTGACTCCAGTTCCGGGTGAGTCTCTGGGGACCCAGACTCATACGGGGAGAAACAGGACTGTCTGGCAGCAGGCGGAACTCAAGGGCAGCTTTCTCAGAGGTGCATGCAGCGATCACTGCGGCACACTGAGACCAGGGGGCCTCTTAGGGCAGGACTGAGGAGCAGCCATAGCTGTTTGCTCTGCCCTGTTGATTCCCTGAGACCCCGCCCCACCCAAGCTGTGAGCAGAGGCTTTTGCATATGAATGAGCTGGCCCTTTGAGATCTAAAATTACCTAACAAACTGCAACTGGGTCAGAGAGAACCAGAACATCCAAAAGAAGGCTCAAGGCCCCACAGCAGCTTGCATTGCTTCACAGCTGGGCCTCATCTGAGCACCTCCAAACCCCAAACAAGGAAGAGGAATCTACAGATCTCTCCGTAGCTCCTGCTGGGTAGCCTCAGGCAGAGGCTAAATTAGCACCTCCTTAGAGATCCAAGAGCCTGTGTACCTAGTGGTCAGAGTGGGACCATCCAGATTACAACTCCTCACATCCATAAGGGACACACTCAGGGGGCAGACTCAGTGAGCACCAAAGCCCCACTGAAGCAAGTCTTGCCCCAGAAGGGTGTCTTCAGCACAGAAGTTCTCCCACTGCAGACACAGCTGATTCTTACACCCAATTGGCCGGGAGGTCAATTCCTCCCAGTGATACCAACAACAATCAAGGCTTAACTACAATAAGACTGTGCACAAAGCCCACAAAGGGGTGCACCAAGAGTGTCACCTCAGGTAATTCGGGAGGCTGAGCCACTGGGCCCTATAGGACACCTAGCACACAAAGCCACTCTATTAACACAGGGAAGCAGCCAAAATGTGGAGACAAAGAAACAGATCACAAATGACTGAAATGGAGGAAAGCAAATGACTGGATATAGAGTTCAAAACCACGGTTATAAGGTTTTTCAAGAATTTTCTAGAAACCACCGATAAATTTAGTGAGACCCTTGAGGATATGAAAAAGGACCAACTAGAAATTAAGCATACACGGACTGAAATAAAGAATAATATACAGAGATCCAACAGCAGACTAGAGGATCCCAAGAATCAAGTCAAAGATTTGAAATATGAAGAAGCAAAAAATACCCAACCGAAAAAGAAAAAAGAAAAAAGAATCCAAAAATATGAAGATAGTGTAAGGAGACTCTGGGACAACTTCAAGCGTACCAACATCCGAATTATAGGGGTGTCAGAAGAAGAGAGAGAGCAAGATATTGAAAACCTATTTGAAGAAATAATGACAGAAAACTTCCCCTACATGGTGAAAGAAATAGACTTACAAGTCCAGGAAGTGCAGAGAACCCCAAACCAAAGGAATCTAAAGAGAACCACACCAAGACACATCATAATTAAAATGCCAAGGGCAAAAGACAAAGAGAGAATATTGAAAGCAGCAAGAGAAAAAAAGTCAGTTACCTACAATGGAGTACCCATATGATTGTCAGCTGATTTCTCAACAGAAACCATGCAGGCCAGAAGGGAGTGGCAAGAAATATTCAAAGTGATGAATACCAAGAACCTACAACCAAGATTACTTTATCCAGCAAAGCTATCATTCAGAATTGAAGGTCAGATAAAGAGCTTCACTGATAAGAAAAAGCTAAAGGAGTTCATCACCACCAAACCAGTATTATATGAAAGGCTGAAAGGTATTCTTTAAGAAGAGGAAGAAGAAAAAAGGTAAAGATAAAAATTATGAACAACAATTACATATCTATCAACAAGTGAATCTAAAAATCAAGTGAATAAAAAATCTGATGAACAGAGTAAACTGGTGAATATAATAGAATCAGGGGCATAGAAAGGGAGTGGACTGAGAGGAACCAAGATGGCAGCATAAGGTACAAACCTGTATGTGCTGCCCCCCGACAACAACATTCAAACTACAACTATAAGACAAAACAGCTATCATCCAGAACCACGGGAAAGCTGACCGAGTGGAAGTTGTACAACTAGAAGGAAAGAAAAAAGCACATTGAGACCAAGTAGGAGGTGCAGAGACACCAAGAACAGAGGTACAGAGGTGTGTGCGAGGCGGCTGCACCTGGATGCGTGTTTTTTTTCAATCGGAAGGGGTACAAGCTCTTGAATGCACTGAACTCATTTACGGTGAGACTCTGGGGTCCCAGACTCCTACTGGGATAAACTGGACTATCTTACAACAGGTCGGAAAGCGAGGGTGACTTTCTCACAGAGCTGCTTGCAGGGATCATTGTTGCTGTGGGGGCGCGGGACTCAGGGACGCAGAGACACGGAGTCTGCAGAGACAGCTGAGGACAGCCATTGCTGTTTGCTCCATCCTGGAGATTCTCTGAGACCCCGCCCCACTCAATTTACATCCCCACCCAAATGGTGCGCGCTGCACAAAGCAATCACCTGCGCTTTTGCAGCCTAACAAATTGCAGCTGGGTCAGAGAGCTCCAAAACTTCCAAACTACAAACAAAGAGGAGAAATCTGATGATATTGCTGTAGCTCCTGCTGGATGGACTCACACAGTGGTTGACTTGGAGATCCAGGAGCCAGGGTACTCCTGGTCAGCTACCAGATTTCAACTCCTCACATCCATAAGGGACACACTGAAGAAGCAGACTCAGTGAGCACCAAAGCCCCACTGAAGCAAGTCCTACCCCATAAGGGTGTCTCCAGCACAGCAGATCTTCCACTGTAGACACAGTGGGTCCTCGCAGTCAGCCAAAAATGTGAAGACAAAGAAACATGTCATAAATGAAAGAAATGGAGGAAAGCAAACTAATGGAGGACATAGAGTTCAAAACCACAGTTATAAGGTTACTCAAGAATCTTCTACAAACCTCCGAGGAACTTAGTGAGACCTTCAAGGATCTTAATGAGAATGCCAAAAAATGGAAAAGGACCAGTCAGAAATTAAACATACATTGACTGAAATGAAAAATAATATATAGAGATCCAACAGCAGACCAGAGGACCCCAAGAATCAAGCCAAAGATTTGAAATATGAAGAAGCAAAAAACACCCATCCAGAAAAGCAAAATGAAAAAAGAATCCAAAAATATGAAGATAGTGTAAGGAGCCTCTGGGACAACTTCAAATGTACCAACATCCGAATTATCAGGGTGCCAGAAGAAGAGAGCAAGATACTGAAAGCCTATTAGAAAAAATCATGACAGAAAACTTCCCCAACCTGATGAAAGAAATAGACTTACAAGTCCAGGAAGCGAAGAGAACCCCAAACAAAAGGAATCCAAAGAGGACCACACCAAGACACATCATAATTAAAATGCCAAGAGCTAAAAACAAAGAGAGAATCTTAAAAGCAGCAAGAGAAAAACAGTTAGTTACCTACAAGGGAGTACCCATACGACTGTCAGCTGATTTCTCAACAGAAACCATGCAGGCCAGAAGGGAGTGGCAAGAAATATTCAAAGTGATGAATAGCAAGAACCTACAACCAAGATTACTCTACCCAGCAAAGCTACCATGTAGAATTGAAGGTCAGATAAAGAGCTTCACAGACAAGAAAAAGCTAAAGGAGTTCATCACCACCAAACTAGGATTATATGAAATGCTGAAGGATATTCTTTAAGAAGAGGAAGAAGAAGAAAAGGTAAAGATAAAAATTATGAACAACAAAGTGACAACAAATAAATATCTATCAACAAGTGAACCTAAAAATTAAGTCAGAATAAACTGGTGAATATAATAGAAGCAGGGGCATAGAAAGGGAGTGGACTGATAATTCTTGTGGGGAAGGAGGTTTGGGAGGTGCGGGAAGAGACTGGAAAAAAATCTTACACTTATGGATGAGGACAGTGGCAGGGGGTAAGGGCATGGGGTGGGGTGGGAACCAGGTGGAGGGGGAATGGGGGAGGGGGGAAGAGGAACATCTGTAATAATCTGAACAATAAAGATTAATTAAAAAACAAAACAAAACAAAAAAAAAGAAAGGGAGTGGCCTGACAATTCTCGGTGGGGAAAGGGGTGTGGGGGTGGGGGAAGAGACTGGACAAAAATGGTGCACCTGTGGATGAGGACAGTGAGGGCGGGTAAGGGCAGAGGGTGGGGTGGGAACTGGGTGGAGGGGAGTTATGGGGGGAGAAAAGAGGAACAACTGTAATAATCTGAACAATAAAGATTTATTTTAAAAAAATAAAGGAAAGTTACTTTAATATTTATCTTTCAGCTAAGAAATTCTTTATAAATATGCAATAGTTCAGCAGCAATCACCACTGAGAAGAAACAAAATATATAAAATATGAAAATGTGTCATATACCGCAAAAATCAGATCAGTAAAGTTCTTTATTAAGATTACCATGTTTTTCATTCACATAAAAATTGTCTCTTGTGACTTCCTTTATTTTTTAATCCTCACCTCCTGAGGTTATGTTTATTGATTTTAGAGAGAGAGCGGAAGCGGAGGAAGAGAGAGACATCAATGTGAGAAACATCAATCTGTTGCCTGTCATATGCACCCCAACCTAGAATTGAACCTGAAACCTTGGTATGTGTCCTGACTGGGAATCAAACCCGTAACCTTTTGGTGTATGGGACAATGTTCCAACCAACTCAGCCACCTAGCCAAGGTGTGACTTCTTTTATACTTACTGTATTTTCTTATTATTCCATTAATCATCTATGGACAGCACTTTTCAAATGTTTTAGTGCCAATGGCAGTAGTCATACCTCATTTCCACCATTTCATCCTCATCTTGGCACTTTGCTAACTTGTCATTTCTACCCTGGTTATCAGCCCAGCTGCCCCACTTTCTGGCCTCCATGAATCACCTGTTCCTCTCCACTGCTCCCGTTGTAATGTTCTTTATCATTGGCTCACACATAATGTATGTGTGTTCCCAATTTCTCACCCTCACTTAGGAATAATTTTTTTTAGTATATCTGCTGCCGAAGCGAGCACAGGAATAATTTTTTTTAATTAACATTCTCAATCCCAGCTATACTGCCTCCTATCTATGTATCCTTCAGTAAGCTATTTAACCCTCTAAGCTTAGGTATTTTTCACCCCAATTTAAAAGCTTCTGCACAGCAAAAGAAACCAGCATAAAATTGGAAAGGAAACCCTCTGCATGGGTATTAAACTGATGTAGGGGAATCGTAGTAGGATAGTAAGAAGCTAGGAAAATCCCTGGACAAATGGAATGGGGAAACTGAGACAAGAAAATTAAACAAGATCAAACATTTTGAGCAGCTTGTGAATCACAAGACCTTATCTACCCCAACCAAGGACACTTGAGAGAAATGGTTTTATACCTTCCTCCCTAACTAGAAAATACATAGTTTAAATCAACCTGACCTGGGAAAATAGAGAAAAAAAAATACCCAGTTAATGCCATTTGTGCCAGCTAAACCCAAGGACAGGTGAATAAATTGTTGGGGAATAATAAGTTGGGGAATAAATAACAAAAACCCCCATCAAAGCCAGACAGACCTGAGATAAAAGTAAAACAGTAAAACAGACCAAAGAATAACCCCAAACTCCCCCTATTCACTCATTTTGATGCATCAGCATATTAAAAGTACACCTAGAAAGCTGATGAATATTCTACTAAAACCCTCCCCTAAGATTCTTGCCTGCAGAAAAAAGAAGAAAAAAAAAAGATAAAAAGCCCACAGGACAAAGACTCAATGCAGCTCGCTCTAGAGCATCCCATGCACCTTCCCAGGGTCCCCACGAGACTTGCAGCCAGGGGAGCAGTGGGCAGTGGCAGTTCCACCAGGGCTCACCCCTGATCCTGTCTCCAAGGCCCCCTTTTTCTCTGACTTCCCAATGAGCTAAAGCAGCCCCACCTTGGCTCATTTATTTCCAATAACATTTCTAGAGAGTTAACGCAGAGCACTGCCTAGGCTTTCCCCTGTTGTTTCTCCTACCCCAGTTTCTTCCTTTGTTTCACTGTCCCCAGCATTAATAAACACACTCCCTATAAAACCCATCTGGACTCGTGTTGCAAAATCTTTCCTACACAAAGTCAAGAACCACACACTACAGGAGGCCTGAGGCAGACCTGCTCCCGGCCGGCCCCTGTCCCGTAACAGAATCACTTAGTAAGTTGCATAAATGTCTAATCTATCTACATAAATGTACATCTAAAACTAATATAATATTGGATGTCAACTGTAATTAAAAAATAAAAAATAATTTTAAAAAAGGAGTCCAAAACACGCCACAACGTCAATAAATTCTCAAAACTAATACTAAATACTAAGTAATGTATTTAAATGAAAAAAGAAAGAAAATATTAGTTTTTTGGTACTTGTAACAAAATAAGCAATTTAAGTGTGGGGTCTAGAGTTTACTGAGTAGAGAGGCATTGGAAAGTTGAGAAGTTCTCAAGAAAAGAAGTAATAAAAAAACTGTTATAAGACAGTAAGGAGCCAGGAAAATTCCAGGGCAAGATAAATTTGCCAGGTGCTTCTCATGAATTCAGGGAAGGCCACAACAAAATAAAAAGAGGGACTTTGAGAATTAATCTGCCCCAAAATATTCAGCAGAGGAATTCTGAAACCTATAGACAGGGTATATAATGCCTCAAACCCCCACGCCACTCACTCTTCCAATGAGCTGAGAGCCCGTCTGCGCCTCATAAACCAAATGTAAAGATTTGCTTGCCTTGCTTCTTTAATAAAGATGCTTTCATTTCTTTAATAAAATTGGCTTAATCACAATGCAACCAAGGTCTCCCATATACATTCATTTATACGAGAGAAGATAAGAATCAAGGTTGGAATCCTTCCAACTCAGGGGGCTGTTAGGTAACACCTCTCTGGTGTCTGAGAAGTGCCTCTCACAAAACTACATTAGAGTAAAAAGGAAGAAAGAGATAATAAGTATTAATACTGCGACACAGATGTTGCTAGGCAAACCTGATAACATAAACAAGTATGGGAAAGTGAGAATAATAAGGCCTACTATAACATTCTACCTATTTATGGCAGGGAGATAAAGGTTGTTCATGAATAAAAGGATGAAAAAAACATCAGTGCTATATTATTATAAAAATAAAGTAAACGTTTGATGATCTATATGCAAGAATGGGAGAGATATTATGAAATGCATTAATACAGATGTCCCCCCAAAATGTATACACACTTTAACAGTGCTCAATTCTGAAAATGAAATGTATTTTAATAAATACCGCCTTTATAATTAAGTGTGTGTATACATTATTTTGGGACACTCTATACATATTTTTTGCACAGGATTTGTTAGATAGGACAGGGATCTCAAGGTCTGAGCAGTTCTTACAAAATGCTGTTCTTGCTAAATGTTAAAATGTAGCACAGTATTTTGCAGAGGCAGCTGTAACTTGACCAGAACCCAACAGATAGTTTAGCCAACTGCCAAGAAGAAATCAACCTGTAATTGGCCAAATAGTATATATAAATAATGGCTAGGCCTCCCCTCCAGGACACAGAGCTGTGGACGTGAACCCGTCTCCTTGCTGCAAGTAAATAAAACACCCTAAGGACAACCATACCTTGTTCTCGAACAGAGCACTCCAGGAGGCAAACCTTGAGTTTGGGTAACAGATTCACATCCCAAATAGTTTTTTCTTTACTTAAAATTAAAATGGTTTTATACTAATAGTATTCATGCTATTAAATAAATTAAATAAATTTAAGAATTTTCAGCCAAACCGGTTTGGCTCAGTGGATAGAGCGTTGGCCTGCAGACTGAAGGGTCCCAGGTTCGATTCTGGTCAAGGGCATGTACCTTGGCTGCGGGCACATCCCAGTAGGGGGCGTGCAGGAGGCAGCTGATCGATCTCTCTCATTGATGTTTCTAGCTCTCTGTCCCTCTCCCTTCTTCTCTGTGAAAAATCAATAAAATGTTAAAAAAAAAAAAAGAATTTTCTTTAATTGTTAAACTCTGTCATTACTGGAGTTAAATTTGGCCAATACAAATCTATTAACAAGTTTAATTATGAAGTTAAATAGTCTTAAGTATGATGTATGGTACACCTACATATAAATGAAAATTGAGCACAAGGACAATTTACTATGGGAGCTGTACTGGAAGATTTATGAAAGCATGTGAAATTGCACCTGAAACTGTGTTGTTAGTGAATATACTAAATTTATTGTACTTGATGAATGAATGTAATTAATCTAGTCAAAGTTAGTTTGATTTAAATGTCTAAACAATGTCTCTCTTTTTAATTTGTATTTTGTACTATTTATTGGGGGTATTCTTAGACTGTAGGAGTTACAATCAATGTGTGATTTTATTTTATAGAATCATATAATATGATGTTAATTTTTATAAGTGATATTTAGATAATTCTAACAACAGTATATTTGACAATCTATTAAATGTTTTGCATTGGAAAAATGGTTTTATTCTTCTTAAATATGCACTAGCTTAACAACAGAACTGAAAGTATCTATACATTTAATCATTTACCCAGTAAGAATTTACTGAATACCTGCTGATATAAAGTATTATTAGGTGCTGTGTGGAATATCAAGACATATGAGATATGGATTCTGCCTGCAAAAAACACACAACTTAAGAAGAGGGAGAAGACACAAAATAAACAGCTAAAGCACATCAAAGTGAAAGGTACTTTACGGACAAAATAGGCAGGTTTAGGGAGTCTTAGGAATAAGGAGGGTCCATGGGGGAGGAATGCATAGGTGAGGGCTTGGAGCCACCAGAAGGCATACATTCACAGAGAATAGAAAAGTGCCACAGGATAAGAGGAGAGAAAGGCATACATTCACAGGGGATAAAGAAAAGTCACAGAGTATGGGGGAAAAGGAAACATCTTCCCAGAGGACAGAGAAATGTGGACAGATGCTGGAAAGAGGGAAACACATTCACAGGAGATAGAGGAATGTTGCAAGATAAGAGGGAGAGGAAGAGAGGGGCACCCTGTGGGTTTTGGACTTTGAAGCTGATATTCTGCAAAAGAGTGGCCAATTAGAAAAGCACGGGGCCATAAAATGGGGAAGGGGTCCAATTAGAAGGGAGCATGAAGAGACAAAGAACTACAGCATTTAGAAGCCTTAGAAAAAGGGGCTTAGTGGGTTACCCTCTTGGGAACCCCTCCCTACATGGGAGTCTGTATTTGCTTCCAATAAGTTTCCACCCTTTTACTAACAAGTCTTTTTAGTCAGAGAATTTTATTCTTCAGACTTCGTGAGGCAAGAACCCACAAGGGAGAGATCCACTCCCTGAACCCCACATTTCAAAAGTATAAAGCAATCAGTATCACAACAGCAGTACTTTAAAAAGCTATGGAGTTTACAGAGAAAGAGAGATTAGTGTTTAGAGTGGGAAGGCCCTGGAAAGTATCCTGGAGCGGAGGCTTGGACAAGTGGAACCTTGACGGCTGGAGATGGGCAGGCAAAGATCTTCTTGGAAGTAAGAACCCCAGTGGAAGAGCAAAGAAGCTGGAGTGAAAAGGATTTGTTATGTGAAAAAACAGAAGAGCACATGAAAGGGAGATTGGAAATGGAATTTGGGAACAAATTAGAGAGGGTGTCAAGACTACTCTGAAGAATGAAACTGTATAAAAGTACAAGGCAAAAATTACTAATAATCCCACATTCCACCTAGAAAATCACAAGCATGTCTTTTTCTCTTTTTATGTATGTGTGTGTGTGTGGAGAGAGAGAGAAAATATTTTTACAAAGATTGCATTATTCTACACATAGTATTTTCTCAATTAGTAAAAGTTGTATTTTCCACGTCGATACTTCACCTACAACATCACTTCTAAGAACCTCTTAGATTTATATAAATTATTTAATCAATCCCCTACTGTTGGACATTTGAAATGTTTCATAACTGTCTGTACATCTCTGGATATTTCCTTGGAATAAACTCCCAAAAGTAGAACTAATGGATCCTAGCAAGTGTGCTTTTAACCTTTTCTTTTTCAAAATGAAGTTGGTTTTTTCTGCTTATACAAATAATGCAATTCATAATTTTAAAAACATAATATATATTCCATATTAAACTTCAGACAGTACAGAAAGAATGACAGAGATGAAATCCTAATACACACACACACACACACACACAACTTGTTGTGGCCTGATAATTTTTCATCTTTACAACATATTGTGGACCTTACTCCTTGTCTGTAATACAGACAGGGAATGGTTCCTTCCAAGGCTTTGATACATTTGGATAAATTCCCCTCAGGGTGCTACCAATCTGTTAGGACTGTAGAGCAATATAATCCTTATTGGCCATTTGCAAGCTTCCTGCCACAGAAGAACAAAAGACCCGGAAAAACTTCCTAGACACTAAGAGTCAGACCATATAAGGAATTGAAACTGTCCTGATGGCACACTTGCATTCCACCTGCATTCCAAGCTCACCAGCTCAGTCCCCAAACTCACTAAGATCAAGTTTCCCACCAACCCAGCGACTGCATGTAAGGATGAAACTCTAGCTCCTGGGTGCTATCATCATGGACCCAATGTCCCCTAGGCTTGGTGCTGTGCAGCCCTTCCCTTTGGATGTCCTATCCCCCACCCCTTCCCTTAAATAAATTCAATTTTACTTTAATCACTGTCTGAGATGGCTACTTAGCCTACCCGTGCACCACCATGCTAACCCACCGTGTTCACCTTTCACAATCTACCTTCCCATCAGTAGAATAAGAGTGACTGCTTCCTCCCATTTTTATATTCTTTTCAGTCCTCCCCAAATGCATAAACAAAAGGTGACATTTATTGATTTATTTACATTAAGTAGTTTACAAATTAATTTGAAATTGTTATGGGTTATGTCTTCAGTTATGGGTTTTATTTTGTTTTTTATTTATAAAAAACTAGCACCTTTTAGTCAATACTTGCAAATATGTTTTATATTTTGTGAATTTCCTTTCAATTTATTCATGGCGGTTTTTTTGTCACACAGAAGCTTTGTATCTTTAAGTAGTCAAACTCAGCCATCTTTTCCTTTATGATTTCTGTCCCAGTGAAGGTTTGGGGACATAACTGGAGCATTATCAAAATTGTGCTATATGAAAGCTGGAGCCTTGAGAAAGCTACTGACTGATCCAAGGAACCCAGGAACAAAAGGAATTCAAAGTCAAGGAAGAGAAAGAGTCAACAGTATTTAACAAGAAATTTCATCTGGAAACGTTACAGGGCAGTGAGAAGCTAGGAAAATTCCAGGGTAAGTGGAATAGGGAAACTAAGACAAGAATGTTAAAACAAGGCCAAACCGTGTGAACAATTTGCAACCAGCTTATAAACTGCAAGACTGCAAGCCCTTACCTTTCCCAAGGACAGCTTGAAAGCAAATGGTTAATGACTCTCCAACTAAAAAATGCAGGAAAGGGGAGGGAGGAGTAAAAGGGCTGTTTTATTTTATTATTTTTTAAATATATTTTTATTGATTTCAGAGAGGAGGGGAGAGAGGTAAAAAATAACAATTATAAGAGAGAATCATTGATCAGCTGCCTTCTGCAAACACACATTAGGGATCAAGCACACAACATGGACATGTACCCTAACCAGGAATGGAACTGTAACCTCCTGGTTCATAAGTTGATGCTCAACCACTGAGCCACGCCGGCCAGGCAGGGCTGTTTTATTTTTTACTCCCTAAACAGAGAAGCCAGCAGTTTCAAGGTTGGCAAGATAAAATTGCCAGGTACTTCTCATGAATTCTGGGAAGGCCACAACAAAGTAAAAAGGGACCTTGAGAATTAATCTGTACCAAGATATTCAGCAGAGGAATTTAAAAATCTATAGGCAGGAGGGTATATAATGCTGTGAATCCCCACCCAATTCACTCCTCATATTAGCTAAGTGATGCCCATCTGTGCTCTGAGCCAGATGAAATAGATTTGCTTGCCTTGCTTCTTTAATAAATTTGATTGTTTTAATTGCTTTAATAATTGGCTTTATCACAATGCAATTAGGGTCCCTCATTTAAATTTGGGAGGCTGTCAGATAACAGCTTTTCTGGTGTTTTGGGTGCCTGTAAAGAGAAAAAATTCACAGATGACCCCAAGGTTTGAATCTGGATATCATAAGGACATTGATGTCATTAACACAGTGAAGCACACAGCAGATGAAGTGGGTCTGCTTAGAAAAATGAGAAATTTCTACTTTGTTTGGGGTATTTTTGTGGTCCCTTCCAAGATAGTCCTCAATGATCTTCACCCTTAATTCTTGATGCAAGATAATAAATGTTTATTGTTTAAGTCACTAAATTTGAGGCAATATGTTATACAATAGATTACTAAAAGAGATATGACTTGAAGGTATCTAGCTGGCAGATGAAATGCAGAGCTAGGGCGCTAGAAGGTATCAGGGCTGGAGAGAGGGTTTTAAGAGTGATCTGCTTAGTGGTCACAATTGAAGTGAGGTGGTTATACAAAGTACAGAGAAATGATGATACCATTGTAATAAGTTGGTTATTAATTAACAGGAAAGGTGCAAAGGGGAGGCCAGATAATATAGGCCTGCCATTTGTTCAAGAAAGCTGCAGTTTAACACTCTCCACGTCTGTTTCCCATAGATCCTGGGGGAAGTGACTGGACAAAGGAAGATTAGATGCATGCCCAGTAAGCCTAGGTGACATAGAGAGGGTGCCTGCCTGTCGGTCATTCCTAGGAACAGGGCACTGGACAGAGTAGGCATACAGACATGGCCACCACTGCAGGTGCAGGAAAACTTGATATTTAAGCTCCTAAATAAAGAGCTTCTCTCTCATCTGCTTGCCCACGCACCTTGCTCTCTGGTTGTGCTCCCCCGCATTCGCCCACATGGCCAGGTGGGCCACACACATGGACTAATGGGCTACAACTAGCTTGATGCTACATCGGACCCAGCTCCACCAGGGAACAGCAATTCTGAACACTGGCTTTGCTTTTAGCTCTGCTGGATTCCCAGCTGGACCTTTTCCAGGACTGGTTTGAGGGAAATGGGACTTTGGAAAATAAGGGATATAACTCCACGAAAATATAGCTTTCTACCACATCTCATCCTCCCCTGGGGGCCTCCAGAAATTCTTATTCCCGTGGCGCCCAAGAACTCCACTTCCACTAGCAATGGAGAAATTCCACCTGCGCAATTCTCCAATAACAATGAGAGTCAACAAAGGATATATAGAAGGTGAGTAGACAGAGAGGCCTGAGAAAAAGTAGTCAGATAAACAAGGAAGTGAGCAGAATAATGTCATAAAAGGAAGCACTGACAGACACTAGAAGAAGAGGACATTAGTAGAAGTAAACCATCGATCCATGAAAGGGGCCCTATTTTGGTAAATAAAGCATTCTCTTGGAAGTTAATCATCTATACTTTCAGCTTTGATGTAAGTTTGGTTAGTCCTCTCTTTTTTTCTTTTTTGCAATTTTTTAAACTGTGATAAAATAAATATGACAAAATTTATAACATTTTAACCATTTTTAGGTGTCCAAATCAGTGGCATTATTGCCATTGTGCAGCTTGAGTAGTCCATTTTGCAGACATTTTTCTGCTGCTCTCATTTAGAAATCCTCTAGAACAGGGCTGGGGAACCTTTTTTCTGCCAAGTGTCATTTGGATATTTATAACATCATTCATGGGCCATACAAAATTATCAACTTAAAAATTAGCCTGCTACATTTGGTCAAACATTTAATTAACTCACCCCTAATGTCTCGGCAGGGCCAGACCGAATGATTTCGAGGACCTCACACAGTGCACTGGCAAAACAGAAGTCAGCAATAGAGGAAGGCAGTACCTCATGGGCCTTGCAGGCCACCCCAAGAGGTGCCATAGGAGCCAAGGTGATGTGGATTCTTTTCTTTTCATTCTTGATTTCTTTTTCATATATATATAGTTATAGTTATAGTTATAGTTATAGTTATAGTTATAGTTATAGTTATAGTTATAGTTATAGTTATAGTTATAGTTATTGTTATTGATTTCAGAGACGAAGGGAGAGGTAGAGAGAGATAAAAATATCAATGATGAAAGAAAATCATTGCTCGGCAGCCTCCTGCATGCCTCATACTGGGGATTGAGCCTGAAACCTGGGCATGTGCCCTGACAGGGGGAATCGAACTGTGACCTCCTGGTTTATAGGTCAGTGCTCAACCACTGAGCAACACTTATTTTTTAAAATAAGATTATTGGTTGCTATTTGGACAATGGATTTATGAGGTGGAGCGAACAAGAGTCAACTAGCTCATACTTGCAAAAAAAAGACCTCAAAAAAGTGTTTCCTTTAAATATTGGATTAAAAGCCAGCTGAATAGACCACTGAATATAAATAGGAATTTGAATTTCTTAGTTTTACCTTTGCAAAATTGATCTCTTTTATAACACAGTGCTTGCTATCTGATTTCCCTTTGGCCAAGTATGCTTTCCCAAAGGCACCTTCCCCAATGACCTTAATCACATCATATTTATCCATGGTTTCCAATGCATGAAGTTTCCTGAAATTAGAGAAATGAAATTTTATTGCACCTTTTTCATAAACATTAACAAAGTCAGAAAATTGACCACTAAAATGTAAAAGCACTCATTTTGCTAAAACTTTCCTTCGGACCTCAACCAAGACAGTCAAATAACTTTCCAGGTGGCCACAGGTAACAACCAAAATGAGACGGAGCTTCCTGGTGGGCTCCAGAGGTCAGACTTGGGTTGTTGCTCAGCTTTGGAACACTCTAGTGAGCGTGGGCATTATCGCCTCTATAAAGCAGGAGTGTTCCTATGCCTGCGGAATTTACAATCCAGCTTTTCTCAGTAATGAAGTACTGCCCCTTAGGGGACATTTTGGAAATTTATGGCGTTTGGTGGGTTTTTTTTGGTGGGTTTTTTTCGTGGTTTTTGTTTTGTTTTGGTTTGGGGGTTTTTCGTTTTGTTTTTTTCTGTTCCCCTTGGAGATGGAGAGGCACCGTTTTGTGTGTGTGTGTGTGTGTGTGTGTGTGTGTGTGTGTGTGTGTGTGTGTTTCTGTTCTCCTCAGAGATGGAGAGGCACCGAGGAATTTAGAAGCAGTTAGGGAGTGGGACACTAAGATTCCGAAATACAAGGGATGGTCCGGACAATAAAGGATTATCCCGAGGCCCTACATTAGAAAGTCTCCCACACATTCATGTCCGTGGAAAAATCCGCATATCTGCAGCAAGAACCCAACTCTATTTTACATATGAATACAAAGCAATTTTTACACAGTTTTAATGAACAATTTTCGAGGGATGCAACTACACGCAAATCAAGGCTTAACTGCACTTTGTTTTGTTTGGAAGTTTATCCAAGAACTCTTCACCGTTTTGGGGGGTGTTTTTTGGAAAGTCACGCCCCCACTGGCCTCTGCTAGTAGCTGAAACCATCGCGGTCAGGTGACTCCCTGGCAGGGTGTGGGCACCTGGCTACAGCAGTACGTTCCAGTGTAGCAGCAACAAGCATTTACAGATGGAAATATTTTATTATAAATTGTTTCCTTGCATTTCCCCTTTATACTTCAGTTAGGGTCTAATGTTGACTTCTTAAAACTGAATGAGCAGGCTGGTTATTTTTTTAAACCATTTTTTAAAGTTGATTTTCAGAAAGAGGAAGGAGGGGAGAGAGAGAGAAACATTGATGTGAGAGAAACATCCATCAGCTGCCTCTCACCTGTGAGGACCTGGGATCCTACCTGAAACCTGGGTGGTTGCTCTGACCTGGAATCAAACCCGCCACCTTTTGGTGTAGGGAGGACGCTCCAACCAACTGAGCCACACCGGCCAGGGCGCTTATGCGCTAGAGCAGCGGTTCTCAACCTGTGGGTCGCAACCCATTGGGGATCGCCTAAGACCATCGGAAAACACATATATAATTACATATTGTTTTTGTGATTAATCACTATGCTTTAATTATGTCCAATTTGTAACAATGAAAATACATCCTGCATATCAGATATTTACATGACGATTCACAACAGTAGCAAAATTACAGTTATGAAGTAGCAACGAAAATAATTTTATGGTTGGGGGTCACCACAACATGAGGAACTGTATTAAAGGGTCGCGGCACTAGGAAGGTTGAGAACCACTGCTCTAGAGTAACTTTGTCAGGGTAGGGAGGGGGTAGATTGGACGTGATGGGGCACCAGCTCCGCACCCACAGGAAGCTGCGGGCTCCCGAATTTTGAGGGAAGCAGATAGGGAATCCAAACTCAAGGGCAGCAGCGCGGGAACTACGGGCCCCTGACGCTCCCAAGGTGGCACCAGGGGGTGAAAGCCCCAGATTTTGGGGAAAATCCTCCTTTAGGAACACTCCGGAAGGAATTGAGTGCGCTGCGCATTGCCATGGAGACCGACGCACAGGAGACCGCTCCTCTGCCGCCTGGTCTCCTGGGGTATGAGCTCCATTCCTTTCCCTGAGGATCCCAGAGCCCTGGGGAGCAGCCCGGGGTAAGGACTAGGGGGCCCGCCCGCCGCATACCTGCTCCCGGGCTGCGCGGGGCGAGGGAAGCCTCCCGGCGGACTGCGTCCCGGCCGCTGGGCGGAGCCGCGCGGGGGCGGGGCGGGGACCCGGCCGGGAGACGGGGGTTCCACCGTCCACCCGGAGGAGGGCTCAGCGGCCAGCGAGTTTGGAGACCTAGCGTGTCACCTCCGGTTGCCTTAAGTCGGAACTCCTTTGCTAACACTCAGCAAGCACACGGTTCCGGTTCTCGCTTTCGGCGTACCAGATTCTTTGCACACATTATCTCTATTCTTTACAATAACCCAGCAGAGTAGTGGACGCCCAGTTTTACAAATGGGCTAAATTGAGACAGGAAGTTTCTTGTGCAAGGTCTCAAATCCTGTCGAGATGGACACTTGGAATGGAATCCTACCATTCAGTCCACAGCCGGCGGCCTCCCTTGGGGTCCTCTTAGAAAATTGGCTGCTGCTCCCTTCCCCTTCCCCTCCACTATTCCTCATTTCAGATTGCACATTAAGCTGCTAAAACGATTCATTACATGTTCAGTAATTGAGAAGGATGTAATTACCAGCAACTATAAATACTGACACAAGTAAAACATACAAATGGAATCCAGATACCATGGCAATTTGAAACCCACCATTATCTATTAAAAATAATAAATACAAAAGCTCGGCAGTTTTTCGGCCTGTGACGTGTAGCATGGGGCCAATTCAGGATCTTGAGCTGAGTTGGGGTGGGGGGTAGTTGGGGCTGCTGGAGTTATTGTCACCGCTTCCAGTTTGATCATTTGCAATGTCAGGCTTTGATAACTTAAACATGGATTTCTACCAGACAAGTTACAGCATCGATGACCGGTCACAGCAGTCCTATGACTATGGAGGAAGGGATTGAGTGCGCTGCGCATTGCCATGGAGTGTCTGGCTGTGACTACTCGCAAGGTCCGTATGTCCCTCCAGACGTGATGCGGCCGCAGCAGCCATACGCCAGGCAGATTCCCAGCCAGCTCAGGCATATACTCCAACTGCTCCTCAGCCATTCCATGGAAACGGCTTTGAGGATGAACCACTTTTATTGGAAGAATTAGGTATCAATTTTGACCACATCTGGCAAAAAAAATACTAACAGTGTTACACCCATTAAAAGTAGCAGATGGCAGCATCGTGAATGAGGCCCATCTGGCAGGAACCATGGTGTTTTGCTTTGCCTTTGGAGTCATATTGTTACTGCCTGGCAAAATCCAGTTTGGTTATGTATATGGGATCAGTACAATTGAATGTCTAGGAATGCTTTATTAAACTTAATGAGTATGATAGGTATTTCATTTGGTTGTGTGGGAAGTGTCCTTAGATATTGTCTTCATCCGTGATCCTACTTTTCAGTGTCGTGGTGATATTTTCTTTGCAATAAATGGTAGGAATCATTCTCACTGCTGGAATTACTGGATGGTGTGGTTTTTCTCCAAACCTTTCATTTTTCTGCTTTCAAAATTTTTTATTTCTGCATTAGCCATGGAAGGAAAGCAACTTCCAATAGCATATCTCTGTGCTTTGTTATATGAAATCTTTGCCCTAATTTCCATTTTGTTTTTTTTAAATGTTTTTATTGATTTTAGAGAGAAGGGAGGGAGGGAGGGAACGAGGGAGAGAGGGAGGGAAAGAGGGAAGGAGGGAGGGAGGGAGGGAGGGACATTGATGTGAGAGAAATATCGATCAGTTGCCTCCCATACGCAACCCAACCAGGGATCAAACCCGCAACTGGGGCATGTGCCCTGACCAGGAAGGAATCCAACCAATGACCTTTTGGTGCACCTGACAATGCTCAACCAACTGCACCACACCAGCCAGGGCTTATTTCCATATTTTTGAACTGAATTTATCTGGGATGCAAACATAATTGGGCCAAATATACAAAAAGAACCTCAAACTCTTAAATAGGACAAGCAAACTGCTGCATTGCAACTCTCATGCAGATCTAACATTTGACTATTGGAACAGTGGAAGTAAAGATGTATCTTTTGTTCATTTTTATAGAACTTTTGAATACTACATTGGATTTACCTACAGATTCGCTTTAAGTGCTTGTGCTTACACAAATAAGAAATGCTATTTCTGTCCTGTTCCTGCAGCCTTTGAAAACCCTTTTACTTGCAAATTATACTGTTTTGACATATTTTTATCAACTGTGGAAACTAACTTCAGAGCTGATAATCTTTCTTTTTAAAAAATATGTTTTTACTGATTTCAGAGAGCAGAAGGGAGAGGGGGAGAGAGATAGAAACATCAATTGGCTGCCCCCCAAAGTAGGGATTCAGCCCGCAACTTGGGCATGTGCCCTGACCAGAATCGAACCAGCAATCGAACCATGTCCTGGTGCATGGGACAGCACTCAACCAACTGAACCACTCTGGCCAGGCTTATAATCTTTCTTAAAACAACCCAGTCATGACTGAAGTTTCCAATTCTTTCACTGAGTTAAGACCTACTCCTTTAAGTAGTAGTGTGGGTGTTTCTTCAGGAAACTTAACAGTCATTTTTATTTTTTTTCTTTCTTTAGATATCCCAGAAGAAACTGAAGAAACAAAAACTTATGGCTCGGGAGTAAATTAAGCATAAAGTAAATAGTAATAAAAGTAAAAGCAGAAAAACAAAACAAACAACCCAGTCATAATAAAGAAGATACAGACTTATTGCTGATATATTTTCCCAAGGAATTAGGGAAGAAAATCGCTTGTGTTCTCAAGTCAGATGCACTCAAGTCAAGCAAAAAAGTGATCCCAATGTAGAGTTTATGAGTTTACACTTAAAAAAATTTGACATCCCTTTAAATTACCTCATGGAATTTTTGCTAAAAGTCAGTGATACAGAAGTTCACAGTCTACCTTATTACAGACATGAAATGGCACTTGTTTCAGTATCGTTAACTAAACCATAGTGACCTAGACTGACCACATTAATGCTCATAGTTAGTTGGATCTCTATGTTTCCCAGAAAAAAAGAAAATCACTAACCTTTTTAGAGAAAACAAATTTAAATATCACAATTTCAGTATAGCGATTATCAATGTAAAGTGCATTTGATGCTTATTAAAATTTTTTCCAATTAATTAAAAAAGTAAACTCTTCTTTAAGAATCAGAAAATTTATATTATTCCTTTTTCTCCCTGAACTCTTATCTCCTCCATGTAATGTTTTTCATGCTTAAAAATCTTATTGATGCCAGCACCGGTTTGGCTCAGTGGATAGAGTGTCAGCATGCAGACTGAAGGGTCCCGGGTTCGATTCCGGTCAAGGGCATGTACCTTGGTTGCGGGCACATCCCCAGTGGGGAGTGTGCAGGAGGCAGCTGGTCGATGTTTCTCTCTCATCGATGTTTCTAACTCTCTATCCCTCTCCCTTCCTCTCTGTAAAAAATCAATAAAATATATTTTTTTAAAAAAATCATATTTATCACCCTATTATAAAAATGGAAATTACTTTTTCCTGATATAGGCTTTTTACTGGATTATTAAAATTATTAGTAGTACATCATTGATCAAAATAAAATAAATTACATTGATAAATACTTAATTATAAAAAGTAAAACTGTATCAGACATTCATCTCTTAAAGACTTGAATGGACTTTCTTCTTCCTCCCTCCCAATTAGTTCAGTTAGTATCTATAGAAGAATGCTAACTTTTTGCTGGACTAGACAAGGTTTAACATTGATTCTCTTCTGTTTTTCTCTTTTTAAAGCTGTAAGTGCTGAGAAACCACATTCATATAAGTAAATAGAATTGGAAGTTTTGTTAAAGGAGTCTCTCAATTCTTGTCTAGCTGTATGTCAAGAATCATATAGCAATTTATCACTAAAAATGGTCTCTAACCATTGAGTCTCTTGAAATTTCATTAAAAGCAAAACCTTGCAAACCATCTGACTTTCAAAAGGATTTGTCATTCAATCAAGATTCATTCAATATCTCAAAAACTATACATAATTTCAAGTTCCCTCTGTTTGATGGTTTTGGAAATGTTTACACACTGGAGTACTATGGAAGCTGAATATCTGCAAATATATTTAAAATTATCTCTACCTACCTTAACTTTTGAAATCCTCAAGAATGGTGAAAAAAAAAAGAAGCTAACCTAAGTAACTTTAAGAAATGGTATTTTGACTGGAATTGTAAAGCTAAAGACAATAAGAACAATACATAAAATCTATTATAGTTGGTATATTTGTTTCTCACAGGAGTATGGGTTAATAATTTAGAAACTGCTTTACATGTATACTGATGTTGAACAACTAACTGGATGGTGGATGGTACAAGCGAGGTTTCTTTATTCTTTCTTTCTTTTCTTTTCTTTTTAATTGATTTCAGAGAGGAAGGGAGAGGGAGAGAGAGATAGAAACATCAATGATGAGAGAGAATCATTGATCGGCTGCCTCCTGCACGCCCCCTACTGGGGATCGAGCCTGCAACCCATCTGATATGATGTGATGGGAAAAGCACTTCACTTCTATGATAATCTTCCCCCAAACCTTTAAGCTCAGTCTCATTATGAAAAAAACATCAGACAAACCCAATCTGAGGAACATCCTACAAAATGCCTAACCAGTACTCCTCAAAGATCTCAAGGTCCTGAGAAATAAGGAAAGACAGAGAGACTGTCAGAGACCAGAGGAGACTAAGGCTGACTAAATGTTGAAATAGAAATAAACTGTGAGGGGTGAAGTTCTGTACCAGTTTTTGTATGTTAAGATAAAAACATGTTTAATTTTTTTTTTACAAAATATGTTTTTTATTGATTTGAGAGAGAGAGGGAGAGGGAGAGGGAGAGAAACAGTGATGACAGGGAAACATCAATCGGCCTCGTCCTACATGCCCCCTACTGGGGACCAAGCCTGCAATCCAGGCATGTGCCCTGACAGGGAATCAAATCAGGATCTCTCCGTGCATGGGATGACACTCAACCAACTGAGCCACATGGGTCAGGGCAAAATGTTTAAATCAGATGTATGTATTCCATATTTCAGCAGAACCTTAATAATGATCCTACTGTAGTTTCACTATCTTTTTCCTCCTGTTCTTCACTTGAGCATTGTTCCCTATACCAGGTCAGGCATATGCTGTTCCTACACTTGCCCCTGTGGAATCCCCAGAGAAGAAGCTGTTTCTTCTTTAGTAAAATATTTTTTAAAATATATTTTCATTGATTTCAGAGAGGAAGGGAGAAAGAGAGAGATCGAAACATCCATGATGAGAGAGAACCATTGATTGGCTGCCTCCTGCACACCACCAACTGGGGATCGAGCCCACAATCCAGGCATGTGCCCTTGACCAGAATCGAACCCGGGACCCTTCAGTCCACAGGCTAATGCTCTATCCACTGAGCCAACCCAGCCAGGGCTTTAGTAAAATATCCTTACCCCGCTAACTGATCATGGATTTAATGACAGGACCCAGCACAGTGTGTCATGGTGACCCATATATGTTGGGATCCTGCTCCTTCCATTAGTTCCACAATATTCTAATTTCTGATACTTTCCATATTGATTCCTCATCGTTGGCCCTATTCCTTTCTCCTGTACAGGACTGACAACTTCTGAAAAGATACGTAACCCTTTCCACTCCTCCCAGGGTGGATCATCTGAACTAGGTTCTTTTGTGTATCCTGTGAGGGGCTATATTTAAGGATAGACGGTAGTAAAGATCACGAAAGATCATTGATCACTACCAAGAGAGTCTTATTGAAAAATTGCACACATTATTATGTTATAATTAAATATATTTAGATCCTAAAATCTTTAGGAAATGTAAAAAGAGCTACATAGTAATAACAGAAATCATAACAATGCAAATAATAACATTATAGGTTGCTCTCATGCTCCATGGTCAGCATCCCTATGAGATAGGCATTATTAACCTCATGCTATAGTTAAGGAAATTCGGGCCCAAAGAGGTTAAGTAATTTCCCACAATCACACAAATAATGAGCATCCAATTTCTGTTCTATCTAACTGCAAAGCCTGAAGCTCACACCCATAATTCTACACCTTCTTCTTTGCGTTAAAAAACGCACAAGAATTGTAGATTTTTAAACAAATCAGGAACAATTTTAAATATCCACAGCACCCCTAGCCCATTCTGTTTCCAAGGGAAAATACACATTCCGTTAGCTAATATCGAAACATTAATTCCTCACTTTAAACATCTATTCAATGTGACTAAGGAACATTTCCTTGGGCATCAGTCACCAGATGCTCCTTGCCAGCCAGCTCGCTGCTTCAGTTCTGACACCCAATCAAAGTTGTTGTCTTCCTCCTCAAAGTCCCTGTGAAAAAATGATATGGATATTAAGCCTCCATGTTAGGGGTATGGCAAGTATTTGTTGATGGGTTCAAAGCAGAACAACACCATAACAATATTCACATTTTTAAAAAATGAGCTCCAAGGCAACTGAACACAGAAAAAAAATTGGTTAGTGCTTTCAAAAGAACACTTCTTTCACTCTTTCACTAATATTTTCAATAGAAAATATATTAAAAAACAATAAATCCAATCTGAACAATTTTAAACATTTGGCTCAGTCAGGAATTAGTAATTACCGTTATGCATTACCCACCTCAGATAAAAGATCAAGTTATAAATATTCATTTATGGTGTAAAATGATATAACCAGCTCCTGTTAAACCTGACATTATTAAGGTTAATTACACACACACACACACACACACACACACACACACACACCCCACAACTAAAGCTTTTTGGTACAGCACAACGTACGTGTCCTCCTCATCCAGTCTAGGCTCGAGTCTCTCTGGATCCAAAATGACAGAATCGTAACCTCCGTCAACACTGTCTGATGCTTCAGTTTCTTCAGACAGGGGACCTTTCAAGCAGAACCCTTCTGAACCTTCAGAGGAATATTAACAGAAATCATGTGGATTTAAACAGTATTTATTCATTTCCTCATATTGGACTAAAAGCCTCCAAAAGTTTGCTGGCTAGTTGAGGACAATCCCATGTTCTATATTTCTTCTGCAGTGCCTCCCGCCATTACCCAGCATGATTTCTGGCATAAAACAGGCCCAGTAAGCATCAGTATATATATTAACTTTAACAACACTATTTTCTTAGCCCTTGCCAGGTAGCTCAGTTGGGTAGAGCATCGTCCCACTACACCAAGGTTGCAGGTTCAAGCATGTGCCCATTTAGGGCACATACAAGAATCAACCAATGAAAGTATAAAGTGGAACAACAAATCAATATTTCTCTCTCTTTCTCTCTCTCAAATCTATAAATAAAAAAAATTTTTTTTAATGCTACTTTCACCCTACTGGGTTTGATTCTCAGTCAAGGCCATGTACCTGAGTTGCAGACTTAGTCCCCAGCCCCAGTCGAGAGGCAACCAATCAATGTGTCTCTTACACATCAATGTTTCTCTCTCTCTCTCTCTCTCTCTCTCTCTCTCTCCCCCCCCCCCCTTCCTTCCACTCTCTCTAAAAATCAATGGAAAAATATCCTTGGTGAGGATTAACAACAACAACAAAAATATTACTTTCTTCAAAATAAAATATTCAGAATATAATTAAACCCTCAAATATAACAACTTATATTAAAGCATTAAAAGTTATCCTTGGGTAGTCAGATTATAGTTTTTACTGTGATGAAGTCTGAACTGTAAAGCCACCAGTATACTTGCACAGAAAAAATGAGCTACTTTGAAAAGAAAGCAGTCACAAATAAGCAAACAACTGAGTAAATAGGAATAATATAGTTCTATGGGAAATTTTAATTATAGCTTAAGACTATCTAGAAAAGATTTAAGAAAACCTAAAACTATAATGCTATGTATGTGATTTCATAACTTGAAAATAAAAGGATTTCTGGGAGGTGAAAATGGGGAGTTATTGTTTAACTAGAGGCCTCATGCACAAAATTCATGCACAGGGGCGGGGTCCCCCTCAGCCCAGCCTGCACCCTCTCCATTCTGGGACCCCTTGGGGGATGTCTGACTGCCGGTTTAGGACAGTTGGACATCCCTCTCACAATCCTGGACCGCTGGCTCCTAATCGCTCACCTGCCTGTCTGCCTGCTTGCCCCTAACTGCCCCCTGCTGCCAACCAGGTCACCCCCAACTGCCCCCTCCCTGCTGGCTTTGTCGCTCCTAACTGCCCCCTCTGCCAGCCTGGTCACCCCTAACTGCCCCCCCTGCCGGCCTGGTTGCCCCCAACTGCCCCCCCCACCAGCTTAGTCACTCCTCACTGCCCCCCTGCCAGCCTAATTGCCCCCAACTGCCCCCCTTCTGGCTTGGTCACCCCCAACTGCCCCTCCCCCCCGCTGGCCTGGTCGCCCTATGAAGCCTGCTGTTCAGTCGTTTGGTCGTCCCTCACTAACCCCCCTGCTGGCCTGGTTGCCCTATGAAGCCTGCTGTTCAGTCGTTTGGTTGTCCCTCACTAACCCCCCTGCTGGCCTGGTCGTAGGCAGCCATCTTGTGAGGGTGTGCGGGTTAATTTGCATATTACCTCTTTATTATATAGGATGGGCACAGAGTTTCAGTTTTGGAAAATGGGAAAAGTTCTAGAGCTGGATGGTGGTGATGGCTGCACAACAATGTAAATGTATTTAATGCCCCTAACTGTACACTTAAAAATGGTCAAAATGGTAAATTTATGTAATGTCTATCTCACCACAATTAAAAAGAATGCCAAAGGGTTTCCATGATTACATAACAGACATAAATTACCTGGTCTATATATTGTGTATGTTTGAAATGCCAAGTTGAGATCAGCATTCTTAAGGATGTTCAACAAGGTTTCAGGAGTCTCTTTGAGCCACTGCTTACGGCTATTATTTCCACTGTACTTTATTACAGAACCACCTAGTTGTGAAAAGGTAAAAATTAGGGTCAAATAAAAAATATTTTTAGCACATTATCTTCCAGATCATATTTCAAGTAAAATTAATTATATTTTATTTTCTACTAAAATCTATTTCAGTCACGAATGACACCAAATAACCTTTACAGAAGGACATGTTTAAAAAATATCTAGCCCATTAAACAACTATTAGAAAATGTTCCATAATAATAGTAATCTGGCTACTAACCTCTATCATCCTCTGTGGTTAAACTGGAGGCAAGTATGGATGCATTTTCCAAAGCTGCAAGCGCTGTAGTGCACACATGTTTCTCCCACTGTCGCCTGAGAGGACTTGGTGAACCAGCTTTCCTATGATGGACTGATTTACCATGTGGTTTTAAATTGTAAAAAAGGACTGCTGAGCATATTCTTTTTATTTATTTACCTATTTCTAGACATGTCTTTCTCTAACAATAAACAGAAATATTTCTTTTTTCTTTCAAACTCAGATCTAACATGTTCTTCAAGTCTAGGTAGTAAAGGAAATGAAAAAAATCCAGATGAAAAAACAAAACAAATCATTAAGGTGAATTTAAAAAAATAATATGTATATATTTATATATTATACTCTGTACAAGAATGAAGCCCTGAGAAGACTTAGATACACACTGAATGCCATGCTTTTTATGGTGGAGAGCATAACAAATATTAGTTTTTCTAAAGGCTCTTATCCTATACTAGAGACCCGATGCACAAAATTCATGCAGAGTAGGCCTTCCTTCCCCCAGCTGCCGGCACCAGCTTCCCTCTGGCACCTGGGACCCGGGCTTCCCTCCAGCACCGGGACCTGGGCTTCCCTTGCAGCCCCGGCTTCATCCAGAAGGTTGTCTGGAAGGATGTCGGTCTAATTAGCATATTACGCTTTTATTATTATAGATAATAAAAGGCTAATGTGCAAATCGACCAAACAGTGGAATGACTGTTCCCTATGATGCACACTGACCATGAGGGGGCAGACACTCAACGCAGGAGCTGCCCCTGGTGGTCAGGGCGTTCCCACAAGGGGAGCGCCACTCAGCCAGAAGCCAGGCTCATGGCTGGCGAGCACAGTGGTGGTGGCAGGAGCCTCTCCCGCCTCTGCGGCAGCGCTAAGGATGTCCGACTGCTGGCTTAGGCTCACTCCCCATGGGAGCTCCCGGACTTTGAGAGGGCACAGGCTGGGCTGAGGGATTCCCCCTCCCCCCAAGTGCACGAATTTCATGCACCGGGCCTCTAGTTAATAAATACTATTCTCTCTTTTTTTATGGATAAATAAGACACTTTTGAAATAAATTACTGGATTAGCAAATACAAATCTGCATGTGTCCACTTGTTTGAAACCTATGACCTAGTAATGCAAAAACTGGTCCCCCTTCTACTAGTATATTTCCCAGTCCCTGACTTACACAATGATCAGAATGTGAATAACTTACCTTTCTCTTCTCTGTTTACTCTCCTCGGTGCACTTGCCACTGAATTTTTATTAGTGCTTTCTAAATCAGGGTGGCTACATTTTCTGCCTTGTTCTTCCCCTTGCTTAAAGGAGATTAAAAATTCAGATTAGTTAAAAAAAATTCAGATTAAACAATGCTTGAATTGCTATAAAAAGGTAAATAAACAACTATACAAAGTCAGCTATTTTAATTTTAAATAAACATTAATGAATTAAAGACATTAATAATTATAGAACCCTACACACCAGATTATATTAAAAATAATATACATCCATATATGTATATTAAGTCAGGCACTACTAGCTATTAATATCATTCATTACAAATATAAAGAGGATATATAAAATGACAGGTATTTGAGATCTTTTTTTAAAGTCCTTTTTAAAAAATGTTTTTTATTTTTTAGAGAGATAGAGAAACATCGACTGGTTGCCTGCACCCCAACCAGAGACAGACCCGCAAACTGGGCATATGCCCTGATCAGGAATCAAACCGGCAACCTTTTGGTGCACAGAATGAGCCATTCTGGCCAGGGTTTGAGAGGTCTTTGTAGAGGAAATAAGTAATAAAAAATTTTTAATATGGTTTGCTATATTGGGCTTTTCATGCTGGAAATACCAAAATGAGATATTTTTATAAAGTTGCTACATATGGCCAAAATGTTCCCATTTAATTCAGTATTTTTCCAAATTACCTAAGCTCTTGATTTCATGAAGCAACACACTAGCTAGTCTTTAAATCTGAATGTATTTTGAGAAGAAATACATATCCAGTGCCTTGACAGTCTCCAAAACACAGGTTCTCAATGATTTGTTGAATGAGTCAATAAATTAAAAGTAGGCTGTAGCTGACACCTTATTTTATTTCTGTACAATGGTTCCCAAACTTGTCTCCCCACACATCTAGGGGGTATGATTTCAAAGGTCCCTCCCATAGACAAAGATGTCAAAATCTTGGGAGGTGGTTGTGATGAGCGGTTTTTAAAAGCTGCCAGGGATTCCCATCTTCCATCTCTACTGAGAGTCACTGCCCAATAGACAGCAGCGTCTAACACCACTCCTGGCCCAGCAACACTCAGCTCTGCCTACATGCCCACCTCACCTTGTGGCCTATCCAGGGCTCTCTTTCTCCCTCAATTTTTCTGTTACTTGACTTACTTTATGGCTCTTTCTCCCTTTTCATTTTGTGAAAACACATCGACTTAACACCTACTCTAAGTGGTATTAAAATCACAGTGGTGGCTGCCTGGGATGAGAGCCAGGATCATTTATAAAGGGCCACAAGAAAGCTTTTTTAGGGACATGGGATTTCTTTACCTTGACTGTGGTGGTTGTTATATGACTGTATAAAATTACCAACATTCATCAAACTACATGCAAAAAGTAAGTAAATTTTATTGCATGCAAATTATGCCTCAATAAAGCTGGAAAGAATAGATATTACCATGCAGAGGGGAAAAAAGTACAGAGGCAGGATTTATTCCATGTGTAGCAACATAATGGTGGGATGTTGTTATTATTTACAATCTAAGGTTCATTAAAAAAATTTATAAGTTTACTTATTAGCACATTCCATAAATAGAATAATTTGTTATTAGTACATCTTTTCCTTTTTGAGTTAAAAAGATTAAAATGCTGAAGAAAGAAAAACATTATCAGCAGGACACAATTTACTGAGAGGGCTGTGACAATACTAGGAAGTGAATCGGCTGTTGCTATGCAAGACTTTACTGCAGCTTTCCTGTAAAAGCTGCCTAGGGCTAAACAAGACAAACAGAACCTTAAATGCCAGGCTGAAAAATGTTGCCTTGGTTCATGGGATAATAAGGAGGTACTAAAAGGTTTTTAACAGAAAAATGTGCATATCAAAATAATGATCTAAATAAAAAAGAAAAATTCTGACACATGCTATAACATGGGTGAACCTAAAAAATATGGCCCAGCCGGTGTGGCTCAGTGGTTGAGCGTTGACCTATAAATCAGGAAGTGACAGTTCAATTCCTGGACGGGACACATGTCTGGGTTTCGGGCTCCATCCCCAGTAGGGGCATGCAAGAGGCAGCCAATCAATGATTCTCTTTCATCATTGATGTTTCTATCTCTCTCTCCCTTTCTCTCTCTGAAATCAATAAAAACATATTTCTTTTAAAAGGTACCAACAGTTACTTAAAAATATACATATTATGCTAAGCAAAAGAAGCCAGACATAAAAGGACAAATCTTGTACGATTCCACTTACATGAAATATCTAGAATAGGCAAATTATGTCAGAGAGACAGAAAGTAGAACAGAGGTTCCCAGGGACTGGGGTGGGCATGGGGGTGAGGAAGGAATGGGGAGTTATTATTTAATAAGTACAGAGTTTCTGTTTGGAATGAAAAAGTATTGAAAACAGATAGTGCTGCTAAATTTTGTGAATGTAATTAATGCAACTGAATTGTATTTGTAAAAGTGACCGAAATAGTAAACTTTATGTTATAAATATATTTTGCCACAATAAAAAACAAACCAAAAGTCAGGCTAAAACAAGATTTTCATGACTTAAGCTAGACAAAGTTCTCTCACATCCATACTGGAACCACTTGTCATCAATAATTAAAAATGAAAAAACAAACAAAATAAATGGTAATTTAAAGTGGCTCAGCTGGCAATAGTACAGGACAATAGCTACCAATTGCTTCACATGCCAAAAGATGACAAATTATTAAACTGGAGGGACCAGGTCAGTCTTCCAAATATTCCACAGTATCTAATGATACCAGGTATCCAGGAAATGGTTGTTTCATAAATTTAATTTTAAAGCACTTACCACTGTGCTTGCTTCTTTTTCCAAAGCGATCTTGATTCTGCTGGAGTCTGCTTAAAGAGAAAAAAGAAAAAGAGAAAGCACATAAAGGCTCACATTACTAGCTCCTAATGTGATATGCATAAAGCCTGAGACAAATTAAGTTTTTAAAGTCAAACAACCAAAGCATTAGCCTGATTGGTGATTAACAAGCTTTAGCCATCTAGTAATACATCTCACCTGCTTTTTGCTGTTTTATTCCTAAAGGTGACATCTGAAAGTTGACATCTATATTTAGTTAAGCCAACCCATTTAATCACGAAGAGGTAAGATACTCTGCATACTCAGAAGGTCATTATCACCTTCAGTCCAAGCTAGCTATAGTCTGTGCTTTTGCCCACAGCTGTGGTAGCAGGTGGAATAGGTGTCCTTCACCAGGGACCAGCAGCCGGAGAGAGCACTCTGGCAACTGATCCCTTTGGTAAGGATGGTGCCTTCCTGATTTTCCTCTGACAGAGGCCAGCAGTCCATGTTCCTCATTCATTCAACCTTTTAAAGACTTGATATTGAGCATCTACTGTATAATGACAGGCACTGAGGATACAACAATGAGGAAATGAGACATGGTCCCTGCCCTCACAGATCTTTCACTGTTTTAGTCTATCTACAGAATAGATGGGAGATACCACTAGACATATGGCCCCAACGTGGTGGTACCTCTCTGCTGGCTTAGTTCTCTCTTTTTAGGAATTGTAAAACTACATTTTACCAAACTATCTTGAAACTTTTCTTTGACTATTTTTGTTGTGGTTGTTGCCCATCATTTTATTTTATTTTATTTACTAGAGACCCAGTGCATGAAAATTCATGCACTGGAGGGGGTCCCTCAGCTTGGCCTGCCCCCTCTCACAGTCCAGGAGCCCTCAGGGGTGGGAGGTGACTCAGCGATCAGGGGACGGCAACACCCCCTATCACACCTCTGCTGCTGCCACTGCTGGCAGCACAAGCCTCAGCCGGCCCTGGTTACCTGAGCCTTGGGTGGCCCTGGGCGGCTGGGCAGCTGTCATCCAAGGCTTGCCTGCACCTCAGGCCGGCCCTGGGCTGCTGGGGGGCTGAGGGAACTGGGGGACTCCAGAGACAGACACGCGGAGTGGCCCAGCCTTGCCACACACCTGCCGCCCCAGTGGGGCTGAGGGGACTGGGTGCTGCCATCTTCTGGTTTTGGGAGCCGCCATCTTAGAGGGCTGGGCAGTTAATTAGCATATTCCCTCCTTATTGGCTGTGGGCACCGCCATCTTTGAGGGCTGGGCAGTTAATTAGCATATTCCCTCCTTATTGGCTGTGAGCACTGCCATCTTTGCGACAACATAAGGGTCAATTAGCATATTCCCTCTTTATTAGATAGGATTTTTTTAATTTACTAAATTTTTTTTGGTGAAATATATTTTCATTGATTTCAGAGAGGAAGGGAGAGGGAGAGAGAAACAGAAACATCAATGATGTGAGAGAATCATTGACTGGCTGCCTCCTGCACACCCCACATTGGGGATCAAGCTCACAACCCAGGCATGTGCCCTGACCAGGAATTGAACCATGACCTCCTGGTTCATAGGTCCATGTTCAACCACTGAGTCATGCCAGCCAGGCAGCCCAGCATTTTAAAACGAATTTCCTACTACCCTGGGATGTGAACAAAAGCTACAAAACAGTACCTAAAGTAAAATTAACTGAAACTGCTGAAGCAAAAGTAAGTGGCTACCTCTTAAGTAATGGTGAAAAGGCTGAATTATAAGGCTGAAGGTTTACATCACTAGAAGGGTTTATATCCTTACAAAAATAACATTTAAAATTTAACTTTAAGAAAACAGTATAGTTTCCAAAGTCTTTCTTTTGCAGTATCTAACACTAAGATAACACGCATCAAATAGTGGACATTTCGCAGCATGTCCTGTCCTTATAGTGGATGACCTGATGCTTAACTCTTCTCTCTTACTCTGGTCAGATCTATTATCTTTGTTGGATCTTTTCAGGAGGAAGATCTGAGTTACTAGCGACAAATGAAAAAAATGGCTTTGAAAAAATTAAGAGATGACAACTTTCAAAGGGACAATAAATTATATTTAAAATCTGCTCAGGATTTACTATAGATGTATGAAATTTTTGAGCAGCTATTATGTAAACAGTTCCAACTTTTGTACAGCTTTTTTTGTTTGTTTGATTTTTAAATATATTGTTATTGATTTCAGAGAGGAAGGGGAGGGAGAGAGAAACAAACATCAATGATGAGAGAGTCACTGATTGGCTGCCTCCTGCATGCCCCCTACTGGGGAATCAAACCTGGGAATCAAACTGTGACCTCCTGGTTCATTGGTAGATGCTCAACCACGTAACCACACTGGCCAGGCTGTAAACCCTTGTTTTTAAAATTTTGTTTACAAGATGGTTCTTTGGGATATAATTTCTGATAAGATTAACATTATATTTTCATAGTTAAATTCCTAGGCTATCCATCCCACAGAAGCTTTCTACCTTACCCAAAACAAACCAGACTAAGTATGGTACCAATGATAAAACAGAAAACAATCTTCACATCACTAAAATCTCCAAACTAAGCTTTTGGATCCCTGGCAAATTAAATATATAAGATTCAGTACAGAATTATGTCTTAAGTAACAGAAAGAAAATTTTGATCTGAGGAGTATCTCTGAAAAACATCTCTAATAACTTGAAGATTTCATTTTTCTTTTTTGTTACACTACATTTAGAAAGCACACTTGACAAAAAAATAAGCTTTCTTAAATTCTTACCCTTTTTTCTTGGTGTACTATGCTTAGATTTTTTGGTTTCTTCTAATACCTGCTCTCCAAATTCTGTGATGATCTAAAAATTTAAAGCAGAGAATTTAAAAATATACACTACCCTTTTTTTTAGACACTGTCATATCATTTAATTATCAGCATTCTTCCCCAAAATAATATTGAACATTGAAAAGTAAAAATGCTGTTTAAAACATATATAATTTAGACACACAGACAAACAGACACTTATATATGTCTAGAAAAAGATTTGGGCCCTGGCCAGGTAGCTCAGTTGATTACAGTGTCATCCTGAGGTGCCAAGGTTTCAGCTTGGATCTCCAGTCAGGGCACAAGCAGGAAGCAACCAATGAATGCATAAGTAAGTAGCACAACAAATCGACGTTTCTCTCTCTCTCTCTCTCTCTCTCTCTCCTTCTTTTCCTCTCTCTAAAGATAAATAAAGATAAAGAAAGAAAAAGATCTGAAAGGATATACAAAACTATACCTGTGATTACCCTTGGGAACCAGCATTATGGAAGGGGAAGAGGAGGGAAAGGAAGTTTTAACTTTTAATTTTTTTTATGCACATCTACATTTGAGTTTTTACAAGCATGTATTCGTGTTTAAATATAACAAACATTTGAAAACTATGCAGAGTCAACTCAACACATTGCATACCTGTGGGGTTAAGCACTTCTGGACAAGCGGAGCTAAAATGCCTCTAGAGAGAAGCGTGGTAGCTGAGGGGCGATGGGAAGGATTCCTTTTAAACATCTGCTTGATTAGATGCTGAAGCTCGTAGGAATAATGAGATGGCAGTGGACTCACAGACCCCTGACATACTTTGAGGATAAGACTTTTCCAACTATTTGCCTGAAACTAAAAATAAAATTGAACTGTAAAAGCAGATGCAAGGAAGGAGAATGCAAATAAGAAAACACCAGCTGAAGTGAATTCATATGAATTATTTTAATTTTATAAATGTTATCTGCTGCCTGGTCATTTTTCTTCCTGAAGGTGTTCTTATGATACTATCCAAAATCTTACGGTGGTTCAGGAGAAAGTAATACACTTAAATGGTAAATAACAAAGAACTTCCCCATCTAGAGAAAGTCTTACCATCAATACCAGCCATGGGTACTTGATTACTTATAATCAATGTTTTTGCAGATATACATTTTAAATATATTTTTCAAAATCAAAGCAATACAGACATATGACTTTTTTAAAAAGTCAAATGACACTAAGGGCTTATATAAGTATTGTATTTGTTTGCTTTACTCCTCCCCAGAAATCCCCAGGCCTGCTTCCTGGCAAAATGTATTTTAGATGACTTTTCCAGTTTTAAACATCTACTGCAAAATCTCTTTCACCTTTCATGTCATCAAAGTAGCTTTTAAAATTTGACAATATCCCGGGCTGGATGGCTCAGTTGGTTGGAGCATCGTCCCATACACCAAAAGCTTATGGGTTCCATCCCCGGGGCTGGGCACATACGGGAAGCAACTGATCAATGTTCCTCTCTCATATTGATGTTTTTTTTTTCTCTCTCCCCCTTCCTGTCTCCCTAAAATCAATGAAAACTTATCCTCAGGTGAGGATTCAAAAAATTGACAATAGAGTAGGCTATAAAATGCCATAGCAGAAAAACATTTTTAAAGTTTTCATTGTATAATAAGTATATTATACAATGAAAACATTAGATTCAGCCTTAATGATACTCATGTAGAACATGTTGCGTTCTGCCTTGGATGTGCATTACCCTATTAATAAAATATACAAGTGCAGATAGAATAAAGGAAAAATCAACATGTAATAAAGGAAAAATTCAGGTAATAAAAAATAAGATTGACTCTGCTTTCCCTCAGGCTTCTTAACTATTTCACTATGTTTGTCTGCATTTTGTGAAGGCTTGAGAACTGCTTTTGCCTTAAAGCAGATGAGAGAACAAACTGTATGCCAAATATTCAGGGCACTATAGTCCTTAATAATTATTCTTGCTAGGAAAAACTAAGAACATATATATAAAAGTTTACAAAAAAGATAAAATCAGGGAAATAAAGAATATAATCATAAATAATATAATGGAATTTTAAAAGTAATTTTATTTGTATACAATAGTGGTTCTTCACTTGAGCCACACACTAGAATCACCATTTAAAAAATACTAATATCCTTGAACCTCTATGTTCATTGCAGTGTTATTTAGAACTAGTGGCCCAGTGCATGAAATTCGTGGGGAGGGGGGCGGGGGGGAGTGGGGGTAGGGGAAGATGTCCCGCAGCCCGGCCTGCTCCCTCTCCAATCTGGGACCCCTCGGGGGATGGCCGACTGCTGGTTTAGGCCCAATCCCCCTAAACCGGCAGTTGGACATCCCTCTCACAATTCAGGACTGCTGGCTCCTAACCGCTCACCTGCCTGCCTGCCTGCCTAATCACCCCTAACCATTCTGCCTGCCAGCCTGCTTGCTCCCAACTGTGCCCCCCTGCCAGCCTGCTTGCCCGCAACTGCCACCCCCCCACCAGCCTGATCACCTCCAATTGCCCTCCCCTCCTGGCCTGATCGCCCCTAACTGCCTCTGCCTCAGCCCCACAACCATGGCTTTGTCCGGAAGGATGTCTGGAAGGTCTCCCAGTCTAATTAGCATATTACCGTTTTATTAGTATAGACAGCCAAGATTTGGAAGCAGCCCAAGTGCCCACCAGTAGATGAGTGAATAAAACAGCTGTGGTACATTTACACAATGGAATACTACTCGACCATAAAAAAGAAAATCTCACCCTTTGTGACAGCATGGATGGAGCTGGAGAGTATTATGCTAAATGAAATAATCCAGTCAGAGAAAGACAAGTACCATATGATTTCACTCATATGTGGAGTCTAATGAACAAAATAAACTAACAAACAAAATAGAAACAGACTCATAGATAGAGAGAACAGACTGACAGCTGTCAGAGGGGAGAGGAGAGGGGGGCTGGGTGAAAAAGGTGAAGGGATTAAGCAAAAAACAAACAAAAACCTCATAGACAACAGTATATTGATTACAAGAGGGAAAGGGGGTAGGGGGAGGTAGGAGAAGGTAAAGGCGGGATAAATGGTGGTGGAAGGAGACTTGACTTGGGGCAGTGAAAATACAATATACAGATGATGTATTATAGAACTGTACCCCTGAAGCCTACATAATTTTATTAACTAACTAGAGGCCTGGTGTACGAATTTGTGCACCAGTGGGGTCCCTCGGCCTGGCCTGTGGGATCAAGTAGAAACCAGCTCTCCGACATCCTCTAAGGGGTCCCAGATTGAGAGAGGGTGCAGGCCAGGCTGAGGGATCCCACCCATGTACAACTGGGGTAGGGGAGGGACACAGGAGGTTGGTCAGCTGAGGAGGGACTGTGGGAGGGCTCCAGGGAGTGTCTGGCCCATCTTGCTCAGTCCTGATTGGCTGGACCACAGTAGCAAGCTAACCTACCAGTTGGAGCATCTGCCCCCTGGTGGTCAGTGCATGTCATAGCGACTAGTTGACCAGTCGACTGTCTGTCCCCTGGTGGTCAGTGCATGTCATAGCAAGCAGTTGAATGGCCTTAGCATATCATTAGCATATTATGCTTTCATTAGTTGAATGGATGACCAGACAACCAGACACTTAGCATAGTAGGCTTTTTTTAATAGGACTACAGGCCTGGTGCATGAAATTCATGCATGGGAGGAGGGATGTCCCTCAGCCCGGCCTGCACTCTCTCTAATCCGGGACCTGTTGGGGATGTCTAACTGCCGGGATTGGACCTAGACTGGCAGTTGGACATCCCTCTTGCAATCTGGGACCACTGGCTCCTAACCGCTCACCTGCCTGCCAGCCTGATCCCCCTAACTGCTCTCCCCTGCTGGCCTGATCCCCCTAACTGCACTCCTCTGCTGGCCTTGTCCCCCTAACTCAGGGGTGGGCAAACTTTTTGACTCGAGGGCCACAATGGGTTCTTAAACTGGACCGGAGGGCCGGAACAAAAGCATGGATGGAGTGTTTGTGTGAACTAATATAAATTCAAAGTAAACATCATTACATAAAAGGGTACGGTCTTTTTTTTTTTTAGTTTTATTCATTTCAAATGAGCCGGATCTGGCCCGCGGGCTGTAGTTTGCCCACGGCTGCCCTAACTGCTCTCCCCTGCTGGCCTAATCATCCTAACTGCTCTCCCCTGCCAGCCTGATCATCCTTTACTGCCTCTGCCTTGGCCCTGCCACCATGGCTTTGTCCAGAAGGACGTCCAGTCTAATTAGCATATTACCCTTTTATTAGTATAGATAGAGGCCTGGTGCACGGATTGGGGCCGCTGGTCTGCCCTGAAGGGGGTCTCGGGTCAGGATAGGGGTCCTCTTGGGGGTGGGGCCAGCCTGGGCAAGGGGCCTGGGATAGTTTGCAGGCCGGCCATGCCCGCATCGGAGTGGGGGTCCCCACTGGGGGCAGTGCCAGCCTGGGAGAGGGGCTGGGGCAATTTGCAGGCCGGCCATGCCACCATCGGGGTAGGGGGGTCTCTGTTGGGGGTGGGACCAGCCTGAGTGAGGGGCTGAGGGCCATTTGCAGGCTGGCCATGCCCCCATCGGGGTGAGGGTCTCCACTGGGGGCGGGGTGGGCCTGGACAAGGGGCTGATGGCCGTTTGCAGGCTGGCTGCACCCCCATCGGGGTGGGGGTCTCTGCTGGGGGCAGGCCGGCCTGGGTGAGGGGCTGAGGGCTGTTTGTAGGCTGGCCACACCACCCGCTGGGGGCAGGCCGGCCTGGGCAAAGGGCTGAGGGCCGTTTGCAGGCCATCCAAACCCCCATCGGGGTGCAGGTCTCCACCGGGGGTGGGGCCGGCCTGGGTGAGGAGCTGAGGGCTGGTTGCAGGCCATCCACACCTCCATCAGGGTGGGGGGGTCCCCACTTGGGAGCAAGAAGCTTGCGCGAGGGGCCTGAGGCAGTTTGCAGGCTGCCTAGCCCCGATGGGGTGGGGGTCCCTGCTGGGGGTGGGGTGGCCTAGGCCGGGGGACAGGGCAGCCTGGGTGAGGGCCTGGAGGCAGTTTGCAGGCCGGCAAGCCCCCAGCTTTGTCTGGAAGGACATCCAGAAGGTCTCCTGGTTTAATTAGCATATTATTCTTTTATTAGTATAGATGTCACCCCAATAAATTCAATTTAAAATAAAATAAAAATACTAATGCCCAGGATACCCTCAGAGACTTTAATTCAATTAGTCTGGTGTGGCCTAGGCATCAGTATTTTTTAAAGTTTCCCAAGTTGTTCTAATTATGCAGCTGGCATTATATTTAAGGAAGACAACCTCTCATTAACAGTGCACGCCTTCAGTCTGAGTTACTTTCATCTAGTGGTGATGAAGGATTTTTCTCAAATATTCACTCATAAGTCTACTTGCTCTCAAGCACATCTCTGAAAATGCTTGATAGAGCTAAGTTTTAATCTGTGCCGAAAGAACAGAATTTATTTCCTTACAAAGCTAAGACCTAATAGGGATAGGCTCTGTGTAATAAACAACTACTGAGCAAGCAGGGCAAGTTATTTAACACCTTTTTCTTAAATTATTTCTTAAAATATCTTGAAAAATATCTATATATATAAAAGCCTAATATGCTAAGTGTCCATTTGACTGTTCGACCAGTAGCTATGACGTGCACTGACCATCAGGGGGCAGATGCTGAACACAGGAGCTGCCCCCTGGTGGTCAGTGCGCTACCACAGCAGGAGCGCTGCTTAGCTGACTGACGAGTGCCAGACGCTGGGTTCACAGCTGGTAAGCGCAGCTGCGGCAGCGTGAGCCTCTCCTGCGGACACTTCCTCTGAACGCTCCTCTCGCATCCGGACTGGGACCAGGATCAGGACCGGCATCAAGACTGACGGGGCATGAGCCGGCGGCCGCTTCTCGGTCATGGGCGTGCCGGTATTGCCTTAGGACGAGCACGCAGAGACCGCAGCAGAGCAGCAGCAAGCCTACCAAGTGGTGGTGGCAGGCACAGCGGGGCCAGTATGAGCAGAAGCATCGCAGTGCCCGGCCCGTGCTTGGGTCCTCCTGCTGCCTGCCACTTCACGCGCTACTACATCCCTCAGGGGATGTCGGACTGCTGGTTTCAGCCCAGTCCCCACAGCTAGGCCAAGGGACCCCACTGGTGCACGAATCTATGCACCAGGCCTCCAGTCTATAATAATAAAAGTGTAATATGCTAATTAGACAGGATGTCCTTCTGGACGTTGTTCCGAACGACCTTCCGGATGAAGCCAGGACTGTGAAGGCCGAGGCAGCCACTGTGGCAGGCGGGGGCCAAGGCAGAGGAGGCAGCCACCACAGCGGCAGGGGCCAAGGCAGCCACTGCAGCAGCGGGGGCTGAGCCCTTTGCATGAATTTTGTGCATCAGGCCTCTAGGATAACATAATATTCTATTTTCTCATAATAATTCATTTAGAGAAGAAATTCACATAAATGAAATCTAAGGGCAAAAAGATAAGTATAAAAATGGCGCTGCCACTCTGGAAAACAGTTTGGTGGTTCCTTAAAAAGCTAAACTTACAATTTCCATATGACCCAGCAATTCCACTCCTAGGTATATACCCAACACAATTGGAAATATGGATTCTAATACATACTTGTACACTCATGTTCATAGCAGCAGTACTCACAACAGCCAAAAGGTGGAAAGAACCCAAATGTCCGTCAATAGATGAATGGAAAAATAAAATATGGTGTAAACATACAATGGAATATTATCCTATATAATAAAAGCCTAGTATGCAAATCGACCAAACAGTGGAACAACTGGTTGCTATGATGCGCACTGACCACCAGGGGGCAGACGCTCAATGCAGGAGATCCCCCCTGGTGGTCAGTGCGCTCCCACAGGGGGAGCGCTGCTCAGCCAGAAGTTAGGCTCACAGCTGGTGAGGGCAGTGGCAATGGTGGGAGCCTCTTCCACCTCCGCTGCAGGGGGGTGACAAGGAGCGAGGGGTTCCTGACTGCAAGAGCTCCATACTGCGAGAGGGATGTCCGCCTGCTGGCTTAGGCCCGATCCCTCAGTACACAAATCTCGTGCACTGGGCCTCTTGTCCAGTCATAAAAAGGAATGAAATCCTGACACATGCTGGATGAACCTTGAAAACTTCATGCTATATGTAGTAAGCCAGACATAAAAGAAAAAATTTTTGTATAATTCAACTTATATGTAATATTTAGAATATACAAATTCATAGAGAGAGGAAGTGGGTTAGAGGTTACCAAGGCTTAGGTGAGAGGCAATGGGAAGCTACTGTTTAATGGGTACAGCGTTTCTGTTTGGGGTGATAGAAAAGTTTTGCAAATAGATAGTAGTGATGGTTGCACAACATTGTGAAGTAATTAATGCCACTGAATTGTACAATTAAAAATAGTTAAAATGGTAAATTTTAGGTTATATATATTTTGCTCAAATACAAATTAAGAATAGCAAAAAAGGGAGGGTGGGAGGGAGGACAAGAGGGAGGGGAGGGAGAGAGAAAGAAGGGAGAGAGGGAAAGAAGGAGGGAGGTAGGGGAGCTAGATACAGAACTACAAAAACTAAATAATGGAAACTTCTACTAGTATATGCTACAAAAGTGACTCAAGGCAAAGATGATAGCAATGGAAACATGAAAACTTTCATAACGAATTCATCCTAGGGAAACAAACTGCCCACTGGACTTTGGCATATAACTTATGACTTGGCCAGATATGACAAAAGGCCACCTTTCCATTTTGCCCACCATACTTACCGGATGCTTCAGGGTACAGAGTTCATACAGAATGCATCCCAAGGACCAGATGTCACTAGAAACATAAAGAAGCAATGTGGGTTATGAGCTATCATATAAAAATATAGGTACTTCCCAATATTAAAAATGAAAAAATACCTTTAATAATAACAGATATTGCAAATAATTCCTATTAAAATGAAATATATGGTAATGTTTATGTAATACTTAGGTAGTTGCTCACAATAATCTCTCTGCTCCCCAACCTCTAGATTCTCCAAATCAGGGTGGTTCAGGTATCATTTCGGCAGTATTTGGTGAAAGAGAGAAACTTTGTGGACTCCCACCATCATAGTTGAAAGGAGGACTTTATTTTTTTTTTTTTAATATTTTATTGATTTTTTAAAGAGAGGAGGGGAGAGAGACAGAGAGTCAGAAACATCAATGAGAGAGAAATATCGATCAGCTGCCTCCTGCACATCTCCCACTGGGGATATGCCCGCAACCCAGGTACATGCCCTTAACCGGAATCGAACCCGGGACCCTTCAGTCCGCAGGCCGACGCTCTATCCATTGAGCCAAACCGGCTTCGGCGAAAGGAGGACTTTAGAAGTCATCCCGTACAGCTTACAACCAGACCATCTATGCACAACACCAGGCCTTGGATCTCGCCTCCTGATGGCCAGCAATCTGCCTCCGGCACAGTTTGTGGCCCTGTTGAATGGCTTTAGGGCTGTGGTCGGCAAACCATGGCTCGCAAGCCACATGCGGCTCTTTGGCCCCTTGACTGTGGCTCTCCCACAAAATACCACGTGGGGGCACGCACGTACAGTGCGATTGAAATGTCGTGGCCCATGCGCAGAAGTAGGTATTTTATGGAAGAGCTGGTATTTTGTGGAAGAGCCACACTCAAGGGGCCAAAGAGCCACATGTGGCTCGCGAACCACAGTTTGCCGAGCCGCAGTTTGCCAACCACTGCTCTAGGGGACCATTCACATCTTCTGGGGACTCTCCCCCAATCCCTTGTTAGCTCTACATTCCAAAACAAAGAGAGCAGGACTAGTTAATCCTCCCACAGAAGAGCTCTTCAAACAGAAAAGAGTTCTATAATTTGCTCTATACACTCACTCTTCTTCACCATTCTCACCTCCTAGTTGTCATCCTCCAGACTTTTTATAGATGATACTCTTTTTATTTAACTAATGGTTTTTAGCAGCTATTTCCCCCAAATTGTAATTTTGTAAAGTTTGAAATCTACAGAGAAGTTATAAAGGCCCACATCCTCCTCCCTCCTTTCCCATCCTGAACATCTGCCAGGTTTGTGGGCTGTTTCCCTCCTCCATCTATATCTCAAGCTCTTGAAAAAAAGTTGCTGATGTCACTCTACCCCCAAACACATGAGCATGTATCTCCTCAGAGCAAGGACACTCTCCCTCACGGCCAAGAAAGTTTACCTGAGTTCAATAATATTCTCAAAACCGAAAATTTCCCAGTTGTCCTGGTAACTCCCTTTAGAGCTGTTTTGTCGCCAATTCAGTCCATTTTACTCTTAAGGAACCTATTTAGTATGGATGATCATACCCTTTTCAGAAAGCAACTTGAAGGAAGGTAACAAGAGCCTTTAGGTGTTTCTACTTCTAGGAATCCATGCTGAGAATGTGACACAGAACAGTTTATACACAAAAGGCACATTAATCACAGCACTGTTCATGACATTGAAAATTGGAAAAAACACCCTGGCTCAGTTGGTTGGGCGTCATGCCGTGCACTGAAAGGCTGCTGGTTCAGCCCTAGTTGCAGGCTCAATCCCCAGTAGGGGGCATGCAGAAGGCACTGATTGATGTGCTCTCACATCGATATTTCTGTCTTCTCCCTTCCTCTCTCTTTAAAAATCAATAAACTATTCTTTTAAAAAAAAGAAAATTGGAAACAATAGAGGAATGTAAAGTAAATTTTGAAAGAGCCATGTATATAACTATTAAAAATATTTATAAAGAGTTTAAATATGGGATGAAATAAATATGATAAAAAGTGAAAAAAGCAAGATACCAAATTGTATACAGTGAACATAAACTAGGTTTGGGGGTGGGAAGGGAAATGGATGAAAAAAAATTCCAAAATGGTTTTAACAGCTGTGAAAAAGTGGGTAATTGCCATTTTCCTTTCTTGTACATCTCCATATTTCTAATACTCTCCCCCTACTCACTCATTCAGTGGGCACATATTACTTATATTCAGAAAAAGTTTTAGGTTTTAAATGATAAGGTCTTTATTCTATCTTCTTGTAATCAATTAACCTATCAGTCAAGTGCTCATTACCTAGTCTTGTAAATGTTAACTCAATGACATAATCCAGTGGTCCCTAAATTTTGCTGCACATTGGAATCATTTGGTGATCCTGGAAAAATTACTGAGGCCTGCTTCCCACCCCAGACATTCTCATTTAACTGGTATGATTGCAACTTGCACTTTGCAATTTTTAAAAGCGGAACAGCAAAGTTTAAGAACCAGTGATATAAGTCACACTGTCTCTAGAAATGACTAGCCTTTCTTTCAGTATTTACATTCAGCTCCTCTCAACTCTGATTATAGCAGTTAGAAAACTATGATTTTATGTATATTTAAAAAAACAACAACTTCATTTGTAGGCTACAATGCCTGTCACCAAACAGTCACCCTCGCACCAAATAAGTACATCACCTACCTTTTATTGTTATAAGGCATGTTTTCCCAAATTTCCGGGGGCACATAATAAGGTGTTCCCACATAAGTACAAGCAAATGCCATGGGACTAAAAACATAGAAAGGCAAAGAGTAAGTACAGAGCATTCCTGAATAATGGATGCTTTGATTGCTCTTACTATTATAGAATAGATATACATACTTGGAGAGAAGATGGGCGGATCCAAAATCTCCCAGTTTTACTTGTCCATTTTGGGTGAGGAAGATGTTCTGCATTAAAAAAGAAGAGCTCAGATTATGTCTTCCATCATTCAAACTTAAGGCAGAGGTCTCCAGAGAAGCTGTCTTTCAAAGCCTACTCACCAAGGAGATTAAGGGCAGAAATGCTGACAGCTGAGTACCCAAGGGGAACACAAAGACCAGAGAGCCTCTTGACTGCTACCCCCACTCCCCTCGGGCTTGGGAATTCAGGCTGACTGCTTAGAAATCCAACAGCCATGCTCCAGGCTATCTCAGCAGACCTGACTGACACGACTGGGAACCTGTGTCAGCATAACTCCAAGTGGCACAACCAGATCTCAGTCATCTTCCATCTTGAGAAAGCAGTCACCAGAGAGCTTGAAACTTATTAACATACTAGAGGCCTGGTGCACGAATTTGATCAGGGCCCCTGGGCCTGGCCAGCAATCAGGGACGATCCAGACCACGGGAGATTGGTAGCCCCAATCAGGGCCATTGGGCCTGCTGGATTGGAGGGGAGGGGCCGTGGGAAGTTGGCCAGCCAGGGGCAGGGGCCACAGGAGTTTGTTGGCTGGGGGGAGGGGCCACGGGAGGTTGGCAATGGGAGCGCACTGACCACCAGAGGGCAGCTCCTGTGGTGAGCATCTGCCCCTGGTGCTCAGTGCATGTCATAGCGACCAGTCAACTGGTTATTCGGTCACTTGGGCTTTAATATATATAGACTAGAGGCCCAGTGCACGAAATTTGTGCACGGGGCGGGGGGTAGTGTGTGTCCCTCAGCCCAGCCTGCACCCTCTCCAATCTGGGATCCCTCTCACAATCCAGGACTGTTGGCTCCCAACCGCTCGCCTGCCTTCCTGCCTGATTGCCCCTAACCGCTTCTGCCTGCCAGCCTGATCACCCCCTAACCACACCCCTGTCAGCCTGATTGATGCCTAACTGCTCCCCTGCTGGCCCGATTGCCCCTAACTACTCCCCTGCCGGCCTGGTCACCCCTAACTGCCCTCCCCTGCAGGGCTGGTTCCCCCCAACTGCCCTCCCCTGCAGGCCTGATCACCCCCAACTGCCCTCCCCTGTTGGCCATCTTGTGGTGGCCATATTGTGTGTTGGAGTGATGGTCAATTTGCATATTACTCTTTTATTAGATAGGATACTACTAATGAGATTTAGTAACTTTTTCTCAGGTAGTACCTTAATTTGGCTAATATGAATACTAGGTTGACAAAGATTTCTAAACTAAATAAAAATGTCCCAAAAGGAAATAGAATAACACAGAAAAAAAAATGACATGAAATACTTTTGGGTTTTGTTTTGTTTTGTTTTGTCTCAAAAATGTATTCCACTTACCTTGGATTTGATATCTCTGTGTAACACATGTTTCTTGTGAATGTGATTTACTCCAAGGCACATTTGTGTAAACCAATTAAGTATCTGTAAGACAAAAGCACACAAATCTGCAAGAATGCAAAAACTGGTTCATGTTAACCCAAAATTCCAAAGAATGGTCTCTAGGCCTTAGTTTTACATAATGTAAACATAGAACTCCTAAAAATCACATAGTTTGACTAAAATTCAGTGTTTGTGTTTTCTGCAGAAAGTCAGAAAAGCTGTGAGTCCATGTTTCATCATTTTATGTGTTATACAAATAGCAATTTATTTTAATAAAACTCCCTCTGTATTTTCCTGGTATTACAACCAAATAAAAGTTTTTTTAAATATATTTTTTATTGATTTCAGAGAGGAAGGGAGAGGGAGAAAGAAATAGAAACATCAGTGATGAGAGAGAACCACTGATTGGCTGCCTCTTGCACACCCCACACAGGGGATTGAGCCAGCAACCCGGATATATGCCCTGACTGGGAATCAAACCATGATCTCCTGGTTCAACCACTGAGCCATGTCGGCCAGGCTAAAAGTATTTCTTAAATACACATACGCCACTTATAAATGAATATGGTACAATTTTATAGTGTAATCATTACATCAGATTTTCATTCCTTTTTCAGAATATGTTTATATTAATATTAAAGAATTTAATTATATTATCAACAATCCTTTGAGGTCAGTATTCTGCTTATAAACCCCCAGTCAATAGCAGCCAGAATTTCCAGATGCCTACAATTAAATGTCAAACTAATTTTTTTTTTTTCTTTTTGCTATGGAGATTCAACCATTTGAAGCCAAGGTTGACTTCCTTTTATCGAACCATTATTTTTAACAAAACAACTTCTAAATAAAAATATTTACCAACAGTTTATAACATGTTATACCCTAAAACAAATTAAATCCCACTAAAGCTGTTTATTTCGTTTCCTTAGTCAATTCATTCAAATAATATTAGTATGCAATTTTCCATTAAAAAGACAGTAGTACTAGACTTAAGGAAATATGCTAAACTTTGGAAGGAAAAAGACTGAGAATAGGTACTCGCAAGAAACAGAAATGTGGACTTCACTTTTTTCATGACCTAGAAATACAAAATAAATCCATCCACCTTTAAAATTTAAATACAACAAAAATCAAAAATTTAAATATCTACAAAATATGACCAGTAATACAATTTTGAAAATGTTCTAAACATGCAAGTTTTATTCCTTGATATTTTATAAGCTTTTATTTTTTTACTTCCTAAAAGCATCTCAGGCAGCCACATTCTGACAACAGTAAGCACAGAAACAGAAATGAAGCCTTTCTAACTAGTGTGTCAAATAATCACAGATACCAATGCTTTCATTTTAACTCACACAGATTTTATGAGAAAAGTTGCTTCTAAATCTTGAGGCAAACTATGTAAGTCAGTCTCTTACCATATCTTCAGGAAACAACTTTCCTTTTTGATGTTTAATCTTTTGCATTAGGTCCCCTCCATCGCAATATTCCATCACAATATAGAGATGTCCTTCAGCTAAAGCAAATATAAGATTCTTTATGAAAGTGTGGTAGTCATGCACAAATTCAGACATGCACATATCTGGCGGGAATTCATATTTACCTTCAAATGACTCTTTAAAGGCAACAATATTGGGGTGTTTCATTTTGGCTAACAGAACAGCCTCCTTCCTAGAATTCTGTGTATCAGAGAAAGACTAGAAGAATATTTTAAATAAGTATAAATGTAATACTTCATTTGAAAGTAGACAGCTTCACAATAATACAGAGTTCATATGACATTTCTTTTTTTTTTTCCCCTTGGGGTTGGGGGTGGGGGGCAGTGAAGGATTAAAGAAGACAGACAAGAGAATAAAGCTGGGGCTAGGTGGGACACTGCTCTTGGATGGAGAGACAGTGCCCTGACATTTCAATGCCAAACACAGTTTTACAGGACTGTCCTTTCACCCACGTGAAGTTTATAAAACTCTAAGAGACAACATGATTTTTCAAGTATGGCTATATTTTGCATGCTTAAGCTGATATATCCTTACAAGTACAGAATATAAACTAGCTTTAACATCAGTCTAAGTATAAGCTGATTTTGAGAGCCAGTGCCATTAACAATAATAGTATATCCTTAAAGCAAAATCAGAGATTTTGTGTCTTAATAGTCTGCATTACTTTGTCCACTGGCCCAGATAAAAAAGAATAGTCTGGTGTATTACTACAGCACAGATGGAGAAAGACCACATGCAAAGAAAGTTTCCAAGACTGCTTATCCCCTGACTTACTCTATGAGGATGACTTACCTTACAATTAAGAAATAAGGATCCTCACACCAGCAACATCGGCACCAACTGGTAATTTGTTAAAAATGAAAATTCACAGACCCAACCAGACCTCCTCAAGCAGAAACTAGGGGTACGGGGAGGAGGGTGAAGCCCAGCAATTGATGTTTTAACAAACCCTCCGGGTGATTCTGATGCCTATTCAAGTTTGAGAATCACGAAACAAGGTCAAGAATGCAGTGAGGAGGCAATAGCACTTTGGGATTTTATTTTAAAAAAATTTCTTTTTCAAAAATGGATCAAAACAGTATTAAGCAGGCTCCATGGCATGGATTCTTTCATGTGCAACTATGATGCATAGTGATAAATAGTGATACCAGTAGATATCACATTCATCATCATACAGGGAAATAAAACCTATAAAGTGAACAGGTTCCCTGTTACCAAAGGTTAGCATTTTAGGTCTTTGCTTGTCATTGTATTTTTATGTTCCTTTTTCATCAATATTGCACCTGGGTAGTTTTTGACAAAGACTCCCTACACCCTTAGGTATACAAAATTGGAAATTATTACAAATTATTCTCATTGAGATAAACAGCAATTGTCACTTTTGACTATTTTTCTCCCTTTTGTTAATTACAATATCCTAAGAACCATATAAAGTATATCAAGACCTTGTAAAGCTAGTGAGTAAAGAAACCCATAACATCTGATGCACTGAGCAGCAACTCCATGTTAAATCTCCAGAACTTGTTCTCTAATACAAATTGCTTGTACACTTTCAACATGAGCTAATTTTTTTAGCAGTGACCTTGGGAAGCCTTATTTCCTTCATGGCAAACATCCGATTACTGCTTTCCTGCTGAACCAAAAGGGCTCTGCCGAAGGAGCCCTCCCCGATCACTCTCAGGGCTGTGTAGCCATCCACGCTGGGCACCCCTACGCAGCCCGGCTCCATTCTCGCAGTCTCCACAGGTTCTCCCAAACTATATTCAAAAACAGAAACAGCTGAGAATTACACTTATTATCAAAAGGCAGAATTAATTCAAAGTAGCTCTAATCACAAGACAGGACAATAGCAACTTATTCCTTTATTCTTTCAACAGTTTGATATCGAGCACCTGCACCAGCTTTTATAATCCTGCGTAAATCTCTCATCATTCCTGCCCTCACAGACACCCAGTGCAGATGGGACCACAGATCTCAACAAATGTAGGGTAGTGAGTCTTACAGATAGAGCTACTCTGGCATCCAGCAGAAATATCCAGGCGAAAAGTTAGAAAAATGATATTTAAGCTAAAGCCTGAAGGATGAATGTAAGCTGGCTAGGCAACGAGGGGGGAAAGAGTGATGGAGGGAATCACATATTTAGGAGCAAGAGCTTGTGTTCAGTTCAAAGAATTGAAAGAGGACTGTGCCAGGCTGGTAAAGCAGATAGGGCCTGTCTGAAGGCCATTGTAAGCCAAGCTCAGGTTGCTGGATTTCATCCTTGGGGTAATTAATAGGTTGTCTCCGAAGGGTTTTAACCAAGACAGCAATATGATCCTATCTGCATATTAATACAATCGCTCGCTCTGGCTGCAGAGAGAATAGACTACGGGAGGGGGGGGGGCGCAGGAGGGCCAGAGTGGAGACTCCAATAGAAAGGTAGGGAAATGATGACGGAATGGAATAGGACGGTGGCAATGGATATAAAGAAAATGGGAAGGAAATGTGTAGAAAGAATTGACAAGATTTCTGGTGACAGATTTAGGGACAAGCAGGGAGAAGGGGACAAGGGAGACTCCCAGTTTCCTGGTGTAAACTGAATAAATGATGGTATCATTCCCCGAAAAAGAGGAAAGTCAGAATGGCTGTGTGCATGGCTTGTTGATTTTTCTGGCCGAGGGAATGTGACAGGGATGTGGAAAGGCATGTTGATTTGGAGATGCCTGGCACTAACAAGAGATATTAAACAGTCTTTGAACTCAGTCCCCCCTTCTGTACTTCCAAGATAAAGCAGCTAAGTTGTATTGCTTAATATGTAAGAGAGAATGAATAGAAAATTCCTAATACTTTGGTACAATAGGAGGCCCCAAATAAAGGGCCGCTATTATTATCATCATTGAAACCTTAGAAAGGTGATCCTTTTTTTTATTACAGAAAAAAACACTGGATGAGTTTACTTACTTTTCAGAAAGCTTACTTGTAGTGGTTTATTTGTTTTTAAATCACACCACAAGGAATTATGAGGCACAGAGGGCAAGGCAGGTAAAGCAAAAATCACTAAGCAAAAACTAACAGTGATGTGGAAATGCCAGAAGCGGGATCACCGGGGAGACACAGGTGAGTTGAGAAGGTGCGCGCGGGGTGACCGCACCATGGAGACCAGGCATTCAGTTCACCCGCGACCCAATCCGGGCTCCCGGGCGCCACGCTCCGGGGCGGCCCCCACCGCGCCCCTGGGGTGGGGGCGGAGCTGCGGCCGGCGGCCTGCCCGGAGGCGTCCAGCGTCTGGAGCGCGACCCCCGCTCGCCTCCACCTCGTGTGGGCGCCGCCCGCGCCCCGGACCCCACGCGGGGACCACCCGCCCGGCCCTCGCCCCAGAGGCGGCCAGCACGACCAGACCGCTCACCCGCTCCTCCGACCACCTCGGCTCCTCCGCCCCCGCGACCGGCGCTTCCGGGGCGGCGCCCATTGCCGGCCTGGGAGCTTCCCGGGTCTGGCGGGAGGCGCTGGTCTCGGAGGAGGCGGGGCCAGGAAAGGCGCGTTTTGACACTGGTTTCATGTGGCTCTAGAACAGGAAAAGTGCCCCCCAGTAACTTCAGTTTGTCTCCAGTTTAAGGGAACAGCCCGTGTAGATAAATTGCAGGGGCACAGCACTCAGCTCCAGGGCTGTGACCTCCGGCTGAACAGTGCCCCCCAGAGATGCCCACATCCCACTCCTTGGAATCTGTGCATGCGTTAAGTTACATGGCAAAGGGGAATTAAACTTGCAGATAGAATTAAAATTGACGACCAGCTAACTTTAAAATGTGGAGATTATTTTGGATTATCCTGGTGAGCCCGATGTAATCTCAAGGACCCTAAAAAAGGGGGCCACATACTAAACCTGACAAGCTCAGAGACGGAAAGTGACTACATAGGATGGTTTCAACATAAAGATTGGTAACTAAGAGTGAGTCATGGTGGATAGGCACATCCTAAGCCTGTAGCTTCCTTGACAAAGGTCAGTCTTTACCGTAAGTAAACCTGTCTATTGTCTTTTTGCATCTAAGATAACATACCCTTAGAGTGTCAGAATAATCCCCTTTTTTTGGACTCCTCGGGGTACACCCACTGCACTAGAGCATGAGGCCACAGAACCCCTCACTGTTATCCTGAGGCCCCAATTCTATCTGTATGCGCTGTAAATGCTAATTGTTAACTATCCTATACCCACTAATGTAAAAGAAGTATTTGTCTCTCCGTTTTACTTTTCAATCTGAGAGATTTTCCCGCTTTGCTTTCTACTGCCTCTCTAATTTACCACCAATGAATTTCATAAAAAGGGTTATATAACCCTTTTTACATCTCCTGATTTTATTCTAAAGTATAAAACTGCTGCAAAACTGCCATTTTCTGGAGCATTTTCTCAATCCATTGAGATTTTGCTTCCTGACAATGTTATCAGTTGGCTCAAACTCATAAAAATTTTCTACAGGTCTGGACATTTCTTATGTTGACAAGTGAAAGAGATGGGCACAAGAGGAGGTCAGAATCAGAATGACATTTGAAGATGCAGGTGGCTTCAAGAAGCTGGAAAAGGACAGGAAACAAATTTCCCCCTTGAGCTTCCAGAAGAAACATAATCCTGTTGATACCTTGACTTTAGTCCAGTGAGATCTATTCCAGACTGCAGACCACCAAAAGACAATAAATTTATTTTGTTTTAAGCCACTAAGTTTGTGTTAATTTGTTACAGCAGCAATCAGAATCTAATACAGCAAGAAACTAATCCTCACACAGCCCCATTAGGTACCTAGGAAGAAACTAGGGAGGGCTATAAGGTCAGGCTTAATTATGCTAGGAGGGCTCTGCCCTCCAAGCTGGGACTTGCTTGTGGCCCTGCCACAGGTCAGCCCGAGGCTTGACCCTAGAGTAGTGGTTCTCAACCTTGGCTGCACATTAGAATCACCTGGGAATCTTTTTAAAATCCTGATTTCTGGGCCTCATCCTCCGGAAATTCTATTTCTTTGTTACTAATGTTGTGGCCCCACCCCATAACAAAGAAACAGAATTTCTGGAGGATGAGACCCAGAAATCAGGATTTTAAAAAGATTCCCAGGTGATTCTAATGTGCAGCCAAGGTTGAGAACCACTGCCCTAGAGCTGCTCCCTACACAGGTTATGAGAGTATTTTATTAGTGGGGAAATTGTAGATATAATTATATGTTGAGGGATAATAAATATATTTATATATATATATATATTAGAGGCCCAGTGCACAAAATTCAGGCACAGATAGGGTCCCTAGCAGCTGCCGGCCAGGGCCTTCCTTCGTTCTGTGTCGCCCATGGTGGTTAGCACAACTCATAGTGAGCGATCGAATTCCCAGTCAAACTCCTGAGGGAACACTTGGCTTATTAGTCTTTTATATATATAGATATTTTAGTGGGTACCCTTAATATTTTGAAAGGTAAGAGTATACAATTTGAGGAATAATTTACATGTAATAAAATTCATCCATTTTAACTGTACATGTCAATTTTGGCCATGTATACCCACAATTAAGATATAGAACATTTCCATTACTCCCAAACTTCCCCATACACTGGCCCCAGGCAACTACTCATCTCCTTTGTCAATATAAATTTAGTGTTTTTTTAACTGATTTTAGAGAGAGAGAGAAACATTGATCAGCTGCCTCTCATATATGCCCTGACTAGCAATTGGACCTGCAATCTATGTATGTATCCTGACCAGGAATCAAATAGAGAACTTTTGGTTTACAGGACCACCAACTAAGCCACACCAGCCAGGGATATCAATGTAGTTTTATCTTTTTACATAAATGGAATCATAAAGTATTTAATTTTTTGGTCTGGCTTTTTTTTACTTAGTATGTTGGATTTTTAAAAATTTTTTTTAATTGATTTCAGAGAGGAAGAGAGAGAGAGAGAGAGAGAGAGAGAGAGAGAGAGAGAGAGAGAGAGAAACATCAATGATTAGAGAGAATCATCAATTGGCTGCCTCCTGCATGCCCACACTGGGGATCAATCCTACAACCTGGGCATAGGCCCTGACCAGGAATCAAATCGTGACCTCCTGGTTCATAGGTCGACACTCAACCACTGAGCCACTGCTTAGTATGTTTTTGAAATTCATTCAGATTGTGTTTATCAGTAGTTCATTCCTTTTGCTTAATTTCCAATTTCTTTTGCTTAATATCCAGTGTGGATATAGTACACAATGTTTTTTTATTCACCAGTTGATGGACTTTTGAATTGCTTCCAGTTTTTGGCTAATATGAATAATACTATGAACATCTTTGTTTATAATCTTTGTTGGGGAATATTTTTATTTCTCCTGATACTTAGGTATGGAATTGCTTATGTTTTATATTTTTAATATTTAAACCCCTAGTACTTAATAGACAATGAGAGTAAACATGAATTTCTGTAGCCTGCTCCCAAACATGACAGGCTCATTAGTATCTGACACCTCTCCTGTTGAATTCATTAGACTATCTTCATTTCACATAATTGTTTTGTAATCTATAATTATGTAGACTTCAATTTTATTTTATTTGATATGACTGTATTTTTTTAATTTTTATTGTTGAGTATTACAGGTGTTCCCCTCTTTTTCCCCTATTGCCCCCCTCAACCGTTCCCACCCCACCGCAAGCCTTCACCACCCTATTATCTGTGTCCATAAGTAATGCACATATGCATATAAATTCTTTGGCTAATCTCTTCCTGCCCCCTCTCCCCTCTTCCCTCTGAGATTTGTCAGTCTGCTCCATGTTTCCATGCCTCTGTTTCTATTTTATTATCAATTTATTTATTTTTTTTTTTATTGCTTAAAGTATTACAAAGGGTATTACATATGTGTCCATTTTATCCCCCCGCCCTAGACAGTCCCCTAGCCTCCCCTATCCCCCCATGTCTTATGTCCACTGGTTATGCTTCTATGCATGCATACAAGTCCTTTAGTTGATCTCTTACCCCCCTACCTCCTGCCCCGCAACCCTCCCCGGCCTTCCTGCTGCAGTTTGACAATCTGTTTGAGGCAGCTCTGCCTCTGTATCTATTATTGTTCAAAAGTTTATAATGGTCTCTATTATCCATGAATGAGTGAGATCATGTGGTATTTTTCCTTCATTGACTGGCTTATTTCACTTAGCATAATGCTCTCCAGTTCCATCCATGACGTTGCAAATGGTAAGAGTTCCTTCCTTTTTAGACCAGCATAGTATTCCATCGTGTAGATGTACCACAGTTTTCTAATCCATTCATCTACTGATGGGCACTTAGGCTGTTTCCAGATCTTAGCTATGGTGAATTGTGCTGCTATGAACATAGGGGTGCATATATCCTTTCTGATTGGTGTTTCTGGTTTCTTGGGATATATTCCTAGAAGTGGGATCACAGGGTCAAATGGGAGTTCCATTTTCAGTTTTTTAAGGAAACTCCATACTGTCTTCCATAGTGGCTGCACCAGTCTGCATTCCCACCAGCAGTGCACAAGTGTTCCTTTTTCTCCACATCCTCTCCAGCACTTGTCGTTTGTTGATTTGTTGATGATAGCCAGTCTGACAGGTGTGAGATGGTACCTCATTGTTGTTTTGATTTGCATCTCTCGGATGATTAGTGACTTTGAGCATGTTTTCATATGTCTCTTGGCTTTCTGAATGTCCTCTTTTGAAAGGTGTCTATTTAGGTCCTTTGCCCATTTTTTGATTGGATTGTTTATCTTCCTTTTGTTAAGTTGTATGAGTTCCCTATAAATTTTGGAGATTAGGCCCTTATCGGATATGACATTGGCAAATATGTTTTCCCACACAGTGGGTTTTCTCGTTGTTTTGTTGATGGTTTCTTTTGCTGTGCAGAAGCTTTTTATTTTGATGTAGTCCCATTTGTTCATTTTCTCTTTAGTTTCAAGTGCCCTAGGAGCTGTATCAGTGAAGAAATTGCTTCGGCATATGTCTGAGATTTTGTTGCCTTTGGATTCTTCTAGAATTTTTATAGTTTCCTGTCGTACATTTAAGTCCTTTATCCATTTTGAGTTTATTTTTGTGTATGGTGTAAGTTGGTGGTCTAGTTTCATTTTCTTGCATATATCTGTCCAATTTTCCCAGCACCATTTATTGAAGAGACTATCTTGGCTCCATTGTATGTTCTTGCCTCCTTTGTCAAATATTAATTGAGCATATTGGTTCGGGCCGATTTCTGGGCTCTCTATTCTATTCCATTGATCTATATGCCTATTCTTGTGCCAGTACCAGGCAGTTTTGAGAACAGTGGCTTTGTAATACATCTTGATATCTCGTATTGAGATCCCACCTACTTTGGTCTTTTTCAGGATTGCTGCAGCTATTCGAGGTCATTTTTTATTCCAGATGAATTTTTGGAGAGTTCGTTCTAGATCTCTGAAGTATGCCGTTGGTATTTTAATGGGAAGTGCGTTGAATTTATAGATTGCTTTGGGTAGTATGGACATTTTAATGATGTTGATTCTACCAATCCATGAACACGGTATGTTCTTCCATCTGTTTATGTCTTCCTCTATATCTTTTTTCAACGTCCTGTAGTTTTCTGAGTAGAGGTCTTTTACCTCTTTAGTTAAGTTTATTCCTAGGTAGCTTAATTTTTTTGGTGCGATGGTAAACGGGATTGTTTTTATAATCTCTCTTTCTGAAAGTTCACTATTGGTGTATAGAAATGCCTCGGATTTCTTGGGGTTAATTTTGTATCCTGCTACATTGCCAAATTCATGTATTAAGTCCAGTAGCTTTTTGATGGAGTCTCTAGGGTTTTGTATGTATAATATCATGTCGTCTGCAAATAAGGACAGTTTTACTTCCTCTTTTCCAATTTGGATGCCTTTTATTTCTTCTTCTTGCCGAATTGCAATGGCTAACACTTCCAGTACTATGTTGAACAGGAGTGGTGAGAGGGGGCATCCCTGTCTTGTTCCTGTTCTTAGGGGAAATGGTGTTAGTTTTTGTCCATTGAGTATGATGTTGGCTGTGGGCCTGTCATATATGGCTTTTATTATGTTGAGGTATGATCCTTCTACTCCCACCTTGCTGAGAGCTTTTATCAAAAATGGGTGTTGAATTTTGTCAAATGCTTTTTCTGCATCAATTGATATGACCATGTGGTTTTTTTCTTTCAATTTGTTTATGTGATGTATCACGTTTATTGATTTGCGGATATTGTACCATCCTTGCATCCCTGGGATAAATCCTACTTGGTCATGGTGTATGATCTTTCTGATGTACTGCTGGATCCGATTTGCTAAGATTTTGTTGAGGATTTTGGCATCTATGTTCATGAGGGATATTGGCCTGTAATTCTCTTTCATTGTGTTGTCTTTACCTGGTTTTGGTATTAGGGTGATGCTGGCTTCATAGAATGAGCTTGGAAGTGTTCCTTCCTCTTGAATTTTTTGTAGTAGTCTGAGGAGGATAGGTTTTAGTTCTTCCTTGAATGTTTGGTAAAACTCCCCTGTGAAGCCGTCTGGTCCTGGGCTTTTGTTTGCTGGAAGCTTTTTGATGACTGCTTCAATTTCTTCCATAGTTATTGGCCTGTTGAGATTTTTAGATTCTTCCTGATTGAGTTTTGGAATGTTGTATTTTTCTAGGAATTTGTCCATTTCCTCCAGGTTGTCTAGTTTGTTGGAGTAGAGCTGTCCATAGTATTTTTTAACAATCATTTGTATTTCTGTGGGGTCTGTTGTTATTTCGCCTCTATCGTTTCTGATTTTGTTTATTTGGGTCCTCTCTCTTTGCTTCTTGGTGAGTCTGGCTAGAGGTTTGTCAATCTTGTTTATCCTTTCAAAGAACCAGCTCTTGGTTTCATTGATTTTCTGTATTGTTTTTTTGGTCTCTATGTCATTTATTTCTGCTCTAATCTTTATTATCTCCTTCCTTCTGCTCACTCTGGGGTTTTCTTGTTGCTCTCTTTCTAATTCTTTGAGTTGTAGAGTTAGATGATTTACTACCATTTTTTCTTGTTTTTTGAGATAGGCCTGTAGAGCTATAAACTTCCCTCTCAGGACTGCTTTCATTGTGTCCCATAGGTTTTGGATTGTTGTGTTTTCATTGTCATTAGTTTCCAGGATGTTTCGAATTTCTTCTTTGATTTCATTGGTAACCCAATCAATATTTAATAGCATGCTATTCAGCTTCCAGGTGTTTGAGTATTTTGGGTTGTTTTTATTGTAGTTTATTTCTAATATTATGCCATCGTGGTCTGCGAAGACGCTTTTTATGATTTCAATTTTCTTGAATTTGGGGATACTTTGCTTGTGACCCAATATATGGTCTATTTTTGAATATGTCCTATGAGCATTTGAGTAGAATGTATATTCCCTGGCTTTCGGGTGAAGTGTTCTGAAGATGTCTATTAAGTCCATCTGATCTAGTGAGTCATTTAGGATTGCTGTATCTTTGCTGATTATTTGTCTAGAGGACTTATCCAGTGCTGTCAGTGGTGTATTAAAGTCCCCTACTATGATTGTATTGTTGTCGATGTCTCCTTTGATATCTTCCAGGAGTTTTTTTATGAATTTGGGTGCTCCTGCATTGGGTGCATATATGTTTACCAGGATTATATCTTCTTGTTGTATTGATCCCTTTAGTATTATGAAGTGGCCTTCCTTATCTCTTGTTATGGCCTTCACTTTGAGGTCTATTTTGTCCGATATAAGTATTGCTACCCCAGCTTTCTTTTCCTTTCCATTTGCCTGAAAGATATTTTTCCATCCTTTCACTTTCAGTCTGTGTGAGTCCCTTCTAATGAGGTGGGTTTCTTGTAGACAGCAGATGTATGGGTCATGTTTTTTTATCCATTCAGCCACTCGATGTCTTTTGTTTGGAGCATTTAGTCCGTTTACGTTTAAAGTTATTATTGAAAGGTAGTTGTTTGTAGGCATTTCTGTTTTTGTGTGGCTGTTTTCTTTCTGAGCTTTTTATTTCTTATTTTTATACCAGTCCCTTTAGCATTCCTTGCATTGCTGGCTTGGTGGTGATAAACTCCCTTAGCCTTTTTTTGTCTGTGAAGCTTCTTATTTCCCCTTCAAGTTTGAATGATAGCCTTGCTGGATAGAGTATTCTTGGATTCAGTCCTTTGCTTTGCATCACTTTGTAAATTTCCATCCATTCTTTTCTGGCCTGATGTGTTTCTGTTGAGAAATCATTTGACAATCTAATGGGAGATCCCTTGTATGTAACTTTCCGTCTCTCTCTTGCAGCCTGTAAGATTCTCTCTTTGTCCTGAACATTTGCCATGGTAATTATGATGTGTCTTGGTGTGGGTCTTTTTGGGTTCACCTTGTTTGGGACTCTCTGGGCTTGTGTGACTTTTTTCTTCCCCACCTCAGGGAAGTTTTCTGATATTATTTCTTCTAATAGGTTTTCTAATCCTTGTTCATCCTTCTGTTGTTCTGGTACCCCTATTATTCGTATGTTGTTTCGTTTCATGTTGTCCCAAAGCTCCCTTAGGCTCTCCTCCTGTCTTTTCATTTTTTTCTCCAATTGCAGTACATTTTGGGTGTGTTTTGCTTCCTTGTCTTCTAAATCACTAATTCGGTCCTCCGCTTCTCCTAGTCTACTGTTGATACTTTCAATGGAGTTTTTCATTGCAGCTATATCGCTCTTCATATCTTCTTGGGTCTTACTTAAGTTGTTGATTTTTTCATCTGTTTCTTCTAGCTTCTTCCATATGTTATCGATTTTTTCATCTGTTTCTTCTAGCTTCTTCCATATGTTATCGATTTTTTCATCTGTTTCTTCTTGCTTCTTGCTGAGGTTGTCGATTTTTTCCTCCATCCGGTTTATGCACTCTAGGACCCTTATTCTGAATTCTTTTTCTGTCATGTTGCATGCCTCTGTATTACTTAGCTGCTTTTCTGGAGAGTCCTCCTTCTCTTTCCTTTGGGGGTTTCTTTGTCTACCCATGTTTGATCTCACTGACATATCTAGACGTTGAGTCGTTCAGTGGCTGCTCCCTTGGTGGCAGTGACTCCTTGGTCTGCGGTTCCTCTTCGGGCGGTTGCGGTAGCAGCTGCTCTTCAGTTGGCAGCAACTCCTCTGGTGGGTGCTGTTCACAGCTGTGGTGGCTCTTCTGGCTGGTGGGGCGAGGTTTCACGTACAGCTGCTGTTCCTCAGCAGAGGGTGTGGTGCTCAGGAGGTTGCTGTTGCTTGGATCTGCTGTGTTGATTTAAAGGCACAAAATACAACACAACAAGGCACCACGTACCAGGCACTATACACAAATATATTCACGATATTAATAACCCCAAATAAAGGTGACCACCTGAATTAAGAGAATTAGGGGATAAGGAAGAAGGAAGAGAAAAAGAGAAAAGAGAAAAAAGAAAAGAAAATTAGGGACCAAAAAAAGGAGTGCAAAAATGAAAGTGGGAAAAAGGAGGGGGGAAAGTAAAAGCGAGAAAAGAAAGGAAAAGAAAAAAAAAGAGCGAAAAGAGAGAATGAAGTGGAAGAGGGGAAGAGACTTTTTATATGAGGAGAATGCTCCTATAGAACAGCCATTAATCCCAACAAATTCCAGCAACAGCTCCCTGGAGATAAATGCAAACTAGAAACAACCAATAATATAACGATGAAAATAGAATGGAGAACACTAATCCCAAAATAAAATAAAGAGAAAATAAAATGGCACTTTAAAAAAAATGGTAAAATGGTAGCAGTAATAATACTGGTTAAAAATAAGAAGGTAGTAATTAAAAGGGTAAAATCAGGTGATGGAAAAAAGAAGAAAAAAAAAAAAGAAGAAGAGGAAAAGAAAAAAAAAGAAAAAAAAGAAAAAAAAAGAAAAAAAAATTGGTTTCTTAGTTAAAAGGTGAAAAAAGAAAAAAAAAAATATTGCAGTAGTGAAGGTCCTTCGGTTCTTCTATTCTTCAGTGTGGCTCGCCTTAGACCTGCCCGGTATTCAGGAGAGTGTTGAGTTTCCCTGCGATACACTGTTCCTCTGTGTTGTAAACCACAGTCCTTATTTTAAAGCAAGCCGCATTTGTTTCCCAGACTGTCTTATTTTGTGTTTAGCAAAGAGTCAGTTTGTGGGTCAGCCTCTGGGTGGCAGTGTTCTGGGGTTGGCCTCTGAGGCTACAGGGCCTCTCTGTCCAGTGGAAGTTCACTGCCCAGAGCTGGCTGCGTAAGAGTTACCAGTGCTGTGTTGTTGCTGGGATTGAAAATCCCTCTATAGGCCAGACCCTGTTAACTCCCAGGGACTGATCAGGTTATTTTAATCCTTGATCTCCTACAGGGTGGAATCTGGGTGTGGCTGTGCTCCTTGCCTGGGGGCTGGGGGGAGGAGTCTCACTCTCCGGAGAGAATGGCTGCCTCAGACGTGGGCTCAGGGGTGTCTCAGCACTCAATTCGCTGCCACCTCTCCCGGCCCCCCTTCTCTCCTCAGTCTCTCCCCAGATTCCACTCCTCCGCACACTCTCCCTCTCTTCAGCACAGGTGAGTGTCTGTATCCGAAATGTCCCATGAACAGGGTTCAGTGAAAACAAACAAACAAACGCCGGCCGCGGAAACGGGGAAGGCTTGGTTTCTGTAAGCTTCTTCTCTTACCGGGACTGCATGGTCTGATCAGCTCTTCAGGCTGCCCCCTTTAGGCTCAGTCCTCTGTGATCACAGACCGAGCTCTCAATTCCCCCGGCAGCGCCAGGAATCCCGCGGTTCTCCTTTCCCCCGTCAGGGGCTGTGCCTGTCCCAAGGGACGCGGCTGTCTGCCACGCGGTCTCCCTCCAACTCTCTGGGCTCAGAGGTCTGGCAAACTTTCCTGCCCAAATCCCTGGTTTTTTTTTACCTTTCCAGGGGAGTTCTGCTCTTCCCGGCTGTAAACTGTCTCGCCAGCTGAGGAATTTCGCCAATTCGGGATGGATGTTACTAGTTTCAGCTGCTCACTCCATTTGCTCAGGGACACGACCTGGGACGCGTCTGCCTATACCGCCGCCATCTTCCATATCCTCTATCAATTTATTTTGTTCATTAGATTCTTTGTTTATTTTTATTTTTAGATTTAATTGTTTAGATATGTATTTATTGTTCATATTTTTAATCTTCTCTTATTTTTCTTCTTCTTACTAATTGCTTTTCTCTTGCTGCTTTTAAGATTTTCTCTTTGTCTTTAACCTTTGGCATTTTAATTATGATGTGTCTTGGTGTGGGTCTCTTTGGGATCCTCTGTGCTTCCTGGACTTGTAAGTCTATTTCTTTCACCAGGTAGGGGAAGTTTTCTGTCATTATTTCTTCAAATAGGTTTTCAAGTTCTTGCTCTCTCTCTTCTCCTTCTGGCACTCCCATAATGTGAATGATGGTACACTTGAAGTTGTCCCAGAGGCTCCTTACACTATCTTCATATATTTGGATTCTTTTTCCTTTTTGCTCTTCGGATTGGGTATTTTTTGCTTCCTCATCTTCCAAATCATTGATTTTATTCCCAGAATCCTCTACTTTACTGTTGAATTCTTGTATATTATTCTTTATTTCAGTTAGTGTATGCTTAATTTCTGATTAGTCCTTTTTCATGTCTTTAACATTCTCACTAAGATCCTGGAAAGTCCACTAAGTCCCTTGAAGCTCTCAACAAGATCCTTAAACAACCTTATAACCATTGTTTTGAAGTCTATCTAGTAGTTTGCTTGCTTCCATTTCATTTAGTTGTTTTGTTTTGTTGTTTTTTTAAGATTTCTTCTGTTCTTTCATTTGTGACATGTTTCTTTGTGTCAGAATTTTGGCTGCTTCCCTGTGTTTGTTTCTATGTATTAGGTAGAGCTGCTATGTATCCTGGAATTGGTAAAGTGGCCTTGTATAGTAGGTGTCCTGTAGGGCCCAGTAGCTCAGCCTCCCCACTCACCTGAGCTGGGCACTCTAGGTGTGCTCCTGTGTGGGCTGTGTGCACACTCTTGTTGTAGTTGAGCCTTGATTGCTGTTGGCGTCACTGGGAGTTGACCTCCAGGCCAATTGGCTGTGAGGACCAGCTGTGACTATAGTGGAAGAGCTGCTGTGCAGGAGATGCCCCTATAGAGCAGGACTTGCTTCACTGGGGCTTTGATGCTCACTGAGTCTGCCCCTTGGGTGTGTCATTTGTGAATGTGTAGAGTTGTAATCTGGTATGGTCTGAAGCTGTCCACTGGGTGCACTGGCTCTGGGGCCTCCCAGGAGGTACAAAGTCAGCCACTGTCTGGGACCACCAAACATAAAACATATGATCTGCAGATGGCTGCTACTTGTGTTGGGGTTGGAGGTGCCCAGGGGAGGCCTAGCCATCTTGGGCCTCTTATTGAGCGGTAGAGAGCACACTGACGCCAGCTGCTGCTTGTTTGAGAGGTTTTAGGAAGGTCTGAAGCCTGAGCTAGGACAGGCCATTTATATGGAAAAGCCTCTGCAAACAGCTTCGGTGGGGCTGCAAATTGGATGGGACAGGGTTTCAGGGAATCACCAGGGTGGAGTGAGCAGTGTGAGCCAGACTAATGGGAACTCAGATATGGCTGCTAGTTAGTTCTGCGCTGGGGGAGGTCTCAGCATAGGAACAATGACCCCTGCAAGCACCCCTGTCTGTGAGAAAGCCACTCCTGAGTTCTTGCTCTGATGTCATACAATCCAGTTCCTCCCCATATGTCCCTGGATCCCCTGGAGCCACTGCCTGAATGCTGGAGCTCAGAGAGAGTGAGACCATGTAAGTTCATGTGTGGATCCTTTAAGAGGAACTGCCTGGGTTTCCAGCAGCCTCCATGTCACTTAGCCACAATCCCCACTGGTTTTTAGAGCCCAAAGTTACGAGGACTTCTCTTCCCAGTTCTGGAACCCTGCGCTAAGGGTCTGGTGTGGGGCTGGACCCCTTGCTCCTTACAGGAGTCCTCCACAGCCTAGATATCCCTCCTAATTGAAGAAAACAACACACTTAGGTGTTAGACCAGCCATTTCCACACCTCTGCCCCTCCTACCAGTCTCCATTTTTTTGTTTACTTCTCTAGTTGTAGGACTTCCATTCAGCCAGCTTTCAGGTGGTTCTGAATGATGGTTGTTCTGTATTTTACTTGTAATTTTAATGTGGTTGTGGGAAGTGGCAAGTACTAGTGTTTTCGTATGCCACCATCTTGGTTCTCCCTAAAGCTTGATTTAATGTGACTTTAAATCTTAATTTACTTATTTCACTGGAATAAAACCTTATAGGAATACTTTGAGGTAAGTTCAGGAACAGTAAACTGAATCCTTGCATATCTGAGAATGTTATTTGCTCTCAAACTTGAATACCTTGGGCATTGATGTCTAGTTTCACATGCATTCTCTCAGAGAGTATTTTGAGAATCCCAGATGTGATAACTGGTCTGGCTCCTGAATGTCTTGCACTTGTACCCAAAGGTGGAACTTGTCTGCTGCTAATTGCTGCTAAAATCTGTGTTCCACCACCCCCTTCATTGTTAAGGATTCCTTTACAAAAGTGTCTTGCTTAAGAAAGCCCTCTCTATCCTAAGGAAAAAAATGTATTTTACATTTCCTTCTAATATACTTTAACTATTTATGCTACCTGGAACTTATTTTTGCAAGTGGTGGAGAGATTGAAATTTCTTGTTCTCAAAATGCATGGTTGACTCATAGCCATTTTCTCTACTGTATTGAGATGTAAAATTTATCATTTACTGAACTCCCATGTAGTCTTGATGCTACACTGACTTGTCAATGAAAATTCCTCAAGTAAATTAGGAAAAAAAAGCAAGTTGCAGAATCACATGTGAAGCATCATGCCATTTATATCCAACAAAGCAAAACAAAATGCACATATACGCTTACTTATTTGAATACACAACTGATATAGGAAGACCCCAGGCAGAGTCTCTACTTTTCCCTAGGTACTTTGTTGTTCCATTGACTAGTAATCTTTGCTACCAAAACTTTATGTGGTTGCCCAATGCCTCGTTTACCTATTTTAGGTCTACCTACATAGAAAAGACGAACTCAGCTCTGATTCCAAGTATCTATGAAAAGGATACTGACAGTTCAGCTTGGGTGCGGTGTCCATTTGGCCTATCAACCACAGGGATAGGCAGATAACATGTATAAAATGACCAGAGGGGATTATCTCCACTTTACCCTTCAGAAAGATGAGGTTCAATTAAGTAACTTCTCCATGGCCACATAACTTAAGAAAAGGTAGGAGCTGAGATTTTGAATATAGGCCTATTAAACTTCAAAGCTCATAGGTCTATTAAACTTCAGGGCCCTTATGTTATAGATATTAACCCATTGTATGCCATAAGCATCTGTAATTGCAAGCAGTGGACCTTCCCCATATGCCACACGCATCTATAAAAATTAAAAAAAGTTTTCCCTAAGTGGCAGCTCTGACCAACTTTAAAATCACTTTTCATGAGAATTTTCAGCTGAAAATATTCAAGAACACCCAAATTGTAATATATTTATTTCTATAATATTCGTTGCAAATTAATTTTTTTAATTAAATTCAAAGTATCAGTGTGTGGGGATGGTTTCTGTTTTGGACGTGTGGCAGTGAAATGGTTAAAAAGCTCAGTGCATAAGCCAACTTGAAGTTTATTTCAAAATGGCATATTTTGTGCCACTTGTACAAAGTATGAAAAGAACAAACTAAAGAATTAAGGTAAAAATTGCCTGGCCAGTGTGGCGCAATTGGTTGAGCATCATTCCACACACCAGGAGGTCACTGGTTTGATTCCCGGTCAGGGCACATTGCAGGTTCTATTCCCAGAAGGGGGTGTGTAAGAGGCAGCCAATTGATCTCATCGATTTTCTATCTCTCTCTCTCTCCCTTCCTCTATCTCTAAAAATCAATAAAAAGTTTTTTAAAAAAATACTTTTGGTAAATTTAAGGTACAATTTTAGAGAAGTAGATTATTTTCAAAAGAAAATAACCATTAAGCACATACTTTTAAGTGTTGAAAACCTCAAGTCAAATCCCACTATAATTTATTTCCAAAGGTGAGGTTTGAATTTATTCACTGTGGTTAAACTACATTTCATATTTGTTGAAATAAATGGCACTGAAACATCATTATGTAGATATGTTAATTTATTGTTTACATATTAGGCAGTTTAAAATAAAATAAAAATCCTGCTCTCTAGAACAGAAGACAAGGGAAGGCACTGTTATACAAATGGAATATATGAACATAAATGAGCCCAAGCACGTGATTTTCAACCACATTCATATGACAGTTTTAAAACGATCTAAGCTCTTACAATGGCCAATTACTGATTTGAAAACATGGACCTGGTAGAGGATAAATGCTATTTAAATATCAGCTCAAAGACATAAACAATTTTATTATGGTATTTATGTGTGTGGGAAGAAGAGAACTGTTTACTGTATATAACTACCATGTTTCAGGGGACATTATTTAACAGTTAAGTTTTTATATTACAAAACAAGTTTAAGTATTAGTTATTTTAGAAATACCACTGGAAATAGAATGACATTAATTATACTAAAAGAACATAGTAAACTAGTTGACAAAATTTAGCTACCTTAGAGAAAATCTTAATCTGTTGAGATAGACAATATAGGATCTAGCTTTCTGACAAGCAGAAGGCAACATCTATTATGTGAATATTATAAAAGAGTTTACTGCCATGAATACTTAGGTAACTTGGCCAACTCCTGAACTAAGACATATGAAGCCACAACAAACAAACACCCCAGGAATAATAAAATCCTTATTTCTTATCATAGCTTTATTTCTCTTCTGTTGTTTCAGTCTCCAAATACATCCGGCACAGTGCTGCATTAGGGCGGCATATAAAAGCATCAGTTTCATCCCCCAACTCTGTTAACTGTTCCAATGAAGACACACAAGGATAATGGTCTTTTAACATATCGGGCAACTTAGAAGTCTTGTCTTGAAGTCGCTGAGAACGTCTAACTGGTGTTAGAAACTTGAGCTCTTTAAATGCAGAATTAATTTCGTCAAACTGCATTTTCTTTTTTACACTAAAACAAACAAACAAAACCCCACAAAATTATTCCCTTGTTAAAAAACATGTTAACATTTTTACTTTGTACCTTGATGCTATTTATCATACCATAACTTGTGTTATAACCATGTGATTGATTGTCTTACAGAGGGGTACTGTGAGCTTCTTGAAATAAGGAATTTATTCTTCTCTCAATTTTTATTATAACTTGTACACAGTAGATACTTGAATATCTGTAGAATTGGCTAATTGTTGAGTTCCAAATCCCATATTATCACCAATCAGCAATTAAGATGATGTAAAAATTTTGTTTCAAAATGACAATATTTAGGGAAAAGCAAGCAAATGCAGTATTTAAATGGTGATGTCCAATGATATTCGATTTGTTTAAAACCATTTTGTTAACAAATAGTTCTAAGTGGAAGCTAGCTCAAAGATTTTAAAATACCATATTTATTATCCCTAAGCATAAAAACAAATCAGCACATTACATTTAAAAAGCTTACCTTTGCAAGTATGGTGTAGTAGACACATTATATTTAATTAAGCAACCCTCCCTAGTTTCTGTGCTGGGGGTTTTAACATCATTGGTTGGATCTTTTGTTTTGTGTACTTGCTCTTTTTTACAATCTTGAAATACTACATTTCTATAATGTTTATTTTCCATTTCAGGTTTTCCTGACTCTCGATTAACACCAATATCTTCGATGTTGACTTCTTGGATTTTTTCCTTCGTTGCACAAGCCTCCTCAAGATTTTCTCCTATAGAAATACATTTATAAGTTATGCTTTTGGTCAAATTTAAGAAAACCAGAAAACATTAAATTTATTCATAGCGAGCCAAATTTTCAAAATAAAAGAACCAAGCCATCTCCTAACCATTACTTTTCCTGAACAAATATTGCTGACAACTATTTAATTATCTATCTATATACATATTTTTATATATTTTTTAATCCTCCCTGAGGATGTTCTTCCGTTGATTTTTAGAGAGAGTGGAAGTGATGAGGAGAGGGAGAAACATTGATGTGAGAGACACATCGACTGGCTGCCTCCCACACCCTGATCTGGATGAGTCTGCAACTGCGGTACATGCTCTGGAGCAGGGAATCGAGCCCAGGACTCTTCAGTCCGTGGAGGGGGAGGTGGGGGGTGTCAATGCTCTATCCACTGAGTGAAACTGGCTATGGCTATTTAACAATATTTACCAACACTTGTGTGTCAGAGATTATAGATACAAATGTAAGAACGAAATCATCTCTGTCCTTTAAGAAGTTCACATTCCGTCCTGGCTGGTGTGGCTCAGCTGATTGGGGGTTGTCCTGTGCCTCAAAAAGTTGCCGGTTTGATTCATGGTCAGTGCACATACCCGGGCTGTGGGCTCAATCCCCAGTAGGGGATGTGCAGGACACAGCCAATGGATGTTTCGCTCTCACATCAATGTTTCTCTCTCTCTAAAAATCAATACAAAATCTTTAAAAAAAAAGTTCATATTCCATGGAAGGGACGCACTTGAAAATAATTATAAAACAAGAAAATGGCTATAATTGAGATAAGAACCATAAAAAATAACTAACTTTGTTTGTAGGACAGAAAGATGGCTAGGGAAGGTGTCATGAGTAACATTTATGCTGGGTCTTGAAAAGTAACTACTTGACAAGACCAAGGAAGACAATTTTGGTATGAAGGTTTTTTGGTTTTGTTTTTTAAAAAAAGATCTAGTAAGACAACATTAAAGGGCCAGTGTGCTTAGAATATAAAGGAATATAAAGGTCAGTGGGGAGGAGGTAATGAATTCAGATAAAGAGAAAGGGTCTAGACCAGCAGTTCTCAACCTGTGGGTCGCAAACCCTTTGGCGGTTGAATGACCCTTTCACAGGGGTCACCTAAGATCATCCTGCATATCAGATATTTACATTATGGTTCATAACAGTAGCAACATTACAGTTATGAAGTAGCAATGAAAATAATTTTATGGTTGGGTCACAACATGAGGAACTGTATTTAAAGGGCGAGAAGGTTGAGAACCACTGGCGTGGACTATAACGAACTTTATGTGCAACAAGTTTGATAATAAAAAAAAATTCACGAGAGACAGAGATACAGTTAGATTTGGTGACAATACAGGATGGTTTAGAATGGCAGGGAATGAAAACTAATAATGTGTGATGGTAAGACAAAGCTGTTTTAATAGTCTAAGCAAGGTGGCAGAGGTAGGCAATGAGAAGGAAGAGCCTAAGTTAAGTGTTTTTTTAAGTTAGGAGTTAATAAGTGTATGTATTAGGGGCAGCCCTTCAAAAATTTCTTCCTTTGGAGTCTTTAATGACAGAATAATTTTTTCTTTCTTTTATTTTTTGGGAGGAAGAGATGGTGTTATGGCGAAACAGTAGAGAAAGACAAAGTTTAAAATACAACATGTCAGCTGTGAAAAACTTGTGAGACATCTGGTAAATCCATCAAGCTGAGAAGACCTCTAGATTGATAAGAAATTATTAGAGATTTTTACTAAGAGATGTTTTAGTTACATGATAAATGGAATGTTTGTTTTTTTTTTGTTAATCCTCACCAGAGAATATTTTTCCACTGATTTTTAGAGAGAGTGCGAGAGGGAGAGACAGAGAGAAATATTGATATGAGAGAGACACATTGATTGGTTGCCTCCTGCATGCACCCCAACCAGGGCTAGGGAATCTATAACCAAGGTGCCCTTGACTGGAACTGAGTCAGCGGGCTGAGTCATACTGGCCAGGGCTGAATGTGTTTGTTTCTTTAGTGAAAAGATGTTGAAATGGGGAGAGGGAATATGAATTCTTTAATTCAACAAATATTTAAGTGCCTTAACATATGCTAGACACTGCATTAGCACTGGGGTACAATGGTGAGAAAGATCAGACACCGTCCTTGTCCATCAAGTTTACAGTTTAAATTATTGCACAGAGAAAAAACTGGGAGCACAAAACAGGTGCATCTAATCTAGTTGGGTGGGGAGGATAGGTGGCTATCAGGGAAGGCTACCCCAAAGAATGACATTTGAGTTGAAGTGTAAAGGATAAAGAGGAATTAGATTAAAAGTAGAACACTGGCTTGGATAGACCAGAGAAAAAATAGGTAATATAGTCCTTTCTAGAAAATAAAAAAAGAAAGAAATTTAGAGATGTGAAGGAGTGGGAGGGCAAGTGACAAGAGGCTGGAGTCAGGAATTTACCCAGAGAAGTGACAGGGCATTTTGATTGCAGCATTGAGAATGGATTAGAGTAAGAGTAGAGAAGCAGGCAAGGTAGGAGACTACTGTTGTAGTCCAGGTAAGAGCTGTAGGTGATCTTGAAACAGTAATAAGAGTAAGGATGAAGAGAAACAGATGCATTTTAAGAGATGCTTACAAAGTTTAATTGAATTTGATTGGCTGAGGAATAGGGGTGGGAGTGTGAGAATGAGGCAGTGAAATATAATCCCAAGACTTCTGATGTAGAGAACTGGGCAGTGTCAGTTATTGAGAAAGGGAACCAAAAGAAAGAAGGTTTAGAGAAAAATGATGTTTTCAAGGGTGGAAATGTGGGCTTGAGGTATCTGAGAGACTCAAGTGGTGCTCATCTCTGTTACTATTTGTCTTCTATTTCCCAATGCTACTTACAAGTAATCTTAATTTGTAAAACTGATTTTATATCTAGTAATTACATATCTCAGAAAGCCAAGAGTTTATTGATAGCATTTCTTTTTCCATGTAAAGACAAATATTCTACCTGCTAGAAAACATTCCACAGGAAAGATAGAAAACTGAATTTGATTAAAATACTGTTTTCTCTTTCTACAGATCTCTAAAGCCAGTGAGAATTATGAGAAAGGCTTTTTTTCTCTTAAAAAATGTTTTTATTGATTTTTGAGAGAAATAAAGGAGAGAAAAAAACACATGGATGTGTTAAGAGAAACATCAATTGGCTGCCTCCTACATGTTCCCTACTGGGGATCGAGCCCACATGCGCTGGCTCTGACTGGGAATTGAACTGGCAACCTCTTGGTGCATGGGGCTATGTTCAATCAATTGAGCCACCCCTGCCAGGGCCGAAGCTTTTAAAATGAAATATTTATTTCCACTTTGCTGTCTTTAGTGTGTAAGACTCAGGATTAAGTTATTCTTTTTATTAATTTTTAAAAACCAAAGTATAATCCTATATAATAAAATCCTAATATGCAAATCAACCGATTCTATGACGCACACTGACCACCAGGGGGCAGACACTCAGTGCAGGAGCTGCCCTCTGGTGGTCAGTGTGCTCCCACCGGGCTCACAGCTGGCAAGCGCAGCAGCAGCAGTGGCGGGAGCCTCTCCTGTCTCCGTGGCAGTGTGGGGAGTGGGCCTAAGCTGTCAGGCGGACATCCCCCGAGAGGTCCTGGACTGCAAGAGGGTGCAGACAGGGCTGAGGGGACACCTCCCCAACCCCTCCGGAGAGCATGAATGTAGTGCACAGGGCCTTCTGGTTGAAATATAACATTATAGTAGTTTCAGGTATATAGCAGTATACTGATTCAGTATTTGTAAAATTGTGAAATGATTACCACAATAAGTCTATTTTTTTCTTTTGATGAGGACTTTTAAGATCTAGTCTCTTAGCAACTTTCAAGTATACAATAGAGTATTATTAACTATAGTCACCATGCTGTGCATTACATCCCCATGGCTTATTTATTTTATAACTAGAGGTTTATACCTTTGGATCCCCTTCATCCATTTTTCCAGGTTGGGTTTTCTTAAACTTTTCTCCTCCTTTTGTTTATGGTATAGTACACTTTCCTGGTTTTTCCTCCTGTTTCCCTGACCATTCCTTCCCAAGTTTCATCATTAAATATAACTAGTACCATTAGAAAAAATTTATCTTTTGTATGTTCTCCTAGGGGCATATTAACAGCAACCATCAATTGAAATATTCTCTGTTGAATTAAACATACTGCCAGTAAAAGAGGACCCCCTCACATGTAGATATTAACCATTAAGCCATATGCATATTAACATCACTGAACAGATTTTTGGTAACATGTAACCAAAACGTGTATAACACATTTAGAATTTCAGTATAATTTTAAATTTTACTTAAAGTTTAGCCCATGACCTAGATCTCTATATTTTAAATTCATTTTGTGTACTGAAAATAAGGATACTTGTAACTAATTTGGAAAGCAATTTAGCAGCAGTCATCAGGAGCCTTAAAAAGGTCAAACTGACACTTTTTAAAATTAATAAAAAATAAAATTAGTGAAAAAAAAAACCAGATACAAGCAACAATGATATATAATAGGTGCTCAAATATCTGTGACTGGCTGATACAGAGAGGTATACTAAAAAACTGGAAATAACTCTGTTAAAAAAAAGAAACAAATTAGCTTATACTTATATGTAGTGATTTCTCCTCTCATCCAAAATCCCATATAATAAAAGGGTAATATGCAAATTGACCCTAACAGCAGAACCACTGGGAATGACTGGTCACTATGACACACACTGACCACCAGGGAGCAGATGCTCAATGCAGGAGCTGCCCCCTGGTGGTCAGTGTGCTCCCACAGGGGGAGCTCTGCTCAGCCACAAGCCAGGCTGATGGCTGCCAGCACAGCAGCGCTAAGGATGTCCGACTGCAGCTTAGGCCTGCTCCCCGCTGGCAAGTGGACATCCCCCGAGGGCTCCCGGGCTGTCAGAGGGATGTCTGACTGCCAGCTTAGGCCCGTTCTCCCGGGGAGCGGGCCTAAGCCAGCAGGTGGACATCCCCCGAGGGGTCCCAGACTGCGAGTGGGCATAGGCTGGGCTGAGGGACGCCCCTGAGTGTACAAATTTTTGTGCACCTGGCCTCTAGTAGTTAATATTACCCATGGTTAAAGTTTAATGAACTTACTATGTGCCTAGGAATTTGATTCTTATATACAGGTATGGGCAAAAGTAGGTTCACAGTTGTAATACAAATAAGTAATAATAATACAATAAACTGTTTCACATACTCATAACTTTAAACCTACTTTTGTCCAATGCTGTACATTATTTCATTTAATGGTCCTAAGAATCTTAAGAAAGATCTTAACATTATCCTATTTTACAGAAAAGGGGTTAAATTTCTTGTGAAAGCTCATAGTAACTAGCACCAACCTATATCTGAATCTAGAAGATATTTACATTTTAAATACCTGATCACTAATGAACCTCTCATCGCCTCTCAATCTATTCCTAGCAAAGAGAATTTCTAAATGAGTGTCTCTCTAGCATAGAACATATGATCGATTTTATTATTATTTTTGTTAATCCTCACCCCAAGGATATTTTTTCCATTGACTTTTAGATAGTGGAAAGGAGGGGGGAAGAGGAGGGGAAGAGAGAGAGAGAGAAGAGGGAGGGAGAGACAGAGAGAGAGAGAGATCAATGTGACATCGATTGTTTGCCTCCTGCACCTGCCCCAACCTGGCTGGGGATCAAACCTGCAACCAGGTATGTGCCCTTGACAAGAAATCAAACCCAGGACACAAACTGATGCTCTAACAACTAAGCCATGCAGGCCAGGGCTATGGTAGAATTTAATAAGCAAGAAGTTTTTAGAGGTCTAGTCAAACTGCCTCAATCTTAAGACAGGAAATTAAGTTCTACAGAAGTAAGGTAACTTTCACAGACACTCAATGACAAATTTGGGTTTTGAATGAGACCTCCTAATTAAAAATTCTTACTACAGAAAGCTATTGAATCTCAGAGGTACATCATCAGATGTATGAGAAAAGATTAACCTACATATTAAAAAAATTAAAAATGATAAAAGAAAAACAATTCAGCAAAGAAATTTAATGAAGTCACAATCCACTTGAAGGAAACAAAATGAAACTTACCAAATTTAACTTTTTCTTGACTCTTTATTGTTAGAATATCTGCAATTGCATGTCGCAATTCTTCAATAGGCTTGATTTTTTTTAAATGAAGAGAGCAGACACATGTAAGTTTATATTCTCAGACACTACATTGTCCAAGTTTAAAATATTAAGTCCAGTGATTAAATTTTATATTATAAAACAAGGCAGTGGCTCTTAGACCACTTATTTTGCCACTTAAATTGAAAAAAATGCCTGTCTTTTCCAATTTATAAAATAAAAATAAACTTAAGGAATGAGATTTCATCAGTTTAAAATTTCCCCCCATAATTTTTCTTAAGGCTTTGGTAACTATTACTGCTTGCCTGATATGAACATTATTAGTAAACAAGTAGCAAATTAATATTATTAATATCTATTAAAGAGCTGATTACATTTAAGTCTACATTAACCTTTAAGTTTATTCCTTTTCTCCTCATCAAGTACATAGTTATATTTTTGTGTTTCACATGGTATTAAATGTGTCTTTGAACAGCTCAAGGTTAAAAAATTCAACAGTTCACTAAGTGTCCATTATATGCCAGATATTATGAGCACTTCCCATGCACCATGTCTGGGGGGTGCGGGAAGAGACTGGACAAAAATTGTACACCTATGGACGAGGACGGTGGGGGGGGGGGGGTAAGGGCAGGGGGTGGGGTGGGAACCAGGTGGAGGGGAACTATGGGGGAGAAAAGAGGAACAACTGTAATAATCTGAATAAAGATTTTTTTAAAAATGCAATTCTTGTGTCTTTTAATCATTCATTTTATATATATATATATATATATATGTAAAACCACAATTTTATTAAGTTATGATATATCTCAAATAATTCTGAATAATTTACATGCACTGTAATTAGTAAGTTTTAATTTCACCTGAGCTCCTGCCAGAATGGCCTTCTCAAAGATTGAGATAATATTTTCAATAGAACTTGTGAGTGGTTCGACACGTGCAAGGCATATCCAATACTTAACAAGTTTTTTGGCATCTGGAATATTTTTAATCAGGTCATTCAGTGTGTTTAATACTTCTTCTTTGGGGCATCCCTAAAATGTCAAGAAATAAAGTGAGTGTTATCTTTTAGCATAGAAAGTATAAGCAATTAAGCTCACTATAATCAAAATCAGTGATAGAAAAAAGTTGATGGAAAATTGTTCATAAAACTATCCACTATTATCCTCCTCACTCCAAATTTATTCTGAATGGCTAGTATGAGGCATATTGGTCATAAGTACAAGGCAAAAGAACATAATACACTAGTTGAGAAAAACATTCATAAAAAAACGACTAACACTCTCCTTGGTCTTGATATTTATCCTCTTATCGTATTTATTGTAGATTCCAGTTATTAATATTTATATATTTTTGTATCTACCAAGTGTTTCTGAGTGAAAATAGCTCGCAGGCTTTAAAATTATATCTGTCAGGTATTGATATTAAGGTTAAAATGAATCTGTAATGGTTTATGTAAGTAAGTTATATATAGTTGAGTAGCAGGGGAGAAAAATTCCATAGTATCAATAAAAAACTCCAGCTAAGCAGAAATAAGAATTTAATCAGTTTCCCTAATTGTAATTTTCATTGGTCCTCAAAACTACAAAATGTTTAATGATGCTCATGAAGACTAAAGTTTGAAATCATACTCTGTATTCAGTCTTGCTCTGGAACTTAGACAGTAGTGTATGACCAAAGCAAGATTAAAGAGTAGTTAGGAAATAAAGAAAACATTCTGGAGTTATTATAGTCTGTTAAATTTTGGTCCAACAATAAAATACAATAAGTTCAAGATCATAATGATGTTGGGTGAGATGAATCAAAGTATTTGAAAATATTTTAGTCAATCTGAATTTAACCTGTGGTAATAAGGACTAATTTGTGTTGCTAGACTTGGTAAATTATTAACATCATAGAGGAATACAATATTTGTAACTCAAGTAAAAAAATCTATTCCTTTGATATATTTCTATGAACTCAATGAAAATGTAGTCCATTTTATTTTATTTAATATATATATTTTTTATTGATTTTAGAGAGGAAGGAAGAGGGAGATTGAAACATCAATGATGAGATCACTGATCGGCTGCTTCTTGCATGCCCCCTACTGGGGATGGAGCCTGCAACCGGGCATGTACCCTTGACTGGAATTGAACCCAGGACCTGTCAGTCTGCAGGCCAATGCTCTATCCACTGAGCCAAACTGGCTAGGGTAAAAAAGAAGTCCATTAAAGGCCAAAGAAAATAATCTCATAATTAACAGTAAGTCTACATAACATCAGTGACACATTACTTGGTCAAACAAGACTGACTACAATTAATGGGATAATACTTATGAAGGTAGTTTGCAAAATATAAACTACTACACAAATATAAGATAAAGACATTACCTCATTAATCAGGTTTAGGCATTCAGAAAATGTCTTGTTTACTTTTTCAGTAAATAATCTTTGTTCATCTTCTTCTGCCATGGTAGTCCAAAATGACCCAACTGGTTTTTCATTCTGTCCTTCAGGTTCAGGCTGGGTTATTACTGAGCTAGGAGGCCTTTTCAATGTTTTTCCTTTGCTAGCTCTCCACTCACTCAGACGAGCTCTATAATTATAAGCAGTACATTACTATGATATTACTGATAGCATTGTCAAATAGAGGAAAAGTTAAAAAATATTTCAAACCTTTAAGTAGTTCCACGCTAGGGGCAAGACATGGTTCACAAATATGAAGAAAAAAAATTTAAAAATATCAAAGTGAGCCCTGACCGGTTTGGATCAGTGGATAGAGTGTCGGTCTGGGGACTGAAGGGTCCCAGGTTCAATTCCAGTCAAGGGCATGTACCTTGGTTGTGGGCACATTCCCAGTGGGGGTGTGCAGGAGGCAGCTGATCGATGTTTCTCTCTCATCGATGTTTAACTCTATCCCTCTCCCTTCCTCTCTGTAAAAAAATCAATAAAATATATTAAAAAATATCAAAGTGAATTATATGCTCAAAGGCATAAGAATGAATTTTTAAATGGATGTTATAAAATACTTCCTAATTCTATTAAGAATTTTAACTTATGCTATATAAAACAACCTAATAAAACACATTCAAACACAGTAACTCAGGTCATACTGTTCCACAATATAAATTTGCCTACACATGACAGTAGAGAATACACACACAAAAAAATTCTAATACATTAAATTATAAACCAAATCACAAATTTGAAAATTCAGCTAATGCATTACATCTACTTACTTTCTTTCTTCTACGGTTTCTTTGGGCTGAGCCCTTCTATTGTTGATAGTTGCTTTTGCTATAGTATGCCTGCACTGGTCAATGGTTTTTGACTTTTCTATCTGTTTGATATTAGAAGATGAAGCAGGCCTGGCTATCATTTCAGATGTGATGCTTCTTGATACTGTCTTATTTCTTTTTACTTCCTGAGAAGAAATGGTTTTGACACTAGTTAAAACTGTATTTAATTGTAGTAATTCTTTCTCATGAGACCCCTTCCGAACTGTAACATTGGCAATGCCTTGTTTCAGGGAGTCCTGGGTATTATGAGTATTACTGTGGTGACTTCTAATAGGAGGACGTAAAAGTTGTTCATTCTGAGATGTAGCCCTCACAAATTTAGTCGTAGTCATCATATTTGAGGCTCTGTGACTTTTTGCTATTACACTGCTGGTGTTTATAGGCTGAGGTTTTGTGGCCTTAGAGATAGGAGTTGAAAGTTTCTTTGTTATTGCAGAATGCTCATCTTTGGCTTGTACAGGTTTTCTAAATGAATTAACCTTAGATTGAACAATTTGGCCACGATAAGATCCAAGCACAGGTTTCTTGAACACGTTAGCATCTTGCTTTGGTTTTTCTGTAGTCACTTGTTTCTTTTTATGATTGTTTTTAATATGAAATGCTTGGCTTAATGTCATACGTTGACCTTGGTGATCATTTGTAATTGGTAACAACTGCAGAGTTTGATTATTATTCTCCAAGTTATATGTAGTTGAATTGGTTAATTCATTAGAAGGTTTTAACGGAATACAATCTTTTCCCATTGTTACATTATTTTTGCTCCTTGTAGGTCCATGAACATTTTCTTTATCAGCCTAAAAGAGTAATTTGAAAAAAATTAGTATTTCAGAATTCATTTCTTTCAGAAAGAGTTTAGGAGAAGGAAAGGGGGGAAAGGGACAGTTTTGAGGACTATGTCCATATCTTACCATTTTTGTCTTAAGTTTCAGAACTTTTGTCTCTTCTTGGACCAGACCCTCAGATGTCATCATTCCCTCGTTTCTACTACTTAAAAAAATAAAAATAAGAGAATTTTAAACCCCATACCAAAGAGGGTTTCCTTTTTTTGGGAAGGGATGGAAAAATATTAACCATTACCTGACTTCATAATTTTAAATTGACCTAAGTGTAGGGAGCTGCTCTAGTCAAGCCTTGGGCTGACCTGTGGCAGGGCCACAAACAAGTCCCAGCCTGGAGGGCAGAGCTCTCCGAGCATAATTAAGCCTGATTTTGTAGCTCTCCCTAATTCCTTCCTAAGTAGCTAATGGGTTGTGGGAGGTGCAGCAAGTGTTGCCAAAACAAGAACATTTGTATACATGTTAATCTACCCTTGTTTTAATCAGACTATAAAATAAAGCATCGGCTTGCAGGCTGGGTATTTTGTGTCCTCATCCAGGCACGGGGATGCACCGAGCCCCAGCTGAATTCTTTTGTCTGTCTTTTCTTCAATCCTTCACCGCCCCTCCTCAGGTTCACCCTTGGCCATGCTGGCATGGTACACCTAAGAACTGAGAGATTTATTTGTCCTAAGCAAAACTTTTATTATTTGACTTAAACTCCTTTTTACATATTTAGACTGGTTAGTATAGACTGTGAGAATCTTTTAGCAAGGAAAAAACAGGGTCAATTAGATGCCATTGATTCTAAGATAAAGCTCAAGTTCAGAGATGTAAAAATATGAAAAAAAAGTACATTTTAGCATAAAATATTTGCAATCTATAGAGCTGATAATTTTGGTTATACTGCCTTTCACATCTATTTGCTTAGTCTGCTTGGAGAAGCAGCAGAACTTTGAAATAGCTTGTACCACCCATTTTCAATGATGGCAGAGAAGGATCAAAATGTGCTACTGAACTGGGTATATTGGTGGCTAGTTTCTGAGTATAGGTGCTTCTCATTTCTTCCAGGCATTGCCAGTGGCCTAGAGCACAGCAACATCTCTAAATTTTAAGCTCCTGTATTCAATTCCTGATGGCAAATACTCCTCTTGTTACTACCTGGCCTGCTGTTTGGTGTGGGTGGGAGATGATGCTCTGGGTCAACCTGCCAGGTTGCTCCCAATGTGGTACCTTCATTAATAAGACCACTTATTGATCTCAGATTCTATTACTTCTGGGATTACAATATACTGTGATAATATCTCATTGACAAAATTAGAAGCAATCTTCATTTTTTTGGTTAATCCTCACCCGAGGGTATTTTTCCCATTGCTTTTTTTAGAGAGAGTGGAAGGGAGAGGGGCGAGGAGGGTGGGGGAGGGAGGGATGGAGGGAGGGAGGGAGAGAGAGAGAGACAGACAGACAGACAGACACTGATGTGAAAGGAACATACTGACTGATTGCCTCTTGCTCATGCCCCAACTGGGACTGGGGATTGAACCTGCAATCCAGGTATGTGCCCTTGACCGGAAATCAAACCCAAGACCCTTCCGTGCATGTGCCAATACTCTAATCACTTAGCCACACTGGCCAGGGCTAGAAGCAATCTTAATAAGAATTAACCCATTTTTCTTCCACCAAAGACTATCAGCCTGTCTCTGGTACTCTCTTCCTTCTAGTCTAAAGTATGACCTACAACATGCCAATTTAGGGTCAAACTCTCCATTCCTACACCTAAGTCTTCCCCATTTCAATATATGGTATCAATATAGACTCAGTTATCTAAATTAAAAGCCTAAGATCATTCTTTTGTTTAAACAAGGAACTATGGGATTTATGAAAATGTTTATTCTAAAGTAAAGCAACTTATAAATGTGAAATTAAAAGCTTAAAAATTTTTTATTTGGAAATAAGGCAGACTTACAGAAAGTTGCAAAATTATCAATAGTTCAAAGAATATCTATATATGCTTTACTCAGATTTGCCTACTGCTAACATTTTATCCCACTTGCATTATCATTTGCTCTCTTTCTGAACATGTGTATGTGTAGAGTACATACAATTTTTTTTATCATTTTAATATAAGTAAACAAACTCAAAGAGGCCAGGTATCCCCCCTGAGGTTTATAGTTGTAGTGGCAGACCTACATATTCCAGCCCAGGTCCTTATCACTCTAACTAACCTCATACTCTTAAATTGCACAAAGAGCCTGGAAGAATGTCACTACCAGTTATTTGGAAAGAGTGAGGGGACCTTTTGACTTCCTTTTTTATATACTTAAGGGTTTTTGTTTTAGTCACAACCATGTACTATTTAAAAAAATTTAACAAAACAATACAAATATATTCCTATGGATCACTGAGACTAAAACAAATGATTTCCAAACATTTAGGAGGGCCACCTCCCAAGGAACAATACTCCCCCCACCCCACACATACACTCTAAAACCTTGCTAAATTATACAAAGACTGGCCTCTGTAGTACTGTATAAACCATGTCAATATTTTGATAAAAATACACATTTTGCTTTAAAATTGTTTCTTCTTAGTGTGAATTTACACAAGAAATGGTGATCTGATGCTGTACAATCCAATAAGGTAGCCACTAAGCCACAAGTGCTGTTGAGCACTTACAATGTAGCTAGTCCAAACTGAGATGTGCTGAAAGTATTAAAAACAGACCAGATTTTGAAAACTCAATACCAAAAAGAATATTTCAATTTTTAAAGTATTACATGTTAAAATGACAACACAGGATATGCTGCATTAAATAAAATGTTATTAACCCATTGTACGCCATAAGCGTCTGTAGACGCAAGCGGAGGACCTTCCCCACACACGACACGTGTCTATTAAAAAAAAACACGTTTTCCCTAAGTGGCAGCCCTGACCAACTTAAAATCATTTTTTGTGAGAATTTTCAGCTGAAAATACTGAAGAACACCCAAATTTGTGAGTAATATATATATATTTATAATATTGATTGCAAATTGATTTTTTAAAATTAAATTCAAAATATCGTGGCATGTGGGGATGGTTTCCATTTGGACGTGAGGTAGTTAACTGGTTAAAATTCATTTCGGCCCGACTGGTGTTGCTCAGTGCTCCATAGTCGAGCGCTGGGCCATGAACCAAGAGGTCACTTGATTCCCGGTCAGGGCACATGCCCAGGTTGCAGGCTCCATCCCCAGAAAACCAATGATTCTCATCATTGATGTTTCTTTCTCTCTCTCTCTCTCTCTCTCTCTCTCTCCCTTCCTCTCTCTCTAATACCAATGAAAACATATTTAAAAAATTCATTTCACCTTAATAAAACTTTAAAAATGTAGTTACTAGAAAAATTTTAATTACACATATGACTTACATTACATTTTTACTGGAAAGATCTGAATAAGTTTTACCAATCGGAAAAAAAAAAAGTGTTTTTTTTTTTACCTCACCTGGAGAATTTCTGATTTTCCTGTTTGTATGTAGAGAGAGTTTTTCTTTTTAACAGATGCTCCTTGAGTTTTTGTTTTCTTTGCTCTGAATAACAAAACAGCTACATGTCAACATTCGTTACAATAACAGCGAATAAAAATGGACTAAATGAAGATTTTACTTCAACAAATGTTCTACTTAACATCACATCTTATAGATAGCAGAAAATCGCCCAGTATTCAGTATTGCCTTTGGAAAATCTCATTACTACAAGGCTGTTACTATACGGTTGGTCCCACAACCACTCTGCACAAGAATCGCATTACCTTCTACCTTGAAGTGAAACATCTGGAGAACACAATTCTCAACACACGGTTACTGAAAGGCAAGCTTTGGGAAACCAAATGGTAGAGGTGACGACACTGGACTCCACATTTTAATTTACCGTAAGTGAGTTGGGTGACATTTCTTTGTTTTCCCAAGTGTAGGCCAGAGAAATAACTGTATTACTTCTGAGGACCTAGCCAACCCTAGGTTTTCATAATGTCGGGGGCGTTAACAGGGAGCATCAGAGACGACAAGTCCATCCGAGAAATGTGCTCCCAACTCCAGAGGTGGGACCGCCCTGAGCAGGCGCCTTCAGTTCTCGCGCCGAGGTGGCCCGGCCCCGCAGCGCCGGCTCCGTCCGGGGCCCCGCACGCCCCCTTCGATAAACGCAGCGCTGACCGGTTAGGCCTGTCTCTGCCGCTAGCGGGTTACGCCCCCGGGTATGGGCTGCGCGCGAAGTGATCAGCCCGTAAACAGCGGCCGCGGGGCGGGTACCACGCCGTCAGGAAGGCAGCGGCGAGAGGCCCAGTGACCCGTTCCGCGTCTCAAACGAGTCGTCAGGGCTGAAGCGGGTCTGCGGCCCCAAGGTCCTGACCGTTGGGCCGGCCCAGCCACCCCCACCCCGGCTGCCCGGTCCCCTCGCCGGGTCGCGCGGATATCGCGCCGCGGCCCTCACCTCTGAAGGCGAACTGGGTCCTCTGACTCGGGGGAAGCTGCAGGTCGCCCGGAACCGCTGGGGAGCTCATCGCAGGGCGAGGCAGAGGACGCGTCTCCTACCTGACCGCGCCGCCACCCCGCAAGCAGAAGCAGCCGCACGACGCACGGCGGGAGAGGCGCGGCCGACGCCTCCGCCCATTGGTGCCGGCGTGAATTGAATGGGCCAATGGGCGCAGGGGGCGGGGCCTGGGCTACGGTCGCTGCGGCGGGTCTGCCGGTTTCTGTTAGGGCGGCCCTTGGCTGAATCCCAGGTTTTCAAACCAAACAGCCCCGTCTTGGACCTCGTTGGCGTCTGCCTGCAAAGTCTCTGCTAAATAGCAGGCATTTAGAAACCCACAGTCCGTTAAGGAAGGCAGACGGGAAAAGTGCTGTTTGGCTGCAACTCTAATTAAACATGGGCGTGTTCACCGAGGAGGAGGAAGAGGATATAAGCTCGAACTACCTACGAAGAGCCGGGGCATTCCCCTTTCACAATGACCGCATCCCAGCTCTCAGGTGGGACGTCATCATCTCCTGTCTCTTGGATGAGGAGACAAGCTCAGAAGTTATTTGTTCACAAAGCTTGCAAAGGGGAGCTGAAACTAGGATATAAATTATTTTGTACTATGCAATAATCAGATGCAAAAAAGAGAGGAAGAGAAAGGGATAAAATGAGGATAGATCCTTCTCTTATAACACTCCTGTAAGTTAAAATAGTATTTTTTGTAGACATTTTGGGTGTGCGTTTAAGTGTGCTGCCATAATTTTTCAGTTCCCATCTAAAAATATCTATCTTCATAAAAGCCTAGCAAACATCCAATCCACGAAACAAAATAATTCGTGTAGAAAAGCTTTTGAGAGTTTTGTCTGAACTATGCCTTTCTGTTTTTAAGCATTGGATGCATAACATTTCTCCACCTTGCCTGATTACTGCATTAAGGCTGGGCTGGACTGTTTTAAGCGCAGACGGAGATGGGAGGATGCAATTTCTACCTCCCTTGCCCAGGGTCAAAGGGCCTCCTCAGCTGACTCTCAACCCTGGTCAGCTTTCCCTGTCTTTCTCTGCTTTTTTTCTTCAGGCATCTTAATGAGGAAGTGAGTTTGGGATATTCTGTATTTTTTTTCTTGGTAAAACAACTCTGAGAGAACCAACCGCCAAACAGTGCTTATCACCATCCTTAAGATATCACTGCTGTTAACAGTACTGTTAATATTGTTGATTATTTAACTAAAGTTTGATCAGACAGGTTGGGTAACCAGGGATTCCCATTAAGTGACCGAGAACAGTTTGACAAAATGAAACAGTTAAAAAGTGACTCAAGAACCTCCAAAGCATTATGTTAAATGAAAGAAGCCAGCCACTGAAGGTTACACAAATAGTATGATTCATTTACATAAAATATACAGAATAGATACACTTATAGAGACATAACACAGATTGGTGTTTGCCAGGGGCTGGGGTAGGGAGGGATGGGGAGAGACCACTTAATAGATAAAGGGTTTTACTTAGAGTGATGGAACTAGATAGAAGTAGTGGTTGTACAACATTATGAGCATATTAATACCACTGAGCTGTTCACTGTAAAATAGTTAATTTTATGTTATGTAAATTTCAATTTTTTTTATCCTCATCTGAGGACATGCTTACAGAGAGGAAGGGAAAGAGAGAGAGAGAGAAACATCAATGTGAGAGAGAAAACGGGATCAGTTGCCTTCCATACATGCTGGGAACTGGGATCAAATGTGCCCTGCCTGGGAATGGAACTGGCAACCTTTCAGTGCACAGCATGATGCTCAACCGACTAAGCCACTCCAGCCAGGCCCAGTATTATTTTTTTTTTTTAAGTGGCATAGTAAAAAAATAAAATAAAAATAAAATAATAAAAGGAAATGACTCAAAAAGAAAGCTGTACTCTTGTTTCCTGGAAGTTTTTTTTTTTTTTTTTTTTAAATTATTATTACTGCTTCAATTCATCAGTAGTTAGCCTATTCAGGTTTTGTGATTCTTCCTGATTGAGTTTTGGAAAATTGTATTTTTCTGGGACTATGACCATTTCGTCCAGGTTGTCCAGTTTGTTGGAATATAGTCGTTCATGGTATTATTTTTTTTTTTAACCATCTTTTGTATTTCTGTGGGGGTCAGTTGTTACTTCACCTCTTGTTTCTGATTTTGTTTATTTGGGTTCTTGATGAGTCTGGTGAAGGGCTCATCAATTTTGTTTATCTTTTCAAAGAACCATCTTTATCTTTTCAAAGAACCATCTCTTGGTTTTATTGACTTTTTGTATAGTTTTTGTTTTTGTTTTTGTTTTTTTAGTTTCTATGTCATTTATTTCTGCACTGATCTTTATCATGTCCTTCCTTCTACTTATTCTGGGCTTTTCTTACTGTTCTCTATTTTTTTAAGTTGTAGTGTTAAAAAACTTATTAAATGTTTTTCTTGTTTTTTGAGGTAGGCCTATAATGCTATGAACTTCTCTCTCAGGACTGCTTTCACTGTGTCCCATATATTTGTGGTTGTGTGTGCATTTTCATTTGTTTCCAGGATGTTTTTAATTTCTTCTTTGATCTCTTTGATAACCCATTCATTGTTTAATAGCATGCTATTTAGCCTCCATGTATTTGAATGTTTTTGAATGTTTTATTGTAGTTGATTTCTAATTTCATGCTATTGTGATTTGAGAAGATGCTTGATATGATTTCAGTCTTCTTGAATGTATAGAGATTTAGTTTGTGTCCTAACATGTGGTCTATTTTTGAAAATATCCCATGTGCACTTGAGAAGTGTAGGGAGCGGCTATAGGGTTAACCCTCAGACTGACCTGTGGCAGGGCCATAAACAAGTCCCAGCTTGGAGGGCAGAACCCTCCTAGCATAATTAAGCTTGAACTTATAGTCCTCCCTTGTTCCTTCCTAGGTAGCTAATGGGCTGTAGGAGGTACAGCAAGTGCTGCCAAAATAAGGTGAAACTCACAAGAACATTGTAAACATGTTGACCACTTCCCTTGTTTTGCTTTGTGTGCTCTGACTATAAAATAAAGCTTCAGCTTACAGGCTGTGTCACTGTGTCCTCATCCATGGCCAAGTGAACCTACCTAGCCCCAACTATATTATCTTGTCTGTCTTCTTTAATCCTTCACCGCCCCTCCTCAGGTTCACCCCTGGCCATGCTGGATGTGGTTCAGAGAAGAATATCTATTCTGTAGCTTTGGGATGAAATGTTCTGTAAATGTCAATTAATTCCATCTGATCTAGTGTGTCATTTAGGATTGCTGTTTCCTTGCTAATTTTTTTCTACAAGATCTATTCAGTGATGTCAGTGGGGTGTTAAAGTCCCCTACTATGTTTGTATTGTTGTTGCTCTCTCCCTTAAAATCCTCCAGAAGTTTTTTTGTCATATATTTGGATGCTCCAATATTGGGTGTATATATGTTTACCAGAGGTATATCCTCTTGTTGTATCCATCCTTTTAATATTATGAAGTGGCCTTCATTATCTCATTATAGCCTTCATTTTGAAGTCTATTTTGTCAGATATGAGTATTGCTACTCCAGCTTTTTCTTTTTTCATTTCCTTTTGCCTGGAAACTTTTTTTCCATCCCTTTACTTTCATTCTGTGTGAGTCCTTTGTTCTGAGGTGGGTCTCTTATAGACAGCATATATATGGATCATGTTTTCTTATCCATTCAGCTATTCTGTGTCTTTTGATTGGAGCATGTAAGCCATTTACATTTAAGGTTCTTGTTGACTAGAGGCCCAATGCACGAAGATTCGTGCAAGAATGGGCCTTCCTTCCCCTGGCTGCCGGTACTGCCTTCTCTCGGGCTGGAGCCGCCTTTCCGCCTTCCCACACTGCCCAGAGGCCTGGAGCGACTGGGGCGGTATGGAATGCCTGTGTCCTGCCCCGCCCCCAGCCGCTGGGCACCTGCGTATGCAAATGAACCCACAGTCTTTGTTGGGTTAATTTGCATACTCACTCCTGATTGGCTAGTGGGCGTTGCAAAGGTATGGTCAATTTTCATCTTTCTCTTTTATTAGTGTAGATAGGTTCTTATTTTTGCCATTCTTATTATTTATGCCTGTGTTCTTCTCTTTATTTCTTCTTACAACAATCCCTTTAGCATTTCTTTTTAAAAAATTTTTTTTATTGATTAAGTTATTACATATGTGTCCTTATCCCCACGTTACTCCCCATCCCCCCCACTCACGCCCTCACCCCCCTGTTGTCTGTGTCCATTGCCCTTAGCATTTCTTGCAGTGCTGGTTTGATGGTAATAAGCCAGTCAGAGAAAGATAAGTATCACATGATCTCACTCATATATGGAATCTAATGAACAAAATAAACTGATGAACAAAATAAACTGAGCAAAATAGATCCAGAGGCATAGAAGCATGGAACTGACTGTTGAATCTTAGAGGAAAGGCTGGGAAAGGTGGCTGGGTGGGTGGGTGGAAAGAGATCAACCAAAGAACTTGTATACATATATGCATAACCCATGCATACAGACAATAGGGTGGTGAAGGCCTGGGGTGGGGGGAAGGTTCGGGCTAGAAGAGGTCAATGGGAGTAAAAGGGGGCCATATATAATACTTTCAATAATAAAGATAAAAATAAATAAACAAATAAACAAATAAATAAATAGCCAGAGATCTCAATAGACTGAGATGCCGAGTAGAAAAACCTACAAAACTGCTAGGTTTCCAACATTATAATTCTTATCTTAGCTCTGGGCTCACTTACTACTTCTACAATGGTATCTTTTTAAAGTCATCCTCCCACAATTCCACAATTGTTGGAAGGAGGACAGACTGTTTTCTAAAAGATCCAAAGAGCAGTTCCAAACAGGTTTTTGTTAGGTCGGAGAGAGCCCAGGATCGGATGCATGCAGACGTGTGATGAGATAATGGACTCCCCCTGGCATTTCTAACAGATCAGCGTGCCAGACACAGATACTGGCTTCTCCCTGAATCAGCATGACCCCCACACAGATACTGACTCCTTCCTGAATACCTGGCTGACCCCCTGCAGCGGGAACTTCCTCAGCTGAATACCTCAGCTCATGTCCACGCCCCTCCCCAACCGCAGTATAAAAAAAACACCCCTCTCCCTGTTGGCGTGAATCCACGTGCCCTGTCTTTGGGGTCCGTGGGTCTCCCAGGCACAATAAACCTTTCCTTTTCTTTTCTGATTCACTCGACTCTTTATTTCTTACGCCACCTCCTGAGCCACCTAACCTAACAGTTTTCACCAATACAGCTGACCATGCAACTGTAGTACTGTAGTCACCTGAAGTATTGTTGATCAGCTTAAGTTGTTCCTTCTGTGTTCATGTGAAATAGGGAAAGAACAGGGCAGAGTGAACAGGGCAGAGCAATACAAGGGACAGAAGAAAATGGGGACTCATTGAGGACATGAATTCCATGGAGGAAGGAACCTCAAGAAAGAGGGAATGGCCCAGTGTTGGGTGCTAAAGAGATCAGGTAGGATTGGGACTGAAAGGAACCTTTGCATTCAGAAGTTAGGAGGCTCTGACAAAATTATTCTGTAGAAAGTACAAAATACTGCTGAGAGAAATTAAAACCCTAAATAAGTGAAGTAGAGAATATACATATGGATTAGAAGATCCTATATTAAGATATCTATTCTCTCCAAGTAGATTTATTCAATCCCATCGAAATAAAACTAGAAGGCTTTTCTATTGAAATTGACATTGAATTCTAAAATTTAAAAGGAAATGTAAAGGCTCTAGAGAGGAACAATTTTGAAACAGAACAAAATTGAAAGATTAACAGTACCTGATTTCAAAATGTATTTATAAAGCCGCAGTAACCCAAGACAGTGTGGCATTGGTGTTAAGAACAACAAATCAATGAAATACAAGAGAGATCCAGAAATTCAGGGTGGGGCAAAAGTAGGTTTACAGTTATGAGTACTCAAAACACAAGAGTTTATTCTTGTATTCTTATTTATTATTTTCCATAGAACAACTGTAAACCTACTTTTGCCCCACCCTATATACTCAAGGCACTATGGTCAGTCAGTTTTCTACAAGTTTCAAAGACAACTCAATGGAGAAGAAGGATAGTCTTTCCAAAAAATGGTGTTGGGACAATTGGCTATGCACATACTAAAGATTAAGCAGAAAGTAACCAATTCTCCATTAACTGATGAATGGATAAACAAATTGTTAAAGATTTATGTAATTGACTACTATTCAGCAATAACAAGGGACAAAATACTGAGAAATGCAACAACTGGATGAGTCATAAAAACATGGCATTGCATTTAAGCCAGAGACAAAGAACTACAATACCTTATGATTCCATTTACCTGAAATTCTAGAAAAGGCAAAACTATAGTGATAAAATGCAGATTAGTAGTTCTCAGAGACCAAGAACTTGGGGGAGGAAATTGAATACAAAGAGCCAGGGGAAACTTTTTAAGGTGATTAAAATATTCTTATACATGATTGTGGATAAATGATTATAATCAAAACTCATCATGTATATTTAAAAATTTTTATTGGATGTAAATTATATCTAACTACATAAAGCAGCGGTTCTCAACCTGTGGGTCGCGACCCCTTTGGCGGTCAAACGACCTTTTCACAGGGGCCGCCTAAGACCATCCTGCATATCAGATATTTACATTATGATTCATAACAGTAGCAACATTACAGTTATGAAGTAGCAAAGAAAATAATTTTATGGTTGGTCACAACATGAGGAACTGTATTTAAAGGGCCAGAAGGTTGAGAACCACTGTCCTAGAGCAAAGGAAACTAAGGAGAAAATAAACAAATGGGACTACATCAAAATAAAAAGCTTCTGCACAGCGAAAGAAACTATCATCAAAATGAAAAGGGAACTCACTGTAGAGGACAACATATTTGCCAATGATACATCTGATGAGGGGTTAGTATCTAAAATATATAAAGTACTCATACAACTCATCAAAAGGAAAACAAATAATCCAATTAAAAAATGGGCAGAAGACCTGCATAGACATTTCTCCAAAGAGAACATACAAATGGCCAAGAGACATATGAAAAAAAATGTTCAAACTCACCAATCACCATAGAAATGCAAATTAAAACCACAAAGAGATATCACCTCAGCCCTGTTAGAATGGCTACCATCAAAACGTCAGAAAACAACAAGTGTTGGATGTAGAGAAAAGGGAATACTAATTTATTGCTGGTGAGAATGCATATTGGTACAACCACTATGGAAAACAGTATGGAGTTTCTTCAAAAATTAAAAATGGAACTTCTGGTTAACCCAGAAATCCCACTTCTGGGAATCTATCATAAAAACCCCAAAACAGCAATCAGAATGAATATATGCACCCTATGTTCATAGTGGCATTATTTACAATAGCTAAGATTTGGAAACAGCCCAAGTGCCCATCAGTAGATGAATGAATAAAAAAGCTCTGGGACATTTGTACAACGGAATACTATGCAGCTATAAAAAAGAGGGACCTTTTACCCTTTGGGAAAGCCTGGAATATATTATGCTAAGTGAAACAAGACAATCTGAGAAAGACAAATATCACATGATCTCAGGTATTTGTGGAATCTAATAAACGAAATTAATTGACCTGCCCAGCTGGTGTGGCTCAAGGGTCAAGCAATGATCACAGTTTGATTCCTGGTCAGGGCACATGCTCAGGTTGCAGGCTGGATCCCAAGTGTGGGGCATGCAGGAGGCAGCCATTCAGTGATTCTCATCATTGATGTTCTTCTCTCTCCCCCTCTCCCTTCCTCTCTCGGAAGTCAATAAAAATATATTTAAAAAAATTAATTGACCAACAAAATAAGACCTGAAGCATGGAAGCATGGAACAGACTGATATATCTTGATGTGGGGTATGGGGGACTAGAAGAGATAAACCAAAGAACTTGTATACTTACAAGAGGCCTGGTGCACAAAATTCATGCATGGGCGGGTGTGTGTGTGTGTGTGTGTGTGTGTGTGTGTGTGTGTGTGTCCCTCAGCCCGGCATCCTCCCTCTTGCAATCCGGGACCCCTCAGGGGATATCCAACTGCCCTCTTGCAATCCAGGACCACTGGCTTCTAACTGCTTGCCTGCCTGCCTGCCTGCCTTATTGCCCTTAACCGCCTCTGCCTTGCCTGCCTGATCACCCCTAACCACTCTGTCTGCCTGTCTGATCGCCCCAACTGCTTGCCTGCCTGCCTGATTGCCCCTAACCACCTCTGCCTCAGCCCCCGCTGCTGTGGCTTCATCTGGAAGGATGTCCAGAATGACATCCGGAAGGTCATTTGGCTGTCTGGTCTAATTAGCATATTACACTTTTATTATTATAGACTAGTGGCCCGGTGCACAAAAATTTGCGCACTCGGGGATGAGGGGGGTCCCTCAGCCCGGCCTGTGCCCTCTCGCAGTCTGGGACCCCTCAGGAGATAACGACCTGTTGGCTTAGGCCTGCTCCAGGGTGTCAGAGGGCAGGCCCAAGCCCAAGCAGCCCCTGTTTGGGCTCAGAGCAGGGCCAATTGGGGATTGGGGCGCCACCCCCTGTCATGCACAGAGCAGGGCGATCAGGAGGTTGTGATGCCACCCTCAGTCACGCTCAGGGTAGGGCCGATTGGGGGGTTGGGGCACCGTCCCCTGTCACGCTCAGGCAGGGTCGATGGGGAGGTTGTGGCGCCACCCCCTGTCACGCACAGAGCAGGGCCAATCCGGGGGTTGGGGCGCTGCCCCCTTCACTCACAGAGCAGGGCCCATCAGGGGGGTTGGAGCTCCGTACCCTGTCACGCACAGAGCAGGGCCAATCAGGGGTTTGGGGCGCTGCCCCCTGTCATGCACAGAGCAGGGCCCATCAGGGGGTTGGGGCACTGCCCACTATCACCCACAGAGGAGGGCCGATCAGGGGGTTGGGGCGCCGCCACTCTCACACTCAGGGCAGGGCTGATGGGGAGGTTATGGCTCTACCCCGTCACACACAGAGCAGGGCCCGAGGGGGGGTGGGGTTGGAGCGCCGCACCCTGTCACACACAGAGCCGCAGGGCGATCAGGGGGTTGGGGAGCTCCCCCTATCAGACACAGAGCAGGGCTGATCAGGGGGTTGGGACGCCTTCCCCTGTCATGAACAGAGCAGGGTGGATAGGGAGGTTGTGGCCCCGCCCCCTGTCACACACAGAGCTGCAGGGCGATCAGGGGGTTTGGGCGCTGCCCCCTGTCACGCTGATCCCGGTGCCGGGAGGCCTCCTTGCTCCGTTGTTCCCGGTGCTGGGAGGCATATTACCCTTTTACTATATAGGGTAGAGGCCTGGTGCATGGGTGGGGGCTGGCTGGTTTGCCCTGAAGGGTGTCCTGGATCAGGGTGGGGGTCCCCACTGGGGTGCCTGACCAGCCTGGGTGAGGGGATGATGGCTGTTTGCAGCTGGTCACACACCCTTCAGGGTGGGGGTCCCCACTGGGGTGCCTGGCCAGTCTGGGTGAGGGGCTGAGGGCTCTTTTCAGGCTGGGGGTGACTGAAGCTCCCAACCGTTCCTTTTATTCTTTCTTTTTTTTTATTCTGGGCCAGCTTTAGCTGTGAGGCTTGGCTCCAGCTCTTAGGCCTCTGCTGCTGAAAGTAGGTTTCTGGCCTTTGCTTACAATGTTGCGATCCTGCTGGCTGAAGGACTAAAGCAGGTTTCTGGGGTTTTGTTTAGCTTCTATATTTGTTACATAGTTGCTTAGAGTTGCAGCTCAGAGGCCTGCAGCGGCAGGCGGGGAACATTGGAGTCCTCCGTCACTGAAGCAAGCAATCCTCATGTTAGTTTCAAGCTACCTGGCTGCCGGCCGCCATCTTGGCTGGCAGTTAATTTGCATATCTCGCTGATTAGCCAATGGGAAGGGTAGCAGTCATACGCCAATTACCATGTTTCTCTTTTATTAGGTAGGATATGCATAGCCCATGGACATGGGCTATAGGGTAGTGAAGACCTGGGAGGGTGGGTAGGGGCTGGGAGGAGGGGGATGAAGAGGGGGGAAATGAGAGATAACTGTAATACTGTCAACAATAAAAAATATATTAAAAAATAAACTAAAAATTAAAATAAATAAAAGAATTTCAATAGAAGAATTGGAAAAAATGAGCGCTCACTGTTGAAAATATAAATTCAGTCTCCAATATTTAGAAATTGAAACCGGACACCCACCAGACCCTAATCATGTTTCTTTTCCTTGGTGATACTGGAAATTTTTTGAAGTATCTTGTAGAACACAGGAGGGGCTGTGCTCCAACCCTTCTGCAGCATCAACCATAACTCGCTAACATCAGCTGATAAAGGTCTAGCCAATGCAGTTAGCAGTTAAGTGACTCCAGTGTGACCTCAAGACCTTGATGAAACCAAAAATTACACTTCCATGGAACTAAAATTCTTTTTTTTTAAATTAAATCTTTATTGTTCAGATTATTACATTAGTTACTCTTTTTTCCCACCATAACTCCCCTCTACCCAGTTCCCACCCCACCCTCCACCCTCACTCCCCACCCACTATCCTCATCCATAGATGCACGATTAATGTCCAATCTCTTCCCTCACCCCCACACCCCTTTCCCCCCACCAAGAATAGTCAGTCCATTCCCTTTCTATGTCCCTGATTCTATTACAATCACCAGTTCATACTGTTCATCAAATTATTTATTCACTTGATTTTTAGATTCACTTGTTGATAGATGTATATTTGTTGTTCATAATTTGTATCTTTACCTTTTTCTTCTTCTTCCTCTTCTTAAAGGAACTAGCCTTTCAGCATTTCATATAATACTGGTTTGGTGGTGATGAACTCCTTTAGCTTTTTCTTATCTGTGAAGCTCTTTATCTGGCCTTCACTTCTGAATGATAGCTTTGCTGGATAAAGTAGTCTTGGTTGTAGGTTCTTGGTATTCATCACTTTGAATATTTCTTGCCACTCCCTTCTGGCCTTCAAAGTTTCTATTGAGAAATCAGCAGACAGTTGTATGGGTACTCCCTTGTAGGTAACTGATTTTCTTTCTCTTGCTGCTTTTAGGATTCTCTCTTTGTATTTTGCTCTTGGCATTTTAATGATGATGTGTCTTGGTGTGGTCCTCTTTGGATTCCTTTTGTTTGGGGTTCTCTGCGCTTCCTGGACTTGTAAGTCTATTTCTTTCACCAGGTAGGGGAAGTTTTCTGTCATTATTTCTTCAAATAGGTTTTATTTTTTTATTTTTTAATTAAATCTTTATTGTTCAGATTATTACATTTGTTCTTTTTTCCCCCCATAACTCCCCTCCTCCCAGTTCCCGCCCCACCCTCCGCCCTCACTCCCCACCCACTGTCCTCATCCATAGGTGCACGATTTTTGTCCAGTCTCTTCCCGCATCTCCCACACCCCTTTCCCCCCCAAGAATAGTCAGTCAGTCCATTCCCTTTCTATGTCCCTGATTCTATTATGATCACCAGATTATTTATTCACTTGATTCTTAGATTCATTTGTTGATAGCTGCATATTTGTTGTTCATAATTTGTATCTTTACCTTTTTCTTCTTCTTCCTCTTCTTAAAGGATACCTTTCAGCATTTCATATAATACTGGTTTGGTGGTGATGAACTCCTTTAGCTTTTCCTTATCTGTGAAGCTCTTTATCTGACCTTCAGTTCTGAATGATAGCTTTGCTGGATAAAGTAATCTTGGTTGTAGGCTCTTGGTATTCATCACTTTGAATATTTCTTGCCATTCCCTTCTGGCCTGCAAAGTTTCTGTTGAGAAATCAGCTGACAGTCATATGGGTATTCCCTTGTAGGTAACTGAGTTTCTTTTCTCTTGCTGCTTTTAAGATTCTCTCCTTGTCTTTTGCTCTTGGCATTTTAATGATGATGTGTCTTGGTGTGGTCCTCTTTGGATTCCTTTTGTTTGGGGTTCTCTGCCCTTCCTGGACCTGTAAGTCTATTTCTTTCACCAGGTGGGGGAAGTTTTCTGTCATTATTTCTTCAAATAGGTTTTCAATATCTTGCTCTCTCTCATCTTCTGGCACCCCTATAATTCTGATGTTGGTATGTTTGAAGCTGTCCCAGAGGCTCCTTACACTATCTTCGTATTTTTGGATTCTTTTTTCATTTTGCTTTTCCAGTTGGGTGTTTTTTGCTTCTTCACGTTTCAAATCTTTGACTTGATTCTTGCGCTCCTCTGGTCTGCTGTTGGGTGTCTGTATAATATTCTTTATTTCAGTCAGTGTATTCTTAATTTCTAGTTGGTTCTTTATCACAACATCGAGGGTCTCATTAGATTTCTTGAGGATCTCACTACATTTATCGGCGGTCTCACCAGTCTTTTCGAGGGCCTTACTAAGTTTATCGGCAGCTTCTAGACAGTTCTTGAAAGACCTTAAAAGTGTGGTTTTGAGCTCTATATCTTCCATTTCTGACATTTGCATCCTGTTTCTTTATCTCTGCATTTTTTTTAATCTTTTCTTGGTGCACCCCTAGTGGTCTTTGTGCAAAGTCTTGTTGTAATTAAGCCTTGATTGTTGTTGGCAATACCCGGGGTGATTTGACCTCCAGGCTAACTGGCTATGAGAGTCAGCTGTGTCTGCAGTGGGAGAGCTTCTGTGCTGGATCTCTAGGGCGGTGCTAATCTAGTGTTTGCCTGAGGCTATCTGGCAAATGGCTCTGCGCAGGGCTTGGGCGGGGCGGGTCCCCGGGGATCTACAGGGTGGGCGGAGCAAGCAGTTATGGCTGCTCTCAGTTCCGTCCCTAGGTGCTCTGCCTCTCAGAGTCCCAGCAACCGCTGCAAACCTCAGAGAGAAAGCTGCCTTCGAGTTCTGACCGAAGCCAGACAGTCCCGCTTCTCCCGTTTGAGTCTGGGTCCCCAGCGACTCGCCCGGATCTGGAGCTCAGAGTCTGAAACTCCCTCCCAATTGAAAACAACAACCGCGCCCTCGCCGCCAGCCCGCTCCGCGCGCGCACTCCGCACCTGAGTATTTCACTTCAGCACTGCGCCTCCTCTGAGTCTGGGTATGATATTCTCTTTCCTCCTAGTTGTAGAATTTCCGCTCAGCCAGCCTTCCTGTGGTTCTGGATGATGTCCGTTCTGTCCTTTAGTTATATCTCTGAAGTGGTTGTTCGAGGCAGCAATCTCCGGTGTTAACCTATGCCGCCATCTTGGTTTCCCTCTCCTATTTCTTCAAATAGGTTTTCAATATCTTGCTCTCTCTCTTCTTCTGGCACCCCTATAATTCGGATGTTGGTACGCTTTAAGCTGTCCCAGAGGCTCCTTACATTATCTTCGTATTTTTGGATTCTTTTTTCATTTTGTTTTTCCGGTTGGGTATTTTTTGCTTCTTCGTATTTCAAATCTTTGACTTGATTCTTGCGATCCTCTAGTCTGCTGTTGGGAGTCTGTATAATATTCTTTATTTCAGTCAGTGTATGCTTAATTTCTAGTTGGTTCTTTATCACAACATAGAGGGTCTCATTAGATTTCTTGAGGATCTCACTACATTTATCGGCAGTCTCACCAGTCTTCTTGAAGATCTCACTACATTTATCGGCGGTCTCACCAGTCTTCTCGAGGGCCTTATTAAATTTATCGGCAGCTTCTAGACAGTTCTTTAAAGACCTTAAAAGTTTGGTTTTGAACTCTATATCCAGCAGTTTGCTTTCCTCCAATTCTGTCGTTTGTGTCCTGTATCTTTGTCTCAGCATTTTTTATGCTTCACTGTGTCGATAGAGTGCCTTTCTGTGCTAAGTGTCCCAATTACCTGAGGTAGACACTCTTGGTGCACCCCCTTGTGGGCTTTGTGCACAGTCTTGTTGTAATTAATCCTTGATTGTTGTAGTTATCAGTGGGAGGAATTGACCTCCAGGCCAATTGGCTGTGAGAATCAGCTGTGTCTGCAGTGGGAGAACTTCTGTGCTGGAGACACCCCTCTGGGGCAGGACTTGCTTCAATGGGGCTTTGGTGCTCACTGAGTCTGCCCCCTGAGTGTGTCCTTTATGGTTCCACGGAGCTGAAAACTGGATGGTCTTGCTCTGACCTCTGGGCTTCCTGGCTCCTGGATCTCTAGGGAGGTGCTAATCTAGCCTTTGCCTGAGGCTATCTAGCAAAAGTCTCCCTGCAGGGCTTGGGCGGGGTGGGTCCCACAGGATCAACAGGGTGGGATTAGCAATTATGGCTGCTCTAGTCTTGCCCTCAGAGGCTCCGCTTCTCAGTGTCCCAGTAATCGATGCAAGCCCCATGGAGAGAAAGCTGCCCTAGGGTTCTGAGCGATGCCAGACAGTCCCGCTTCTCCTCTATGAGTCTGGGTCCCTAGAGACTCGCTCGGAGCTGGAGTTCAGATCCTGAGACTCCCTCCTGATTGAAAACCACAACCACGCCCTCAGCCGCCAGCCCGCTCCGCATGCACTCCGCACCTTAGTATTTTACTTCAGCACTGCGCCTCCTCTGGGTCTCGGTATGCTTTTCTCTTTCCTCCTAGTTGTAGAACTTCCACCCAGCCAGCCTTCCTGTGATTCTGGATGATGTCCGTTCTGTCTTTTAGTTGTATTTTTTTAATAAATATGTTTTATTGATTTTTTACAGAGAGGAAGGGAGAGAGACAGAGAGCCAGAAACATCGATCAGCTGTACATGCCCTTGACCGGAATCGAACCTGGGACCCCTCAGTCCACAGGCCAACGCTCTATCCACTGAGCCAAACCGGTTTCGGCTAGTTGTATTTTTGAAGTGGTTGTTCGAGGCAGCAAACTCCGGTGTTTACCTATGCCGCCATCTTGGTTTCTCTCCCTAAAATTCTTAGACCCATTTTCAAAGTGAGGGGTGCCTGAAACTGTTGCCCAGTTGGAAAGAAAACCAAACACCACTAGGAATGCATGACTTCAACCAATCAAACCCTGCCAACTTGGAACTCCTTTGTACTTTATGTTGCTCTTCCCATACCTTACTTCAATTGACTAAGTTCAGAATCACCCAATCAGATCCTCCTAAATTATAATTTATGAATAACTTCTTCTAATCCTCACCTCCTAAAACTTGTCTCCAGATTTTGTTAGGGGAGACAGACTTGAGCTTTTGTCATGGAACTGAACCAGAGTTCATTTGCCTGTGTGCACAAATGGAAAGAAATGTACAAGCAGGAGTTTACAGTGGTGAAAAGAATTAACTTATTAGGATTGGTGCCAAGCTGGAGAATGGTTGACTTCCTACTCCAAAATACCCAAGTCCCTGATGGCTTACAGACAAGAAAGAGACTTTATAGAGTAAAAATAATCACAAGTCATCCTGAGTAAGGGGCTTGGGATCATGGGTAAAACTGATTCAAGAATGAGGTGAGGGGAAGAGTTCCAGTCAAAATGACAATATAGAAAAACTCTGTGCTTGCCTCCTCCCATTACCACATTCTAATTACAAGTAAATTATAGAACAATCAACCTAGAGAACCATCCGAAGACTACCTGAACAGAAGTCCTGTAACTAAGTATATAAAGAAGCAGCCACTTTGAGATGGGTAGGAGTGGGTGGAGACATTAACCAGGCTGGCTTCATAGCCAGTTGTGGCAGTTGAGAATTGGGAGGGATAGTTCAGTGGCAGAGGTCTCCCGCTGAGAAACAAGGGATCCCAGCCCACACTTGGCTCCCCATCCCGGAGAAACAATGCCAGGAAGAGAAGCCCCACAACATCTTGCTGTAAAAATCAGTGGGGATTCTCCCGGATGAGATGGAAGGCTGCGGGAAACCCAGGTGTCCTCCTAAAAGGCCCTCACACAGGCTAACTCTCTCGTAGGCACTCACCCTGGACTCCAGGGAGAGACAGGGGCTGGGCTGGGCTGGGGGAGGGAGGACCAGAGACATACAGGGAAAACTGAGCTGGATGGCTTCAGGGCAAGGGCTGGAGGGACGGCCACCATTGCCTCTGTATTGAGCTCTTCTCTCACACAGCCAAATCTGAATCTGCACTAACCTGGTGAACACCATTCGCCCCACCCTGGTGACTCCCTGAGACCCTGCCTCACCAAACTTGCATACCACCTGGGGCTCTTTCAATAGCTGAGTCTTGTAAGCAGCCAGCAGGTGGCAGCAGACCTCAGCAAGCTCATTTGATGAGTGGCCTGAGGCTGGTACTGGTGGTAGCCAGCCTCAGTTCACAGCATGGCCTCTTCCACACATCTCCAGGCCCAGCACTTTGTAGCCCCTATGAAGTAGTGCCAAGGCTGTCATAGGCTGAATTTGGCCAACACCAGAGCCCCTTCCAAGAGGCCCCGGAAACAGAGGCCACATTCAGTGGCTGGTTTCAGACATCAGAGCACTACCCAATTAGCTACACAAGTGGCACACCAGAAGGGTGCTTTCAGCAGACATCAGAGCCCACTGGGGTGTCCTGCTCTGTGGAATCAGCCCCCCACCCCAGCAGCTTGTATGGGGTGGTTGCGGCCAAAACTTATAGCCAGTCAGCCTCAACCCCACCCACTGACATGCCAACAGCAATCAAGGCTCAACTATAACAGGAGGGCGCACACAACCCACACAAGGGACACGCCTGGAGCACCCACCTCAGGTGATCAGGAAGACTGTGCCACTGGGCCCCACAGAAAACCTACTCTATTAGGCCACCCTGTCAAGACTGGAAGATGTAGCAGATCTAACTTAATACATAGAAACAAACACAGAGAGGCAGCCAAGATGAGAGACAAAGAAACATGTCCCAGGCCAGCTAGCGTGGTTCAGTGGTTGAGTGTCGACCCATGAACCAAGGACACATGCTGGGGTTGCAGGCTCAATTCCTAGGAGGGAGCGTGCAGGAGGCAGCTGATCGATGATATTTCTCTCTCATTGATGTTTCTATCTCTATATCCCTCTCCCTTCCTCTCTCTCTCAAAATCAATAAAAACGTATTAAAAAAAAGAAAAAAGAAAAAGAAACATGTCCCAAATGAAAGACCAGGAGAAAACTCCAGAAAAATAACTAAATGGAATGGAGGCAAGCAATCCACCATATACAGAATTCAAAACACTGGTTATAAGGATTCTCAAGAAACTTAGTGAGAAATTCAATAAAGGTATAGTAAGCATAAAAAAAGAACATAGAAATAAAAAAATGAAGCAGTCAGAAATAAGAATACAATAACTGAAAGAATACACTATACTGTGATAATTATGTGTTTTATGGAGCCAGGCAGGTACTTGAAGCATCAGGGGAAGCACTCTGTAAAGTACATGATTTTCTAACCACTTTGCTGCACATTTGAAACTAATTGTGAATGTAAACTGTAATTGAAAAAAATAAATAAAAAATATTAAAAAAAGAATACACTAGAAGGAATCAACAGATTAAATGAAGCAGAGAATTGAATCAGTGATTTGGAAGACAAGGTGGCAGAAAACACCCAGTATTACAAGAAATGCTAAAGGGACTTCTTTAAGAAAAAGGAGGGGGAAAGAACATAAATATAAGTAATAAAATGACAATAATTACATACCTATTAATAATCACTTTAAATATAAATGGATTAAGTGCTCCATGCAAAAGACATAGGGTAGCTGAATGGGTAAGAAAATAAGACCAATACATATGCTGTTTACAAGAGAGCCACTTCAGAATGGAAGACACACAAAGACTGAGAGTAAAGGGATGGAAAAAGATATTTCATGCAAATGAAAATTAAAAAAAAAAAGCTGGGGGAGTAATACATATATCAGACAAAATAGACTTTAAAACAAAGGTTATAATAAGAGACAAAAAAGGACAGGACACTTCATAATGATAAAGGGATCAATCCAATAAAAGCATATAACCTTTTTAAACATTTATGCATCCAACATAGGAGCACCTAAATCTATGAAGAAAATATTGGTGGACATTAACAGAAGGGATCAACAGTAATAAAGTTATAGTAGCAGACTTTAATGTCCCTACTATGTGATCAATGTATTGATCTTCCAGACTGAAAATAAAAAAGGAAATAGTGGTCTTAAATGACACATTAGACCAGATGAATTTAATTGATATTTTTAGAGCATTTCACCCCAAAGCAGCAGAATATACATTCTTTTCAAGTGCAAATGGAACCAACATTGTTTATAACTAGAGGCCCATTGCATGAAGAGATTCGTGCAATAGGCTTTCCCTTCCCCTGGCTGCTGGCACCAGTTTTCCTCCAGCACCCGGGACCCAGGCCTTCGCTCCGGCCAGAGCCTTCAGTCTTCGCCGCTCCCACTCCGCAGCTTCGCACCTATGTATGCAAATTAACCGCCATCTTTGTTGGGTTAATTTGCATACTCTCCTGATTAGCTGGTGAGCGTAGCAGAGGGACAGTCAATTTACATGTTTGTATATTATTAGGTAAGATAGCTAAGATATGGAAGCAACCTAAGTGCCCATCATTGGACAATTAGATAAAGATGTGTGGTACATATCTACAATGGGATATTACTCAGCCATAAAAAGAATGAAATCTTGGGAGTGGCGGGGGAAGAGGGAAAAAGGAGACATATGTAATACTTTAAATAATCTACACTAATAAAAGAGAAACATGGTAATTGGCATACAACCGCTACCCTTTTCATTGGCTAATCAGCGAGATATGCAAATTAACTGTCAGCCAAGATGGTGGCCGGCAGCCAGGCAGCTTGAAACTAACATGAGGCTTTCTTGCCTCAGTGACGGAGGATCGTTGGAGGAAACCAATGTTTCCCGCCTGCGGCTGCAGGCCTCTGAGCTGGCAGTTTAAGAAACATTGTAACAAATACCTCCAGACTTTAGCCAGCAGATTCGCAACATTGTAAGCAAAGGCCAGAAACCTACTTTCAGCCACGGAGGCCTAAGAGCTGGAGCCAAGCCTCAAGCTAAAGCTGGCCCAGAATAAAAAAAAAGAAAAAGAAAAAAAGGAGCAGTTGGGAGCTTCAGTCACCCACAGCCTGAAAACAGCCCTCAGCCCCTCACCCAAACTGGCCAGGCACCCCAGTGGGGACTCCCACCCTGATCCAGGACACCCTTCAGGGCAAACCAGCCGGCCCCACCCATGCACCAGACCTCTACCCTATATAGTAAAAGGGTAATATGCCTCCCAGCACTGGGATCAGCGTGACAGGGGGCAGCGCCCAAAACCCCTGATCGCCCTGCGGCTCTGTGTGTGACAGGGGGCAGGGCCCCAACCCCCTGAGCAGCCCTTCTCTGTGCCTGATAGGGGGGAGCTCCCCAACCCCCCCCCCCCAACGGGCCCTGCTCTGTGTGTGATGGGGTAGAGCCATAACCTCCCCATCGGCCCTGCCCTGAGTGTGAGAGTGGCGGCACCCCAACCCCCTGATCGGCCCTGCTCTGTGGGTGATAGAGGGCGGTGCCCCAACCCCCTGATGGGCTCTGCTCTGTGTGTGACGGGGGCAGCGCCCCAACCCCCGGATTGGCCCTGCTCTGTGCATGACAGGGGGTGGCGCTGCAACCTCCCCATCGACCCTGCCTTGAGTGTGACAGGGGGCGGTGCCCCAACCCCCCAATCGGCCCTACCCTGAGCGTGACTGAGGGTGGCATCACAACCTCCTGATCGCCCTGCTCTGTGCATGACAGGGGGCGGTGCCCCAACTCCCCAATCGGCCCTGCTCTGAGCCCGACCAGGGGCTGCACCTAGGGATTGGGCCTGCCCTCTGCCACCCAGGAGCAGGCCTAAGCCAGCAGGTCGTTATCTCCCGAGGGGTCCCAGACTGCGAGAGGGCACAGGCCGGGCTGAGGGACTCCCTCTCCCCCCCGAGTGCACAAATTTTTGTGCACCGGGCCTCTAGTAATAATAATAAAAAAAGAATGAAATCTTACCATTTGTGATAATAGGGATGGACCTAGAGGGTATTATGCTAAGTGAAGTAAGTCAGACAGTGAAAGACAAATACCATATGATTTCATTTACATGTAGAATTTAACGAATAAAATAAATGAACAAACAAAATAGAAGAGAGCAAACTGATGGTTGCCAGATAAGAGAGGTGGTTGGGGGTTTGGGTGAAAAACTTGAAGGGATTAAGAAGTACAAGTTTACAGTTACAAAATAGTCATGGAGTTGTAAGTACAGCATAGGGCAGTGGTCGGCAAACTGCGGCTCGCAAGCCACATGCGGCTCTTTGGCCCCTTGAGTGTGGCTCTTCCACAAAATACTGACTTCTGCTCATGGGCCATGAAGTTTCAATCACACTGTACATGTGCGCCCGCACGTGGTATTTTGTGGAAGAGCCACACTCAAGGGGCCAAAGAGCCGCATGTGGCTTGCGAGCCGTAGTTTGCCGACCACTGGCATAGGGAAAATAGTCAATAGTATTGTAACAGCTATGTATGGTTACAGGTGGATATTAGACTTACCAATGGGATCACTTCATAAATTATATGAATGTCTAACGGTAGACTCTAACCACTACGCTGTATACCTGAAACTAATATCAAATAATATTGAATATCTGTAATTGAAGAAAAATTTTAGGACAGTAAATCATTTATTTCAGGTCTTGAGATCACCTTTGGTGTCCTTCAGTTTGGTTTCATGAGGATGTGGCTAGGGGGTCCGTCAGCTTCAGGAGCTGAAATACAACTCAGGTCATGATGTTATCTTTAGCTTAACAAACCCCTATCTTGCATCCATTCGTCAAGGGATGGCCATTGCTCTTGCTGCCTCAAGGGACTAATAACTAAGGTAAGGGCTTAACATTTAACGGCATGCTGTAAAGAAATTGAATAGAGTGCTGGGGCTACATATTAAATCAAAATCACACATTAAATCCGGACCCTCGGTTTCCATTGCAGCTGTGTAAAAACAATTCAGGCCATAAATATTCATTTGGGATGCAGGAATAATGAGCAATAAGGAAGTCCAAACTGCGGTCCCGGCTCCACCAAAGTCCCTTGTAAGCTCTGGGTTCCTGCCTCTGCGGGACAAAGGATGGGGTGGACAACCCGCCGGCCACTGGCGGAACGACAGCCAGGGGGCGCTGCAGGCACACTTGCACGTCCCTGGGGACCTTCGTGCCCGCGCACTCCCCAGGGCTCCCGCTGGCCGCTCCCTCCCCGCCCGCCGCCAGGGGGCGGTGCAGGCCACCCAGCGCTCACAAGCTGCCCGAGTGCGGCGGCGCGGGCGAGCCGGTGGGGCGGACCAGGCGGAAGGCATGGACCGCTTCGTGTGGACCAGCGGCCTTCTGGAGATCCACGAGGCCCTGGTGATCCAGCAGCGCGGGGTGCGCATCTACGACGGCGAGGAGAAGGTAGGGCGGCAGCGCGGCCCAGCCGGGCCTCGCTCTCGGTCCTCGGCGCGCAGTCGGCCGGCCTGCCGCGCGTCGGCGCCGCCCGAGCTGCGCGCTGGCTCCGAACTGGCTCCGACGCCGGGCCGGTGGTTCCCGGCGGGTGCGCACGGTGGCCCGCCCCCTCTGCCCCCCGAAATCTTCCTTAGAATGGCACAGCCTGCGCGGGCCGGGAGGGGCGCCGGCCGGGTCACCCGTCCTCCGCCGCCTGGTCGGCGCGTGCCCCGCGCTGGTGAGGACCCCGCCGGGGTCTCGTCCCTCCCACCGGGAGGGCGGGCCGTGCGGCCTCCCGGCGCCGCGGGGATTCCGGCCCAGCCCCCGGAGCGGCCGGCCGATTGCTTCAGTGGATTTCTGAGAAGAGGTCTCATCTCGTTGAGACGCCGAAAAGCTAAAGTTTTCTTTAAAAAAGAAATTTACGTTAGAAAGGGATTTTGAGCGTTTGTTTTGTCGAGTGATGCAGTGTAGCAGGCCGCGCCTCGTAATCCAAGCATACACCTTCGGAGATGGGTGTGCAAACCGAGGGGATAAGTGTCAGCTGTAAGCAGGCGTTCTGCGGGGACTTCATCTGACCGCCACTGCCCTCCTGTTCTGGTTGACCTGTGTGAGCTGGGAGTAGCAGAGCACGTAAACATCCACGTTCGTTTCCGGAGTGTCGCCCGCTCTGTCTCCGTCCTCGTTCTGCTGGTGACACTTCCCTCTGTACCTTCCCTGCCCCACGGCTGGTCCTGGCTGCGCCTGCGGGGGCGCAGGCTCCCCGCGGCCGGGATCGGAGGCTCCGCCGGCCCAGCTCTCCCTCCTCTGGGCATTTTCCATGTGCTGTGTTGTCTCCATTATGGAGGCAGGTCTTTTTCTTAAGTAATTTGCTTGGACTTAGCCATTTACTTCCTCAGCACTTTTATTGACTTGATTCCAAATCGGGTTTGCACTTTTTCGCTGGAGTGACAGCTAACTGTTTTTGTTTTTTAAACCAAGGTTACACCTTTGGAACCATTTTAAATGGGAAGCCTGAGTAACCCGGGTCTGATGATGCCCCGCTCTCAGAACTGAAAGCTGACAAGGGTAGATTAGTCTTCAGAGACTCCTCCAAAGCCACACCCTTCTGGAAGTCATGCTTTTGCAAAGCACAACACTCTAGTCTGTAGAATCCCAGCATGCAAATTAGGGACATCTTGGCTGACACGTAATGTAACTTTGATATATTTAAAATAATAAAAAATCAAAACCATTAATACCTGTATATGAAAAACGATTGTTAAACCAGCAAATTCTGTTTTTCTCTTAAAATTGTTTTGCTTCTTGGTTTAGCAGACAAGTAGATAATAGGTATCTGAAGATTAAGAAAAACTTGGTTGAGTTGAGACCTTTGATCTAGTCAAGAATTCTTAACTGTTCTAAACACTTGGGGTGGTGAAGGAGGGGTGTAGGTGTCTTGAAATGGAAACAGAACTCTAGGACAAGCCAGCTCACCACTGTGGCCCCTGGGCTGGAAATAGTCACTTGCTGAGGTGTTACTAGTGTGACTGAGGGCCCGACTGAGTCCCGGGGGAAAGCCCTGTGTCCTGGCCTCCTCCATCTGCTGGAAGGCTTCCAGATCTCACACGTCTGAAGACTCTAGGAAGCTGCAAGTCAGCTTCCAGGTCTGATCAAGTTTCCTTTCAAAATCTTTCACTGGCTGCCTTGACTGCTTAGCCTTCAGAGCTTTGTATCCCAACACATTTCCCAGACAAGTGTGCACAAGTGGCTGTCTAATAGACCAGGAGGGCAGGAAATCTGCCTTACTCATCCTTGTTTCTTCTGGCTCATTGTGGGTGTGAAATACATTGTTAAACAAATTTCTAAATAACTAGAGCACCTATTATATACAGGGCGCTTTATATACAATCTCATTTAATCCTCTCAATGGGTGTATGAGGTTAGTATTTCACTGACTGAGAAAAACTCAGAAAGTGACTTGCCTAAGTAAGATACATAGTTATCAGGAAAGACAGGAGTTAAACCTCTACTGATCAGACATGGGCCCATTATGGATGGATAATTTGTTATTTTCATAATCAGTATAGATAGGTTATTTGTTTTCATTCACAGAATCTTCTATAGCCTCAACTAATTTAAAAAATAATGTGATCAATAGCGTAAAGTGGCAAGTTGGCTGCATATACTATAAGATTTAGAAAATATTTCTTTGCTTTCATCTAGTTATTTCACTTTTAGGAATTTACCCTTGGTAAATATCCTATCTAATAATAGAGAAACATGGCAATTAACCGTAACTTCGCTACCCTTCCCATTGGCTAATCAGCGAGATATGAAAATTAACTGCCAGCCAAGATGGCGGCTGGCAGCCAGGCAGCTGAATCAAACATGAACATGAGGCTTGCTTACTCCAGTGATGGAGGAAGTCAACGTTCCCCGCCTGCCGCAGCTCAGCTCTGAGCTCCGGATGAAACAATGTTGCAATTATAGAATCTAAACAAACACAGGTACCTGCTTTCAGCCTGCAATGGCCTCAGAGCTGGAGCCTGCTCTCAGCTCCAGTGACAGCTATAGAAGGTAAATTAATCCCAGAATAAAAAAAAAAAAAGAAAAAAAGGAGAGGCTGGGAGCTTCAGTTGCCCACTAGCCTGAAAACAGCCCTCAGCCCCTCACCCAGACTGGCCAGGCACCCCAGTGGGGACCCCCACCCTGAAGGGTGTGTGACCAGCTGCAAACAGCCATCATCCCATCATCCAGGCTGGCCAGGCACCCAAGTGGGACCCCCACCTGAAGGGTATGTGACCAGCTGCAAATAGCCATCATCCCATCATACAGGCTGGCCAGGCACCCAAGCAGGACCCCCACCCTGATCCCGGACACCCTTCAGGGCAAACCAGCCAGCCCCCACCCGTGCATCAGGCCTCTATCCTATATAATAAAAGGGTAATATGGAAACTGACCCTAACAGCAGAAGGACTGGGAATGACTGATCACTATGACACACACTGACCACCAGGGGGCAGACGCTCAATGCAGAAGCTGCCCTCTGGTGGTCAGGGCACTCTCACATGGGAGGAGCTCTGCTCAACCACAAGCCAGGCTGATGGCTGCCAGCACAGCGGTGGTGGTGGGAGCCTCTCCTGCCTCCTCAGCAGCGCTAAGGATGTCCGACTCCAGTTTAGGCCTGCTCCCTGCTGGCAAGTGGACATCCCCCGAGGGCTGCCGGGCTGCCAGAGGGATGTTTGATTGCCAGCTTAGGCCCAATCCCCCGGGGAGCAGGCCTAAGCCAGCAAGTGGTCACCCCCGAGGGGCCCCAGACTGAGAGAGGGCACAGGCCGGGCTGAGGGACCCCCCATCTCCCCCGAGTGCACAAATTTTTGTGCACCGGGCCTCTAGTCTATAATAATAAAAGTATAATATGCTAATTAGACCAGATGTCCTTCCGGACGACCTTCTAGAGGAAGCCAGGGTTGCATGGGAAGCCTGGGTCCCAGGTGCCAGAGGAAAGCCGGTGCTGGCAGCTGGGGAAAGAAAGGCCTACTCTTGCATGAATTTTGTGCATCGGGCCTCTAGAGGATGTATAAAAATGTAACAAATGTGGATACTCATCTCAGCAATATTATATGTTATGTATTATTATGTATAGAGAAACATTGGAAGCAATCTGAATGTCTACCATAGGGATTGGTTAATTAAATATGACAGTCCTGATGAGGAATTGCTAATGATAGGCTGCTAAGTGAAAAAAGCATGTTAAAAAACTAACTATAAATATCATGACCTCTTTTTGTTTAAAGATTATACAAATGCACATACACATATATACACACATCACATATATGCACACACATATATGTGTATATATGTGTGTGTGTATACATATACTCTGGTATGATTATGATTGATTTCATTTTCTTTTTTAGTTTAAAAATTATTTTTCAGATTTTTTAACTGTCTGTTACTTTTATAACAGAAAAAATGTTAAATAAAAAAACAAAAGAGGGTAAGAACTTACTCATCAAATGCTTAAGTTAGATCAACGTTTAAGTAGTTAAAATTATTCAAGTGGTAGAAGCAAACCAGTCTAAACTTGTATATCATGTTTAACTCATAATCCCTTGGGATCCCTTGAAAGGGAGAGAGAGATAAAAATATCATTGATGAGAGAGAATCATTGATTGGCTGCCTCTTGCACGTCTACTCCTGGGGATCGAGCCTGCAACCTGGGCATGTGCCCTTAACTGGAATGGAACTTGGGACTCTTCAGTCCACAGGCTAATGCTCTATCCACTGAGCAAAACTGGCTAGGGCAAGATAAATAGCTCCTTAATCAAAACTATTATGCTCCAATGTAGCATCATGTACTACTCTTAAGTTGATAAAATATTTGCTGTTAGAAAAGGGCAACCTTATTGGCAAAAAGATTTAAAAAATATTTTCAATTATTTGGTTTTATATACACAAGATTAACCCAAACCTTTGAAACCAATCAGAATTAAGTGCCACTACTATGTATGTTTTACTTCTGATTCATAGGAAAACATGGAACTCATAAAATCTTTTCTCTGTGGTGTTGAATAATTTCTCACAGAGTATACAGTAGATGGTTCAGTAGGACTCTGACCATTAAAGTTTATTAACCATATTAGTTAATACTTATTAATATTAAGATATTGGTAATTCAGTAATGCCTTACTCTTAGAAAATAAATTTTTAAATTTCAACTCAAAAGTGTTGGTTTTTATTATACAAGGACTTTTTGGACAAAAGAATATTTCTGCATGTGTTTGATTTAACAAAAATCCTATCTAATAAAAGAGAAACATGGTAATTAGCGTACGACCGCTACCCTTCCCATTGGCTAATCAGGGCGATATACAAATTAACTGCCAGCCAAGATGGCGGCCAGCAGCTAGGCAGCTTAAACTAAACATGAGGCTTGCTTGCTTCAGTGACGGAGGAAGCTAACGTTCCCCGCCTGCCTTGCCGGCCTCTGAGCTTGCAGTTTGAAACATTGTAACAAATCTAGACGCTAAACAAAACCCCAGAAACCAGCTTTCAGCCGGCCGGGATCTCACTGTATCACTGGAGTTGATACAGTGTTTCGATTATAGAACCTAAACAAACCAGATACCTGCTTTCAGCAGCAGAGGCCTCAGAGCTGGAGCCAGAACTAAAGCTGGCCCAGAATAAAAAAAAATGAAAGAAAAAAAGGAGCGGTTGGGAGCTTCAGTCACCCGCCAGCCTGAAAACAGCCCTCAGCCCCTCACCCAGACTGGCCAGGCACCCCAGTGGGGACCCCCACCCTGAAGGGTGTGTGACCAGCTGCAAACAGCCATCATCCCCTCATCCAGGCTGGCTAGGCACCCCAGTGGGGACCCCCACCCTGATCCAGGACACCCTTCAGGGCAAACCAGCCAGCCCCCACCCATGCACCAGGCCTCTATTCTATATAGTAAAAGGGTAATATGCCTCCCAGCACTGGGGTCAGCGGAGCCGCGAGACCTCCAGGCACCGGGATCAGCGTGACAGGGGGCAGCGCCCAAACCCCCTGATCGCCCTGCAGCTCTGTGTGTGACAGGGGGCGGGGCCACAACCTCCCTATCGGCCCTGCTCTGTTCCTGACAGGGAAGGTGCCCCAACCCCCTGATCGGCCCTGCTCTGTGCCTGATAGGGGGAGCTCCCCAACCCCCTGATCGGCCCTGCTCTGTGTGTGACAGGGTGTGGCGCCCCAACCCCCCCCCATCCCCCCCACGGGCCCTGCTCTGTGTGTGATGGAGTAGAGCCATAACCTCCCCATCGACCCTGCCCTGACTGTGAGAGTAGCGGCACCCCAACCCCTGATCCGCCCTGCTCTGTGTGTGACAGGGGGTGGTGCCCCAACTCCCCTATCGGCCCTACTCTGTGAGTGACAGGGGGGAGCTCCCCAACCCCCCGATGGGCTCTGCTCTGTGCGTGACAGGTAAGGAGCCCCAACCCCCCTGATGGGCCCTGCTCTGTTCGTGACAGGAGGCAGCGCCCTAACCCCCTGATTGGCCCTGCTCTGTGCGTGACAGGGGGTGGCGCCGCAACCTCCCCATTGACCCTGCCTTGAGTGTGACAGGGGGTGGTGCCCCAACCCCCCAATCAGCCCTACCCTGAGCGTGACTGAGGGTGGCATCGCAACCTCCCACTCCGCCGTGCTCTGTGCATGACAGGGGCGGCTCCCCAACTCCCCAATCGGCCCTGCTCTGAGCCCGACCAGGGGCTGCACCTAGGGATTAGGCCTGCCCTCTGCCACCCGGGAGCAGGCCTAAACCAGCAGGTCCTTATCTCCCAAGGGGTCCCAGACTGCGAGAGGGCACAGGCTGGGCTGAGGGACCCCCCTCCCCCCTGAGTGCACAAATTTTTGTGCACCGGCCTCTAGTTACCTATATAAAAACCCAGCAACCCTTATGGCAGAACGACCAGAACGACTGGTTGCTATGATGTGTACTGACTACCAGGGGGCAGACGCTAAATGCAGGAGCTGCCCCCTGGTGGTCAGTGTGCTCCCACAGGGGTAGTGCTGCTCAGCCAGAAGCTGTGCTCATGGCTGGCGAGTGCAGCGGTGGTGGCGGGAGCCTCTCCCACCTCCATGGCAGCGCTAAGGAGCATCGAGGCAAGCAGTAAGGAATGAGCAGGTGGGCGGTTAGGAGCAAGGAGTCCTGGGTTGAGGAACCCCCCTTTCCCCCCAAATTTCATGCATTGGGCCTCTAGTTTATATATATTTTAGAGTTATGTGACATTATATATGCCTGTAATAAATTTTCTTAACTTTTTTATTAGACAAAGTTGTTAAATGTGGGTAAGCAAAAAAGAAACTTGAAATAATCAGTAATTTAACCACTAATAATGACTTTTGGTGTATTGTGTGTGTGTGTGTGTGTGTGTGTGTGTGTGTGTGTGTTTGCATGCACGTGTGCATGCTGTATGCTTATGTAATCATGCAGTGTATGCTATTTTGAAACCTGCTTTTTATATTAATATGAGTATCTTGTAATATAAGTGTCAACTACATTATGGTTATTTTTACTTATGTATGCTCTATAATGTTTGAATTGTTTATTTAATTGATAGACATCGCAACCACATTCTTTTAAACTCAAAAGGACTATTATTTGTAATAAACTGGACCCTCACTAAAATGCTTTTATTGAGTTTGTGTTGTAAGACAGCCTTATAAACGGGATTAACCTTGTAACTTTTGAAATGACAAATTGTTCCTCAAAAAGATATAAGCAAGTCCTACGGAAGGGCAATTTCTACTTTCTAGTAATTAGAGTTAATAGAAGCTTCTAGTATATTTTTGCTTTTAACTGAAATGAAGTAGTTTGGTTTATTAATCTCTTGGGTTGCAACTGTAAAATTTGCTTATTTATATAATTTTCAATGCATAGTAACAAATAATGGGGATTAAAAGTTTGGTCCTAAAGACTTAGCTGGCATTTTTTGTGATTGTATTATACTTAAAAATTTTTTTCCCCAATTTTTCATTTACAGTTGATGTACAATATTATATGAATTTCAGGTGTACAACCCAGTGATTAGACACTTATATAACTTATGAAGTGATCACCATGATAAATCTAGTCCCCATGTGATACCATACATAGTTATTACAGTACTAGAGGCTCTATGAACAAAATTTGTGCAAGAGTAGGCCTGGCTGCCTTGGCCCTTGCAGTCCCGTTCTGCTGTATGGCCCTTTGGCAGATTTGCATATTACGCTTTTATTACTATAGATTATTGACTATATTCCCTATGCTATACTTTATGTCCCACGGCTAGTCTGTAAGTACTGATTTGTACTTCTTAATCCCTTCACCCTATTTTTTTCCATTGATTTTAGAGGGAGTGGACAGGCGGGAGGATAGGAGGAAGAGAGGAGAGAGAGAGAGAGACATCGATGTGAGAGACATATCAATTTGTTGCCTCCTCATGAGCCCTGACCAGAGCTGGGATCAAACCTGCAACCCGATACTTTGGTGCGTGGGCTGAAGGTCTAATCACTGAGTCATGCTGGCCAGGGCAATGCTTTTACCCGTTTTACCCTCCCCCTCTGCCCTCATCCCATCTGGCAACCATAAAAATATTCTCTGTATCTATGAGCTTATTTCTGTTTTGCTTGTTTTTTTATTTTGTATTTTAGATTCCACATATTAGTGGAATCGTGACATTTGTCTTTGTCTGACTTATTTTTTTTTTAAATATGTTTTATTGATTTTTTACAGAGAGGAAGGGAGAGGGATAGAGAGTTAGAAACATTGATGAGAGAGAAACATTGACCACCTGCCTCCTGCACACCTCCTACTGGGGATGTGCCTGCAACCAAGGTACATGCCCTTGACCGGAATCGAACCTGGGACCCTTCAGTCCACAGGCCAACGCTCTGTCCACTGAGCCAAACCGGTTAGGGCTGTCTGACTTATTTTAATCAGCACAGTACCCATATTGGTGCAGATGGCAAGGTTTCATTTTTTTTATGGCTGAATAATATTCCGTTGTATATATGCACCACTTCTTTATCCATTTATCTATTGATGGGCATGTAGGTTGCTTCCATATCTTTGCTATTGTAAATAATACTGCAGTGCACATATGGATGCATATATCTTTTGATTTAGTGTTTTGGGTTTCTTTGGATAAATACCCAAAAGTGAAATTGCTGGGTCCTTTTTGTCTCTTGTTTTCAAGTCTATTTTGTCTGGTAAAAATATTGCTCCCCTAGCTTTTTTTTTTCTTTTTCTCGTTTCTATTTTCATGAAATATCTTCTTCTTTCCCTTTACCTTTACTTTAAGTCAGTGTGTGTGTGTTTTTTTTTTAATCTGAAGTAAGTATCTTGTAGGCAGCATATTTAAGAGTCTTGTTTTTATCTGTTGAGATACTATATCTTTTGATTGGAGCATTTAATCAATTTACATTTAAAGTAATTGTTGATAGATATTTTTATTGTTATTTTATTATTCCTATTTTTGATCTTTTTCTTCAAAAATTTTTTATTCCTATTTTTGCTCTCTTTTCTCCTTCTGGTATCCCCATGAGGAGAATGTCGGTATCTTTAATGTTGTCCCAGAGACCCTTTAAACTGTCCTGATTTTTTGGATTTTTTTTTTTCTGTTTTGATTGCATGTTTTCTTCTAACTTATATTCTAAACTAGAAGCCCAGTGCACAAATTTGTGCATGGGTGGGGTCCCTCAGCCTGGCCAGTGATCAAGGCCAATCGGGGCTGTCTTGCCCAGTCCTAATTGGGGCTGGCTAGCCAGGGGGAGGGACCACAGGAGTTTGGCTGTGGGAGTGCACTGACCACCAGGGGGTAGCTCCTGCATTGAGTGTCTGCTCCCTGGTAGTCAGTGCGCATCATAACAACCAGTGGATTGATCGTAAATGGTTGCTTAGGCTTTTATACTAGATGCCCAGGGAACAAAAATTTGTGCACTTGGGGGGTCCCTCAACCTGGCCTATGCCCTCTTGCAGTCTGGGACCCCTCGGAGGATGTCCACCTGCTGACTTAGGCCCGCTCCCTTGGGAATTGGGCCCAAGCTGGCAGTCAGACATCCCTCTGGCAGCCTGGCAGCCCTCAGGACATGTCCACTTACCAGCAGGGAGCAGACCTAAGTTGCAGTCGGACATCCTTAGTGCTGCTAAGGAGTCAGGAGAGGCTCCAGCCACCACCGCTGTGCTGGCAGCCATCAGCCTGGCTTGTGGCTGAGCAGAGCTCCTCCCATGTGAGAGCGCCCTGACCACCAGAGGGCAGCTTCTGCATTGAGCGTCTGCCCCCTGGTGGTCAGTGTGTGTCATAGTGATCAGTCATTCCCAGTCCTTCTGCTGTTAGGGTAGTTTGCATATTACCCATTTACTATATAGGATAGAGGCCTGGTGCATGGGTGGGGGCCGGCTGGTTTGCCCTGAAGGGTGTCCCGGATCAGGGTAGGGGGGTCCTGCTGGGGTGCCTGGCCAGCCTGAGTGAGGGGCTGATGGCTGTTTGCAGGCTGGCCACACCTCCTTTAGGGTGGGGGGTCCCCACTGGGGTGCCTGGCCAGTCTGGGTGAGGGGCTGAGGGCTGTTTTCAGGCTGGCCAAGCCCCCCAGCGATGGAAGCTCCCAGCCTCTCCTTTTTCTCTTTTTTCTTTTTATTCTGGGATTTATTTACCTTCTATAATTGAAACTTTGTAGCCTTGAGTGGAGATCAGAGCCGGCCAGAGCGGGCGGGAAGCTTGGCTTCCTCCATCACCAGGGGCAACCCAAGCCTCCTGCTCGCTCCAGCTCCGTGGCCACGGCGGGCTGAAAGCAGGTATCTGGGGTTTATTTACCTTCTATAACTGAAACTTTGTTGCCTTGAGTGGAGCTGAGAGCCAGCCATGGCAGGTGGGAAGCTTGGCTTCCTCCATCACTGGAACAACCAAGCCTCCTGCTTGCTCCAGCTCTGTGGCTGCCAGCCACCATCTTGGTTGGGTTAATTTGCATATAGTTGCTCTGAGTGGCTGGTGGGCGTGGGTTAAGGCATAATGAAGTTATGGTCAATTTGCATGTTTGTCTTTTATTAGTGTAGATATTGCTGATTTGATCCTCTACTTTATCTAATCTACTATTGAGTCCCTCTAATGTATTCTTCATTTTTGACTGGTTCTTTTTTTATGTTTTCTATCTTCATTTTTATGTTTCCTATTTCTTTTTCTTTTTTTATATATATTTTTTCTTAATTAAATCTTTATTGTTCAGATTATTACATTTGTTCCTCTTTTTTCCCCCCATACCTCCCCTCCTCCCAGTTCCCGCCCCACCCTCCGCCCTCATTCCCCACCCACTGTCCTCATCCATAGGTGCACGATTTTTGTCCATCTCCCCCACCCCTTTCCCCCCCAAGAATAGTCAGTCCATTCCCTTTCTATGTCCCTGATTCTATTATGATCACCAGATTATTTATTCACTTGATTCTTAGATTCACTTGTTGATAGATGCATGTTTGTTGTTCATAATTTGTATCTTTACCTTTTTCTTCTTCTTCCTCTTCTTAAAGGATACCTTTCAGCATTTCATATAATACTGGTTTGGTGGTGATGAACTCCTTTAGCTTTTCCTTATCTGTGAAGCTCTTTATCTGACCTTCAGTTCTGAATGATAGCTTTGCTGGATAAAGTATTCTTGGTTGTAGGTTCTTGGTATTCATCACTTTGAATATTTCTTGCCATTCCCTTCTGGCCTGCAAAGTTTCTGTTGAGAAATCAGCTGACAGTTGTATGGGTACTCCCTTGTAGGTAACTGACTTTTTTTCTCTTGCTGCTTTTAAGATTCTCTCCTTGTCTTTTGCTCTTGGCATTTTAATGATGATGTGTCTTGGTGTGGTCCTCTTTGGATTCCTTTTGTTTGGGGTTCTCTGCGCTTCCTGGACTTGTAAGTCTATTTCTTTCACCAGGTGGGGGAAGTTTTCTGTCATTATTTCTTCAAATAGGTTTTCAATATCTTGCTCTCTCTCATCTTCTGGCACCCCTATAATTCTGATGTTGGTATGTTTGAAGCTGTCCCAGAGGCTCCTTACACTATCTTCGTATTTTTGGATTCTTTTTTCATTTTGCTTTTCTGGTTGGGTGTTTTTTGCTTTTTCGTATTTCAAATCTTTGACTTGATTCTTGCGATCCTCTAGTCTGCTGTTGGGAGTCTGTACAATATTCTTTATTACAGTCAGTTTATGCTTAATTTCTAGTTGGTCCTTTATCACAACCTCGAGGGTCTCATTAGATTTCTTTTAGGTCTCATTAAGTTTATCGCAGTTTCTAGAAAATTCTTGAAAAACCTTAAAAGTGTGGTTTTGAACTCTATATCCAGTAGTTTGCTTTCCTCCATTTCTGTCATTTGTGTCCTTTTTCTTTGTCTCCGCATTTTTTATGCTTCCCTGTGTTGATAAAGTGGTTTTCTGTGCTAAGTGTCCTCTAGGGCCCAGTGGTTCAGCCTCCCCAGTTGCCTGAGGAGGACACTCTTGGTGCACCCCCTTGTGGTCTTTGTGCACAGTCTTGTTGTAGTTAAGCCTTGATTGTTGTAGGTATCATTGGGAGGAATTGACCTCCAGGCCAATTGGCTGTGAGAATCAGCTGTGTCTGCAGTGGGAGAACTTCTGTTCTGGAGACACCCCTCTGGGGCAGGACTTGCTTCAATGGGGCTTTGGTGCTCAGAGTCTGCCCCCTGAGTGTGTCCTTTATGGTTCCAAGGAGCTGCAAACTGGATGGTCCCACTCTGACCTCTGGGTACACTGGCTCCTGGATCTCTAGGGAGGTGCTAATCTAGCCTCTGCCTTAGGCTATCCAGCAAAAGTCTCCCTGCAGGGCGTGGGCAGGGCGGGTCCCACGGGATCAACAGGGCGGGGCTAGCAGTTATGGCTGCTCTCAGAGGCCCCAGTTCTCAATGTCTTGGCAATTGCTGCAAGCCCCTCCGAGAGAAAGCTGCCCTCGAGTTCTGACCGATGCCAGACAGTCCTGCTTCTCCCGTATGAGTCTGGGTCCCCAGAGACTCACCCGGAACTGGAGCTCAGAGCCTGAGATCCCTCCCGATTGAAAACGACAGCCGCGCCCTCAGCCGCCAGCCTGCTCTGTGTCCGCCTCTGTACCTTAGCATTTTACTTCCGCAGTGCGCCTCCTCTGAGTCTCGGTATGCTTTTCTCTTTCCTTCTAGTTGTAGAATTTCCACTCAGCCAGCTTTCCTGTGGTTCTGGATGATGTCCGTTCCATCTTTTAGTTGTATTTTTGAAGTGGTTGTTTGAGGCAGCAAACTCTGGTGTTTACCTATGCCGCCATCTTGGTTTCTCAATTTATATTTTTGATACTTATTTAATATATTTAAATGCCATTTAACAAAGAAAAATCAACCAAAAAAATGAGTTCGCGTGTCAGATGGTTCATAGGTTTGCCATCACTGCTCTATGTAGTAGTTGTCCTGTAGGACCCAGTGGCACAGGGCTCCCAGTCACTCAAGCTGGGTGTTCCAGGTGCGCAGTCCCCTCTCACCACCCCATTTGGGCTCTGAGCACCCTCCTGTTGTAGTTGAGCCTTGATTGCTGTTGACACATCACTGGGAGGGATTGACCCCCAGGCAGATCCGCTGTGAGGACCGGCCATAACTATAGCGTAGGAACTGCTGTGCAGAGGCTGATTTCATGGAGAACTTGCTTCAGTGGGGCTTTGGTGCCGGTCGAGTCTGCCCCTTGAGTCGCTCATGGAGGTGGTTTGATGGTACTCTGGTGTGGTCTGAAGCTGTCCACTGGTTGTACTTGTTCTGGGGCCTCCCAGGAGGTATAGGCCAAGGTCAGCTGCTGCCTATGCCCTGCTCGGGACCACCTGATGAGCTACAAAGTGATTTGCAGATGATTGCCACTTGTGCTGAGGTTGGAGGTGCCTGTGAGATGCTAAGCTTCAAATTGAGGCTGGCTGCCACTGGTGCTGGGTTTCGGACTATTTAGCAAGAGTTCTGTGACGTGGTGAGGCCAGGTGCTGCTTGTTAAGTGTTTTTGAACCTTTGAGAAATTTTAGGAAGGTCTGCAGCATGAGCCAAGAGAGGTTGGTTGTATGGAAAAGCCATTGGAAGTGGCTTGGGTGGGCCTAAAAGTTGGGTGGGGTGGGTGTCTCAGGTAATCACCATGCCTGGGAAACAGTTTTAGCCAGGTTAATGGAGACTCAGATATGGCACCCTCCTGTGCTGACAGGAGGAGGGCTCAGCAAAGGAACAGTGGCTTTTCTTCCAGCACTTTGTCTGGTAGAAAGCTGCCCCTCTAGCCCTTGCCCTGAAGCCAGAGGATTTACCTCCTCCCCATATGTCCTGGCACTTTTCAAGCTGCCACCCAGTGCTGGAGCTCAGAGTGAGCAGGTCAGTCAGCGAGTAAGTCTGTGTGAGCCCTTTAAGAGGACCTCCTGGGACTCCAGCAGCCCTCCATCCCACTGAGCCACAATCCCAGCTGGTTTTCACAGAAGTTGGGGGGACTTCTTTAACCAGCACTGGAACCACGGGCTGGGAGGCCTGGAACCCCTTGCTCTTCAGGGGGACCTCCACCTCTCACAGCCAAGATATCACTTCTGATTTTTAGCCAACACACATGGGTGTGAGACCAGCATTGTCTACCTCTCTATCCTTCTTACCAGTCTGGATGTTGCTTCTTCTGTATGTCCTTAGCTTTAGGACTTCTGTTCAGCTAGACTTCAGGAAGATATCAATGATGGTTATTCTGTAGTTTTTTTGTAATTTTGATGTGGTTATGAGAAGATAAACATATGGTATTTACATGCTCTGCCATCTTGACAAGAAGCTCTGTATTCTAGTTTTAAAAAACACGTTTACATTTGTGTTTTGAGTAGATGACAAAAATTTCATGATAAAAATTAAAAACCCACGGCAAGTATAAAGTAAAAGTCTCCCTCCTACCCTGTCTCTTTGGCATCCAATTCCCCATTAGAGGCCACCAGTGCATCATTCTAGAGAGCTGTGCTACATAGGTATTTGTATGTGGAATACATAGGTATTTGTACTTTTGACAGATATTAATACACTGCCCTCCTGAAAGGTTAGCCTCCCAGCTAAGTGTGCAAATGCTTATTTCCCAACAATTCACCAACACAATCTTATGAAACTTTTGGGTCTCTGCCAATCTCATGGACGAAAGGGTATCTTGATATTGCCTTAATTTGCCTTTTCCTTATCAATGGGGTTGGGCATCTTTATGTACTTATTGTATTTGAAAATTTCTAAGATGCCATTGATTATAAGATGCATACTTATTAAAATGTGTGTATAAGGGATGTGCATTTAAAATTGATGAAATAAGGTAAATCCTATTAATGTGTTATTTGTGGTTCCTTTTTTGTGGACTTCCTGTTAATAGCCTTAGCCTGTAACCCATTAGAGAAACAGGCAATGTTCTCATTGATTTGTAAGAGTTCTTTATATTTTAAGGAAATTAGCCCTTTGTCTCTGATAGGAGTTACAATTATTTTTCTCAGTCTGCTAACTTTGCCCTTGGTGGGTTTTTCCATGAAGAATTTGTGTGCGTACATGTTTGTATAGTTGAATTTATTGATCTTTTCCTCTAATGCTAATTGGTTTAGTGTTTTTCTTACAAAGACCTTCTCCACTCTGAGATTATTTTAAAAATTCTCTCATGATTTTTTGGTATTGCTTTTATATATATTTTTAAACTCAGATATCTGATCCATCCTGTACTTATTTTGGTGCAGTATGTTAGGTATAAATCCAACTTTATGTTTATTGTTTTTTCCTACTGGGCAACCCACTTGTCCCAGTGCTACTGGTTGAATCTTCATTCACACTTACTTTTTATGTGTTTGTGTCTATTTCTAGATTTTCTTAGTATTTAAAAATTATTTCTAAAAATTATATGAGTGTTACACACGAATCCAATCTCATGAAAAAATTCAATCAATAGTGAAGTTTTAAAAAAGGACCCTTTGCTTCTCCCTACTCCTTCATCCTTTTTTTGAGATAATCATTGTTAATAGACCAGCAAGTATGCCATGTAGACCCTTTTCTATTACTTTTATGTATATGTCTGTAGTTTGAGGAATGTGGAGATTATGTTTGTGTGTCTGTCTGTCTGTCTATCATCTATCTATCATGTGTAATATGCTGTAAGTTGCTTTTCAACCCACTAACTCTATGTCTTAAGAGTTCCATGGCAGTCTGTGAAGTTGTACCTCATTATTCTTTTTAACCTCTGTATAGAGTCCATGTTAGGAATGTTCCATACTTGATTTAACCACTCCCTTATTGTTGCACATCAAGGTTGTTTGCAATTTTTTCCTAATTTTAGCAAGGCTGTATATATAGCTTATAAAGTGTGTAGCATTGTTTCTCTTTAATTTGTGATAACCCAAATTCTAAAATATTTATGTGTGAAAAACTATTGTATAATTTGTGCGGAAGAACAACTGGACCACATTGAGTGATACGTTATTAATATTATGTGATGATCTTGTCTTTCTAGATAAAATTTGATGCTGGGACCCTCCTTCTTAGTACACATCGATTAATTTGGAGAGATCAGAGAAATCATGTAAGATACAGTTTTTTACATCTGTTCTAAGTTTTAAATCACTGAATTTTTCTTCTTTTTCTCCCTTTTTGGCATACTATAAATAGATGCAGCAAATTTTTAATTTCAGAACGTTATTAGAGTGTGTATCCCATAAGATCTGTCTGAATGGAGTGCACATAGAGGGGGTATGGTGTTGTCCCTCATTCAGCTCCAGAAAAGTCTGTAGTTACTGAATAGAGAATCATGATGACTCCTGTTTTTAAAATACCCATCAGGTCCTACCTCATACCTGAATGTTCCATGTGTAACAGGAATAATTCTCCCATCAGTTTTTAGGGGTCCTTAAAAAGCCTCATTCATCCTCAAAACAACCCAGCTCTCTGATTGCTTTTGAGAATCAGGAGGATGGGTCTGCTGGGAAGTGCATGCTTTTACCCAGATATTGAGAAAAACAGCCTCTAAGTCACTCAGCAAGAGGAGAAACTCCTGTTTTTTCATTTCTAGGAAGGGAGAACAAGTTATGTGTATGCTAGTAGAGCTGATGTCTTTATTCCAAAGAACTTGAAAGTATTTGTGTTTGTGAATAAATTTCTGTGTTGCTGGTACAATAAACAATGTCTTCTACATTATTTTTATAATAGCTGTCTCTCCATGAAATTTTAATATCACAGGTAAACTGTATACTATACTGAGGCTCTTTGAAAGGTCACTAACCATTGCAAAATATAAGACTCTTTTTGGTTCCCAAGATCCAATTTTGTCCCTTTAGTGGTGATATTTCTGTTGTTGATAATGCATGCCTTAGAACTATTAATGTTTTCTAACTCTTTTAAAAGAAATATACACTCAAGAAAAACATTTTTTTTTGAGGGATAGGTGTCTTTAAACTGTGTGTTTATGAGTTAATCTTAGTATAATTTTTTGATTATCATATAAAGAGGCAAATTTAGAAATCCTTAAACCAGCCATTGAATGCCATTCATTTATAATTAAAAAATTAAATTTACTAATAAAGGAAAGCTATATTACTATTTTCTGTTTAAAATTTTGGGTGGGTGAGTGAACTATCTATACTAATAAAAGGGTAACATGCTAATTAGACCAGATGTCTTCCAGATGTCGTTCCGGACGTCCTTCTGGCAAAGCCACAGTGGCGGGGGCGAAGGCAGAGGTGGTTAGGGGTGATCAGGCTGACAGGGGAGAGCAATTAGGGGCAATCAGGCTGGCAGGGGAGGGCAGTTAGGGGTGATCAGGCTGGTAGGGGGAGCAGTTAGGGGTGATCAGGCCAGTGAGAGCAGTTAGGGGCGATCAGGCAGGTAGGCAGAGTGGTTAGGGGCGATCAGGCAGGCAGGCAGGTGAGCAGTTAGGAGCCAGCGGTCCCGGATTGCGAGAAGGATGTCCAACTGCCAGTTGAGGAGGATGTCCTTGACAGTCAGACATCCTCTGAGGGGTCCCGGATTGGAGAGGGTGCAGGCAGGGCTGAAGGACCACCCCCCCCTCTGCAAGAATTTTGTGCACCGGGCCTCTAGTAGGAAATTTTAAAGGAAAATGAATAACACTCTTTATCTTTGTTTTGATTTACCTGTTTTATTTTTGTTTTCTATATAAGAACATATTATAGCCTAGCTCTGGTGTGGCTTAGTGATTCAACATCAATCTATGAACCGAGAGTCACTGATTTCCAGTCAGGACACATGCCTGGGTTGTGGGCTCGATCCTCGGTGGAGGGCGTGGAGGAGGCAGCCGATCAGTGATGTGTCTGTTTCATTGATGTTTCTGTCTCTCTATCCCTGTCCCTTATTCTCTTGAATCAATAAAAACATATTAAAAAAAAGAATATAGTATATGTAAAAAGTCGCATATAAATATTACGTTTTAAAAATGTACCTACTGTGAAAACAAAGGTAGTTATAGCTGTTTTTAAAATCTTATGTTTTTCCACGTAGTAAAATGCCACCATAGCATTGCTTTCATTCAGTTATTCCTTAAATTTATTTAAGGAATAAAGTAACATAGTTATTATTTATTGTTTTTACTATTAAGTACCTTAAAGGTATTTGACATTCTATTAAGTGCTATAAAACAAGGATTTCTGACTGGTCTTATGACTCATATTTTCTATTGATTTCCTCCTAGGAATGCTGCATGGCTATTCCTCTTTCTCAAATTGTGTTCATTGAAGAACAGGCGGCTGGAATTGGGAAAAGGTAAGGTCTGTAAATTATAGTTTTTATTCACAAAATACATTTCCATTCAAGCTATTATCATTAATTTAGTTAATTTACTGCTGTGCCATGACTACATATGGGGACATGAATCTAATGATTGTGTTTGAGGGCTTTATAAATAACTGTCCTTGATCAGGAGTTCCCCTCGGAAGGTATTATCCTACCTTAAGCTCATTGATAAATGGAAGTCATTCTTAAAGCATGAATCAAGTACTAAGGTTTGCTATAATATCCGTGGGTCATAATAACTAAATGTGGTCCAGTTGTCATTGTATATATTTCCACAGACATTTACTTTTAAATGTCTGTGTATCTTATTTAGTACTTAAAATCAGAAATGAAGAAAGGAACTGATTTTGCTCCTATTTCTAGTTGATCATTAAGTTTCTCACTTATATTTTTGATATACCAGTGTTACGGTATCATAATATTTATTGTCCAAATTGGGACATTTATAAGTAATGGGAGTGCTGTTTATAATTGGACCAGTCAAGCATAAAATGGGACTGTCCCAGGCAAATCAGATGTGGCTCACCTGGTTTAAAACCACAGGTTAAAATGTTTCTGTTTACTCAAGGATATACAGAATTCTGGCTTTATAGTTTAAGTGTATGTAATTGAGGTCAACTTATGAACAGATATTGCTGATGAGGAATTTTTTTCCACATGGGCCCATTTTTAGCTTTAGCATAGTTAGATACTTTAATAGATGTTAAATAAGTGCTGAACTTCACTGGAAATGCAATGTATGCCTTAATTATAATGTAGCTAGCCTAAAAGATTGCTTACTTGACATAAAAGAAACTAACCAACATTTTGAAGAGTAATAAGGTATTTATTTTTAGAGTAGGCTATTTCTCTAATTTATGTTTTGCCCCTTGTCACTTCTTTCCATCTTATATGTTCTTTCTTTAAAATTTATTTTATTTTTTTATTGAGGTATAATTAACATACAACATTATATTAGTTTCAGTTGTACAGCATTTGATATTTGTATATGTTGGTTTTCTTTTTAAGTTCTACAAAGTAAAACTTTAAGAGTCTTTTAGATCATTTGAATTTTTCTCTGCGGTGTTATAAGGAAATCTAAACTGTAACAAATATATTCAAAATAGTTACCTTCATATTAGTGTCTTATTTTTAAACATCTCCAGTGAGGAGGAATTTAATAATTTGCCAAGTTAACTTTTTTCAAATATTCTCTATAGTTTCTAGCTCCCCCTGCCCCAAATATTTATCATATCTTATTGATTCAAAGATGTATGCATATTTTCATCCTTTAACAAAGAACCCAAGATGCTTCTTTGATTTGGTGGATTTTAAACTTAATGAAATATGATATTGAATGACTCAAGAAATGAATAGGTGAAAAAATTTGCATGAATCTTTTATGCTAACTTTGGAATTTTTAAACTTCATGTTGTATCATAATATTTTAGCTTTTCATTAGGTTTCATTTGACAAAATCTGATAGCAGGACTCAGGTTTTTTTAGTTTTAAAGATTATATAATGCTTTTGCTCAGTCATCCTATCCCAATGGTCATAGTTTAGTTGCTCTAGTTGGCAGTTCATTTCAAACAGTCCTGTGGTTCTGCTTGCAGTTAAAAAAAAATTTTTTTTATGGATTTCAGAGAAGAAGGGAGAGGGAGAGAGGGAGAGAGAGATAGAAACTGAATGATGAGAGAGAATCATTGACTGGCTGCCTCCTGCACCCCTTATCCCCCACTGGGGATCAAGGATCAAGCTTGCAGCCCAGGCACGTGCCCTGACTGGGAATCGAACCGTGACCTTCTGGTTTATAGGTCGACGTTCAATCACTGAGCCATGCTGGCCAGGCTGCTTACACAGTTTGTTTGCTTATTGCACTTAAAGATATTCACCACAAAGGAATAGATGAAGAGTCCTTACAAATTGGCCCCAGTTCACTAAACAAAACATTTGTTAAATTGAGGAGGCCCCACACATGGTATTTCACAGTGATATTTATGTAACCACCTGGGCCTAAACAAAGTTAAATTGCATTATAGGTGAATCTGTACTGTGGACATAAAGAAAAAGCTTTAAGCTAGATATCCAAGATATTTTGGCTAAGTCTTTTGATTTTGCTAATCTTTATAGAAGAAGATTGTTTATTGAGCAGGTTGGGAAAAAAAAGAAAAAAAACACATAAAACTGAACAAATATAGTGGTATTTTTAATAGCATAGAAGATAATGGTAGTCATAAAGATGATGGTAATTTGTGTTCCTAGAGCAGCACTGTTTTGAAAAATGTTTTTGCTACTGAATATTTTTCTAGGTCATACTGTTGATCAAGTGGCATTTTCCAAAAATGACAGTATAGAATGTTAGTTTTGGATGGTGTTTTAATAAAATGTCTGCTGGCCAGTTTTACAGAGATAAGTTTTTAAAAAAATATTTAAAATCTTTTTTATTTATCAATTACAGTTGACATATTAGTTTCCAGTATACACTCCAGTGATTTAGACATTATATAACTTACTAAATAATCATCCCAATAAATTTAGTACCCATCTGACACCATACATAATTATTAGAATATTATTGACTATACTAGAGGCCTGATGCACGAAGATTCGTGCAAGAATGGGCCTTCCTTCCCCTGGCTGCCAGCACTCCTGTCGCTCCGACCGGGAGCCACCTTTCTGCCTTCCCACGCTGCCCAGAGGCCCAGAGCGGCTGGGGGCAGTGTGGAATGCCTGCTCCAGCCACTCAGTGCCTGGGTATGCAATTTAACCCACCATCTTTGTTGGGTTAATTTGCATACTCCTAACTGGCTGGTGGGCATCACAAAGGTACGGTCAATTTGCATCTTTCTCTTTTATTAGTGTAGATTCCCTGTGTTGTACTTTACATCCTGATGACTATTCTGTAACAACCAATTTTTACTACTTAATCCCCTCACTCTTTTCACCCGTCCCTCCAACCCCCTCCCATCTGGCAACCTTCAAAGTGTTCTCTTTATCTATGAGTCTGTTTCTGTTCTGCTTATTTATTTTGTTTTGTTTTTTAGATTAATTTGTTGATAGATACATATTTATTCATATTTTTTTCCTTCTTCTTAAAGGAGACCCTTTAACATTTCATGTCGTATAATACTGGTTTGATGGTAATGAACGCCTTTAGCTTTTTCTTGTCTGTAAAGCTCTTTATATGTCCTTCAATTCTAAATGATAGCTTTACTGGGTAGAGTGATAATTGTTTTGTTTTGGTGTTTTTTTCTTGTTGATATGTATTTATTGCCTTTTTATTGCTCATATTTTTTAAATCTTTTTCTTCTTCTTCTTTCTCTTCTTAAAGAAAACCCTTCAACATTTCATGTAATACTGGCTTGGTGGTGATGTACTCCTTTAGCTTTTTCTTGTCTGTGAAGTTCTTTATCTGACCTTCAATTCTAAATGAGAGCTTTGCTGAGTAGAATAATTTTGGTTGTAAGTCCTTGCTTTTCATCACTTTGAATATTTCTTGCCACTCCCTTCTGGCCTGCATAGTTTCTTTTGAGAAATCAGCTGACAGTCAGATGGGTAGGTAACTAACTGCTTTTCTCTGGCTGCTTTTAAGATTCTCTCTTTGTCTTTTGCCCTTGGCATTTTAAGTATGATGTGTCTTGGTTTTGGCTTGTTTGGGTTCCTCTTTCTTGGTACTCTCTGTGCTTCCTGGACTTGTGCCAGTAAGTCTTTTTCTTTCACCAGTTAGGGGAAGTTTTTTGTCATTATTTCTTCAAATAGGTTTTCAATATCTTGCTTTCTCTCTTTTTCTGGCACCACCATAATGCAAATGTTGGTACACTTGAAGTTGTCCCAGAGGCTCTGTTGGGGTCCAGCCCCAGCAGGTCCAGGGGTTCCCAAAGGTGTGGACGGAGTCGGCGAAGAAGGAATGACATGGAGGCAGTGTTCAAGTGATCAGCATAGTTGGGTTCTCTCCAGGTTCTCCAGCCAGTTTCTCCAGCCAGGTTCTGTAGCCAGGTTCTGTAGCCAGGTTCTCCAGCCAGGTTCTGTCTCTAGGTTCTCCAGCTAGGTTCTGTCTAGAGCAGGGGTCCTCAAACTACGGCCCGCGGGCCACATGCAAATACAAATTTGTATTTGTTCCCGTTTTGTTTTTTTACCTCAAAATAAGATATGTGCAGTGTGCATAGGAATTTGTTCATAGTTTTTTTTTAAACTATAGTCCGGCCCTCCAGTGGTCTGAGGGACAGTGAACTGGCCCCCTGTTTAAGAAGTTTGAGGACCCCTGGTCTAGAGTGATATTTGTTATAGGTCTTTGCTTTTCATCACCTTGAATATTACTTGCCACTCCCTTCTGGCCTGCAAAGTTTCTGTTGAGAAATCAGCTGACAGTCTTATGGGAGCTCCCATGTAGATATACTGGAGGCCCAGTGCACGAAATTTGTGCACTTGGGGGGGTGTCCCTCAGCCTGGCCTGCCCCCTCTCTCAGTCTGGGAGCCCTTGCTCCTTACCACCCACCTACTTGCTGCTCTTTACCGCTCTGCTTGCTGTTCTTTAGCGCTGCCACAGAGGTGGTAGAGGCTCCACCACTGCTGCTGTGCTCACCAGCTGTGAGCCTGGCTTCTGGCTGAGCGGTGCTCCCCTTGTGGGAGCGCACTGAACACCAGGGGGCAGCTCCTGCATTGAGTGTCTGCCCCCTGATGGTCATTGCACATCATAGCGACGGGTCATTCTGCCATTCGGTCAATTTGCATATTAGCCTTTTATTATATAGGATAAGTCTGTTCTCTTGCTGTTTTTAAGATTCTCTCTTTGTCTTTAACCTTTTGCATTTCAATTATTTTGTGTCTTGGAGAGGCCTCTTTGGGTTCATCTTATTTGGGACTCTCTTCACTTCCTGGACTTGTGTGTCTATTTCCTTCACCAGCTTAAGGAAGTTTTCTGTCATTTTCAGGTTTTCAATTTCTTGCTCTTTCTCTTCTCCTTCTGGCACCCCCATGATGTGAATGTCAGTATGCTTGAAGTTGTCCTAGAGTCTCCTTACACTATCTTCATATTTTTGGATTCCGTTTTCTTTTTGTTGTTCTGATTGGGTGATTTTTTGCATCCTTATATTCCAAATCACTGATTTGATTCTTGACTTTGTCTACTCTACTGTTGAGTCCCTTTAAATTATTCTTTATTTCAGTTAGTATATCCTTCATTTCTGACTGGCTCTTTTTTATGGTTTTCATGTCCTTTTTTATGCTGTTGAAGTACTCTCTAAGTTCAACTAGTTTTTCCCTAAATTTTTTGAGCATCCTTATAACCATTGCTTTGAACTCTGTATCTGGTACTTTGCTTGCTTTTAGTTCTTTTTCTGGAGATTTCTTCTGTTCTTTCATTTGGGACATGTTTCTTTGTCTTCTCATTTTGGCATCCTCCCTGTGTTTGTTTCTGTGTATTAGGTAGAGCTGCTATGTCTCCCAGGCTTGATAGAGTGTCTTGTAGGGTCCAGTGGCACAGCCTCTCTGTTCACCTGAGCTGGGCACTCCAGTTGCGTCCCCTACCCTTGGTGGGATATGTACACCCTCCTGTTGTAGTTGAGCTTTGATTACTGTTGGTACCTCAATGGGAGGGATTTATCCTTCAGGCCAATCTGCTGCAAGGACTGGCTGTGACTGTGACCACTGGGAAGGATTCCATAGATAAGTTTTCACATTTTGTTTTCAAATGAGTAAGGTACTATGGTTAGGCAGAAATTATAGGCCCTGAGGTTACCTCTGTAGATGACTCTGTAGATGGACAACCCTAATCATAAACCAAAATCATAAACCAACCCAAATTTTGCAAATTTATTTTGAACTTATTTCCTGAAACCACATTATATTTAATCTATAGACCCACTAACTTGAACTTTTTTGTACATAGCTGGCAAGTTTTAAGTAGAGATATTTTTGAAAGGTTCATTAATACTGAATTAACACAAACTTTGAAAGGATAGTCTTTGTTTCTATGTGAATTTTAAAAGTGACCTGAAATATATTAAAAGTTATAAAAATAGATTAGTGATTTTTAAAAGGCAATTTAATACATTACATTTGCTTTTTCTTTAGTGCTAAAATAGTGGTTCATCTTCATCCAGCTCCTCCTAACAAAGAGCTTGGTCCATTACAGAGTAGTAAGAACTCTTACATCAAACTCTCCTTCAAAGAACATGGCCAGATTGAGGTAAGTATATGAATAAAATTGGGCCATAAATGTGTGCTTGCATATACTTTTGTTGTTTGTTAATACGATGGGAGGCAGTATTGTTTTCATATTGTTAATATGATGTAGGCAACATAGGTTTCACCACATGTTTATAACATTTTTGATAGCTTACGTCTTACCAGTAAAGTATATGAAGTTTGGGTGACAGTGGGAACAAGAAGCAGGAGTGTATGGTCACAAGGAAAGAGTGGAAGCCAAGTCATGCCATTAGGCTACTAGTGAAGTTTTCAGTGGCATATGTAGTCCAATTGAAGGCAGTGTATGAACTCTAACAAATCTAATCACTTGAGTGGTTCTTTTTTTTACATATAAGCACTGGTCCCTTTCCATTTCTGAGCTTTTCTGTTCCTGTGCCAATACCATATTATGTTAACACCACATTGTCATAATCTCTATAGCTTCAGAATTATGAGATTTTCAATTTCTCCACAATAATCTCTATTTTTTGTTAGTGTCCTGTCGTTATTAGCCCTTTATTCTTACGTATTAATTTTAGAATATAGTTTATATGTCCTGATTAATAAATTGCTATATAAATATTTTTAGACATTTATTAGTGTGTTTTTATCTTCCCATTGATGTCATAACTTATTTATGTTCTTTTTCAATGGCTTTGCACCCAGTGCTCTTCACAACAATAGGCACTAAGTAAATATAAGTCACTAACTGAAGTCAGTCTCACTGTAGGTGAAAAATATAGTTGATTTTTTTGTGAGCAGAGGCACACAATTTCTGACTACACGTTTTAACTAGACAAATTATTCTTAACTTTCTTCATGGTTAATGGTTGTATATTTTTCTTGGCACTGTGTCTGTTTCACTATAAGTTGAAAACAATCCACATAGGCAGAATTGTTTAAAGTAAGTCTATTTATTTCATTGTCACTCATCTCTTTGTTGAAATAGCTCGCTTTATATAGAAGGTCAGTTCCTTCTTTTTTTTCTTTATTCTTTCTGAAGTTGATCCAAGAAGAGAACTTCCTTTGATTTTCTTTGATGTCTCTGAGAACTCTAGGCTTGTTGCAAATGATTGACTAGACCTTTCAACTAAAGAAATGTTAAGCAATTAATTCAATGAGGATACCACAACCTGACTGACCTATTTAAAGTGTATCTGTGTGTATACCAGTTTTATAGGCGTTTATCAGAGGAAATGACACAGAGAAGATGGGAGAATATGCCAGTTTCCCAGTCATTCCAAACAAATAGAGGACCACAGGTATTTTTAAAACTGTTTCTTAATCTAGTGTTTTCAGCTCTGTACTTGGATCTTCATTAAGTAATAAGATATCTGTGATTATAGAACTTTCCAGAAACAAAATAATGATATTTGGTTAAAAATTTATTTTCATAGAACCTAATTTAGTGCTCATAGACAGTAAACACTTAGTAAAAAATAATTACTACTTACCAAAGTAATTCCTGGAGTGGTAGAAGTTAGATTCCACTGACTTCATCCTGTTGTTCATAATCCGTGTGGCATCAAAGAGAACTGACAATAAATACTACTGGTGACATTTTCCAGGCCAGTCTAAATTAACCACCAACTGTGAACAGATGCTCATATGTGTAAAAGCAATTTGTACAATAACTATCAAGTACCAAAACTTTTAACTAGTTTTTGAGACCCTATTAAGTATCTGATACATACAAAATAGGTTGCCAAAGAACAAAAATGGATAGGAAATTTAATTTATATCTGAAATGAAAAGTAAAATATGCCATTTATTGTATCTTTGGTGCTTCTTTAGAATGATTTGAAGATTGTCATATACAGCAAGAAACTGACCCATGTTTTGAAAGGAAACTAGATGGAATTGTATGCTGTTTTTCTTTGGTTCTTTGTGGTCCTTTCCCGTCATTGAAAACACAGTGTGGTGGGTTACAAAAGATTGTGTCCTTCCTATTTTGTATGTTTTATTTTCTACTTTTGATTTTCAGCCAGGAAGAATAAGGGCGGTAGGAATTGTAGGTATTGAAAGGAAACTGGAAGAAAAAAGAAAAGAAACTGACAAAAACATTTCTGAGGTAATTCTTACACAAGTTCCGGTCATCTGTCTTTTTCAGCCATGTGTGTTTATTCTTTTGGATAAAACTGACTAATTCCATTCTGTATATTGGAATATTTAGTTTGCCTGAAGCTATACAGTATCTTATTCCATTTAACAGGTCCACTTCAGGTTGGCAAAATTTAGCCAAAATGTGTTTTGAAAACTATTTCTTTGAATAACAAAGAAATGCAAATCTGATTTTTGTGATGTTAGAAAATATCATGGAATATTGTGTGTAAATTTTAAAATCTAGATGAAATCGATTGGCGGATACTCTTAATGAATTCAAGGTCCACTTTATAATTATTTTGGTTAACTTAATTGAGGGGAAAATGCTATTCTGTGGCCCTTAACCCTGGTCAGACTGCACATAATATAATGCTCATAACTACTCAGGACCAGACACAGAAACAGTCAGGAATGGATCAAACCAGCCCATCTAACAGTGGTTCTCAACCTTCTGGCCCTTTAAATACAGTTCCTCATGTTGTGACCCAACCATAAAATTATTTTCGTTGCTACTTCATAACTGTAATGTTGCTACTGTTATGAATCGTAATGTAAATATCTGATATGCAGGATGGTCTTAGGTGAACCCTGTGAAAGGGTCGTTTGACCGCCAAAGGGGTCGCAACCTACAGGTTGAGAACCGCTGACAAGGAGAACAACCCTGAGTATTACGTTAGACTGTTTCTGAAACTTTATATGAGAAAATTCAAGCAAAGGGAACAGAACTGTGGTCAAGAAAACCAGTTATGCATCCAGAGACTTATTTAGACTCATATTTGATCCTTTTGGTAAGAGTAGAGGTCTGCGTTCTTTCATCAGGAGGCACATCATGTCTCTTTTTTAAAAATATATTTTATTGATGTCAGAGAGTATGGGAGAGGGAGAGAGATAGAAACATCAATCAATGATCAGAGAATCATTGATCAGCTGTCTCCTGCATGCACCCTACTGGGGATCGAGCCTGCAACCCCAGCCTGTGCCCTGACTGGAATCAAACCTGACCTTTGGTTAATAGGTCGACACTCAGCCACTGAGCTACACCGGCCGGGCAATGTCTCTTTTTATGATGTCAGCAGATGTTAATGTTCAGTGCATAAATCTATCGGTTTATTGGTGGTTGCAAATGGTGATAGTCAATGATTTATTTTTCATTTATTAGTTGGAATACTCTCTAAAGAGATGCTTCCCTTCATTTACTATTTAGCTACTCAGTGATATAGTTCATATAGGGAAGGCAAGGATAAGGGTTTTTTCCTCCCCTTTATTCTCAGGATAATAAATTGGTTCCTTATCCTCCAAAGGTGATTAACTAGGTTACCTTTTTTTACATATTACTATGAATTCATAAATTTTAACATATTTGATAAACTACAATATTATTCTATTTAAAGCTCAAATTGTCTCACCTTTGGCCAGTGGTAGCCTCTTCAGGTTGGCTCTTGAGTGCTTTTGAGGTGACTTGGTGGACTTTGGTAGCTTACTTACAATCTTGTGTGACAATAGTTCCAGGACCATCTTGAACATAGCCTGCCCCAGATATAGAATCAACCACACCTGAGAAGCTCTGCTAGTCTTTAGTAGGAAATGGCTATTTCAAAACCACAGTCTACCTGTTAAGAATATGCATCTATATTGGAGAGATCTTTATTTCTAGGCCTTTTCAGTGGAAAGAGCTAGGTTTTTTTTTGTGTTTTTTTTTGTTTTTTTTAATAAAATTGCTTCATGAGGTCATACTAATACTTCCTATTCAAGTTCAGGACTACACTAGCAAGTACTTATTAAAAAAGTTAAAAAGAATTTTTTTTTGTATGTGTTCTTCCCATGCTTTAAGAATAGGTGTGCTGCATCTACACTGTCTGACCATTCTGCCACTATATATACACTATTTCCCCTCTAGCTCTCATTTCATCACAGTTTTATAAGTAACTATTTGTGTAATGCTACCAGTCCTTATGCTGATCTCCCTCTATTCATTTGGATTGTCTGAAGTTCATTCTCTAATAGATTTTTCAGGAAGTGTTCATGGGAACAGTATTCCCTGAGTTCTGGCATGTTTGTATTCCTTAAATGTGAAAGTCAGTTTTGGTGGATTTAAAATCCTTGTCTCATATTTTCTTTCCTTGAATGCCTTCAGCATGTTACTTTTAATTTATTGTCTGGTGTGAAGTGTTGCTGCTAAAGAGTGATGCTCTTCTAATTTTTTACCCCTTAAAAGTCACTTGCTGTTTTTCCTAGATACCCAAAGGATTTTTTTTTTAAATAAAGCCTAGTAATTTTACTGGATTGTGTCTATGTGTTTACTAGAATGTGTTACTCATTCTTGGTTGTTATCCAATACTAGAAGCCTGGTGCACGAATTCATGCATGGGTTGGGTCCCTTGGGGTGGCCTGTGGGGATCCGGCCCCAGCTCGCACCCCTAGGCTCACAGCCCTGCAGTCCTGCCTGGCACCCCACCTTGGCCTGGCGCCGCCCCCTCACTTCCACCATCCCACCAGTGGGGTGATCGATCAGGGCTGGGCCCCCCGCCCGGCTCCCTCAGCATCTGGGAGCTGGGTGGCAGCCCCGCCCCCCGCTGCCACTGGTCCCTGTCTACAGGGTGATTGGTGGGGCAATCAGGCCCCTGCTTGCACCTGCCTTGGCCTGGCACTGCCCACTCACCTGTTCCACCATCCCTCTGTGGTCCCGCTCTCATCGGGGCCTATTGGGGCTGGCAGTGCCTCCACTGCTGTCCACTGCCAGCACCGCGTTGCCAACGCCTGCCATGATCTGTGCCGCCCCGTGGTGGTCAGCGCACATCATAGCGAGTGGCTGAACGAACGCCCAAGGGGTCAATTTGCATATTAGGCTTTTATTATATAGGATGCCTTCAGTATTTGGTTTCAGAAGTTTTTTCTTTTAATTTCAGGGAAGTTTTTCTATGTTGTAATTTTCTTTCTTTCTATTTATTTATATTTATTTAATTTAAAAAATTGTGTTGTGTTTTTTTTTTATTCTGAGAGTCCTCTTAGTTGTATTTGTAGCTTTATTGCCTATATTTATTTGTTGTGACTTCCAAACCCCTTTTATCTCTTTCTTCATTTCTTTTTTATTTAGAAAATGTTCCTTTTTTTCACCTTCTCTTACCACATTGTTTGCGGGTAGTTTTTATCGCGCTATCACATGCTAACAGGTGGCGTGGGCCATTTTTGCTAATTTTTTGCGCAAATGGCAATGTTCAGTAAAATTACGATAACTTTAGTTTACGTATTTATACGTTACCCGCATTCTACCGCTAGTCTATAAAAAACGTATTAATACATGTCCCGTGCTGCCCTACTACCAGTCAACGTAAAACGTATAAATATGTTTCCCGCATACAATGTGTTAAGATATCTGTTGTGTCCATTCACTGGTGTTCTGTCTAGTGTAGTCTTTATTTCAGAAATGATCAAAAAAATTCTTTCCTGAATCTTGTCACTTCATTTCTGATTTATATTGTCCTTTCATAGCCTGTGTCATTTTTTAAAACATCTTTTAGCTCATCCTATATAATAAAATTTTAATATGCTAAGTGTCTGGTTGTCTGTTCAACCAATCAAAATGTAATATGCTAATGATATGCTAAGGCTGCTCAACCACTCGCTATGACATGCACTAACCACCAGGGGGCAGATGCTCTGACCAGTAGGTTAGCTTGCTGCTGGGATCCAGCCAGTTGGGACTGAGCGAGATGGGCCGGACACACCCTGGAGCTCTCCTGTGGCCCCTCCCTGGCTGGCCAACCTCCCGCATCCCTCCCAGCCTCAATTGTGCACCGGTGGGGTCCTTCGGCCTGGCCTGCACCCTCTCATGATCTGGGGCCCCTCGGGGATGTTGGAGAGCTGGTTTTGGCCGGATCTTGCTCAGTGCAGGAGCTGTCCCCTGGTGGTCAGTGCGCTCCCATAGGGGGAGCGCCGCTCAGCCAGAAGCCAGGCTCATGGCTGGTGAGTGCAGTGGCAGTGGCGGGAGCCTCTCCTGCCTCTGCAGCAGTGTTAAAGATGTCTGACTGCTGGCTCCCAGTCAGACATCCCCCGAGGGCTCCCGGACTGTGAGAGGGGGCAGGCCGGGCTGAGGGACCCCTCATCCCCAAGTGTATGAATTTTGTGTACTGGGCCTCTAGTTTGAAATAAAAGGTTACATTTCGATCTGATCTGTAAACATGTCTTTCTGGCATGCTTTCAATGTCTGTAATGTTATTCTCCTTATTTTTCTCCTTTTAATTTTGTGTGGGATTTGACCTTGATACTTTGCTATTGCTCGTTTTCATGTGAAATTCATTTTCTTGAACTTTTAGAGCAAGAGCTAATTCAGGGTAGCTTTTCTCACTCCACAGAGCTCACTCTCCTGCTGTGTTCATACAGTGTTAAAAAGGTGGTGGCTGCTTTCTGTGATTTCCTGGCCCTGTTTCCATCCTATTTTTATCTGAACCTTTTTTCTCTTTCTCTCTGTTATCCCTACCTTGCTGAATTTTTGAGTCCTCTCTCAATTGTTTCTCCCCAGTGTGGGATCCTGTCCTGGAAGAGAAGCCTGAAGGGTCAGTTTCATGAGTTCATAGGCTGTGTCAGCCATTCCTGAGGACCTCTGTACCCACCCAGTATTGAAGGGGCAAAGCCCTTCCAGTGTGTTACTGTCCTCAGGGTGGCTCATCTCACTTTCCAGTGACCAGCTGTGGCGTCTTTTGGAGTTATATGATTTTAGATCTATCAGTTGCCCTGGTGCCTCCCTTTTCTTTCCGCTATCTAGATGCAGGTCTTGCGGCTCTTGGTGTTTTTGTGGATATCTTGTCACTTAGTTTTGTAGTATATGTTGTCTGTGGTTTTGAAATATAGTCACCCCGTCTGTTTTTATGTTGGGAATTGGAGAGATTAAAAGACTATATTGTCGTAGCCACCATCTTCTTGGAATCTTTTATTCCCATAAAATTCCAGCATTTTTGCATTAGAGGGGTTCTTACTATCCAGAGAACTGATCGTTTCAGAGCTAGTGACTAGATTTGAAACCAGGATTATGAGAACTCAGGTCTTTTGATTTGCAGGCAAGTATAGTCCACTACATCATGGCCATTCTCTTTGCCACCCAAAAGGTCCTATGACTGTCCTTTTTCAGTGACTTTTGTTGTCATCTCTTTTGTGTGACACTTTTGGAGATGGCATCAAGCAATGAATTAAATTTGCATTATTAGTGTTCATTTTTCTGAACGATACCATACTGCTTTAGTGTTCAAAATATTGTTATTAATTTATGAAATATTACTGTGTTTCAATCTAATTTCCACAGTTGCATTACTCAGAGTATTCTACACAAGCATTGTGCTCTCTCATGCAGGTCACTGATTTATTCAGTAGATAGTCCCTATTCTCTCCTTTCAGTGATCCCTACATCAGATGTTGTAGGTATTGCAGTGATGTGCCAGGTAGGCAGGCAGACTGGCTTTCTCTACAATGTGAGAAATATGTTAGAAGAAAATAGTGGCTGCAACAGGAAGACATAACGGGCCCTCTTCTGTTGGAGTCAGGGAAGGCTTGTTAGCAGAAGTAATGGAAGTCAAGGCCTGAAAGTTGAGCAGCTGCCAGCAGATGACCAGTAGGGATAAGAGGATCCAGGTAGAGGGAAAGGAATATGAAAAGGTACAGAATTAAGAATATTGAAACAGAAAATTAAGGAATATATTAATAGTTACAGAAACTAGTGACCAAAGTAATGACTAAAAGTCAGTAAAAAATAATGCTACAAATTGGCTTAAGAGAGTACCTTCAGGCTTTAAGGTAGATGCCACATTTTTTCAAAATTGGAACGGAAATTTGATTGTGGACATGGTAGAGGGATAGTAGGTTCTATAAATTGGCAAATGAAATAAAAGAATGAGCACGTGCATCTATTTTACATTTTTACCTGTATTGCTTTAAGTTTATTGTAGGTAGTTTCTCCACCCATTTTTTGGGATAGTTGGCTAATTTCAAATTTTAGAATAATAGAAATACAAATGAGGAAGCTTTTGTTTGTGTTTTATAATTAATGAAATTATTTTATAGGAAATTCTTCTATAAATATAAAATATTTATATTTGTATTTTATGAACCATAAGAAATAAGGGCTAATCTACGTATTTTGTGTGAATTCACCATTTTAGCATTTTCAAATGAAAATATAATATAGTAAATAAAGTGATTTATCATAAAAAGTTTAAAAGTATTGTTATCCTAGCTTCTCTTAATTTTCTTTCAATATTCAAAATAAAAACCTAGGTATGTAAAGTGTGAGTGTGTTTTATTTTTGAACACTGGGTTGGTGTGTGATTTGCCCTCCATTTAAGTGTTAGGATTGACTAAGTTTCAGAGCTGGTGCCCACAGTTTCCCACAGAAGGTTTCCTGCATCTGCTGGCTGTTGCTGATAAGAATCCAGTGCTTAAGCCTTTTGTTTATCTGAGGAAATTCCTGTTAGGTGTGTGCACATTCCCCTTTGTTTTCGGTATTAGCTTTAGTGAACTGGCCATAAGAATCCTACACAACACTTATTTTAGCAAAGTCCTTTTGCAGATGGGGAATGCTTTCCTGCAAATAATTAACATGGGAATGAGCTAATCAGAACCTATTGATTACTATTCTATGTGAACCAGAAGATTTTCAAATAATGATATATTGCTCAATTGGTTTTTAAAAAATAACATTTGTGTACATTAATTAGACAGAAGGTATTCTACACTGGAAGTATATTTTTGGTAATGTGTAACATTTATTATAAATATGTCTGATTAAATTTGAAGAGACCTTTGAAGTGTATATTCATTGTAATAAATTAAACAGTCAAAAGTTTTTATTTAGATATGTTTTTGTGGTATTTGAATGTTTTTCTTTTATGATATTCACTATATCCAAAACCACAGGTATAATATGTTCAGTATTCAGAGGCTGAGATTTATGGTTTCAGTTAAATCACACCTGCTATTAAAGCCAAAATTGTTATGCCTAAAGTATTCCTGCAGCTGCATATTGTCGTTTTCAACCAGGAAAGCTTTACAATGCCTCTTATCAGGAAATGGTTTTGGGAAAAGATAGTGACAAATTTTCTTATTTGTGTTAAAGAACAGTAAATAATATTTTCTGAACTATCACTTATGTCACCCTTTGTTTTTTTAATCACCTTTTAACTCTTTGAAATTTTGAAAAGTTGTTTTTGCAAGTTTTTTTAGGAAAATTTATGGTTTCTTAGCTAATCTGACTTAGAATAAGGTAGATTTATCACTTGTATAAATATTTATATAAAAATTTGAAGAAAAATTAATATATTTTTATCATAGGGAAGAAAATAGAGTGCTTTCATTGCTTTAAAACATTTTGATTCTTTAGACAGATTCCAACAAAACTAATTTCTCATTTCAGGCCTTTGAAGACCTCAGCAAGCTAATGGTCAAGGTATATGTCATTTAAATCTATTAAATTCACACCAATTATGATGCAGTTTTGGAAATATATTTTGTTAGCAGACTCTTTGGGGACAGTTCTTTCTTTTCACTCTTTTACTGTGCTCTTGACAGGCTAAAGAAATGGTGGAGTTATCAAAATCAATTGCTAATAAGATTAAAGACAAGCAAGGTGACATCACAGAAGATGAGGTAAATAGGTTGCTTTTTAAGGCATGAGAAACTACAGAAATAATGCAGTGATGTTTTAGTGGCTTACCAGATTGCTTTTTTAATGTAGTGGTTTATTTCTTTTAGAACTTGAGGACATAGGAAAGTGCTAAAAAAAGCCATAAAACTGTTAATTTTAGTGAGATTATAGGATATTTCAATAGCTTTGCCTTCAGTGTATAAGACATATATTGAAATATGTAAGGAGTGTCTATTTTATATATCATAAGTTTCATGTCTGTTTCATTAAATTTGTCTACAGTCTGGTCAAGCCATTTTTCTAAGATCTCAGTTGTATCATTTGGTTGGCATTAACCATAGCATAGTTATTTAAATCACCTCTCACACCAAACTTGTGAAGTAAAGGGAGTGTGAGATAGCAAGATGGAAGGAAGGATAATTAGATTTATGCAGGGAACTATGATAAGTAATTGAGTAGAATTGAATTTATGATGGAAGGATTTCAAATGTTGGGAGAGAATAATTTTGAATTGTCTTTTTGTGAACTTTCTCCTCTTATAGACCATCAGGTTTAAATCCTATTTGCTGAGCATGGGAATAGCTAACCCAGTTACCAGGGAAACCTACGGCTCAGGCACACAGTACCACATGCAGCTGGCTAAACAGCTGGCTGGAATATTGCAGGCACCTTTAGAGGTAAAAACAAAACCTACGTGGTCTTTTTAATTTGTGTTGTTATTTCTGCGTAATCAGAAATCTTAATAAGAGCATAACTCCTTTCATGATGTGGTTACTGTTTAACCATGTTTTTTTTCTCTCAGGAATATTAAATTAGTTCAGTGTACTTATTAATGGATTCTTTGTCAGTAATCTTCTAAATTGTTTTTAATTTTCACTTAAGATATCTATAGCTTTCTAAATCTAGTTGATATGAAGTTTTTCTTATCTCTTATTTTCAAAAGGAAATATATGATTTCTATATATTTAGCTATTTTTGTATATCAGTAGTCAATATACAGGGTGGGGCAAAAGTAGGTTTACAGTTTGTATGGCAAATAATACAATAATTAACAAATAATAATACAGGAATAAACTGTTTCACATACAGCTACCTACTTTTGCCCCACCCTGTATATGTACTATTAATTTCATAAGATTTCTCTTCTAGTCTAGCATTATTCAGGCAATCAAAACCTTACTTATTAAAGCACTTGCATTAAGAAATATTTCAAACATGAACAAATAGACTAGTATAATGAATCCTTATGTGCCTATCATCTAGCTTCTTCTGTAAGCCAACCTCCACTCAAGCAAATCCCTGATATCACAGCACTTTTATCTGTAAATATTTAAGTATGTAATTATGATAATAAACCTTGAAATGTAATTATAATCCCATTTTACACCTGAAAAGTTAAAAATAACTTTTTAATATTATTAAATATCTAGTTACTTTTCACATTTTCTCTTACAAATGGTGTTTCAAATCAGAACACATTGCAATTGGTTGATTTGTCTCTCAAGTTTTTTTTAATTCCATGGGTTTTCTTTTCTTCTATCCCTCCCCCCAATTTACTGATTAGAGAAATTAATAGTTATCTGATAGACTGTCTCAGTCTGGATTTTGTTGACTTGTATGTTAACATTGTTCCCTATAAACTGGTAGTTATATCTAGAAGTTCTTTTTTTTCTAATAATATTTCATAGAGGTTGTGTATTTTCATCAGGAGGTACATATGTCTGATTGTCTTTTCTTTATGATGTTAGCAGACATTGACAGTCATTATCCTCATTATTACTTCACTAGAGGCCCGGTGCACAAAATTTGTGCACTCAGGGTGGGGGGTGGGGGGGTTGTCCCTCAGCCCAGCCTGTGCTCTCTCACAGTCTAGGAGCCCCGCGATCAATCGACCCCACAGAGGGAGGTCCCACCCACCTGCTGCAGTGCTGCCGCCGGGTAGCCTGGGCCTCCCTCTTTGGCGTGATCGATCACGGGGCTCTGCCATTGACTGCCCCAAAGAGGTAGGCCCTGCCCACCCGGCCCGGGCTCTGCGATGGGTCGCCCCCACAGAGGGAGGCCCTGCCCACCTGCCACAGCCTGCTGGTTGGTGGCCTGTGCCTCCCTCTTTGGGGAGATCATGGAGCCCCCCAATTGATCGATCGACCCACCGGCCGGTGTCCTGGTACTCCCTCTGCAGGACGATCATGGGGCGATGGCTGGGCCCCTGACCAATCACATTGCACCTGCCTTGGCTTGCCTGGAGCCAGTGGGTCTCATAGCATGGTTGTCCAGAAGGTCATCCGGATGGTCGTTCTGCTGTTCAGTCGTTCGGTCAATTTGCATATTACACTTTTATTATTATAGCCTAGGAGTAGCTAAATGGAGATGTTCTTACTCAGTTCTATAGTTTCTTTGTTTATTAGCTAGAATAACTTAAAACACTTTTGAAACATGGTGGAGAGACTCTTTTTTCATTTAAGTAAATGTGAAAAGAGTAATAATGACCTTAAAATCTAGATATTGAATTTAAATGTCTCATGGTACCTGAGTAAGTTCTCCCGTGTGTAAATAGTATTTTTAAAAGCTTCTTAAGAAATTTTATAATTTCCAAATTCACTGATTATGTTTTCTAAGAAATGCTAATGTGCTAATTATAACATAATACTTTTAAAATTTTCATTATTTTAATAGGAACGAGGGGGTATAATGTCACTCACGGAGGTGTACTGTTTAGTAAACCGAGCTCGAGGAATGGAAGTAAGCATAGAATATTTAGATTTCTTTTTTTAAAAACTAAATATAGTCTTTCTTAATATAATACAAATTTCCCTACAGTGAATACAATTTGAGGAAGGGTTGTGACTATCAAAACTATTTTGAGAAAAAGTATGGTGCAGTGAAAGAATACGACTCTGTGATCTAGGAGGTAGATTCTCTTCCTGGTTTTGCTGAGTGAACTCGAGTAGCTTACTTAACCTCTCAAACTGTTTTTCTACCCTTTCTACCCTTTGGACTGACTGACAGCTTTCAGCTCTACTAGTCTGTGTGTGTATTGTGATTAATAAGTTGAACATGATGCCCTTTCTCTGGGATAGTTAGCTGTTTGACTTAATTGGGTTGGATACAGAGTGCCTGTAGATAACAGAGGGAAAGCTGCCATGCTCCTTTGGCTGTGAATCAGCTGAGGCTATTTTTCAACTTTCATTGACCCTTCACACCCAGATGTCCTTGGCCTCCAAGGTTCTGTCCCTACACTCCTTATGCCTTCACAGTCAAACATAGTTTTGTGGTGTCAACAGTTTGCTCTGTCTTTCCAGCGTTCACCCCTGACCCACAAATTAAGCCTATGCTCTTTTTATTTGAATAGTCATAACTGCTACTGATGAGTGCTTACTCTCCACCAGGCACTCTGCACGTTACCTCATTTATCCTCCCAATAACTCAGTGAGGCAGCTACTTTTATTATCCCAATCTGGTGGTAACCTGGGGTGAGGAAATTGAGGCTTAGAAAGATTAAATGATTTTACATAGATTGCACCTGGAGACTGATTTGATAGGGATTTGGACCCAGGCTGGGTTGGCTCCATAGCTGTTCTGTGTGACTCAGAGCTGTGCTTGTCAACCACCACACTGGGCTCCACAGTCTGGAAGGGTAGCAACTAGATAGCTACATGTGATGATTGTGAACTTAAAATGTAGTGAATCCAAATTGATGTAAGTGTAAATTACCTCATTTGGAAGACAGTACAGAATAAAGAAATCTTAAATATCTCATTAAAATTTTTTATATCGATTTTACAGGGTGGGGCAGAAGTAGGTTTACAGTTGTGAGTGTGCAAAACACAGTTTATTCTTATACTAGAGGCCTGGGGCACGAATTCATGCACCAGTGGGGTCCCTTGGCCTGGCCTGTGGAATTGGGCCGAAACTGGCTCTCTGACATCCCCCAAGGGGTCCTGGATTGTGAGAGGGTGCAGGCCAGGCCAAGGGACCCCACCAGTGCACGATCGGGGCTGGGGAAGAACTCGGGAGGTTGGCCAGCCGGGGAGGGACTGCAGGAAGGCTCCAGGGCGTGTCCAGCCAGTCTTGCTCAGTCCCGATCGGCCAGACCCCAGCAGCAAGGTAACCTACCAGTCGGAGCGTCTGCCCCCTGGTCGTCAGTGCACATCATAGCGAGCAGTTGAGCGGCCTTAGCATATCATTAGCATATTATGCTTTGATTGGTTGACTGGATGACCGGACACTTAGCATATTAGGCTTTTATTATACAGGATTATTATTTATTAATTGTATTATTTTCCATACGAACAACTGTAAACCTTTTGCCCCACTCTGTATACTGAATTTTTGGTCTATTGGGTATATAGGTGTTAAAATTAAATTCACCTGTTTCTTTTAATATGGCTACTAGAAAATTTAAAATTATATATATGGCTTACATTCTGTTTCTATTGGCTAGCACTGCTTTAATGAATAGAAGTTTTTGCTTCTTTGTTAATTTTTTGTTTTGTAGTGATTAAGCCACCTAAAATTCTTGATAAATGATAATTTAAAAAATTTCTCTTCTGTTTTAGTGGTCGTTATAATTATAAAGCATCACTCTATTAATTTGCAGTGTAAACTGGATTTTTTCCCCCCACTAGTTGCTCTCACCAGAAGATTTAGTGAATGCATGCAAGATGCTGGAAGTTCTGAAATTACCTCTCAGGTAAAAGAACCTCTGCAGGAAGTTTGCCAACTATGGCCACTATTCTTCACTAATTAGACAGGAAAGCCCTGCCAGGTCTGCCATCCTATTGGGTGAGCCAACATTTTGCCCCTCTTGAAATTCTATGTTAACAGAATTCACTTGGCACCACAAGCACCTCTGTCAGCCTGGCTTCCATCCTGTGCATGGCCCGAGGGGGGTAGTAATCCAACTCTTGTCCTTTTGGCGGAGTGAGATAAGAATCTGGGCTCTTCCCATGAGGTCAGGGTAACTAGCTCCTCTTCCCTTAGACTTTGTGTTTGTCTCTGGAGACCCAGAAGTACAAATGTTCAGCTGTGAATTATATATTTTCCTTATCTTCATGGTTAAAAAAAATTAGCCAGTCAGAGATGTATTGCTTAGTGAATAATATTGTAATAACTATGGTGCCAGGTGGGTACCAGAATTATCAGGTGATAACTTCATAAATTATATAATTCTCTATTCACTACGTTGTACATCTGAAACTAATATGAAATAATATTGAATGTCAACTATAATTGGAAAATAAGAAAATTGAAAAAATAAATAGCCAGATATGTATTTTTTTAGTATGTAGATGATAGTTTATTCATGAGCTTTATAGTTATGTCATGGTTGCTTGTGATTAAGTTTCAAATGCTGTTTTGTGTTAATATTGCCTCATACCTGGGCATAAAAGAAGGTGAATAATATCTGTGCCTCCTTAGTGGTTGAAGGTCCTAGATATTCACAGCTTTGTTCTCCCGCCTGCTGTTTTTAGGCTCCGAGTTTTTGACAGTGGCGTCATGGTAATTGAGCTTCTGTCCCACAAGGAAGAGGAAATGGTGGCCTCAGCCTTGGAGACAGTATGTGAACCCAGTTTCCTCTAGTCATTAGGGCTTGCTGTGAGGACCCAAATGTCTAGCAACTTGAGAAACAGGATTTCCTTTTGAACTTAACTTTACTAAAAAGTAATGTTTGTTGGCCCAGTTAAAAATGGTTTATCATTAACAATGAATAAATATTAATCATAGTTATTCTCTGAAAGCTTTTTTGAAATGTACTAAGGAGAATTAGAATTAATGAGGTGTTTTCTTTTTGTTTGAAGCTGTCTTGAGAACAGGTTTTTTAACTTTGTTAATCAGAATGTTATCCATGATAGAACTTTTACTCTTAGTAGCAATTATATAAGTAGCATTACATATATAAAAAGTTGTTTTATGAAATAATTGTTTCAATATGAATAGCAACTGTAGTTTAGATGGATTTTATGCCAAACTGCTATTACTCATCAGGGTACTTGAACTATTACTTCCTTCATAGTCTCTATGGTGAGCCTGTATAATTTGAATAGCTTACATTTATTATACTTTTCAATTTAAACTAGATGAAAATACCTGAGACTATAGGTATTTTGACCACATACTTTAAACTACACCGATATATGAAGGTTCTTTATTGGATTGTGTAATATGAATTCAATTAGAATTTGTTATATGTTCCTTTTCAGAATATCAATTTTTTTTTTAGACTTTAGTACAGTGCCTTGATTATATTATAGAGGTTTTATGATATTTTAGCCTCTACTTTATTTGGTCTGAGTCCTTCTGCTTTTGTAGAATTAAACATTAGTGAAGACAGTTCTATAGTGGGTATTTTTTGGATTTTAGTAGAAAATTCAATAAATTATTTCCTGAGTATAGCTGGTAGAAATTCTTTCTAGGTTAGTACCTAGGTGGTCTAAATTATGACATTTTATTTTGCTGTGTGTTTCTGTTAGGTTTCAGAAAAGGGATCTCTAACATCAGAAGAGTTTGCCAAGCTTGTAGGAATGTCTGTCCTGCTGGCTAAAGAAAGGTAGGTAAGGTCCTTGTTCTTTGTTACAACTTGTGTTTCTGAATGGACAGGTGATTGTGGTTTTCTCCCTTGATTCCTAGGTTGCTTCTTGCAGAGAAGATGGGCCATCTTTGCCGAGACGACTCAGTGGAAGGCTTGCGGTTTTACCCAAATTTATTTATGACACAGAGCTAAGGGTTTTTTGTATTTGAAATACTTCTTATCCATGTACTTGCATCATGTAGAGGTTGTATGATACTGAGCTAAGGGTAAACTCTGATAAACTGAGGATTCACTGGAACTGTAAAACCCTTTTAATTTCTTCCTAATATTATGGGGTAGGAAGTTGATTTAGGACGAATATAGGAAAATACAGAAAAATGAATGCCAATGTGAATTTAAAATCATGCTACAGTTATATAGAACCCTCATAGTTTAACTTGAAATATAGTGGATTTTAACTTGGTCATCAAATCTAACCATTTTTAAGAAAGGAATTTAGTTCATGGGAGAAGAAAAAGAGAAGCTGCATGTTGAGACAGGTTAGTTTGTTATTTTGGTGTGACTAAAAGTCACTAAATTATAAATAAGTGAAGTTTTTGTCCAGTCTGGGGGGTTTTTATGAAGCAAGCCCTACATTCAGTGTAGTTTAAGAACCTGACAACATTGGAACAAAATATCAAACTGCAGCGTGCCATAGGAGGCTCCTTCTAAGAGCTTTTATTAGAAACAGTCATAACATGTCTTCAACAGACAAAGCACCTTAAAAAAGGAGAGAATTGTATCTGACTCACATATATATTACCTGACTAGTTTTTTTTTTAAGTGATGATTTCATGCCTGACATTTAAAGTATGCAACTATGTCATTTTGTTTAAAAAATGCTGTGGATCTTGAAACTGAATTAAAGAGCTGTACAGACATGCCCAGAGATATGATTACAAATCTGGGAAGTAGATGGCTCAGGAACATAAAAGTGGAAAAATAATATGTCTCCTTTTCTTTCCCTTAATGAGTTTCACACTGAACTTTAAAAATCTTCCTATCATATTCTAGCAATATTTTTTCTTTACCCCACACATAAGTTGTGTGGAGAAACTTTCCTGCTAAAAAGTATTACTGAGGTAACAAAAACTGGATAATGCTGAATTTAGATCGCTTGAGTGTTAAAGTGGACTCCCTGACTTTATATGTTCCTGCTGTACAGCATACAATATGCTGGGATTACCTCAAACTCAGGGACCCGCAGGCACAGAGGAGACCCTCTTTCTGAGACTAAGTCAGAAGTGGAAGGCAGTGATGATTTCTGGCCAAGCCTCCAGAAGGGATAGTATGTGTGCTGAGGGAACCATTGAGACCAGGAGGAGGCAATACCCAGGTTCACACTCTCAGATGTTCTCAGTGAGGTGAGTGCCACTGCCAGAGGCTGCTACAGGTGCAGGGATCCTCAGCTGCAGACCCAGGGAATCGCTCCAAGTGCAGCCAGAGTCAGTCCCTGATTCCTCCCAGAAAAGTGGCTGTTGCTGCTTCACATCCTCCAGTGTCTTGGGAATGTTGTGCCTGAGGCATCCTTCCTTACTCTTCATTTTCCAAATCTGTCACTGATTCTAAATTGTGATGACAGATCCCTTAATTCCTTCATTGCTCAGCCTCAGGTTTGTTTTGGGGGAAATTCAATGTCCGGCTGCCCAAGTCTTTCAGGCCATTGTGTAAGCTTGTTTGGACATAACTCCTCTTTGGGCTGCACAGCTAAGATTGAGCTACTGGGATCTCGCTCTAATGCTGTGGATTCATTACAGCAAACTCACATAATTCAGCATATTTATTTACATTAGTGTGACAACACATTAACAAAAATGGAGCAATCTGAATTGTATACAGTGAACTAAAGAAGCAGTAAAGTGACATGAATATACTAGTATTTTGCAAAAACACAAATGTGATTGCTTTCACTGTTTTCATTATTTTTTTTGTTAATCTTTATATGAGGATATTTTTTCCATTGTTTTTTTGTTTTGTTTTGTTTGTTTTTTTTAGAGAGAGTGGAAGGGAGAGAGGGTTGGAGGGTCGGGGGGAGAGACAGAGAGACAGAGACATTGATTGGTTTTCTCTCAAATGTGCCCTGAGCAGTCCGGGGATTGAACCTATGACCCTTTGGTGTGTGGGCTGATGCTCTTAATCACCGAGCCAAACCAGCCAGGGCAGCATTGTTTTATTCTTAACATGGGCATTCTTCACATTTTCCAGACCTCAGTAGATATACTTTTCTTTTTTCAAATAAGGTGTTATTTTGGCCCTCTATTAGTAGAGGTTATGTTTAAATACAACCAATCAGGTCCTAAGTGCAAAAAAGTTCTGTCTTGGTGCTTATCACTGGTATAATTATTTTTTCTTTCCTAACTTTGCTCTTAGGAGCATTAATCTGTTGGTAGCTTTATGGTAATGGAATATTTCTAGTCACATACTGTCCAAAATTTTTTTACATTTTACAAGTGAAGATTGTTTTTTTGGTTAAATGATTGGTATTAATGTATATAGAATAAAGTTATTGCAAAATTTAAAAAATGATTTTTCTTAACTTAGTATCTTTTAAATACTCTTTGGAAAATATCTGGAAATCATAAACCTTTAATCAGAATAAGTCGGTATGTTATGATTTGTTCTTTTAGATTTGTAATCAAGAGTTGATTATCAATATTTTTTACCTCAAGCTCTTACTATTTTAGTTGTTTTAAAAGAATGGCAAATGGCTTATGAACTTTTTAAAAAAAATTCTTGATGTGAATTCCACTGTTGATTGACCAGGTGTATTCATGTGAATGCACTATATCTTGTTCCCTGTCACCAGACTAATACGGCCAGATGTGGATTCATCATGTCATTATTCACATGCTCATCATCTACTTAAAATGATTCTCCTTTGCCCAATAATCTCAGAGTTTTCATCTTGGAGTAGTAGAGTCATATCTTATAGGGTGGTTAGATTTTAAAGACTGTACCTAAGTATGAAATCGAACATGCTCAAAATGATCCTTGAAAATCTCTTAAATGCCAATAAAGTTCTACATATAGTCTTACATTAGAATCCCTGTAGTGATACCTGGGTATGAGTATTTTATGAATATGGTAAGTACAATATATAATAAAAACTACATATCAGCAGACTTTTATAGCACCAATAATTAAACTGTTTAAATGTGTTTGTCTCTTTTTTTTGCTGCTAGGTATGGTTGAATTTATGTAAATTTATTGCTAATCCCATCCCTTATGATAGATCTAGAGTATTAGCTCCACAAGAGCAGAGATTTTGATCTGGTACGTTCATGGACATAGCCTCAGAGCCTAGAACAGGGCCTGGCACACAGTAAGCACTCAATAAATATTTATTAAATGAACGAACTCTGGTGCATTTACCTATTAAAATTTGGCTTCACTTTACCCTACTTTATCTCCCACTCAATTCAATTAAGAAAACATTTTTTCATACATACCAACTTAGTGTGAGGAACTTTGTGGTCACTGGTGGTGGTGATGGTGGGATACAAAAGTGAGTAGGATAGAGCTCTTGCCCTTAAGAGGGTGGCCTACTTGGGGAAATGGATGTGAGTAAACTTAATTGAGGATGGAATGAAGTGTGTGCCATGGAAGGGGCACAGGTACCATGCGGTGAAAGACAGGAAGGAGCTCTTAGCTCTCATGGGGGAATCTGAGAAGGCCTGTGGGAGAGGAAGAGCTTGGTAAACTAGGCTCACAGGGACCAAGTAATCAGCTGTGGGTGAAAGGTCAAGAAACAGCATGAGGTGTGCCCCTTCCTAGTTCTGGGATGCATTTCCCTCGTCTGTCCAAACTTCTTTTATTACTTCTTCTCACTCACTTCCCCACCCCCATTCTCAATCATGTGCTCTCAAAAAATTTGTTTCCAGTACACAACTCTACTATTTCTAAATTCCATAAGAGTTGTCTGCCCAATATACTTGACTATATTTTGTATTGTTCTCTAATTATTTTAATGCCCTAAGAAAATAGAGAAATCGGGTTTCTTTAACTTCAAGGACTGTCATATAACACTTCTTTTGAATTCCCACTGGTCTAAGTCAGTAATTGTACATGGTATTGTCCTAGGTAAAGTATTAACTTAACTGAGTGATTTTTGGATTATAATGTGTTGACTTGCAAAGTTAACCCTTTGCGGTTGTATTAAATTTGGACATGGGTGTCATACTGGTCGGAATTAATTTCCATTGAAAGAGCAGTGATACATAACATGCAAGATTATGAAGGATAAACAAGATTTATTAATTCTTTTTTGGAACTACGTCACTACTAGTAGAATCACTACAAACGTTATCTATCACTTTCTACGTCAGAGTCAGTATTCAAGGTGCCAAAATAAAACTCTTCATCGTTACTTTCAGATTCGCAGTACACTTCTTTCGGTAACTTTCTTTTTGCCATTTTGGAGTATTATTTTGAAATATCTTAACAAGCGAGAATGCCTAATTACAGTTAAACGTACTTTGTAAAGCTTTATTTGAAATTCTGCGAAGTGTCTCCGAAGCTTGTCGATTTCTTCACTCTCAAAAGGCGACTGACTCGCCACGGTGTTTTGCATGGTGAGTGTGGAACGACCGCGTTTGTTTATATTGACTTTCGATATCTCCGATTTGTCGGGGCAGTGTTTTGGTTCGTGACAAGGTCGCTTAGACACTTCAGAGCTTTCAGAGAAATTATGAACTGATACATGAATGAATAGAGTTAAGATTCGTACGGTTCCTTGCTGTGGTGGCTGAGAGCAGACATACGACCGGAACGGTAAAAAAGCTTTGGTGGCTGAGAGTAGAGAAACGACCGCAAAGGGCTAAATCTTCATCCTTTACCCAGTTCCCAAGAGGCTTCTCAGGCAGCCTTGTCAGGGCTCAGCCTATCTGAGACACACTCTGTCTTATTCAATTTTTATAATATGGACCATATCCATGACGCAGGAGCACTCCAGAAAAGTCAGGTTAACACACATGTAAGATCTAGTTATTACACAGAAAATTGGGTCATTTGTGTTCTTCCTTGTGTCCTGATAATCATGAATTAGTTAAACCTTTTCTCTTAGTATTACCCCTAGGGCAAGAAAAGACCTCTCTGTATAAATTGATGTTATTGAGACAGTGAATAAATTTTACACAATTTGCACAACATCATTAGAGCAGTTGCTGACCTTGAAAGGGAACTGAAGATATCTTGATAGCCAGCTTGTTTTAGTTCATATCACTGACAAGACCACTGTTCTTTTGAAAGCTTTTTTTTTTCTTTAATGTCTGTGGCGCCTTCTTTTATTTTTGTTAATCCTCACCAGAGGATATTTTTTCCTTTGATTTTTAGAGAGAGTGGAAGGGAGGGAGTGGGGAGAGAGAAAGAAACAAAAATGTGAGAAAGACACATCAATTGGTTGCCTCCCGAACATGCCCCAGCCGAGGGGCCGGGGATTGAACCTGCAACCCAGGTATGTGCCCTTGACTGGGAATTGAACCCATGACCCTTCAGTTCATGGGTCAACACTCTAACCATTGAACTTCACTGGTCAGGGCTATGTTGCCTTCTTTTATAAAAGCTTAAACTATCTTAACTGTCCAATAAAGACAGTAATACAGCTTGGCAAGGATTTTTATTAAGGCAAAAATGACGGAAGCACAGTGATTCAGCCATTTGCATCCGGATTTAGGTCCTTCCACCTCTCAAGAGTGGGTCTCTGAGGGAGGGTGTGTGTCTGAAAGATTAATGCAAAGTGCTTTCTACATGTTTCACTCAGTCACCAAGAAACTTCAATGGAACTCATACTGTATGCCTTTTACAGTGGAGGGAAGGAGGGATTGTCATTTGCCCAAGGTTACAGAGGCTAGTCTTTCCATTGAGCTTTTTGCTTTTAAAGCTGAAAATGCCAGGGACCTTGGCATGTAGTTAGTTGAAAAGAAATTCCAACTTGAGTTGAATGGATATTGGACTAGTTAATTTTACTGGGAGTGAAAATGAATGATGGCCTTAAAGCCTTTTTTGAAACTTTGGATTTAGTATTGCTAGAATTAGTTATTTGACAAGATAAGTACTTAACAAATTTGGTATCTCTGACAACCTTTGATAATTCTGATAATTGTGCTACCTTTTAAAGACTAAGTGATGGATTCAAGGATGTATTTTAAGAGTTTTAAGAATTGAGGTAAAATTCACAGTGAAATGCAGACCTTAAATTGAGTAAGTTTTGATAAATGCATAATCCGTGTAACACACACTCCAACCAGTAGAATTTATCTGTCATCCCCAAAAGTTCCCGGGTGCCTCTTCCCAATCACCTGCTCCCAGAGGCCACTAGTATGCTGTGATTTCTATTACCATATTAGTTTTGTCTGTTGAAGAAAACCAAATGGTAAACGGTGTTGCACATCATAGTGTACTCAAAAACAACCATAACTGTTGAACAAGGTGGAAGTCTATCCTCTTCAAACGATCTTAACCTGCAGATCAGAGTTTTTAAAATGTGAATTTAAAATTAATTAAATAACCAACACTGGCTCCTGAGAAAGAAAAACAAATTCACCTTACCTGAACTGTTTTCTTTTAAAACTCTTCCATAACATTTGGGAAACCAAGTATTTTGGGAAACCATGTTTACAACCCACCAGTTAGTCACTTCAATGGCTTACTTTGTGCTCCCCCAGAAGAAAATGACCCGGGAGAGAAGTGATTAAATCTGAAAAGTCAGGAGACTGCTGGCTCGCCCTTAAAGCCCGGGTCCCACCTGCGGGCTAAGGGGGTGTGTGCATTGGCGGGGTCTGGGCCCCCTCCTGCTGGCCCCGGCGGTCCGCGCGCGTTTCCTGGGGGGTTTCCTGTTCCCAGCGGGGCGCAGGCAGGAAAGGATGCGCCGCCCTGGACACGGGGCGGGCCTCGCCGGCTCGCGCAGGCCCCCGCCCTCTGAGTGCCGCCCACCCCGCGCTGTCGGAGGCGGGTCCGGGTGGGGCTGCGGTCGGCGAGCCGCCGGGCTAGGGCGCGCAGTCTCGGGGCGCAGGATGCTTCGCGCACTACCTCGCGGGCCCTGAGGCTTCTGGCCCGCGCTCTCCTCGCCACCACGCGCCGCTGCTCCCGCCAGTCCCGAGAGGTAAGAGCCTTCCGCGCGCCCCGGCAGGCGTTCCTGTGCTGCAGGAACTTCCCCGACCCTGTCGCCTCCAGTCTCCCCGCAGCCCGAAAGCACAGGTAGGCACTCGGTGCCAGCTCCTCGACGCACCCAGTCGCCTTCCCTCACTACTTGGTGTTCAGCCTCCGCCCCGGGGCGACAGGCTCTGCATGTGTGCGCCCCGGCGCTCCCCAGGCTCAGGTATTGCTGAGGGACGGAAGCTGACTGTAGACTGTAAGTCCGAATTGTTGAGACCCTTGAAGAATACGTCTTAGGTTACTAAGCGTTTGGGAACAAGTTAGCTCTTTTTCCCAAAAGAAATCCTTTTTGGGATATAAGCATTTCAAAACGGTCCTCATTTTAAGAGAGCTTTCTCTGACGACACAGGCAGGGCTGGATTTGCAAGCATGAACTTGACTTTCGAGCCTTTGGAAAGCTGGGTGGATGTAGGGAGCACACCGCTTCCCAGGGAAGCTGCGTCCAAAGGGTGGGAGGGTGGGACCAGGGCAGAGCCGACTGGACTGCATATGTAAATAAAGCCAGTTTACACGAGCTGCTTTGGAATTAGGGATTTCCTCCTAATATTATTATTAGATGTATGCGCACACAAACATGTGCAGGTTTATCAGAGGGACAAAATAACTTTGCTTTTTCTTTTCCCCTTTATTTATTTATGTATTTATTTATTTATATATCTTTATGAATTTCAGAGAGGAAGGGAGAGGGAGAGAGAGAGATGGAAATATCAATGATGAGAGTGAATCATTGATTGATTGCCTCCTGCACTCCCCCTACTGGGGATCAGCCCACAACCCTGGCATGTGCCCTTGACCGGAATCTAACCGGACCCTTCAGTCCTTAGCCCACGCTCTGTCCACTGAACCAAACCAGGCAGTGGTTCTCAACCTGTGGGTCGCGACCCTTTGGCGGTCGATCCACCCTTTCACAGGGTCGCTTAAGACCATCCTGCATATCAGATATTTACATTACGATTCATAACAGTAGCAAAATTACAGTTGTGAAGTAGCAACAAAAATAATTTTATGGTTGGGTCACAACATGAGGAACTGTATTTAAAGGGCCAGAAGGTTGAGAACCACTGAGCTAGGGGGGTCTTTTCCCTTTTATTTTTAATAAGCCATTGGTGGTCTGTCCTGAGCATAATTCATTGTCTTTTCCTGCGATTACGAAGAAACTGTGGGGATTATCTTAGCTGGTTTCACCAAAAACATGAAATCTGAGCTTGGTGTGATACCATTAGCCATTGAGAATATTCACAACTTCTACCTACCCTGTAGTTGATATATTTAGAATTTGTCTGTGAATGCTATATAGAAGTATTTTAAAATGTGTATAAAGTATACTTAAGTTCTTATTTTCTCAAAATGATTCTCAAGTCAAACATTGTAAGTAGCAAGTACTGTATTGGGAACAACATGTTGGGATAAATTGAGCAAGCAAGTTATTAAAAAAAAAGCATGCTATAATTTTTTTTTAATGTATTGCTTTTCCCGCAGTAATTAATTCTGTTTTGGGATGCTCTGTTAAACTATTCAGATTAGTGGTTGCGCTAGTAAAATTTCAGCATATATTTTCAGAAGCTTGAGAATACAAAAAAAAATAAATCTATATTATGATTTCAGGTAGGATGGTTTATTTTATAATTTCATTTCTATTCAGTTCTAAATATAGATTATTACACTATTCTAGGTTTTACTGGTCATTTTCTTAAGGAGAAAAATGTGTTATAATCACAAAATCAGTTGTAATTAGGAGCTTCATTAAAAAAAATAGTTATAACGGGGAAGCAAGCAATTTGGGAAAAGCCATTCAACTTTTGGGAGCTATGGATGCTTGTTTCTTCTGACTTTGGTTACTAAGCATCGCTGACTTAAAGGAAGCTTTTTAATTGCCCCAAATCCTATGCTTGCTGGGGAGATACATGATGTTCACTTGCTGTCTTTGCCCAAGTTTCCCAATCCATGTTCAAAAAAAGGATTAAGGTCAAATCTGTGCCTAATTCCAGCAAAATTGAATTTTTTGTTTTGTTTTGTTGGTGGGGTGGAGGGAGTCCTAATCATCTGCATAATTACGCTTTAAATCTCTGCTTTCCTTTAAGGAAGTACAGCACATATTTCCTTTGTTCAACCAACTCCCACTAAAAGAAAGCTAATAAACACATATCAGTTCTCTTTCTATTGAATTTTTTATTATTCCAATCATTCCCTTTAAGTCCATTATTTTTCTATCTTATTGAGTGGATATAGCATACTTATATTTGGAATAAAATATATTTATTAAAATTATTAACTGGATAATGGGAATATGGACATTAAGTAAATATATACTTGGTTATGTTTACTAGCCCATTTTTACTAGATTCTAGTATGAAAAACAAAGGGCACTTAAATGCCCACTATTCGTGGTCTAACAGTTGTTTATATTAAAGTGAGTGCCTCCTCCCACAAATCATTGTGAAGCACAGGCCAACAAGGTCTTTCCTGCTCTCCTAGGTGGTCTGGGAAGATTGCTGCATGAAATCATCTGTTTCTTGATGTGTAACAGCAGCAACAAGTATTTGAGGACTGACATATGATGATAATTGTTATTTCTCTGTTTTCTCTTTAGAGCAGTGGTTCTCAACCTTGGCTGCACATTAGAATCACCTGGGAATCTTTAAAATCCTGATTTCTGGGCCTCATCCTCCGGAAATTCTGTTTCTTTGTTACTAATGTTGAGGCCCCACCCCATAACAAAGAAACAGAATTTCTGGAGGATGAGGCCCAGAAATCAGGATTTTAAAAAGATTCCCAGGTGATTCTAATGTGCAGCCAGGGTTGAGAACCACTGCTTTAGAGTAATCTAAATAAGGGAAGTCAGAGCCACATGAAGTTCACATTTAATTGACTACTCTGGGTATCTTTTTTAAAGGTTTGATAGTTTTGGTACAGTTCCTAGGCATTAAGAAATGAAGCAATTCAGATAATACACCGATTGTACAAGGAAGATAGTATGCCCGTTTGTGGAAGCAAGGTAGGACTTTTCTACATAGCATAATGCTAAAAGAAAGTTTGACAAACATTTAATCAATTTACTAAAGTTTAGTAAATCAGTGTGAAATACCAAGCAGATAAATATGTGAAGATGTATTATCAAGACTGGCGCCCTTGCTGGTTTGGCTCAGTTGACAGAGCATTGGTCTGCAGACAGAAGGGTCCTGGGTTCAATTCTGGTCAAGAGCATGTTCCTTGGTTGTAGGCTTGGTCACGTGTGGGAGGCAACCAATCAATGTGTCTCTTTCACATTGATATTTCTCTCTCTCTGTCTCCCTCTCCCTTCCACTTTGTCTAAAAATCAATGGGAAAAATACCTTTGGGTGAGGATTAACAACAAAAAAGATTGGCTATTAGCTTTGATGAAGTTAAGAAAATAATAATAAATTCTCCACTGAAAGATGTGCTACAAAGATGTTCTGCAAAGGTAATCTTGGTGTTGAGCACCCTGAATATTCTTAACAGGTGATCTATAATGGAAGAAAGGGGAAGTGTATAATTACAGATCATTTCCCCAGTGAAAATGAGTGTCCTTTGTATGCTCTTCTCAGTACTACCTAGGAAGTTTGATTTCTTAGAATGGTTTTTGTAATTTCATGATTACTATTTTAAGAATATCATCATTTTTCTGAGGTTCTAATTTCAGGTGTTTTTGAAAAAAAAAATTCACAGTTTAGATGTGAGAAAGGACATGAGGAGACCAAAGACCTGGGATTTTGCTGATCAGAATGAAACAAATGTTGAAAGACTTTTCAAATCTATTGTTGGTGGTGCTCTGTGACTGTGGTGAGTATTGTGAGTGTACTTAATGCTATGGGAACCAATGAAGAAACATCATTGACAAGTTTATAAATGCATTGACGTTGATGACCTGCATGAGGAGGCAGGGCAGGGTTTACAATGCAGTACCTTTCAAACTATGATCCTTGTAACCCTGGGTTCTGTTAAAGTTCTGAATTATGGATTCAAATTTCACTTTAAATATATTTTTAAATCTTAAAAAGATAATAGAAACAACTCACTTTCAATTTAATAAATTGGAGACAAGCCTGTTACATGATGTTTTATACATTGAGGTTTGATGTAAGATTGCACTTGACAAGAGAGTTTTGCTGCTATATTATCATTGGAACCACTTTGAATTTTCAGTCTTTGCCAATTGTATACCTTAGATAAGTTTTTTAAAAAAATATGTTTTTATTGATTACAGAGAGGAAGAGAGAGGGGGAGACAGATAGAAACACCAATGAGAGAATCATGGATTGGCTGCCTCCTGCACGCCCCCTACTGGGGATCGAGCTCAGGGCATGTGCCCTTGACCGGAATTGAACCGGGATCCTTTAGTCTGCAAGCTGACGCTCTATCCACTGAGCCAAACTGGCTAGGGCTTTAGATAAATTTTTAAATTCCTTTCAACCTTAGTAATAATATTGACTTCACAGGGTTGTTGCTATGGTAAAATAGTTAAGAATTGGAAACACCTTGAATGGTTGAGCATACAGTGGTATTTAATGTTAGTTTTCTTCATTCAGTTTCAATTAAATATTGAGTTCATTTCTCAGACATGCAACTACTGAACCAATGGAGTCAATAATGCTGGTTTCCAAATATTTCATAAACATCTAAGCAGTTGATGGTATGAGAGTAGAAGTTGTTTCCATTTTGATGAAAAAATTATGATCCAAGAGAAGGAGAATCCTGGCTCGTGTAATATCGATGGCACAGCCAGTTAAATGGACTAGAGTTCATACTGGTCATTTTGTCCAGTGAATCTTCTCAGTAATTTTTTTTAAGAAGTTTAATTAAACAAGTTTTTCTAGAATGCCCAATCTGGGATTCATTTCTTTTAAAGTCATTTATCCCTACTTAAAAACTGATTGCTGTGTATGTAACAGCCTCATACAATAATTTATAAGTGTCCTTGTTTTCATAGTGATAAATAAAGACATAAAATCTTCCATTTATTTTTTTAAATTTTTAAAAAATTTCTTTATTGATTAATTTATTGCATATGTGTCCTTCCTCCCCATTCCCCCCCCCCCCCCACTAAAATCTTCCATTTAAATAAAGTCGGCAAGGATATTTGTCATTGTCTTTTTAATTAATTTATTTATTGATTGATTTTTAAGAGAGAGAGTGAGAGAGATTTGTTCCACTTATTTATGCATTCATTGGTGGATTCTTGTATGATTCCCTGAGTGGGAATCGAACTCCCAACTTTTGCGTATCGGAATGATGCTCTACCCAGCCAGGACCATGGATGGATGTTTATCATTGTTGAGCACAAAATATCTTACTGGAATATAAAGATAAAAATTGAATGAGCATAAAATAGAGCATACAGCATAGAAGCTGAGTGCATAGGCTACTAATGGAAGAACAGCTATATTTATAGGTCTAGGTTTTTATTTCCCCTTCTCTATTTGATGTTGATAAAAATATACCATTACCAATAAGATGGTTTTTGTTTTTTTTAATCCTCACCTGAGGATATTTTTTCCATTGATTTTTTAGAGAGTGGAAGGGAGGGAAAAGACACAGAGAGAGAAACATTGATGTGAGAGAGAGATGCCAGGAATCGAGTCTGCAACCGAAGTACGTGCCCTTGACCGGAACCAAACCCATGACCCTTTAGTCTGCTCTATCCACTGAGCCAAACCAGCCAGGGCTAGGTTGTTTTTATTAAGCAACATGTTTATATTGAGGCAACAGTCCTTTAAATACAATAAAGGAATGGGGAGAGAAGAAATGAAATCATAGAGAAAGCTATACTGTAGTAGTCAGTATGGCAAACAATCAAATTGCAGTTTTCTAAATGAAATGATATTCTTGTCTGAAAAAACAAGAGTTGTAAAGTAGTAAGCTCTCTTTTTAGTACTCTATGCTGGAACCCATTGTATCTTTTTTCTCCATTTCCAACTGGGCATGTATGTCTCTTTCATTGATTGGTTGCCCATCAAATCAGAATTTGATCCTCCTCATTGACAGTCCCTGGCATTGACAATAGGCTTTCATTAGTTAACTAAGTGGTATATGCCTCTTTTTTTTTTATTGTTTAAAATATTACATATGTCTATTAGTTAACTAAGTGGTATATGCCTCTTTTTTTATTGTTTAAAGTATTACATATGTCTTGTTTTTCCCCGATTGACACTCCCCCACTTTGCCCTCCCCCAGGACAAGCCCCCACCGCCCCAGTATCCGTTGGTTATGCTAATATGCATGCATAAAAGTCCTTCGGTTGATTTCTTACCCTTCTGCCCCCCCACACTTTCTCTCTGAGGTTGGACTGTCCAGTGTTTCTTAGTTTCTGGGTCTATTTTTGTTCATCAGTTTATGTTGTTCATTATATCCCACATATGAGTGAGATCATGTGATATTTATCTTTCTCTGACTGGCTTATTTCACTTAGTATAATGCTCTCCAGGTCCATCCATGCTGTTATAATGGTAAAAGTTCCTTCTTTTTTATAGCAGCGTAGTATTCCATTGTATAGATGTACCACAGTTTTCTAATCCACTCATCTGCTGATGGGCACTTAGGCTATTTCCAAATCTTAGCTATTGTAAATCGTGCTGCTGTGAACATAGAGGTGCATATGTCCTTTCTGATTGGTGTTTCTGGTTTCTTGGGATATATTCCCAGATGTGGGATTACTGGGTTGAATGGGAGTTCAATATTTAATTGTTTGAGGAATCTCCATATTGTTTTCCACAGTGGCTGCATCAGTTGCATTCCTACCAGCAGTGCAGGAGGGTTCTCTTTCTCCACATCCTCGCCAGCACTTGTCCTTTGTTGAATTGTTGATGATAGCCATTCTGACAGGTGTGAAATGGTACCTCATTATTGTTTTGATTTGCATTTCTCAGATGATTAGTGACTTTGAGCATGTTTTCATACGTCTCTTGGCCTTCTGTATATTCTTGTTGGAAAAGTGTCTATTTAGGTACTTTGGCCATTTTTTGATTGGATTGTTTATCTTCCTTTTGTTAAGTTGTATGAGCTCCCTGTAAATTTTGGAGATTAAATTTTTATCTGAGTTAGCATTGGCAAATATGTTCTCCCATGCAGTGGGCTTTCTTGTTGTTTTGTTGATGGTTTCTTTTGCTCTGCAGAAGCTTTTAATTTTGATGTAGTCCCATTTGTTTATTTTCTCCTTAGTTTCCAATGCCCTAGGAGCTGTATCAGTAAAGATATTGCTACAACATATGTCTGATATTTTGCTGCCTAAGGAGTCTCCTAAGATTTTTATGGTTTCCCATCTTATGTTTAAGTCCTTTAAGCATTTTGAATTTATTTTTGTGTGTGGTATAAGTTGGTGATTTATTTTTATTTTTTTGCATGTTTCTGACCAATTTTCCCAGCAGCATTTATTGAAGAGACTGTCTTGACTCCATTGTATGCTCTTGTCTCCTTTGTCAAATATTAATTGAGCATAATGGCTTGGGTCTATTTCTGGGTTCTCTGTTCTGTTCCATTAGTCTATATGTCTGTTCTTGTGCCAGTACCAGGCAGTTTTGAGAACAGTGGCTTTGTAATATAGCTTGATATCTGGTATTGTGATTCCTCCAACTTGGTCTTCTTTCTCAGGATTACTGTGGCTATTCTGGGTCTTTTTTTTTTTTTTTCTTCCAGATGAATTTTTGTAGAGTTTGTTCTAGGTCTGTGAAATATGCTGTTGGTATTTTAACGGGAATTGCATTGAATCTATAAATTGTTTTGGGTACTATGGACATTTTAATGATGTTGATTCTACCAATCCAAGAACATGGTATGTTCTTCCATCTCTTTATGTCTTCCTCTCTCTCTTTTTTTCAATGTCCTGTAGTTTTCTGAGTACAGGTCTTTTACTTCCTTAGTTAAGTTTATTCCTAGGTATCTTAATTTTTTTGGTGTAATGGTAAGTGGGATTGTTTTTTTTTAGTTTCTCTTTCTGTGAGTTCATTATTGGTATATAAAAAAGCCATAGATTTCTGGGTGTTAATGTTATATCCTGCTAAATTGCTGAATTCATTTATTAAGTCTAGTAGTTTTTTGTTGTTTTTTTTAAAATATATTTTATTGATTTTTTACAGAGAGGAAGGGAGAGGGATAGAGAGTTAGAAACATCGATGAGAGAGAAACATCGATCAGCCGCCTCCTGCACATCTCCTACTGGGGATGTGCCCGCAACCCAGGTACATGCCCTTGACCGGAATCGAACCTGGGACCCTTCAGTCCGCAGGCCGACGCTCTATCCACTGAGCCAAACCGGTTTTGGCGAGTCTAGTAGTTTTTTGATGGATTCTTTAGGGTTTTCTATGTACAATATCATGTCATCTGTGAATAATGACAGTATTATTTATTCTTTTCCAATTTGGATGCCTTTTATTTCTTCTTCTTGTCTGATCGCTATGGCTAGCACTTTCAGTACTGTGTTGAACAGGAGTAGTGAAAGTGGGCGTCCCTGTCTTGTTCCTGTGGGGAAATGGTTTTAGTTTTTGCCCATTGAGTATGATGTTGGCTGTAGGTTTGTCATATAAGGCTTTTATTATGTTGAGGTATGATCCCTCTATTCTCTCTTTGCTGAGAATTTTAATCAAGAAAGGGTGTTAGATTTTTGTCAAATGCTTTTTCTGCATTGATTGATATGATTATGTGATTTTTGTCTCTCAATTTATTTCTGTGATGTATCACATTTATTGATTTGCAGATATTGTACCATCCTTGCATCCCTGGAATAAATTCCACTTGGGTCATGGTGTATGATCTTTTTAATGTAATGCTGGATCTGATTTGCTAGGATTTTGTTGAGGATTTTAGCATCTATGTTCATCTAGCATATTGGCCTATAGTTCTCTTTGTGCTGTCTTTATCTGGTTTTAGAATTAGGGTAATGGTGGCCTCATAGAGCTTAGAAGTGTGCCTTCCTCTTGAATTTTTTGGAATAGTCTGAGGAGGGTAGATTTTAGTTCTTTTTTGAATGTTTGGTAGAACTCCCTGTAAAGCTGTCTGGACCAGGGCTTTTGTTTTCTGGAAGATGTTTGATTACTGCTTCAATTTCATCAGTAGTAATCTGCCTATTCAGGTTTTTTGATTCTTCCTGATTGAGTTTTGGAAGCTTGTCTTTTTCTAAGAATATGTTCATTTTGTCGAGGTTGTCCAGTTTGTTGGAGTAGAGTTGTTCGTAGTATTTTAGTGGTGTATGCCTCTTAGTCTTAATTCAGTGAGCACTGGAGTCTCTTTAGCCACCTGTACACAAAAAGGTACCAGCTCTGCTATGAACTACCATTCTATGAACTGCACCAGAATTAGCCACCTTTTTCAATCTTAACCTTGAATTGTTTACATCTGAAAGGAAGTATCCTTCAACTTCTGTTTTGACTAAATAATTTTTTAAAAACCCCACAACTGTATTTTACTAAGGTTTTCAAACAATTGGTGATCAAGCATTCAGGACTATCCAAGTTTTATATCTTTTCTTTCACCCCATCTTAAATAAGAAATGGAAGCTCTAGTTGATTTGGCTCAGTGGATAGAGTATCAGCCTGTGGACTGAAGGGTCCCAGGTTCGATTCCAGTCAAGGGCACATGCCTGGGTTGTGGGCTTGATCCCCAGTGTGGGGCATGCAGAAGGCAGCCTATCAATGAGTCTCTCTGATCATTGATGTTTCTCTCTCTTTTTCCCTTTCCCTTTCTCTCTGAAATCAATAAAAATATATTTTAAATAAATAAATAAATAAATGTTTCTTTATTTAAAAAAAAAGAAATGGAAGAATTGCTGAGCTAATTAAAAGAAAACCCCAAAATTTCTGTGTGCCAATATATTCATGTGTTGATTCTAAAAATCATTTACTGAATACATGTAAGGGTAGCTTTAAAGACTACCAGCCCAAACAACACATTGAGACCCTTTGGATATATATATATATATATGTCATAATATGTATATATTATATACATATGAATATATATATAGTAAGGTAAATGAATTCATACTTACACATTGTTTTTCAAACCATAATGGTACTGTAGTCCCTAAAACCTAGAATGGTTTCTTACCCTAGCCATGGCCAGCTGATTGTGGCATTGCCAAATTCTGTCTTCTTTGATGTGTATTTGGATAGGGTTCAAAATAGAAACAAAGTTCTATGTTTTTTACAGTCTTTACTTAGTTGTTTTTATGGGTCTCTTTTTTAAAAGATATGATTGATCCTAACAGCATACTAGCAGGCTCGTGGTCATCCATCCTATCTGGGGCAATAGCAGTTTTATAATGTCATTAAAATTGCCAAGGACATGCCTAGTTGTTTCATAAAGTTTCATTCTTTCCTTGGATGACCCTTGGAGAACAGAGTGTCAACATTTCTTATTTGTCCAAAATTTTCTGCCTTGTATAAACCAGGATCATTGGTTTCTTTACAGTGAAATTGTCCAACAAAATACTTGCCTTGACTACCTGAAAAATAAATTTGAAGTATATTTAGGGTCTGAAATTTTAAGTTACCTAGAGAAGTGTATATTATACCATTTAAACCAAGCTTTCTCTGCCTTGGCTGGTGTGGCTCAGTTGGTTGAGTGCCATCCCATGCACTGAAAGGTTACCAGTTCGATTCCCGGTCAGGGCACATGCCCAGGTTGTGGGTCCAGTCCCAGTTGGGGTGTGCATGGGAGTCAACCGATCTATGTTGCTCCCTCTCAGTTTCTCCCTCTTCCTTCCTCTCTAAAATCAATAAAAACACATTAAAAAATAAATAAACCAAGCTTCTCTGACTTCACTGTAAATCCATCTCCCCCAAATACCTGAACACCAGAATATGATTAAAATGAGAAAAGTGAGGTATTAGATTTTTATCTTGAACCTATAAATTGTTACTCTTTCTTTATAGATTTTCATTGCAGACACATTATATTGTTGAATGTTATGAATTCAGGGTATTACTGTTTATTTTAAACATAACCATAGAAGAGGAAGATAAAGGAACAGATCCATTTTAAAATTGAAACAGTATAGTGCCCACCTCCCTGAATCAGCACTCAGCATCATTTTATATCATTCTTGGCTCAGTTCAAACTTCTCTTGTGTCTATAATGATTTTTTTCTTTGATGTCTCCCATAGTGCTGCTTAACCATGCCTTTGTAAAACCCATTCTGACCATTTCATTTCAGTTCTTGGAGAAGCTGAATATCTCCTCTTGGGAGAGCCAGGACATGTAGCGCTAAGCAACACCACAGTGTCTGTGGATTTCCAGTATTTTGATGGTGCTAATGGGACCCTGAGGAATGTAACTGTGCTGTTGCTGGAGGCTAACACCAATCAGACTGTGACCACCAAATACCTCCTGACCAACCAGTCCCAGGGGACACTCGAGTTTGAATGTTTCTACTTCAAGGAGGCTGGCGACTACTGGTTCACAATGACTCAGGGAGTGACAGATAGTAGCACTCCAGTTCCCTGGTGGGAGAAAAGTGCCTTTCTGAAGGTGGAATGGCCCGTCTTTCAGGTTGATCTGAATAGGACATCCAAAGCAGCAGAAGGCACCTTCCAGGTGGGCCTTTTCACCAATCAACCACTATGCCTGTTCCCTGTGGACAAGCCTGACATCTTGGTGGATGTCATCTTCACCAACAGTCTTCCCGAGGCAAGAACAAGTCAGGAACAACCACTGGAGATAAAAACCAGCAAGAGGACAGAACTCTCTCAAGGCCAGTGGGTTGAGTTTGGCTGTGCACCTGTGGGGCCAGAAGCCTATGTCACCGTGGTGCTGAAGTTGTTTGGCCGAGACTCAGTCATTACCTCCATAGGACCGATTGACCTGGCCCAGAAATTTGGATACAAATTGGTGATGGTGCCAGAACTCACATGTGCGTCCCGGGTGGAGGTGATGGTGCTGCCCCCACCATGCATCTTCGTCCAAGGAGTGATTGCTGTCTTCAAGGAGGCCCCCAGACGTCCTGGGGAAAAGACCATTCGCCTGGCTGAAAACAGACTGACTTTGGGACAGAGGAGAACAGTGTTCAATTGCACTTTGTTCGACATGGGGAGGAATAAATACTGCTTTGACTTGGGCATTTCAAGCAGAAGCCAGTTTTCCACAAAGGAGAAGGAGTGCATGCTAATTCAGAGAAATATAGGTTGGTATTGAGATTTAGATTTTTGAAAATCAAATTAATGCCTTTATGCAGTCAAAGTTACTATTTTGAATTTAGGTGAACTTAATTTTCTGTGAACTATATCGGCATTTTTATGGATCACTCCTCATAATGGCACTAATAAACATTAGCATTATTACATCATATGGCAAGTCCATGACAGGTGTGATCAGAGTTCAAAGCTAAATCCCAAGCTGTATTTAGTAACTTGCTGGTGTGCTCAGCTGAGCATGTCTTTTTCCTCTTAAGCCCTTCATTATAAGAATGAAGCCTCTTTAGTGAGCTTTCAAAACAAGATTTCTAAAAGCTTCAAATTCTGAATTATTTGCATAAGCCCTACCTAATCACAAAGAAGGGCTATTACAATCCCATCCATGCCTCATGCCCCTCTTTACATTTCTTTCCCTTTTCCTGGTTGCAAGCCTGGTCTTGGCAAGAGGGTTAACCTGACAGAGATTGTCTGGTTCACTTACATGTGGCTCTGTCGGCATCCCCACGGAGCTGCATGTCCCTCGACAGCCAAACCTCTATCCAATCATCTTTGTAACTCCAAGTGTGTCTTAGAGGAAGTCCCTTTCTTTTGACTGTCATTCCACCCACTGGCCACTTCCCTGCTTGCATTTACCTCTCTATGCAGCCCAGATTACATAGCCCATCTCATCAATCACTCTCCTACCCACATCCTCAACTCTACCTTGTTGTCCTTCTGATGCACCTGCTAGGCCACCGCCCAGCACTGCATGGATCCAGCTAACTGCAGGCTACCCATTGCACTGAAGCTGCACAAGAAGATAGCACTAGGCCAGTATGGGGGATCATGCATACACCCTCAGCTGTACCCAGCAAGGCACCATGGTGGGTTCTGCTTCAGTTCTCCACAACTGCTCTTTCGACCTCCTCTCCTCGCTTCCCTCAAACCTCACCTCTTCCCCTAGTTAACTCTCAGAGCTGACTTTGCCTACCATACCAAGCAGCTGGAAGCCTGAGGTGCGAGCTCCCTCACCCTCCCACCAAAATCTCTGTGAGGCTATCAGCTCTATCCTCTCCACATCCTGCTTTCACTGGGGAGAAGTGCCATTCACCTGTGCAAAGTCAACCCTCCCCTCCACTGTGGAGCCCTGCCTCTCTGCCCATTTTAGGAACCTTCTGTTAATCATTATCCCTTCTCTCTCCTCTGCCTCCAACTGTCCCTTCTTTACTGGTTATTCCCATCAGCTTTGAAATATATTTATCTAAATTTCTAAAGTTTTTAGAAATCTTGCTTTGAAAGTTCACTAAAGGGGTTTCATTCTTATAATGAAAGACTTAAGAGGAAAAAGACATGCTCAGCTGAGCACACCAGCAAGTTACTAAATACAACTTGTGATTTAGCTTTGAACTCTGATCACACCTGTCATGGACTTACCATACCTCCTATATAATAAAAGGGTAATATGCAAATTATCCCCTCAACCAGGAGTTCAACAGGAGTTTGATCAGGGGGAAGGGCCCCTACCCCCAGCTGGCCTGGCCTGATTGGCCCCGATTGGGGTGGGCCGGCCGGACTCCACCCGTGCACAAATTCATGTACTTGGTCTCTAGTGATGTAATAATGCTAACGTTTATTAGTGCCATTATGAGAAGTGATCCAAAATATACTTAACTCTCTTATCTAAAAACAAAACAAAATCACCCCTCATAACCTGGTTCTTTCTCAGAAATCACACTCTTTGTATATATATTGATTTCAGAGAGGTAGGGAGAGAGATAGAAACATCAGTGATGAGAATTATTGATTGGCTGCCTCCTGCAAACCCTCCACTGGAGACTGAGCCGACAACCCTGGCATGTGCCCTCACCAGGAATTGAATCATGGTCCGTGACCTCCTAGTTCATAGGTTGATGCTCAACCTCTGAGCCACACTGGCTGGGCAAGAAATCACACTCTTAATCTCTTCTTCCTTTTATAGTCCAGGTTCTTGAAAAAGCCATCCATACTTTGGGGTTCATTTTCTCACCTCACATTCACTTTTCAACCCACTCCAAACCCATCATCCTACCCTAATGCTCTCATTAAAGTAGCCTGTGGATGACTTCTGGGTCCCAAAATCCCTAGATGTTTTTTAGTTTGTATCTTCATTGACCTTGAGTCTGTGATGTTACACTTGCTTTTTACCTCCTGTTTTCTGGCTGTCCTTCATGGTCTCCTTTGCCTGTGGCTTCTACCACCTCATCTCATCCCTTAAGTGTCAGACTTCTACTTCTTGTAGTAGAGTGTCTGCATTTCTTACTCTTCACACATGGTTACTATCCTGATGCTGGTGACTCCAGATTGTCATCTCTCCCCTACATTCAGGTGTTTGTGAATAGCTGTCACCCCTCAGATGTCCCTGAGGCACCTCAAAAGCAACATACCTGGATTTAGACTCATCATCCTACCCCCCCAACCCTGCTCCTCAGTACAGGACTCCACCATCCATCCCTTGTTCAACGCGAAAACCCAGGAGTCTTTCTCTTCACCTTCCTAAAATAATTCACTGTGTCCGGTAGATGTTGCCTCCTCAAAGAACTTCTGAATGTCTGAATCTCTGAGTCTCCCTAGTTTCACTGACACCAGTTGGTTTAAGCCTCCATCATCCCTTATCTGCATTCCTGCAACAGATTTCAAAATGGTTCCCCCCCATCCACTTTATTCTCTCACTGTCGCCAGAGGGGTTGTTTAAAATGCAGGTCACTGCATTTCCCTGCTTAAAATCTGTCAGTCACTGGGCTTGACAGGCTCCTCCATGGCCAGACTGCCCACCCTACAGTCACTCTGGGCTGGAGCCTGGGACAACCTCACCCCACCTTAACCTGATTAAAATTAACCCATCCCCCAAGTCTCCAGTTGGGTTACTCCTTCTCAACCCAGACTAGTTAAATTGCCGTGCTATAAGCTGGCACACCATTCTTGGGATGTTTCTCATGGCATTATCATTTCTGTTATTGCTTGTTCAAGGTCTTTCTTCCCCTGACGTGCTCCCCCTCCCCCCTCCCAATTAGGGACGCTCATTTGGTGGCAAAAGCCAACCTGTGCTGCTATGAAGCTATTTATGGTCTTTATTTGGCTCACTTAGTATGTCTGGCACATTAACAGGTGCTTAATACATGTTTCTTAAAATAAAAATTGAACTCAGATGTGGCTAGTCTCACATTAGTAGGAAAACAATTGTGTTAAACTCATTAAAAATAACTCAAGATATGCTTGCCTTTTCAGAAGTTACTTGTTAAGAGAAAAAAAATTCTAATTGACTGAATTTAATGAAAACAAACCAAGGGGAGTAAAGACATTTGGGTCATTTGATGAAAGGCATTGGAAGTCTACCTGGTTGGTTCTCCCAGCTGCTGAGTTTCCCCCAGATTCTTCCACTCAATGTCTAAAGACTGGGTTTTCCCCCGCAGCAAGGTGTGTGTGTGTGTGTGTGGGTGGGGGGGGGGGCAGACACTGGGAAGAGGCAGAATAGGAAGTGGTTCTCTTAGCATCCACACTGAGGGTGGTCAGGGGCTCCCCTGTGGGGCAGTAGCCACCAGATACAACTGGAAGCAGTACCTGGAGGGGCTAAATGATCCTGGAGACCCCAACAGTGGCTCTGACTCTGGCTGATCAGTGAAACTTATGCTAGTGATAGGAATCTCCATGTCTTCCCATGTTTTTAGTATAAAAATATATGATTGAATCAAGTTCTCTTATAATAATTTTCCATTTCAATTGACAGTAAAGACTGCCTTTTTTGTTGTTGTTGTTGATTCTAACTCAAGGATATTTTTCTCTTTTTTAAAAATTTATTTTTAAAATTTTTATTTTTGAAAGTATTACATATGTCCCCTCCCCTCCCATTAACCCCCTAATTGTCCTGCCCCAGGCTTTCACCACCTAATTGTCCTTGTCCATGGGTTATGCATATACACATACAAGGTCTTTGGTTGATTACCTCCCACCTACCCACCCTCCCCTGCCTTCCTCTGACATTCCGCATTCTGTTCCATGCTTTCATGTTTCTGGACTCTCTGTTCATCAGTTTATTTTGTTACTTAGATTCCACATATGAGTGAGATCATGTGATACTTGTATTTCTCTGACTGGCTTATTTCCCTTAGCATAATACTCTCTAGGTCCCTCCATGCTGACTCAAAGGGTAAGAGAGTCTTCTTTTTCACTGCTGCATAGTAATCCATGGTATAAATGTACCACAGCTTTGTTTTCCACTTATCTATTGATGAGCACTTGGGCTGTTTCCAGATCTTAGCTATTGTAAGTAGTGCTGTTATGAGCATAGAGGTGCATATATTCTTTCTGATTGGTGTTTCAGGTTTCTTAGGATATATTCCTAGAAGTGGGATCACTGGGTCAAATGGCAGTTACATTTTTAATTTTTTAAGGAAACACCATACTGTTTCCATAGTGGCTGCACCAGTCTGCATTCCCACCAGCAGTGTACCAGGGCTCCCTTTTCTCCACATCCTTGCCAGCACTTGTCATTTGTTGATTTGCCGATAGTAGCTGTTCTGATACATGTGAGGTGATACCTCATTGTCATTTTAATTTGCATCTCTCTGATGATTAGTGACTTTGAGCATTTTTTCATATATCTCTTTTTCACTTATTTTTTAAACATATATTTTTATTGATTTCAGAGAGGAAGGGAGAAGGAGAGAGAGATAGAAACATCAGTGATGAGAGAATCAATGATCAGCTGCCTCCTGCACACACCCCACTGGGGATCAAGCCCACAACCTGGTCATGTGCTCCTGGCCAGAATCGAACCTGGGACCCTTCAGTCCGCAGGCCAACTCTCTATCTACCGAGCCAAACGGGGCTCTCTTGGCCATCTGTATGTCCACCTTGGAAAAGTGTCTATTTAGGTCTTTTGTCCATTTTTTTTAAAAATATATTTTATTGATTTTTTACAGAGAGGAAGGGAGAGAGATAGAGAGTTAGAAACATCGATGAGGAGAAACATCGATCAGCTGCCTCCTGCACATCTCCTACTGGGGATATGCCCGCAACCCAGGTACATGCCCTTGACCGGAATCGAACCTGGGACCTTTCAGTCCGCAGGCCGACGCTCTATCCACTGAGCCAAACCGGTTTCGGCACTTTTGTCCATTTTTAATTGGATTGTTTGTCTTCCTTTTGTTAAGTTGTATGAGTTCCTTATATATTTTGGAAATTAACCCCTTATCAGATGTATCATTGGCAAATATGTTCTCCCTACAGTGGACTCCCTTGTTATTTTGTTTGATGGTTTCTTTTGCTGTGCAGAATTTTTTTATTTTGATGTAGTCCCATTTGTTTATTTTCTCCTTAGTTTTCTTTGCCCTAGGACAGTGGTCGGCAAACTTATTAGTTAACAGAACCAAAGATCAACAGTACAACGATTGAAATTTCTTTTGCGAGCCCAATTTTTTAAACTTAAACTATATTGGTAGGTACATTGTTATTAACTTAATTAGGGTACTCCTAAGGCTTAGGAAGAGCCACACTCAAGGGGCCAAAGAGCCACATGTGGTTCGCGAGCTGCAGTTTGCCGACCATGGCCCTAGGAGATATATTGGCAAACATATTGCTGTGAAAGATATCTGAGATTTTGCTGCCCATGGTTTCTTCTAAGATTTTTATGGTTTCATGACATATTTAGGTCTTTTATTCATTTAGAGTACATTCTTGTGTATGCTGTACATTGGTGGTCTAGTTTCATTGTTTTGCATAGATCTGTCCAGTTTTCCCAACACCGTTTATTGAAGAGACTGTCTTTACTCCATTATATGCTCATGCCTCCTTTGTCAAATATTAATTGAGCATAATGACTTGGGTCGATTTCCGGAGTCTTTGTTCTGTTCCATTGATCTATATGCCTGTTCCTGTGCTAGTACCAGGCTATTTTGATTATAGTGGCTTTATAGTATAACTTGATATCTGGTATTGTGATCCCTCCCTCTTTATTCTTTTTTCTGAAGATTGCTATAACTATTTGGGGTGTTTTTTGGTTTCATATAAATTTTTGGAGTATTTGTTCTAGCTCTGTGAAATATGCCATTGACATTTTAATAGGGATTTCATTGAATCTATAATTGCTTTGGGTAGTATGGCCATTTTAATTCTATCAATCCATGAACACGGTATATTCAGCCATTTGTTTATATCTTCTTCTATCTCTTTTTTAACTTCCTGTAGTTTTCCTAATACAGGTCTTTTTCTTGCTTGGTTAAGTTTATTCCTAAGTATCTTAATTTTTTTGTTGCAATGGTAAATGTGATTTTTAAAAAGTTTTTCTTTCTGAGAGTTCATTATCTTATATAATAAAAGCCTAATATGCAAATTGTTGACCGGGAGTTTGACCGCTTGCTATGATGTGCGCTGACCACTAGGAGACAGTGCGGAACATGGCGGGCGTCAGCGACATGGCGCTGGCAGCGGGCAGCAGTGGAGGTGCTGCCAGCCCTGATGGGCCCCGATGAGAGCGGGACCATGGTGGGATGGTGGAGCAGGTGAGCAGGTGGCACCAGGCCAAGACGGGTGTGAGTGGGGGCCCAATTGCCCCGCCTATTTCCCCGCCGGCAGGATGGTGGAGCAGGTGAGAGGGCAGCACCAGGCCATGGCAGGGTGCCAGGCAGGGTGGCAGGACTGTGGGGCTGTGAGGCTGGGGGCGCGAACTGGGGCCCAATCACCGCAGGCCACCTGAGAGACCCCACCCGTGCACGAATTCTTGCACTGGGCCTCTAGTTGGTGTATAAAAATGCCATCGATTTCTGGGTGTTAATTTTGTATCCTGCTTCATTGCCAAATTCATTTATTAAATCTAGTAGTTTTTTGGTTGAGTCTTTAGGGTTTTCTATGAACAATATTATGCCATCTGTGAATAATGACAGTTTTACTTCCTCCTTTCCAATTTGGATGCCCTTTATTTATTTTTATTCCTGTCTGATCACTGTGGCTATGACTCTGGAGAATATTTTTTCTATTGATTTTTAGAGAGAGTAGAAAGAAGGGAGGGAGGGAACAAACAAAGGAGGGAAGGAAAGAAAGAGAAAGACCTAAATGTGAGAGAGATACATTGATTGGTTGCCTCCTACATGTGCCCTGAGCAGGGCCAGGGATTGGACCTGCAACCCAAGTATGCCCTTGACTGGGAATTGAACCTGTGACCCTTCCATACGTGGGCTGACACTCTAACCACTTAACCACACAGGCCATGGCAAGACTGTCTTTTTGAAAATGGCATTATTCAGGGACCCCGTTGAACTTATGGTGACTTATGTGAGCCACTGACTCTACTGAATTTCTTATTTGTTCCTTTTGAAAATGGAATAATAATGTATTTTATGTATATGTCTCTGTGCAAATATGTCTTAGGACCTTAAGATACTATGTAAATAACAATTTACAGCAAATATATAATAGATGTTGCCAAAAATGATTTATTATCTTCATTTATCCTACTTAGTGTGAAAGTTTATATTTTTCTCTGCAGAACTATTAATATGTGTGATTATGAGATGCTGCCCCAGATCCTGCTAGGGGAGTGTTAGTAATATATGACACAGGCACTATAGTAACTTACAAAAATCTAAATTGAGAAGTTCTAAATTCTGAACACATCTGCCTCAAAGTTTTCTGCCAGGGAGTATGGGCCTTGTATCTCAAGGCACAAAATATATTTAGGGCAAAGTTAGAATTAATGAGAAAGGGTATAAATTCATATTTACATAGTATTTTTGGGGGAGGGGCTAATAAAAATAATGTATAGTTAACAGTTTCTTGATAATTTAGAATTTTTGGCCATCTTGTGTCTATGATTAGATGGTATTGCTTTTCCTTCATAATGACTGAACAATAGCTTTTAACCAAGAATAGGAGTAATTATCTCTGTCATTTTGTTCTTATTTTCAGGTGCTTGCAATAATAGTATTATTTTTACTTCTTTGCCAGAATCTTCTTAAGCCACTTGTCTACCTTGTGAGATAGTTTACCTAAAGTTAGAAAATATAATTTAAAAATTTCATATGAGCAGACTGTTGCATGCTTTAATACTCTATAATTCTCTGAAAATGAATGAACCAGTAAATCCTTTCACCTAGTAGAACTCCTACTCTTCCTTCGGGATTCCTTTACGATATCTGACATAGTGTTTGTGACCATCTAGCATTAAAAAAACTCACATTGATATAGTGATTGCTGTCCTAAGTGCTTTATGAATGCTAACCCATTTAATTCACATAACCCTGTGAGTTAGGTTTATTATGTTGTCAATTTTATAGGTGAAGAAATGGAGGCACAGAAAGGTTAAATAATTTGCCTAACATCAATGGTGACTTGTTAGACTAGCTCAGCCGTGGGCAAACTACGGCCCGCGGGCCGGATCCGGCCCGTTTGAAATGGATAAAACTATTGAAAAAAAAGACCGTACCCTTTTATGTAATGGTGTTTACTTTGAATTTATATTAGTTCACACAAACACTCCATCCATGCTTTTGTTCCGACCCTCCGGTCCAGTTTAAGAACCCATTGTGGCCCTCCAGTCAAAAAGTTTGCCCACCCCTGGACTAGCTTGAGACTTCCCTTTTCCACTATACATACTGCTTCTTATATAATCACCTGTTAATTCAGGTATTTTACAGTATAAAGCTCTTAAATTGAAAAAATAGTTCTGATACTTTTTACTTTGCTGGTTCATCTTGTGCTGTTCAGTACTCTTAAAGACATGTAACTCACTTTGAAGTCAGTTGGCCCAGGCATAAGCACAATTGATTCAGTATGAGTGATTCTGCATGGAAGGTCTGTGCATGGAAGTTCTGAACTTCTTATCCAGGTACCTTTGCTCCTACTGGTACTTTTAGTTACTCATTTGTCTATAAGCATTTTTTGTTTAGTTACCTTAGTCTCTTGAGCAAAATGTCTTGCAGATGTGAATATTTCAGAGGCTGTATTACTTCAGAGAGTGTTCGGGGTGGAAACAAATCTCCCTTTCCCTATTCCAGACAAATTTTTCTCATTTAGAATTAATATTCTCTAGAGTGGCCAGAAAGACATTTGTCCTGGCCGAACAGGTTTGTTATGTAGTGTGAACACATGTACGGACAAAACACAACAGCCTTTCAATTATGAAGTAAGATTTTTGGGATATTGGTAATCTTGCTTTTTATTTCTAAAACATGAACTACAGTTATCTAATGAGTTTCCATTTTTCCAAGTATTTTCCTCAAAGTTATTAGCAGAAATCTGCAGGGAATAGGTAGAGTTACTTAAGGCATTTTAAAAAATTTGCCTGATTAGTCAAGGCCGGTTTGGCTCAGCGGATAGAGCGTCGGCCTGCGGACTGAAGGGTCCCAGGTTCGATTCCGGTCGGGGGCATGTACCTGGGTTGCGGGCACTTCCCCAGTGGGGGATGTGCTGGAGGCAGCTGATCGATGTTTCTCTCTCATCGATGTTTCTGGCTCTCTGTCTCTCTCCCTTCCTCTCTGTGAAAAATCAATAGGATATATTAAAAAAAAAAAAAGAAAAAAAAATTTGCCTGATTAAATTTGTTAATTGCTTTATTTGAGTGATTTCCTATTTCATGTTTGAGTAATTTGATTTAGAAATAAAAAGGCATAAAACTTAGCTTAAATATTTATTTTTTAATTGTTGATTATCCTCCAAGCCATGATTTTACGTTTCAAGGGAAAAAGACATTTCAAAATGAGATTTTTGACATTAAGATTCATGCTTTTATCAGAACTTTGTTTTTTCCTGGCCCCCACTAATGAAATTTTTAGTTTGACAAATGACTTTGTGTATTTAAATAAGTCATATTTATGTAAAGTATAGAAGAGTTTAAAAAGAATAGCATAAGGACTTAGCTTTTGTTATATCTACCTTTAGTGGTCTTAAATGTGAGCACAAGAGAAGGATAAACTATACATTGACTTAATTTTCAATTTAGATTTCACAGTAGTGGAATTACCAGTAGATTTTTCAAAAATAAATCACAATACTTTAACTCGAGAGACTTTAATATCATGTTCCCAAAGCTATGGAAGTGCTGGGGGCTTAGTGTCTGAACAGCTCTGAAGCTTGAGGCCAAAGCCGGCTCCTTGTTCTACCATTTGAGGAGCTGTAGTGTGATTCGGGAGGCACAGAACCAATATTGTGTTCAGTTGAACCTGTGGATGGAACATAATTACCACACCTCAGTTTATGTTGGTCCAGGATACTGGTTTGTAATATTCCTACTCTTGTGTAATCCAAGAGACTTTTAATCGCTGTCAAGAACTAATATTCCATGACTCATTCCAAAGATTGCGCCACTTGGCTCACCTGAGAATGTATCTGTCTTACACACTCTCCTTTTTTTTTTTTTTTGTAGTGCTTTGTGTTCCTTTGACTGTATTGTGAAACTTTGCTCATAAAGGATGAAGAGAGATCTTTATGCAGAGAATGCTTTGGAGCCCATTGTTGGCATGACTAGTTCCCTAGGCCCGTGGTCGGCAAACTGCGGCTCGCGAGCCACATGCGGCTCTTTGGCCCCTTGAGTGTGGCTCTTTCTAAGCCTTAGGAGTACCCTAATTAAGTTAATAACAATGTACCTACCTATATAGTTTAAGTTTAAAAAATTTGGCTCTCAAAAGAAATTTCAATCGTTGTACTGTTGATATTTGGCTTTGTTGACTAATGAGTTTGCCGACCACTACAGCCATTGGGTCTTGGGGTTGGATGGGTGCTGATAGAGAAGGAGCTTAGGATAATCTTTTATAGGGAACTATTCAATTATTCTATCTGGCAGTGATTGCATATGTGCTTGGAAGAGAAGTTTGCATTTATCAGTCAATAATAACTGTTCTGGGAGTGTTTTTTATGTATTTTGAAGCTCTGGTGTTAGGTATATCCCCATTCAGGATTGTTAGAGCTTAAAGCTCTTTGCTGAGTTCACCCTTTTATCATTATGTAATGTCCTTCTTTATCACAGATAATATTCCTTGTTCTGCAATCTACCAGTCTTGTCTGATGTTAATTTAGATGCTCCAGTTTTTTTATTTCTTAAAATCTTTTTAAAATTAAATTTATTGGGGAGACATTCTGCCGGGGTCCAACCCCAGCGGGTCCAGGGGTTCCCAAAGGCGTAGACGGAGTCGGCGAAGAAGGAAGGACACGAAGACAGTGTTCAGTTGATCAGCAGCCTAGCCAGGATCTCCAGCCAGGATCTCCAGCCAAGTTCTGGTCTGGATCTCCAGAGAGGTTCTGCTTCGGATCTCCAGCCAGGTTCTGTGTCCATGTTCTCTTGCTAGGTTCTCCAGGTTCTCCAGCCAGGTTCTGTAGCCATGTTCCCTCGCTATGTTCTCCAGCCAGGTTCTGTCCAGGTTCTCCAGCCAGGTTCTCTTACCAGGTTCTAGTCAGGTTCTCTTGCCAATTTCTGTAGTCAGGTTCAGTCCAGGATCTTTTGCCATGTTCTCTCGCTAGGTTCTGTCTCTAGGTTCTGAGGCCAGTTTCTGTCCAGGAACTTTTGCCATGTTCTCTCCAGCGAAGTTCTTCTGTCTCTAGAGAATGTTCTGTGTAGGTTCTGTGCCTAGGTTCCGTCTCTCTTGGTTCCGTATTCTAAGTTCTGTCTTCTAAGTTCTGTGTTCTCAGTTCTGTCTGTGTTCTAAGTTCTGACTCTTGCTGTCTAGTTACAACTGTATTTATACCAGTTGATTCAATCCTATCAATCTCTATTACAAAGGTTAGGGCGTTTCTTATCTCCATTATGTAGCTTAAGCATGATTGTTCATAGTTAAAGTGATTAATTACCCGCCTGGCACTTAGTTAAGAGGTTTTATTCCCTCCCTAACTTCAGGGGAAAATCCCTACCTGGGGAAACAACCTTTCTCAGAGACCTTGGTTAAAACACATAGTGCCAAGAAGGTGAGCAAACATATTAAAAACAGTATGCCATATATGCCAGGTCCCTTGAAACAGCAAGCATGGACCGGCTCCCGGCAAATTCCCCCTTTTTTATTTTTTAAAAGCGGGCATTAAAAAGAAAACCCCGAAATGCTCTCTTGTATCCATTTTAAGAGTAGGATTGGCGCTTTCCACTATTACCTGAGTCCTGATCTATCACCCCAGGGAGAGCTTGCCAATCCTGCACTTTCCCGGGGTGGAAAGGCTGCAGTGGGGTTAAGGATAAGGCTCCTTGGGCCTACCTCCTCCCATGCCATTACATTTACCTTTCCTTCCTCAGAAAAGCATGGACATATTTCTTGTATAAAACGTTCTGTCTGACTGGGAGTAACCTTAATTCCTCTGCTAGCAAGCGTATATGTTAAAAGATCAATACAGAGTCTTCTTTCTTTGGACTCAGTATGGCACATCTTCTCAATCTAAGAATCAATACAGAGTCTTCTTTCTTTGGACTCAGTATGGTACATCTTCTCAATCTAAGTTCTGTACTATCCACCTTCTTACCCTACTTATCCTCTATAGGGGGGTCTGCAATACCCTGGTGGAGTCCTATCCGTCCCGAGTGTGGGGTTCTCAATGCGGGGGGGGGGGGGGGCGCTTACCTAGGGGAATCCTGTTCCAGGGGGTTCCCAAAGGTGTGGACGGAGTCGGCGAAGACTATCCACCCTCTTCCTATGGTGGAGTCCGATCCGTCCCAATTGTGGGGCAAAGACTATCCACCCTCTTCCTACGGTGGAGTCCTATCCATCCCGAGTGCGGGGCGCTTACCTAGGGGTCCCTGTTCGGGCGCCATTTGCCGGGGTCCAACCCCAGCAGGTCCAGGGGTCCCCAAAGGTGTGGATGGAGTCGGTGAAGAAGGAATGACATGGAGACAGCGTTCAGTTGATCAGCAGCCTAGCCAGGATCTCTAGCCAGGATCTCCAGCCAAGTTCTGGTCTGGATCTCCAGCGAAGTTCTGGCTAGGATCTCCAGCCAGGTTCTGTGTCCATGTTCTCTTGCTAGGTTCTCCAGCCAGGTTCTGTCCAGGTTCTCCAGCCAGGTTCTCTTACCAGGTTCTAGTCAGGTTCTCTTGCCAATTTCTGTAGTCAGGTTCAGTCCAGGATCTTTTGCCATGTTCTCTCGCTAGGTTCTGTCTCTAGGTTCTGAGGCCAGTTTCTGTCCAGGAACTTTTGCCATGTTCTCTCCAGCGAAGTTCTTCTGTCTCTAGAGAATGTTCTGTGTAGGTTCTGTGCCTAGGTTCCGTCTCTCTTGGTTCCGTATTCTAAGTTCTGTCTTCTAAGTTCTGTGTTCTCAGTTCTGTCTGTGTTCTAAGTTCTGACTCTTGCTGTCTAGTTACAACTGTATTTATACCAGTTGATTCAATCCTATCAATCTCTATTACAAAGGTTAGGGCGTTTCTTATCTCCATTATGTAGCTTAAGCATGATTGTTCATAGTTAAAGTGATTAATTACCCGCCTGGCACTTAGTTAAGAGGTTTTATTCCCTCCCTAACTTCAGGGGAAAATCCCTACCTGGGGAAATAACCTTTCTCAGAGACCTTGGTTAAAACACATAGTGCCAAGAAGGTGAGCAAACATATTAAGAACAGTATGCCATATATGCCAGGTCCCTTGAAACAGCAAGCATGGACAGGCTCCCGGCAACATTCATCAATAAGATTATATAGGTTTCAAGTGTATAACTCTATAATGCATCATCTGTATGTTGCATTGTGTGCCATCCACTCAAAGTCAAATCATCTTCTGTTACCATATATTTGACCCATTTACCCTTTACTATCCCCTAACTGTTCTTCCCTCAGGAAACCATCATACTGTTGTCTGTGTCTATGAGTATGAGTTTCCATTTTATATTCCACATAAAGTGAAATCAGATGGTTCTTATCTTTTTCTGACTGAAGTATTTCACTTAGCATGATATTCTCACGGTCCATCTATGTTGTTGTAAATGGCAGTATTTTATCTTTTTTTATGGCTGAACAGAATTCCATTGTACATAGGTACCACATCTTTTTCTTTAAAAAAAAAGTTTTTATTGATTTCAGAGAGAGGAAAAGAGAGGGAGAAATAGAGATAGAAATATCAATGATGAGAGAGAGTCACCGATTGGCTGCCTCCTGCACACCCCCACCAGGGATGGAGCCCACAGCTTGGGGATGTGCCCTGTCCAGGAATCCAGTCATGACCTCCTGGTTCATGGGTTGATGCTCAGCCACTGAGCACACTGGCCGGGCTTCTTTATCAAATCATTTATCGAAGGGCACTTTGGTTATTTCCATGTCTTGGCCACTATGAATAATTCTGCAGTGAACATAGGGGTGCATATGTCTTTGAGAATAAATGTTTTCAAAATTTTTGGTAGATACCCAGAAAAGGGATTGCTGGATCATATTGTAACTCTATTCTTAATTTTTTAAGGAGCCTCCATACTGTTTTCCATCGTGGCTGTACCAGTTTACATTCCTACCAACAGTGAAGGAGAATTCCTTTTTCTCCACAACCTCTCCAACACTTGTTATTAGTTGTCTTGTAGATAATAGCCATTCTCATAGGTGTGAGGTGGTATCTCATTGTAGTTTTGATTTGCATTTCCTTAATAGCTGTGAAGTCAAGCATTTTTTCATGTATCTATTGGCCATTTGTATGTTTTCTTGGAAGAAGTGTCTGTTGTGTACAAATACAGTTTTCTTTTGATTAATGTTCACAAGGTGTAATTTCTTCCATCCTTTTACTTTTAAGCTGTTTATATATTTATATTTAAAGTTTCTTTTAAACAAAATATAGTTGGGTCATACTTTTTTAACCCAATCTCAAAATCTCTCTTTTAACTGATATATTTTTATTATTTATATTTAGTGTAATCATTAAGTGGTTAGATTAAGATCTGTCATCTTGCTAGTTTTGTACTTATTTGTTCTTTTTTGTTTTTTTTAACTTGAATTCTTTATTGTTTAAAGTATTTACATATGTCTCCTTTCCTCCCCATTGACCTCTCCCCAGCCGCTCCCAACCCCTCCCCCCCCAACACATGCCTCAGCCCCCTAGTGTCTGTGTCCATTGGTTATGCTTATATGCATGCATACAAGTCCTATGGTTGATCTCTTACCCCCACCTCCACCCTCCCCTACCTTCCCTCTGAGATTTTGGAGCTCTGTTTGATGCTTCTCTGTCTCTGGATCTATTTTTGCTTATCAGTTTATGTTGTTCATTATATTCCACAAATGAATGAAATCATGTGATATTTATCTTTCCCTGACTGGCTTATTTCACTTAGCATAATGCTGTCCAGTTCCATCCATGCTGTTGCAAATGGTAAGAATTCCTTCTTTTTTACAGCAGCATAGTATTCCATTGTGTAGAGGTACCACAATTTTCTGATCCACTCATCTGCTGATGGGCATTTAGGCTATTTCCAAATCTTAGCTATTGAAAATTGTACTGCTATTAATATAGGGGTGCATATATCCTTTATGATTGTGTTCCTGTTTTCTTGGGATATATTTCTAGAAGTGGGATTACTGGGTCAAATGGGAGTTCCATTTTTAATTTTTGGAGGAAACACCATACCATTTTCCACAGGGGCTGCATCAGTATGCATTCTCACCAGCAGTGTAAGAGGGTTCCTTTTTCTCTGCATCCTCACCAGCACTTGTCATTTGTTGATTTGTTGATGATAGCCATTCTGACAGGTGTGAGATGGTACCTCATTGTTGTTTTGATTTGCATCTCTCAGGTGATTAGTGACTTTGAGCATGTTTTCATATGTCTTTTGGCTTTCTGAATGTCCTCTTTCAGAAACTGTCTATTTAGGTCCTTTGCCCACATCTTGCTAGTTTTATATTTATCTGATCATTTTTTTTGTTAAAATTGTTTTTTTTCTGTATTCTTTTGGATTAATTGAATTTTTAAAATGATTTACTTAAACTGCACTATTGTTTTATTGTTTATAATTGTTTATACCTTAAAATGCTTTTTAGTGATTGTCTTAAGAGTTTTCAATATACATCAAATTACTCTCAATCTGCCTTCAAATAATTTAGTTTGCTTCATATGTAGTATAAGGATCTTATACTAATACACTCCCACTTATTCTTCCCATTCTTTTTCTGATTGTTGTCATACACTTTATATAGGCTATAAACACATAATGCATTATTACTATTTTGCTTTAGACCATCAATTATATTTAAAGCATTTAAACATTTTAAAAGGAATTTTATCTTTATAAATGCCATTTCCAGCACACTCTTATTTTTTTATATAGATGAAAGTTTTTGTCTGGTATCATATTCCTTCTGTCTGAAGGATTTTCTTTCTTCTTCTTTTTCTTTCTTTTTTTTTGGCTTGTTTATTTATTTATTTTTTTAAATATATTTTATTGATTTTTCACAGAGAGGAAGGGAGAGAGATAGAGAGTTAGAAACATTGATGAGAGAGAAACATCGATCAGCTGCCTCCTGCACATCTCCTACTGGGGATACGCCCACAACCCAGGTACATGCCCTTGACCGGAATCAAACCTGGGACCTTTCAGTCCGCAGGCCGACGCTCTATCCACTGAGCCAAACCGGTTTCAGCAGTTTATTTATTTTTGACAGTTAAACAGAACTTAAATCATCATTCCAATTTAAAGTTAATGATTGCCTTGTATACCAGAGATAGATTAGATAATTCCACAAATACTGAATACATTAGAAAAAGATAATAGTGGAAAATACTAGAAGAAGGGGGAGTAATACCTGTGAGGGAAGTCATTTATTTCTAAAACTAGGGAGGAAAGATCACAGTAGACAGCTAAATTACACAATACTCCAGGTGGGTATGCAAGCATTTAAAAAGAGGATATTTACTAGCAGAAGTATAAAATTGCTTTTCTAAGGCTTTTAGCAATTTGATGAGTCAAATATTCATTATATCAAACTTTATATTTTTTAAAATTTTGTATTTATTTCAGGTGCACAGTATAATGGTTAGACAATTATATAATTCAATAAGTGATCTTCCTGATAATTCTAGTACTCACCTAGCTGGCATCATACATAGTTATTACAATACTAGAGGCCCGGTGCACAAAAATTTGTGAACTCGGGGGGGAGGAGGGGGGCCCCCTCAGCCCGGCCTGTGCCCTCTCGCAGTCTGGGACCCCTCGGGAGATAACAACCTGCTGGCTTAGGCCTGCTCCCGGGTGGCAGAGGGCAGGCCCAATCCCTAGGTGCAGCCCCTGGTTGGGCTCAGAGCAGGGCCGATTGGGGAGTTGGGGCACCGCTCCCTGTCATGCACAGAGCAGGGTGGATTGGGAGATTGTGATGCCACCCTCAGTCACGCTCAGGGTAGGGCCGATTGGGGGGTTGTGGCACCGCCCCCTGTCACACTCAAGGCAGGGTCGATGGGGAGGTTGCGGTGCCACCCCCTGTCACGCACAGAGCAGAGCCAATCAGGGGGTTGGGGCTCCGTACCCTGTGATGCACAGAGCAGGGTCAATCAGGGGGTTGGGGAGCTCCCCCCGTCACTCACAGAGTAGGGCCGATAGGGGAGTTGGGACACCACCCCCTGTCACACACAGAGCAGGGCGGATCAGGGGGTTGGGGCCCTGAAGGGTGTCCTGGATCAGGGAGGGGGTCCCCACTGGGGTGCCTGGCCAGTCTGGGTGAGGGGCTGAGGGCTGTTTTCAGGCTGGCAGGTGACTGAAGCTCCCAACTGCTCCTTTTCTTCTTTTTTTTTATTCTGGGCCAGCTTTAGCTCTGACTCCAGCTCTGAGGCCTCGGCTGCTGAAAGCAGGTATCTGGTTTGTTTGGGTTCTATAATCGAAACACTGTATCAACTCTAGCTCTGAGATCCCAGCTAGCTGAACGCAGGTTTCTGGGGTTTTGTTTAGCTTCTATATTTGTAACTATGTTTCAAACTGCAAGCTCAGAAGCCGGCAAGGCAGGCGGGGAACGTTGGTTTCCTCCGTCACTGAAGCAAGCAAGCCTCATGTTAGTTTCAAGCTGCCTGGCTGCCGGCTGCCATCTTGGCTGGCAGTTAATTTGCATATCGCCTTGATTAGCCAATGGGATGGGTAGCGTTCGTACACTAATTATCATGTTTCTCTTTTATTAGATAGGAGTAGAGGCCCGGTGCACAAAAATTTGTGCACTCGGGGGCGAGGGGGGTCCCTCAGCCTGGCCTGTGCCCTCTCGCAGTCTGGGACCCCTCGGGAGATAACGACCTGCTGGCTTAGGCCAGCTCCCGGGTGGCAGAGGACAGGCCCAATCCCTAGGTGCAGCCCCTGGTCGGGCTCAGAGCAGGGCCGATTGGGGAGTTGGGGCGCTGCCCCCTGCAATGCACAGACCAGGGCGATCGGGAGGTTGTGATGCCACCCTCAGTCACGCTCAGGGTAGGGCCGATTGGGGGGTTGGGGCACCGCCCCCTGTCACACTCACGGCAGGGTCGATGGAGAGGTTGCGGCACCACCCCCTGTCATGCACAGAGCAGGGCCAATCCGGGGGTTGGGGCGCTGCCCCCTGTCACGCACAGAGCAGGGCCCATCAGGGTGTTGGGGCTCTGTACCCTGTCACGCACAGAGCAGGGCCAATCAGGGGGTTGGGGCGCTGCCCCCTGTCACGCACAGAGCCGGGCCCATCAGGGGGTTGGGGCACTGCCCTCTATCACCCACAGAGCAGGGCAGATCAGGGGGTTGGGGCGCCGCCACTCTCACACTCAGGGCAGGGCCGATGGGGAGGTTATGGCTCTACCCCGTCACACACAGAGCAGGGCCCGTGGAGGGGAGGGAGGTTGGGGCGCCGCACCCTGTCACACACAGAGCAGGGCCGATCAGGGGGTTGGGGTGCCGCACCCTGTCACACACAGAGCAGGGCCGATCTGGGGTTTGGGGCGCCTTCCCCTGTCACGAACAGAGCAGGGTGGATAGGGAGGTTGTGGCCCCGCCACCTGTCACACACAGAGCCGCAGGGTGATCAGGGGGTTTGGGCGCTGCCCCCTGTCATGCTGATCCCGGTGCTGGGAGGCCTCGCGGCTCCGCTGATCCTGGTGCTGGGAGGCATATTACCCTTTTACTATATAGGGTAGAGGCCTGGTGCATGGGTGGGTGCCGGCTGGTTTGCCCTGAAGGGTGTCCTGGATCAGGGTGGGGGTCCCCACTAGGGTGCCTGGCCAGCCTGTGTGAGGGGATGATGGCTGTTTGCAGCTGGTAACACATCCTTCAGGGTGGGGGTCCCCACTGGGGTGCCTGGCCAGCCTGGGTGAGGGGATGATGGCTGTTTGCAGCTGGTCACACACCCTTCAGGGTGGGGGTCCCCACTGGGGTGCCTGGCCAGTCTGGGTGTGGGGCTGAGGGCTATTTTCAGGCTGGGGGTGACTGAAGCTCCCAACCGTTCCTTTTTTTCTTTTTCTTTCTTTTTATTCTGGGCCAGCTTTAGCTTTGAGGCTTGGCTCCAGCTCTTAGGCCTCTGGTGCTGAAAGTAGGTTTCTGGCCTTTGCTTACAATGTTGCGATCCTGCTGGCTGAAGCCCGCCAGGTTTCTGGGGTTTTGTTTAGCTTCTATGTTTGTTACATAGTTGCTTGCAGTTCAGAGGCCTGCAGCGGCAGGCGGGGAACGTTGGAGTCCTCCGTCACTGAAGCAAGCAAGCCTCATGTTAGTTTCAACCTGCCTGGCTGCGGGCCGCCATCTTGGCTGGCAGTTAATTTGCATATTGCCCTGATTAGCCAATGGGAAGGGTAGCGGTCGTATGCCAATTACCATGTTTCTCTTTTATTAGATAGGATTATTGTCTATAATACCTAAACCGTACTTTACATCTCCATGACTATTTTGTAACTTCTTACTCCCTTCACCTTTTGCATCCATCTCCCCTGCCCCTCTCTCATTTGTTCACTGTATCTATAAATCTGTTTGTTTTGTTTGTTCATTTATTTTGTTCTTTAGAATCCACATATAAGTGAAATCATACAATACTTGTCTTTTTTTGCCTGATTTATTTCAGAAACTTAGCATAATACCCCATGGTCCATCTATGATAACAATTGTGACAAAATGGTAACATTTTTTTAAATGACCAATATCCCTTTACATATAATCTATCTTCTTTATCCAGTCACCTATTGATGGGCACTTGGGTTGCTTCCATATCTTGGCTATTGCAAATAGTGCTGCAGTGAACATAGGGGGGTGTATAACTTTTCAAATTGGTGTTTTGGATTTCTTTGGATATATTCCCAAAAATGAAATTGCTGGGTTATAAGGTAATTCTAGTTTTAGTTTTATGAGTAACCTCCACACTGTTTTCCTTAGTGTCTGCAACCAATTTGCAATCCCACCAACAGAGAACCAGAGTTCTCTCTTCTCCACATCCTTACCAATACTTGCTGTTTGTGGATTTGTTGATCATAGTCATTCTGACAAGTGTGAGATAATCTCTCATGGCGGTTTTAATTTGCATTTCTCTCTTGATTAGTGATGTTGAACATCTTTTCATATATCTTTTGGCCATTTGTATGTCCTCTTTGGAGAAATACTTATTTAGATCCTCTATACATTTTTTATTTGGATAGTATATTTTTCTGGTGTTGAGTTATATGAGTTCTTTATACATTTTAAGATATATATATTTTTTTATTGATTTTAGAGAGGAAGGGGGAGGGAGAGAGATAGAAACATCAATGATGAGATTGAATCATGGCCCTATTCAGGGTCCTTTGTGATTCCATCTAAATTTTAGGATTACTTGTTGTAGATTGGTATTTTGATTGGGATTGCATTGAATTTATAGATTGCTTTGGGTAATGTGGACATTTTAACGATTTTTATTGTTTTTATCCATGAGTACAGTATATGCTTCCACTTATTTGTATCTTCTTCAGTTGCTTTCTTAAATATCTTATAATTTTCTGAGGACAGGTCTTTTACCTCCTTGGTTAAATTTATTCCTAGGTATTTTATATTTTTGATGAAATTGTAAATGGTATTGTTTTCTTAATTTCTTTTTCTGATAGTTTATTATTGGTGTATAAAAATGTTAATTAACTTCTGAATATTAATTTTGTATCCTGTTACATTACTGAATTCATTTATCACTTTTAATAGTTTTTTGGTGGAATTTTTTGGGTGCTCTACCAGTAGTATCACACTGTCTGCAAATAATGATAGTTTTACTTCTTCCTTTCCAATTTGGATGCCTTTTATTTCTTTTTCTTGTTTGATTGCTCTGGCTAGAACTTCTAATATTCTTAAGTAAAAGTGGTGAAATTGGACAATCTTGTTTTGTTCCTGTACTTAAGGATAACACTTTTAGCTTTTCCCCATTGAGTATGATGTTACCTGTGGGTTTGTCATATATGGCCTTTATTATGTTAAGGTATGTTCCCTTTATTGCCAATCAGCTTGGAGTTTTTATCATAAGTGGATGCTGGATTTTGTCAAATGCTTTTTCTACATCTATTGATATTATGATACGGTTTTTGTCATTTTGTTTATGTGTATGTTAATAGATTTGTGGATATTGAACCAACTTTGCATTCCAGGCATAAATTACACTTGATCATCGTGTATGATTTTTTTTTAAGTGTGTAGAAAAATAAGTCCGTTATTACTCTTTCAAACACTGAGGATATGAGATTAGGAGACTCTATTTTGTTTCTTTCTTTTTTTGTATGTATGTGTGTTTTTAAATGTATCTTTATTGTTGAAAGTATTACAATTTCCCATTGACCCCCTCCACCCCACACCCGCCCCTCCCAGGCCTTCACCACATTATTGTCTGTGCCCATGGGCTATGCATATATGTATATAAGTTCCCTGGTTAATCTCTTCACCCCTTCCCACCACTCCCCACCCCTGCCTTCCCTCTGCAGTTCATTAGTGTGTCTGTTCCATGTTTCTGTGTCTCTGGATCTATTTTGTTCATTAGATTCCACATGTGACTGACATCATGTGATACTTATCTTTTTATGACTGGCTTGTTTTGCTTAGCATAATACTCTTCAGGTCCATCCATGCTGTTATAAATGGTAAGAGTTCCTTCTTTTTTACAGTTGTGTAGTATTCCATTGTGTAAATGTACCACAGCTTTTTTATCTACTCATTTGCTGATGGGCACTTGGGCTGTTTCCAAATCTTAGCGATTGTAAATTGTGCTGCTATGAACATAGGGGTACATATTTTCTTTCTGTTTGGTGTTCCGAGTTTACTAGATATATTCTTAGAACTAGGATCACTGGGTCAAATGGGAGTTCCATTTTTAATTTTTTAAGGAGACCCTATACTGTTTTCCACAGTGGCTGCACCAGTCTGCATTCCCACCAGCACTGTATGAGGATTCCCTTTTCTTCACATCCTCGCAAACACTTGTTATGTATTGATTTGGTGATGCTAGCCATTCTTCTAAGATTTGTATGGTTTCACAACTTACATTTAAGTTTTTTTATCCATTTTGAGTTCATTCTTGTGTATGCTGTAAGTTGGTGGTCTAGTTTCACTTTTTTTTCATGTATATGTCCAATTTTCCCAACACTATTTATTGAAGAGACTGTCTTTACTCCATTATTCTTGCCTGATATCCACTGTTCTTGCCTCCTTTGTCAAATATTAATTGGCTTTGGTCGATTTCTTGGATCTCTGTTCTGTTCCATTGATCTATATGCCTGTTCTTGTGCCAGTACCAGGCTGTTTTAATTACAGTGAATTTGTAGTATAACTTGATATCTGGTATTGTGATCCCTCCAACTTTGTTCTTCTTTCTCAAGATTGCTGTGACTATTTGGGATCTTTTTTGGTTCCATATGATACCAATTTTTGGTTTAGTTCTGAGTTCGCTGTCTTGCAAAATCAAAGAATGAGTTCACAGACAAAGAGGTAAGTGAAAGCAAAGTTTGTTGAGAGATAGCAGGGAGGAACCCAAATGGGTTGCTGTGGAAGCTCTCTGTCGCAGCGGTTCTGAACCTGTGGGTCGCGACCCCTGAAAATACATCCTGCATATCAGATATTTACATTACGATTCATAACAGTAGCAAAATTACAGTTATGAAGTAGCAACGAAAATAATTTTATGGTTGGGGGTCACCACAACATGAGGAACTGTATTAAAGGGTCACAGCATTAGGAAGGTTGAGAACCACTGGTAGGGGCAGATATATGCCCTGCTGTCTTCTGATTGGTTCTTTCAAAGAAATATGCTTTAGCAACATTCATATATTTTAAAGCTCACATTTCCCAGTTGTGCTTCCTTCCCGCCCAGCTGGATTGCCTCAGCATCCCGCCAGCTGGGTTCAGTTCTAGGTTACTTGGTTTTTCTCTGTGCATTTTTTCTTAGAATGGCGCAGTCAGCAAGCTGCATCCTGTCCACATCTGCCACGGCCTGATATTATAGAAATTACCCATTTTTCTTCCCTTCACATAGTCCCATCCTGACTATCTAGCCTTCTTATATCTCCTCACATATAAATTTTTGGAGTGTTTGTTCTAGATCTGTGAAATATGCCATTGGTATTTAAATATGGATTGCATTGAATCTATAGATTTGTTGGGTAGTATGGACATTTTAATGATGTTCACTCTACCAATCCATGAACACGGTATATCCACCCATATTTATATCTTCCTCTCTCTTTCAATATCCTATAATTTTCTAAGTATAGGTCTTTTACTTCCTTGGTTAAATTTATTCTTAAGTATCTTATTTTTTTGTTGTTGTTGCAATGGTAAATGGGATTGTTTTTATTCGTTTCTCTTTCTGAGAGTTCATTATTGGTGTGTAAAAATGCCATCGATTTCTGGGTGTTAAATTTGTATCCTGATATGTTGCAAAATTCATTTATTAAATCTAGTAGTTTTTTGGTGGAGTCTTTAGGGTTTTCTATGTACAATATCATGTCACCAGCGAATAATGACGGCTTTACTACCTCCTTTCCAATTTGGATGCCTTTTATTTCTTCTTCTTGTCTGATTGCTATGGCTAGGACTTACACCACTATGTTGAATAAGAGTGGTGAAAGTGAACATTCTTGTCTTCTTCCTGTTCTTAGGGGAAATAGTTTTAGTTTTTTCCCATCGAGTATGATATTAGCTGTAGGTTTGTCATATATGGCCTTCATTATGTTGATATATGATCCCTGTATTCCCAATTTGCTGAGAGTTTTTTTTTTTTAAATATATTTTATTGATTTTTCACAGAGAGGAAGGGAGAGAGATAGAGAGTTAGAAACATCGATGAGAGAGAAACATCGATCAGCTGCCTCCTGCACATCTCCTACTGGGGATGTGCCCGCAACCCAGGTACATGCCCTTGACCGGAATCGAACCTGGGACCCCCCATTCCGCAGGCCGACACTCTATCCACTGAGCCAAACCGGTTTCTGCCTGCTGAAAGTTTTTATAAAAAAAAAAAAAGGGTTTGGATTTTGTCAAATGCTTTTTCTGCATCAATTGATATGATCATGTGATTTTTGTCTTCCTATTTGTTTATGTGATGTATCACATTTATTGATCTGTGAATATAGTACCAGCCTTGCATCCCTCAAATAAATCCCACTTGATCATGGTGTCTGATCTTTTTAATGTATTGCTGGATTCAATTTGCTAATATTCCATTGAGGATTTTAGCATCTATGTCCAGCAGAGATATTGGCCTGTAACTCTCTCTCTCTTTTTTTTTTTTTTTTGTAGTGTCTTTATCTGGTTTTGGAATTAGGATAATGCTGGTCATAAAAAGAGCTTGGAATGATTCCTTCCTGTTGGAATTTTTGGAATAGTTTGAGGAGGATAGGTTTTAGTTCTTTAACTGTTTAGTAAAACTCACCTGTGAAACCATCCAAATCAGGGCTTTTGTTTGCTGGGAGTTTTTTTTTTTAATTATTATTGCTTCAATTTCATCAGTGGTTATTGACCTATTCAGGTTTGCTGATTCTTTCTAATTGAGATTTGGAAAATCATATTTTTCTAGGAATATGTACATTTCATCCAGGTTGTCCAACTTGTTGGAATATAGTTGTTCATAGTATTTTTTAACTATCCTTTGTTTTTCTGGGAGGTCAGTTGTTACTTCACCTCTTTTGTTTCAGATTTTGTTTATTTGCATCCTCTCTTTTTGTTTCTTGATGACTCTCGCTAAAGGTTCATCAATCTTGTTTATCTTTTCCAAGAACCATCTCTTGGTTTTAATGATCTTTTGTATTTTATTATTATCTGTGTCATTTATTCCCATTCTGATCTTTATTATTTCCTTCCTTCTGCTTACTCTGAGCGTTGCTTGTTGTTTACTTTCTAATTCTTTAAGTTGTAGGGTTACTTTATTAGAAGTTTTTCTTGTTTTTTAAGGCAGGTCTGTAATGCTATGAACTTCCTTTGTCAGGACTGCTTTTTCTGTTTCCCATAGAATTTGGGTTGTTGTGTGTTCATTTTCATTTGTTCCCACGAAATCTTTTTAAATTTCTTCCTTGATCTCTTTGGTAATGTATTCATTGTTTAATGACATGCTATTTAGCCTTCATGTGTTTGAATGCTGTTTGAGTGTTTCTATTGTAGTTGATTTCTAATTTCATGCCATTGTGACCTGAGAAGATGCTTGATATGATTTTAATCTTCTTGAACTTGTAGACTTAGTTTGTGTCCTAACATGTGGTCTATCTTTGAAAATGTTCCATGTGCACTTGAGAAGAAGGTCTATTCTGTAGCTTTGGGGCAAAATGTTCTGAAGATGTCAATTAGTTCCATCTCATCTAGTGTGTCATTTAGGGTTGCTGTTTCCTTGTTGATTTTTTGTATAGAAGTTCTATCCAGTGATGTCAGTGGTGTTTTAAAGTCCTCTACAATGATTTTATTGTTGCCACTCTCTCCCTTAAAATCCTCCAGAAGTTTTTTTTTATATATTTGGGTGCCCCTGTACTGGGTACATATAAGTTTACCAGAGTGTATCCTCTTGTTTATTGATCCCTTTAGTATTATGTGATGACCTTTGTTGTCTCTTGTGATGGCCTTCATTCATTTGTCAGATATGAGTATTGCTACCCCAGCTTTTTTAAAATTTCCATTTGCCTTGAAAATTTTTTCCCATCCCTTCACTTTCAGTCTGTGTGAGTCCTTTGTTCTGAGGTAGGTCTCTCATAGACAGCATATATATAGGTCATGTTTTCTCATCCATTCAGCTATCCCATGTCTTTTGATCGGAGCATTTAAGCCATTTACATTTAAAGTTATTATTGATAGTTACTTATTTGTTGCCATTCTTATTCTTTATGCCTGTGTTCTTCTCTTCCTCTCCATTTCTTCTTCTTATAACAGTCCCTTTAGCATTTTTTTGCAGTGCTGGTTTGGTGGTAATATTCTCTTTTAGCCTTTTTTGTCTGTGAATCTTTTTAGATTCACAATTTTGAATGATAGCCTTGCTGGATAGAGTAGTCTTGAGTTTAATCCCTTGGTTTTCATACCTTTGTATACTTCATGCCATTCCCTTCTGGCCTGATATGTTTCTGTTGAGAAATTCACTGACAGTCTACTGGGAGCAGTAGTCTTACTAGGTAAATTTCTTTCTCTCTCTTGTAGCCTTTAAGATTCTTTTTTTTTCTTTAATGTTTGTCATTTTAATTATTATGTGTCTGGGTGTGGGTCTTTTGTGGTTCACTCTGATTGTGACTCTTTCCTGAACTTGAGTAACTCTTTCATTCACCACATTAGGGAAACTTTCTGCCGTTATTTCTTCAAACAGGTTCTCTATTCCTTTTTGAGATTCTTCTACTTCTGGTACCCCTATGATTTGAATTTTGTTACATTTCATGTTCTCCCAAAGCTACCTTAAACTCTCTTCCTCCTTTTTAATTTTTTTCCATTTGCTACTCTGAATATGTGGGTTTTTTTCCTATCTTGTCTTCTATTCGCTGATTTGGTCCTCAACTTCTTCTAGTTTACTGTTGAATCCTTCTAGGGCAGTGGTTCTCAACCTTGCCTGCACATTAGAATCACCTGGGAATCTTTTTAAAATCCTGATTTCTGGGCCTCATCCTCCAGAAATTTTGTTTCTTTGTTACTAATGTTGTGGCCCCACCCCATAACAAAGAAACAGAATTTCTGGAGGATGAGGCCCAGAAATCAGGATTTTAAAAAGATTCCCAGGTGATTCTAATGTGCAGCCAAGGTTGAGAACCACTGTTCTAGGGTTGTGGTCAGCAAACCGTGGCTCCCGAGCCACATGCAGCTCTTTGGCCCCTTGAGTGTGGCTCTTCCACAAAATACCACGTATGGGTGGGCACATACAGTGCAATTGAAACTTCATGGCCCATGCACAGAAGTCAGTATTTTGTGGAAGAGCCGGTATTTTGCAGAAGAGCCACACTCAGGGAGCCAAAGAGCCGCATGTGGCTCGCAAGCCGCAGTTTGCCGAGCTGCAGTTTGCCGACCACTCTATCTAGGGTGTTCTTTATTTCAGCTATGCCATTTTTTCATTTCCAATTAATTCTTATTATTTCACCCTCTCTTTTTATGTTGGTGTAGTTCTCAGTAAGTCCCTTATAATTCTTATTAAGTTGCTTGTGGTTCTCACTGAATTGTTTGAGCACCCTTATCACCATTACTTTGAATTCTGTATCTGACAAATTGCTTGCCTCCATTTCATTTAGTTCTTTTTCTAGCAATTCCTCATTTTTTTCATTTGGAGGTTGTTTCTCATCTCCCCAGTTTTGCTGTCCCTTTGTATTCATTTCTATATATGGGATCACACTGCTGTGTCTCCCAGACTTTGTGAGGAATGGTCTTATGTAGTAGGTTTTTTGTGGGACCCAATGGTGCAGTCTCTTAGATCACCTGACCTGGGTGCTCTAGGAAAGCCCCTTACTTGAGTTATTTAGTTTCTCCTATTTTAGTTGAGTCTTGAATGTCATTGTCCCATTTATGGATGGAATCACCTCTCAGTCTGGCTGTGTGGCTCATCCCCGACCATGTCATGGAAGCTATTGTGGAGGTACTGACAGAACAGAACAAAATACAACACCACAAAATGAGAAATAAACAAAACACACACACAAGATCCTTACAGCAACAATAAAAGCAACCACTGGAGAGGAGAGAATTCTGAAAGAGGAAATAGAGCAAAAATGATAGAAGAAAAGAAAGAAAGAAAAAATATGAGGAGAAAAATAACAAAACAAACAACAAAACACAAAAAAAACAGGAAAAAAAAAATAAAAAAGGGGGGGTAGAGAAAAGGAAATATGTAGGTGCAGATCTGAAATAAAGAAAATAGGAGTAAAGAATTAGGGGAAAAGGAGAAGGAAAACAGTTTAAAATAAAGGAGGAAGAAAAGAAAAAAAAATTGAAAAGGAAAATAGATAGGAAAGCAGAGAGACCCAAAATAAGAAAAGGAAAAAAGATGAGAAAGCAGGAGAAAAGAAAAAGAGAGGAAAAAAGAAAAGATTGAGTAGGAGAAGGGAAGAGGAAAATTAGAGATATGAATGAAACAATAGAGAAAGTCTCCAGGTGTTTTCTGTCCTTTTATATAAGTCTCAGCTGGACCTCAGTTGGTAATTCCAGGTGTTTGTTCCTCATTCAGTTTTATTTCCACTCTGGCCCTGGAGAAGGTCTGCCTATTTGGCTGCAATTTTCTCCTCCTCCATGGTGTATGATTTTTTTTTTAATGTTTTGCTGAATTTGACTTGCTAATATTTTGTTGTGGATTTTTGCAATTGTGTCTATAGGGGAAATTTGTCTATAATTTTCTTTTTCTGTAATGTATTTGTCTTGTTTTGGAATTCAAGTCATGTTTGCCTTGTAATATGAGTTTGGGAGCCTTCTCTCCTCTTGAATTTTTTGGAACAGTTTGCAAAGGCTAGATATTACTTCTTTTTTGAATGTTTGGTAAAATTCATCTATGAAGCCATTGGATCCAGGACTTTTGTTTTTTGGGGAATTTTTTTATTAAAGATTTTATTTTGTTGATAGTAATCAGTATGTTCAGATTTTCTGTTTCTTTTTGACTCAGTCAAAAGAAGATTGTGTGTTTCTAGGAATGTGCCCATTTCTTCCAATTTGTTGGCATATTGTTTGTAGCATTTTCTTATAATTCTTTGTATTTCTATTATGCCAGTTGTCACTTCTCCTCTTTTATTTCTGATTTTATTTATTTGGGTCATCTCTCCTTTTTATTGATGAGTCTAGTTAAAGTTTTATCAATTTTGTTTATTTTTTTCAAAGAACCAGCTCTTGGTTTCATTGATCTTTTGTATTTTTTTAGACTCTGTTTTTAAAAATTTCTGCTCTGTTCTTTATAATTTTTTCCTTCTACTCATTTTGGACTTTGCTTATTTTTCTTTTATTTATTTCTTAAGGCCTATATTGCTATGAATTTCCCTCTTAGGACTGCTTTTGCTGTGCCCCATATGTTTTTGGTTGTATTTTCTTTTTTTTTTTTTTTTTTTAATTAAATCTTTATTGTTCAGATTATTACATTTGTTCCTCTTTTTTTTCCCCCCATAACTCCCCTCCTCCCAGTTCCCGCCCCACCCTCCGCCCTCACTCCCCACCCACTGTCCTCATCCATAGGTGCACGATTTTTGTCCAGTCTCTTCCCGCATCTCCCACACCCCTTTCCCCCCCAGGAATAGTCAGTCCATTCCCTTTCTATGTCCCTGATTCTATTTGTAATCAACAGTTCATTCTGTTCATCAGATTATTTATTCACTTGATTCTTAGATTCACTTGTTGATAGATGCATATTTGTTGTTCATAATTTGTATCTTTACCTTTTTCTTCCTCTTCCTCTTCTTAAAGGATACCTTTCAGCATTTCATATAATCCTGGTTTGGTGGTGATGAACTCCTTTAGCTTTTCCTTATCTGTGAAGCTCTTTATCTGACCTTCAATTCTGAATGATAGCTTTGCTGGATAAAGTAATCTTGGTTGTAGGTTCTTGGTATTCATCACTTTGAATATTTCTTGCCACTCCCTTCTGGCCTGCAAAGTTTCTGTTGAGAAATCAGCTGACAGTCGTATGGGTATTCCCTTGTAGGTAACTGAGTTTCTTTCTCTTGCTGTTTTTAAGATTCTCTCTTTATCTTTTGCTCTTGGCATTTTAATTATGATGTGTCTTGGTGTGGTCCTCTTTGGATTCCTTTTGTTTGGGGTTCTCCGCGCTTCTTGGACCTGTAAGTCCATTTCTTTCACCAGGTGGGGGAAGTTTTCTGTCATTATTTCTTCAAATAGGTTTTCAATATCTTGCTCTCTCTCATCTTCTGGCACCCCTATAATTCTGATGTTGGTACGCTTGAAGCTGTCCCAGAGGCTCCTTACACTATCCTCGCATTTTTGGATTCTTTTTTCATTTTGCTTTTCCGGTTGGGTGTTTTTTGCTTCCTCGCATTTCAAATCATTGACTTGATTCTTGCGCTCCTCTGGTCTGCTGTCGGGAGTCTGTATAATATTCGTTATTTCAGTCCGTGTATGCTTAATTTCTAGTTGGTTCCCCAATATAAGATCGAGGGTCTTATTAGTTTTCTTGTAGATCTCATTAAGTTTATCGGCGGCTTCTAAACAGTTCTTGAGAGACCTTAAAAGTGTGGTTCTGAACTCTATATCTTCCATTGACAATTTTGTCCTGTTTCTTTGTCTCCGCATTTTGTTATACTTCCTTGGTGCACCCCCTAGTGGTCTTTGTTCGCAGTCTTATAGTTAAATCTTGATTGTTGTAGTTAAATCCAGGGAGGGTTTGACCTCCAGGCCAAGTGGCTATGAGAATCAGCTGTGTCAGCAGTGAGAGAACTTCTGTCCTCTAGGGAGGTGCTAATCTGGCATTTGCCTGAGGCTATCCAGCAAATGCCTGTGTGCAGGGCTTGGGCGGGGCGGGTCGCACAGGATCAACAGGGTGGGCCGGAGAGAGCAGTTATGGCGGCTCTCAGTCCTGTCCCCAGGGGCTCTGCCTCTCTGAGTCCCAGCACCCGCTGCAAAGCTCAGAGAGAAAGCTGCACTCACTCTGACCGAAGCCAGACAGTCCCGCTTCTCCCGTTTGAGTCTGGGTCCCTAAAGACTCGCCCGGATCTGGAGCTCAGAGTCTGGGACTCTCTCCCGATTGAAAACGCCAACCGCGCCCTCCGCCGCCAGCCCGCTCCGCGCACTCCGCACCTCAGAATTTGACTTCAGCACTGCGCCTCCTCTGAGTGTCCGTATGCGTTTCTCTTTCCTCCTAGTTGTAGGACTTCCACTCAGCCAGCGTTCCTGTGGTTCTGGGTGATGTCCCTTCCGTTTTTTGGTTTCACTTTTGAAGTAGTTGTTCAGAGCAGCAAACTCCGGCGTTAACCTATGCCGCCATCTTGGTTCTCTGTGTATTTTCATTTTCATTTGTCTCAAGGTATATTTTGATTTCTTCCTTGACCTCATTGTTAACCCAGTCATTGTTTAGTAACATATAATTTAGTTTTCATGTGTTTGTGTTTTTCAGTTTTCTTCTTGAAATTGATTTCTAGTTTCATACCATGATGGCTGGAGAATATGCCTAACACGATTTCAGCCTTTTTAAATTTATTGAGACCTGCTTTTTGGCCCAACATGTCTATCCTGGAAAATATTCCATGTGCACTTAAAAATAATGTATATTCTGCTGGGTTGGGGTGAAGTGCTCCAAAGATATTAAGTAAATCCATTTGGTCTAATGTGTCATTTAAGGTCACTGTTTTCTTGTTGATTTTCTGTCTTGAAGTTCTATCCATTGATGGCAATGGGGGTATTAAAGTTCTCTACTATGACTGTATTGGTGTCAATCTCTCCCTTTTCATCCATCCATATTTGCTTTATATATTCAGGTGCTCCTGTGTTGGGTGCATAAATGTTTACAAAGGTTATATCCCCTTGTTGGGTTGATTCCTTTATCATTATGTAGTGACCTTCTTTGTCTCTTATTACAGCCTTATTTTGTCTGATATAAGTATTGCCCCCCCCCCCAACTATTTCCCCCCAATTTCCTGAAATATCTTTTTCCATTCCTTTACTTTCAGTCTGTATGTGTGTCTTTCAATCTGAAGTGGGTCTCTTGTAGACAGCATATGTTTGAGTCTTGTTTTTATTTATTCATCTACCCTATATCTTTTGATTAGAGCATTTAATCCATTTACATTTAAAGTAATTATTGATAGGTCATAATTATTGCCATTTTATTGTTCATATTTATGTTTCCTTTTTTCCCTTCTTCTTGGAAAGAAGTCCCTTTAACATTTTTTTTGTAATACTGGCTTGGTTGTGATGAACGCCTTTAGCTTTGTCTTATCTGTGAAGCTCTTTATCTCTCCTTCAGTTTTAAATGATAGCCTTGCTGAGTAGAATAATCTTGGTTGTAGGTCCTCGCTTTTTCCACTTATTTTAATCTTTTGGGGTGTAGGGGGAAATGTGGAGACTTTGGGAGGGTCCATGTACCAGCTGGATGGGACCTCAGTTGGTCCCCTCATCTCTGGGTCCTGGGGTATGGGCAGCCTTACCCCCAGTGTAGGCCCTTGCTTTTCATCACTTTTAAGATTGTATGCCAATCCTTTCTGGCCTGAAAAGTTTCTGTTGAGAAATCAGCTGACAGTTTTATGGGAGGTCCCTTGTAGGTAACTGTCTTTCTCTTGCTGCTTTTAAAATACTTTATACTTGTCATTAATCATTGCCATTTATTATTAATATTTTTTTATTGAGTTCAGAGAGGAAGAAGAGGGAGAGAGAAATAGAAACATCAATGATGAGAGAAAGTCATTGATTGGCTGCACAACCCCTACTTGGGATTGAGCCTGCAACCCAGGCATGTGCCCTTGACCAGAATCAAACCCAGAACCATTCAGTCTGCAGGCTGATGCTCTATCCACTGAGTCAAACCAGCTAGGGCATCATTGCCATTTTAATTATGATGTGTCTTGTATGGGTCTCTGAGTTCATGTTGGTTGATACTCTCTGTGCCTCCTGGACTTAATATGTTTATTTCCTTTGCCAGGTTAGGAAAATTTTCAGTCATTATTTATTCAAACAGGTTCTCAATCCTTTGCTTTCTGTCTTCTCCTTATAATTCCCCTATAATGTGAATGTTGTTATGCTTGAGGTTGTCCCAGAGGTTCCTTAAACTCTCCTTATTAAAATATATATATATATATATATATATATATATATATATATATATATATATATTGCTGTTCTGAATGGGTGTTTTTTGCTACCTTGTCTTCTAAATAGCTGATTTGATCCTGTGTTTATCTATTCTGCTGTTGATTCCTTCTAGTGTATTCTTAATTTTAGTTATTGTGTGTGTGTTTTTTAATATATTTTATTGATTTTTTACAGAGAGGAAGGGAGAGGGATAGAGAGTTAGAAACATTCATGAGAGAGAAACATCGGTCAGCTGCCTCCTGCACACCCCCTACCGGGGATGTGCCCGCAACCAAGGCACATGCCCCTGACCGGAATCGAACGTGGGACTCTTAAGTCCCCAGGCTGATGCTCTAGCCACTGAGCCATACTGGTCAGGGCAGTTATTGTGTTTTTCATTTGACTTTTTTAAATGTTTTTAATATTTTTATGCTTATTATTTCTTTGTTGCAGTTCTAAGTTTCTTGAGCATGCTTATAACCAGTGTTTCTTTTCCCATGTATCTTTTTTTGTCAATTATAGTTAGTTAGCATTCAATCTTATTTTTGTATTTTCAGATGTAGAACATAATGGTTAGACAATTATATACTTTACAAAGTGTTCCCCCTGATATTTCCAGTACCCATCTGGCTTCATATGTAGTTATTAACAGTTTTATTGACTATATTCCCTATGTTGTACTTTATATACTCATAAGTATTTTGTAACTACCAATTTGTATTTAATCTCTTCACCTTTTTTAGCCAATCCCCTGAAACCCCTACCCTATGACAACTATTACTCTGGTTTTTTTTTTCCAGTTTGTAATTGTCCATTTATTTTGTTTATTAGATTCCATATATGAGTGAAATCATATGGTATTTGTCTTTCTCTGACTGACTAATTTCACTTAGCATAATATCATCTAGGTCAGGGGTGGGCAAACTTTTTGACTCGAGGGCCACAATGGGTTCTTAAACTGGACCAGAGGGCCGGAACAAAAGCATGGATGGAGTGTTTGTGTGAACTAATATAAATTCAAAGTAAACATCATTACATAAAAGGGTACGGTCTTTTTTTTTTTTTTTTAGTTTTATTCATTTCAAACGGGCCGGATCCGGCCCGCCGGCCGTAGTTTGCCCACGGCTGATCTAGGTCCATCTATGCTGAAATCTGGTAAGATTTCATTCTTTTTTATGGCTGAGTAGTATTTCATTGTTATATGTACCACTTCTTTATCCAGTCATCTATTGATGGGCACTTGTTTGCCTCCATATTTTGGCTATTGTAAATAATGCTGCGATGAACTTCAAGGTGTATATATTCTTTCCATGCGTTTTGGGTATGACCAGTATTTTGATTTCTGTATCTGGTAGATTTCCTGCCTTCATTTCATTTAGTTCTTTCTGGATATTTTTTCTGTTTTCTCATTTGGGACATGTTTATTTTTCTCCTCATTTTGGCTGCTTCTCTGTGTTTATTTCTATGTGTTTCCCAGTCTTGACACTATAGTCTTATGTAGTAGGTGTCCTGTGGTGCCCAGTGACATAGTCCTTCTGGTCACCTTAGCCAAGCACTCCACGAATGTTCCTTGTGTGGGTTATGTGTGACCTTCTGTTGTAGTTGAGCCTTGATTGCTGTTAGTGGGATTGACCCTTAGGTTGACTGGCTGTGAGGACTAGCCACCACCACAGAATACGATTTGCCGTGCAGTGGCTAACCCCATGGAACATGTTTCACCCTAGCAGGGTTTAGTACTTGCTGATACCTCCCTTTTGGGTGTGCCACTTGTTGAATAAATTAGGTGGTGGTCTGTTGTGGTCTGAAGCTTGCCACCAGATGTGTTCTGGGGCCTCTTAGGATGGTCTCTGGTGCAGGTTAGTGTCAGATGCTTCCTGTGACTGTCCTGGGGCTACCTGTTAGGCATTATAAAGCGATCACAGTTAGTAGCTGCCTGTACTGGGCCTGGACGCATATGGGAGGGACCACACTGGGAACCAAGGCTAGCTAACACCAGTATCAGGCCTGGGGCAGACCAGCGAAAGGTTCAAGGCACCTTGAAACAAGCCTCAGCCTCTCAGCTGCCTCTAAGGCTCAGCTGCTGACTTGCGGAATATGAGTTGGGTTAGCCCAGTCACAAGGAGTCATTGGGGTGGAGCTGGTGGAGTTCACCCGACTAATGCAGAATCAAGTTTTGTAACCAAAACACATGTTCGGCTGCCTGCCATAACGAAAGCCAAACTTGTGAGACAGGTGCTGGTGCAAAAGGAAAGATGTTTATTCAGGTACCGTGACTTGGAAGAACAGTGGACTCCTGTCTCAAAGACCATTCCCCTTCCTGTTCAAGCCTGTGGTTCTTACAGGGATAGGGAGAGGATGGATTTTTTTTCTATTCAGTTATCTTGCTAGCTTTTGGCATGCTCAGGCCCTGTCCATTCATCTTTCTTGCGTTTGTGGCAGGCCCTATCCATTCATCTTTCTAGGTTTTGGTGTGCTTAGTGTAAGAACCTCTCCCTGGACCATCTTGGCCAGTGTGGAAGACTCCCCAGCACTCCCGGACTGTCTATGGTATCAGGATCAGTGGGGAGGGTGGGGGCCACAGGACCTGCTATCAGGAAGCCCTCAGGCCATCACCTGGAGCTGGATATGGCACTCTGAACATCTTGAGGAGCCCATTGGGGCACCCCTTGATCCTGGTGTGCCTGCATCCTCTGTGCAGACCCTATGCGGCCTGCCCCTCTGAAGTGGCAAGCCTGGCCCATTCTCACCCTGTCACTAGCTGCCTGCTCTCCAATTGACTGTCTATAGCAGCGGTTCTCAACCTGTGGGTCGCGACCCCTTTGGGGGTCGAACGACCCTTTCACAGGGGTCGCCTAAGACCATCGGAAAACACATATATAATTACATATTGTTTTTGTGATTAATCACTATGCTTTAATTATGTTCAATTTGTAACAATGAAATTGGGGGTCACTACAACATGAGGAACTGTATTAAAGGGTCGCAGCATTAGGAAGGTTGAGAACCACTGGTCTATAGTAACAATTTGGGTGCGTCAGGGAGGCTCAACACAGGAGCAACGGCGGTGTCCCTCCAGCCCCCACCCTGAATCCATACAATTCAGCCTCTCCCTGCTTGTCTCTGGCAACCCCAAGCTTCACAAGAATTTCTCAAGAGTTTTAAAGGAAAGACTGCCAAGCAGGGTCAGGCTAATTGCCCCCAAAACAGCCTTGAGCTATGGTGAGTTGGATGGGGCAGGGTCTCAGTGAGTCATCAGGGTAGAGCTAGCAGAGTTCATTAAGCCAATGCTTGTTCAGATTTGCCCAGGGAGGGAGGGCTCAACACAGGAGTTATGGCCCCTGTGGGCCATGTGGGAGGAGGGTTCAACACAGGGACAATCACAGAAGTCCCTCCACCCCTTACATGGAAGCCACCCAACTCAGTCCCTCCCTGTATGTCTCTGATGCCCACCAAGCCACTCTCCCTCTGCCAGTGCTCAAGGTGAGTGCCTGCAAGTGAAAGTTTGTGTGTTAGCCCCTTAAGAGAACACCTGGGTTTCCAGCAGCCTTTCATCTCACTGGCAAAGATGGAGGAATTCCTGCTGATTTCCACAGATGAGTCCAGATGTCATATGGTCTCTTCCTCCTGGCTCTGGTGTTTTGGGCTGGGGAGCCCAGCAGGTTGCTGAGACTCCTTGCTCCTCAAGGGGAACCTCTGCAGCTGAGATATATCTTTGGACTCTTAACCACTGCACTTGAGTGTGTGGCCAGCCTGTTTTGTGTCTACCATTCCTACCAGTCTTGACACAGCTTCTTTTTTATTTTTTTTATTTTTTATTTTTTTTTAATATATTTTATTGATTTTTTACAGAGAGGAAGGGAGAGAGATAGAGAGTTAGAAACATCGATGAGAGAGAAACATCGATCAGCTGCCTCCTGCACATCTCCCACCGGGGATATGCCCGCAACCCAGGTACATGCCCTTGACCGGAATCGAACCTGGGACCCTTCAGTGCACAGGCCGACGCTCTATCCACTGAGCCAAACCGGTTTCGGCCACAGCTTCTTTTTTAAAGATATATATTTTTTATTGATTTTTTATAGAGAGGAAGGGAGAGGGATAGAGAGTTAAAAACATCGATGAGAGAGAAACATCATGAGAGAGAAATATCGATCAGCTGCCTCCTGCACACCCCCTACTGAGGATGTGCCCACAACCAAGGTACATGCCCTTGACTGGAATCAAACCTGGGACCCTTCAATCCACAGGCCGACACTCTATCCACTGAGCCAAACCGGTTAGGGCAACACAGCTTCTTCTTTATATCCTCTAGTTATAGGACTTCTGTTCAGCTAGTCTTAAAATGATTATCCAAGTTGGTTGTTCTATAATTTGGTTGTAATTTTGGTGTGTTCATGGAAGGAGGTGAATACAGCATTCAACTACTCCACCATCTTGACTGGAACCCCTCCTGAAAGATTTTCTAACATTTTTTGTAATGAAGATCTGCTGGTAATTAATTCTAAGTTTTTGTCTGAAAAAGTCTTTATTGTTGAAAGATATTTTCACTGAATATGAAATTCTGGGTTGCTTAGTTTTTCTTTCAGTATTTAGAGATATCACTCCATTATTTCTGAAGTGATAGCATGACAAGAAAGAAGTCTTCTGTTATTCTCATCGTTATTCTTCTGTGTGTGATGTATTTCCACATTTCCCCTTCCCTTCTGCTACAAAGTTTTCTGTTTGTTTTTTAGCAATTTGGAGATAGCATGTCCAAGCTTTTTGTTTATTTGCTTTTTAAAATTTATATGCTTGGTGTTCTCTGAATGTCTTGGTTGTACTTTAGTGTCATTAATTAATTTTGAAGAATTCTTGGACATTATTCTATTTTTTTAATTCTATTTTTTCCCTTCTGGGATTCTAATTGCAAATATAAGAGACTATTTGATATTGTCCCACAGCTTTTAGGTATTCTATTCTGTCTTATTCACTCATTGTTTCCTCTTTGTGTTTTAGTTTGAGTGATTTCTGTTGACCTGTATTGAAACTCATTGTTTCTTTCCTCAGCTGTGCTGGTTCTAATGATGAGACTGTAGGAGGCATTCTTCATCTCTGCTACATACTTTTCATTTCTAGCATCCCATTTGACTCTTGTTAGTTTACAACACTCTGATGAAAATTTTCATCTGTTCATGTTTCTTGTTCACCTTTTTCACTCAAATCTTTAATATGTTAATCATAGTTATCTTAACTTTTCTGTCTGATAATTCCAATATTTGGGTCACGTCTGAGTCTGGTTCTCTTGATTACTCTCTTTTTTAAAAATATATTTTTATTGATTTCAGAGAGGAAGGGAAAGGGAGAAAGAGATAGAAACATCAATGATGAGAGAGAATCTTGATCAGCTGCCCCCCGTGCCCCCCACTGGGGATTGAGCCCACAACCCAGGCATGTGCCATTAACCATAATTGAACCTGGGACCCTTCAGTCCACAGGCCGAGGCTCTGTCCATTGAACCAAACCAGCGATTACTTTGTTTCTTGATAGTTTGTTGTTTTTTTCTTGCTTCTCTGTGTGTTTCATAATTTTTGGTAGAAAGTTGGACCTCTTACTTAGAGCTGTATATATTGATAAATAGTATTTTCCTGGAATTGGGCATACCCTGTTTTTACAGACCTTTAATGTGGGGATTGGGTCAATCTAGTAAGGAATGGTTACCTTCAGTGCATAACAGAATTCAAAATTTTCTAATGTTACTTTGTGTTCACGGTAGGATAGGGTGGCCAGAGGGTTTTACTCCATACTTCTGTTGTATCTCAGCTTTAGGCTTGAGTCTGCATATCAGGGAGTTTTCATCTGTTACTCTTGCCCCTGCCACAGTAGTACGTTGTTGTTATTTGATACTTGGTAATCGCTAATACGGTGCAGGGTTGAGCATGGGCTATGGAGGTTGGAGAGCATACTCTTGTGCCAGTTCAGTCTTAGTCTTAGGCAAGTACTGTGCCCCTGAGTCTCAGTGTTGGGGCCTTCTTGATGATCCTGCCCCTCCCTAGTGGTAGAAGCCCTCTAACAATCAAGGCCCAGGATATTTTTTGCTGCTATCTAGGAGTGAAGGATTTTCTTCTCTTTTTATTTCCTCGCAACACTGGGTACTCTTAGAGTGACAGGGTTTTCTGCCTTGTCTCCAGTGGTTGAGGCTTTTGTTGATAGAGCAAATGGGGAGGAGGATCTGGGTGAGGTTTGAGTATTTCCCATAGTGCTGTCCCTTCCCTCCTGAGGCCTCCAGCTAGAGAGGGAGCCTTTTTCTACTCTTGCACCTCCCGTAAGTCCTTCTTGTGAACCTCTGGTGAGATCTGTGGCCTGCAAGTGCGTAAAAACCCCTCTTGAGTTCGTGGCTCCCAGGGGTTCTGTGTTTTCATGCTAGCCCCAATTAGGCAGTTCATTACATTCTTAATTAATGACTTCTCTTCACCGGCTTGTATGAAGCCTGGCACCTGCCCCAGAAAGCAATGTTTGCATCCTGTCTTTCCTTAGAGGAGCTGTCTTTCCTTATATTTCAGGCCATTTGGCTGCCGTGTGACTTTAATTCTCTGAGGGTTCTAGAAAGGTTAATATTTTGAAGTTTATTCAGCTTTCATTCGTTTTACAAGCAAGGGCAACAACACTCTTTCCAGCTTCTACATCTTTGAGAATGTTTTTATTTACTGACTTTTCAAGGCCCAAGATTTGAGTTTTGCTGCTTCATTTGGGTGCAATTAAATTTTGATTCTCAAATGAACTAGCATTAAAAGCATGGCTAATGTCCTTGCAGAAACTTGGGGACTGTGGCAGCCGTGGAGCCAGTGTAGTGCCACGTGTGGGGATGGTGTCAGAGAGCGTCGCCGCCTGTGCCTGACTTCCTTCCCCTCCAGACCTGGCTGCCCTGGAATGTCCTCGGAGACCTCCCGGTGTTCCCTGGAGGAGTGTGCTGGTAGGTATTCTTCTTCCTTTAGGGGTCTCTCCCAGAGAGATTGTTGAGCCAACGCCTGCCTGAAAATGACCAGTCTGAGTTCAGGAGTGACTCATAAAATTCTGTTATTTCTGTTGACTGTACTAACCCTGTACTCATTAGTGTGTCATTGACTGAGAATAGCTCGTAGTGAGATGACAGGGCACTTAACACTGCAGAAGATAGGAAAATGACAAATAAATTTATCTAAATTAAAGGTTCAGACATATGAAATTATTTTTTAAAATATAAAAATGGGAGAGGTGATCATTTTCCCCCAAGATTTTTTGTTTTTACTTTTGTTTTATTTCTCCCTCCTTTACTTCTCCTCACCAAAATTGTGGAGAAACATTAAAATTTTATTCTTCCCATCATCCCAGAGAAGCTGCAAGGGACTGTACAGTCCAATGTTTGTCGAAATGGGGAAGACTTATCCCCTGATGGCCCTATATTTATACTTGCCAGCCCTATCCAGGAGGAGAAGGTGGGGAGAGTTCTTCTTGCCATCACCAAGAGATTGGCCTTCTCTTCACCCTCTAAGCATCTTGAAGGCTCAATAAGAATTTGATGCGAATTGACTCTAGATGTGATGCTCACATGGCTCAATTAGTTTGCTTTAGTCTATGGAGTGGAATCCAATTCATTTGCCACAGGTTGCAGTAATAAAGAGCCCTTGTTCTTCCTATACACCATTCCACCTTCTGATATATAACCAGTTGCCCATTAAGTTGGCCAGCCTTTGCTCTGGTCCTGACTCTTAGATAAAATCCTCCTGTCAAGTCCTGACTTTTCCCACTTTCCAACTCCAGGTGAGAAAACCATTCCTACTTCCTTGTCCCTTCTCATCTTGAGAAGTTAGCTGTTTTTCTGTGCTTGGATCTCAGGGTATCTTTTAGCCAAAACTACAGGCACCTGGCAGCACTTTGGTCAGTGCCCAGGTCTGTGACCTTAGAAAATCGTTCTTGCTATCTTGTTTTTCCAGCCAGTGCTACAGTCCTTCTTCCCTTTATTCCAGTATCCTAAAGATGTTCTCACCTCTGTATTTTTTATATTACAGCTTCAGACCCAGGCTCTTTCCTAGCCCTGAGCTTGCCTCTCTTTTTTCATAAGCCTTGGGCCACACCCTGAGTCTGTCCTTTCTCCAGTTACCTCTCATACTGTTTTCTAAGGCTTTCTTCTCTGTCTACTCTTTTCTTTATAAGTTTCCTCCACTTTCCACAGTTTTTTCCTTCTGTATAACTTTCTTCAGATACATTTATTCCTTTGAATTCTGAAATGTCAGGTTGTGTTAACATATTCCATCTAGAGTTCATAATTCTCAAGTGAATTTAAAGTTAATTGCCACTGGCTTTAACTGCACCTTGATATTATTGGAGTGACCATTTACTGACCATCTGCTATGTGCCAGCACTTTAAATACATCATCTCTAGAACAAAATAGATCCAGAGACATAGAAGCATGGAACAGTCTAATCTCAGAGGGAAGGGGGGGAGGGGGAGTGCAAGGGAAGAAGTTAACCAAAGAACTTATATGCATATATGCATAACCCATGGATGGACACAAGAAAATAGTGTGTGTGGTGAAGGCCTGGGGAAGGGGATCAGGTGTGGGCTAGAAGGTGTCAATGGGGGAAAAAGGGGGCATCTGTAATACTTTCAGCAACAGTAATAACAACATCAAATACATCATCTCACTTAAAGCTCTCACCTCTACAAGGGAAGGATTATTATACTGGGCTCAGATCTTGAGAGCGTGCTGCCTACCCAGCATTTTCCTAAGTGCCTTGCACACATGAAGTAAGTACATCGTTATCTTCACATACAGATGAGGACTTTGTGGCATAGAGAGGGTGAGTGACTTGCCCAAGACCATACAGCTGGAAATCAGGGGACTAGATCTGACTCCATAGTAAGCTACCTTTCTTGAATACTTTGCCTTTATATACAGGCCAATGTAGCTTTCTAGAAACAACCTGAAATTAGCAATCATTTTTTAAAATATATTTTATTGTTTTTTTTACAGAGAGGAAGGGAGAGGGATAGAGAGTTAGAAACATTGAGGAGAGAGAGACATCGACCAGCTGCCTCCTGTACATGCCCCACTGGGGATGTGCCCGCAACCAAGGTACATGCCCTTGACTGGAATCGAACCTGGGACCCTTCAGTCTGCAGGCCGATGCTCTATCCACTGAGCCAAACCAGTTAGGGCTAGCAATCATTTTTGAGGATATGTGATGTTATTTCATGTTCTGGCATCTAAACTCTTTAATGAGTGGGAATTAGAAATCTGTACATTATAAATTAGCAAAAAGGGTAAGTGCTACAGGCATCCCTACTTCTTCTATAGAGGTCCTCAGAAAAATGCTTATGTGGATAAATATGATAATTTCTTTCAAGTGTTCTCTGTCTCCTAATCAACCTACCTTCCACTCCTTGGAAATATAGAGGTCTGTTTGCGGGCTACTTAGCATCAGGAAATCTACATTTCAGGTGAAAGAGGAAAGATTAGATGAGGCCGAGATCGACGAGGGTGGCAGCTTTTGGGCTTTTCACCTGCTGTGGCTTTGAAGGGATCCAGCCATGTCACAGATAACAGCTAAGTGAAGAGCCCTCACTTAGCTGCTATCCCTGAGCTCAGCAGCCACTGAAGATGAAAGAAGTGATAAGTCAGGAAACAAGTCTTTCATTATTCAACTATTTTCACTTGGTTGAGGATTGAGAGTTTTGTTTGGCTTTGAAAGGATGTTTTCATGCCAAGGTCTGAGTCTAGTTCTTTGTTAATTTGGTCCATCTTGTTCAACACAAGAGGAGGAGGATCCAATTGCCATTGCACCCACATTCCGTAGGTGCATATTGGTCATTTTGCTATTACCTTTTAAATAATGAATTGATTAATCATTCATTTATTGAGTACCAGTTATGTGCAAGTTACCGTGACTGGGGTTGATAATATATAGAGAAGACATACCCTGTCTGGAAGGGGCTTATGATAGGTTGCTCAGCAGATACTTAAACAGGCATAATATGCAGTACAATATAGAGCCTGCACTGATAAAGGTATCCACAGCTTGCTATGGAAGCTCTCAGAGATGATAGCCCATGCTGGGAACACCTCTGTTCTCGGAGGAGGTGATATTTGAGCTGAAGTTGGAGAGCTGAGGAGGTGCTACTGAGGTGAACTTGGTGAGAAGGGAACTTTTAGCAAAGGGAGGAATCAAGCATGGAAGAAGATGGTCCGGTGAAGTGGCTAGAGGACAGTGTGCCAGGAGGGAGTGGTAAAAACAAGGCTGGACAAGCTGGCAGGAGCCAGATCCTGAGGGGCCTTAACGATTTGGACATGTGTTTTGGAGGGATCTCTTTGCTGTAGTGCAGAGTACAAATTGGGGTGGGGGGGAGTGGCAGCAGCAAGGTCTGTTAAGAGTTTCCCAGTGACCCAGGTGGAAAATGAAGCCCAGTGTGGGTTGCAGAGGAGGGAGGGATTCACAGACTCTGGAAGTGGCAAATGACAGAGAGGGAAGCATCAGGATGAAACCCAGGATTCTAGGACTGGCCAGTGCACAGACAGTGCTGCCATTCCCTTGATATCAGGTATATTGCAGGAGGCATAGGTTCTGGGGAAAGATGGCGAGTTCAGCCATTAGGTTATTAATGACCGCAACAGAAGCCCTTTAAACCAGCAGTCACCAGCCGGTGGTCTGCAGACCACTGGTGGTCCGTGAGGTCCAAAAGGTTGGTGAGTGCTGCTTTAAACCACTGGAATCCCCAGGAGCCAGAGGTGAGGATGTGGAAGTAGTAAGTCAGCAAAGGTGGACTCCTCTTTCTGTAAGTTTAGCAGGGAAGACAAGGAACAGGCTGTGGCTGTGGCAGTAGTGAGAGGATTCCAGAGATGTCTTTTCCGAGTGAGAAGAGCTTGAGCATGTTTCTGTGGCACTGCATGGAGGAGATGCGGGAGATAATTGGTACCGAGGGGCAAGCCCCCTGGAGAAGGGCAGCCTAGAGAGCACTTGGTGTACTTGCCTTTATAGGAGGACACTTCTAATTCTGTAGAGAAAGAGGTAAATAGAGGTGCAGTTGCTGGTAAGTTTGTGGCAGGGAGAGTATAGCAGAAGCAGCTTGGGTGCTCTCTAGGCCACCCTTGCCTGGTAGCTTCTATTTTTTGTGTGACCTAGCAGACTGCCGAGGAAGAGGATTGGGTAGGGGGGTTGAGAACGTGTTGAAGCTTTGAAGCAGTATCGTAGATGTTGGAAGAGAGAGTTGCTTAGGAATCCATGGAAGGATTTGGGTACTGTCAGCAAGTGGAGGCACTGGCTTGCTGAGTGAGTTATTTTCTTCACCAGGGCCTGGCTGCAGCAGCTGGAATTCACATGTCTGAGTTTATCTAGGAATGGACTTTTGTTGTAGAGCAGGAAAAGGGGTATAACTCAATATTAGAGGTCAGAGAGTTGAGTTGTAGGGAGAGAAGAGAGGCCAGGATGTGGCTGGCAGATTGGGAGAAAATGGAGGGGTTGCAGAATCAGAAATTGCAGTGAGCTTGAACAGCCAATGTAGTGACAGTGAGTGAGAGGGAAACACAGCCAGAAAGCGGGCTATGAAATGGAAGCCTTCAGAAGAGGAGCCACGGCAGGCAGTGGGCAGGTGTGATATGTTGGGTGGACACCGAAGTCACCTAGACGGTCCTAGCTTTGGGATGGTGAAGAAGACGGGGACCCAGGTCCTAGCGACTGATGGCTGCCATGAGGTTGGGAGTTTACAGTATTTAGGGAGGAGTAGGGGAGTCATCTAAGTGGATGGCTTCTAATAAAAAGAGTAGAAGTTTTGTATGGAGGTGAACGAATTGGTTGAAAGTGGCAATTGGAAAGGAGAGGGAGGACACACCTGTTGCTGGCCCTATTTGCTTATAAAGTTGGTGTCCAGCTTCCCCTCAAGAGTGTGGAGGAGAAGCTGTGCCCTGCAGTCATCCAGGCCTCAGGTAAGGCCAGGAGGTGAAGGGAGTGTCTGGTGGAAAGATTCTGGATGTTGACGAGCTTGGTTGTCAGGTGTCCCAGAGGGACCATAGGAAGGAGAAGAGAGCAGTGGGAGGACAGGTCCAGGGCTGGTGACAATAAGACTGAGAAAAAAGATCAGACAAGTGACTGGAAGGACTTGAATGGTGGACAGTGACCAAGGAGGAAAGAGAGGTGAGGTCTGGTGGCATTAGTTGGTCTCAGGTTCCCAGATATCTCAGTGGCAGTTCAGGCTGCAGCTTCAGATGGCGTCTGAGTATTGGTGAAACATTTTGGTGACTGTGGGGCAAACCAGTTTGAGAGAGCAGGGAAGAAGAAGAAAAAATCCAATGCCACATGGAAGTATGGAATGGGAGTGGAGAGCTGAAAATGGCCAAGTGAGAATGAGGAGGCTTAACACTTAGGAAAGTCAGTTCCTGGATATTAGAAAGGAAAACTGAGTGACATCGTCAAAAGTCTTATTTTCACGTATGAATTTCTCTTACAATCTACTTAAATTATTTTGCATTTTGAGTTTTATACTTGTAAGAATTTCCTGATGTACACCTATCTCAAAGGTACACTTAACTATTGCTGTCCCATGTACCTTAAATGAAAACTTTCATTTTACCTTAAAACTTTCCTCATGCCGCTTCTGTGTAGAAAATTGGAGGCAATTGTCAGCAGGAGCTGTGAGCCCAAGTCACCTTTATTGTGGCTTATCTGGTCACCTCACTTCTATGGGTCTCCGTTTTTTAGTTTGGTTTAAGCTGCCAGCAGAAATACATAGTCAAGACAAATTCTAGTCCTTGATTAGTTCACTTTGTCTTTAACTTCCACATAATTAGAGCAAGCCACTCAGAGATCTTAAAACAATGCAGAGAAAACAATTCTCAAGAACACATTTGTTTTTCCTTTTTTTTTTTTTTTTTTTTTTTTGTAGTTTTCCAGCCATCTAGTCCATCTCCTCTTCAGCCCCAGGGTCCAGTGAAGTCCAACAACATTGTGACGATCACCGGGATATCCCTGTGCTTGTTCATCATCGTTGCCACCGTCCTCATCACGCTGTGGAGGAAGTTTGGCCGTCCCCCGAAGTGTGGCACCCCCGCCCGACACAACTCCATCCACTCCCCAAGCTTCCGGAAGAACTCCGACGAGGAGAACATCTGTGAGCTGAGCGAGCAGCGTGGGAGCTTCTCGGATGCAGGTGACGGGCCCTCGGGGAGCCCGGGGGACATGGGCATCCCCCTGACCTACAGGCAGAGTGTGCCAGTGACTCCTGAGGACGAGGCCTCTGGCAGTGAGAGCTTCCAATCCAACGCCCAGAAGATAATCCCCCCTCTATTTAGCTACCGGCTTGCCCAGCAGCAGTTGAAGGAGATGAAGAAGAAAGGCCTGACCGAGACCACCAAAGTGTACCACGTGTCTCAGAGCCCCCTGACAGACACCGCCATTGATGCTGCCACGCTGCCCTCAGACCTGCCCTTAGACCCAGACAGCCCAGAGGACGCTGCAGCAAACAAGTTCCGGATCAAATCCCCCTTTCTGGAGCAGCCTGCAGTGGGCGCCGGGGAGAGGCCTCCCTCCAGGCTGGATGTGCCTGTCTCTCAGGCCAGTTGTGCTGTAAGCCCCAGCCAGACCCTAATCCGCAAGTCACAGATGAGGCACGTGGGCAGCCGAGGGGGGCTGTCGGAGAGAAGCCACCCCAGGAGTTTTCATTTCAGGAGGACGGCCAGTTTCCACGAAACCAAGCAGGCCCGGCCATTCAGGGAGAGGAGCATGTCCACGCTGACGCCCCGGCAGGCCCCGGCCTACAGTGCGAGGACGCGGCCCTGGGACCAGGCCGAAGGCAGATTTAGACCTCAGAGTCGAGGTGCTGCCCTGTTTCCTGAGAAACGGGACCATTTCCAAGGAGCAAGTGGAACCAGTGCTCCATTAAGCTCTCTCCCTAAATCCTGCACCTTCAGGCAGCCCGTGAGGAAACCAGACCTAGGGTTTCGCCAGGCAGGATTAGTGGCGGGAGGTGAGAGAGCAGAGCCTCCCAGAGCTCGGAGGGGCCCGTCCCCCAGTCAAAGGAGTGTCTCAAGGAAGCAGCCTTCACCCACTGCTCCCAAAGATAGCTACCACAGGGTGAGCCCTCTGAGCCCTCCTCAATGTAGAAAAGACAGGTGTCAGAGCTTCCCGGCTCACCCGGAGTTCGCCTTCTATGACAACACGTCATTCGGCCTCACTGAGGCCGAGCAGAGGATGCTAGACCTCCCCGGGTATTTTGGGTCAAACGAGGAGGATGAAACCACAAGTACACTCAGCATGGAGAAGCTGGTCATCTAGTCCAAGCTCAGCCTGAGACTTTACACACCGGTGTCCTTTGCCCAGCTCGTGTTATTCTGTGGATTGTTCCGTATAACTGTACAGTAGGACAGAATGTAGGCAGGAAGTAACGTCTGTGTGCAAGCATTGTAATTCATAAGAAAGAGGCTATTTATCCTGAATTTTTCCCTTTGTTATCCTATTTCTATTGGTTTATTACTAATAACTACAATAATAAAATTTGAACGAGTGAAATAGGGCTTGGTCTCTCATGTGGGTATGAAAGATGACAGAAGGTGATTTGTGAGTGGGAAATGCTGTGAACACTTCTTCGACGGTTTCCAACTTGAAACAAATTTGGGAGTCTCAGCTGTAAAAAGGGCTTGAACAAAGTGAACTTGCTAACCCAACTCTGACTTCTAATTTATTGTTATAAATACTTAAGAATGTGACACCTACAGGGGCATTATTGAACATGTTTTGCTAATTAAGTCAGTTCTGACTATTATGTGGTCGGCTATCTGGACATGGTAATACTGCGGGATATTCCAGAAGAACTTTCAGGCCAGAGTTGTGTGATAGCTTATGTGTTTTTTTTTTTTTTTATTCAACCAAGAGTTCTGGTGACTTGTCACAAAATTATGAGTTAATTCTGCTTTGGAGAAATAATATAAGAAGCCGATTGTTCAGGTACTGAATCAAATGAAGACCTATCCATACATCCATCATTGTTCTGAGCAAAAAGTAAACATTTTGGAAAGGGAGGTATTGTGTCCTGAAAGAGCATCAGCGGGAGCATGAGCCGTGGGTGCTGTCCACCACCCTGCCTGCATCAGCATGGCTGCCAAGACCCCAGGGGCTGTCTGAAACTGGATGTGTGTGTTTCTGAAGATAATGCTATCATATTAATCAGAAAGTATGTGAATTAATCTCAGGTATATGGAAAGTAGGTGGACTAGATTATGCTCTTACGGCTTGATCTTTTTTAATTGGAAGATAGAGTAAAGAGGAAAGTCTTTTAGAAATTTAGAATCACTTTATTTTCTGATTCAATCTGCCTGTCACATTTTACAGACGAGGAATTTGAGGCTTAAGGAGGGTAATTCACTCCTGCAGAGGTGGATGAACATGGACTCATTTTTACTCTAATTACTAAGCTCTGTGCTCTACCACCACGGCCTTGGCAAGTCTTCTCTCACAGTGGCAACTTCAGGAAAAAGCTGAAAAAGCTGGCCCTTTGGCAGGAGGAGGACAGAGAGATGCCTTTACTAGTTTTTCCCAAAGAAAGGAAGCTTTCTGCTGCTTGTTAGAACTGGTTTTGCAACTTGCTTTGTTTGGAGGTGAGGGCTACACAAAAGAACCTAAAGGTTGGGCTCCTTCAGTGGAAGTCTGCCATCAGGTACCATGTGGGCACTCTGCAGTAGGGTGTATTCTGCAAGAGCAATCTCAGCCCTTGAACCTAAAGCCTTATCTGCATACACTTGAGTAGCTGCACTTTCCTTATTGTTCCCCATGACCTCTCTGGCTGCCGCACCCACCCTGTCCATCAGCCCGTTTTCCTTCTTCCTCTTCGTGTTTATCAGGATGTCAGCCTGCTGGCGAGATGTTGGAGAGCATTGGAGAGCGTGGAATTAGATGGGACAAAAAAATCACAGATGCAAATACTGTATTTTTTAAAGTTTCTCTTCTGTTTGTTGTATTAGTGCTTCATTTGTGCCATTATTATTGAAAATTAAAGCATACTTCCTTTTGGCAATGCTTTAATAATAACTATCTACCTTTCAGGAACAGGAGGAGTAGATTATTCAGTGGTGTCTGACAGCTGGTATGTGCTGATACAGAAAAGAGGAAACCAAACTTTTTAATTTCCATTTTCTTTGTTTATCATACTAGAACGCTTTGTTCTCTTTCCAAGTTCACAGGCTTATTGCCATCCTGTGAGGACAAAGGGTACATACTCACTTATTTCAGACCTCAGTGAATACCTCTACAGTGTCAGACCAAAATATCCACAAGGAATGTGAAGAGTCAAGAAAAACACTATGAACAGAAGGATTTTCTGTTAAATTATGTTCTTCCACAGTATTTATTTGTCTAAGCTAATATCACAGTTGCCTAATACCAGCATATACCACATTCACCATCTATCTAGTCCAGTGTTCTGTGCCTCTTGCTAAGAGTCAGTCTCTATATTTCATAGTTAAGTTAATTTGGCCTCACCTCTGAGAAACAGAAAAGTAGATGCTTCAGCATTGTCTTTGGTGGATAAGTGCTAACCTTCATTAGAAATAATCTTATATTCTGCACCATGTGTCCCTAGGTCCTAACCCCAGTGGCTGCCAGTAGGTAGGAGCTCAATAAAGATCTATGGGACAAAAACGAGCTACTCAAAAGCCCTCAAACTATATTTGTGGTTGAACTAGAACAATTCTAATACTTTAAATATTAAACCATTGTGAATAGGATGTGTTCCTATGTGATATTGTGGAATTTTAGTTTCTAGAAGTCCCCCAGAATGAAAGCCTCACCTTTTGGGGATATTACCCTCATTGAAGAAGAAAGTATCTCTGGAGCCTATTGTAGTGTCTGTACACAGTAGTTGCTTAATAAGTATTGGATGTTTGAGAAAGTGGCATCCAAGTGAATGGTGTCCCCTACCTTTCTAGTGAGTCTCTTCCATTCACTCCACTACTCTGGAGTCTGCCCCACCTCTTTGGGGCAATTGCTCCCCAATTGTGACTTCTAACGTGGATTTGATAGTGCCCAGAGCATTCCGTATGCCAAGCCCTTGCCACCACTACCTGAATGCTAATCCAGCCCTTCCTATCAATTTTTTCTCCTCAAGCACTAGTATACTTCATCCTGACCCACAAAATATAAAACTGCTACTACTTTGATGATTTCTTATTTTATTCTAGATATGTAACTTGTAAAGCGACATTGTACAGTTTGTAGTCTGTGCAGTCTCTGAGTCATTTGTATATACTAATGACACTGTTTAAATATTATAGTATTATAGAAACATAGTATTATAATACTATAAATTTATACCATCTGAATATACACTCAGGTCATACCAGCTGAGTCATGATTTGGACAAAAATAAGTAGTTTGGCACAGTCAAAAGCATACAAGTTGAATCCTGACCCTTCTCTTTCTAGCTGTGTGATCTTAGGCAAGTCATTTAATCACATGAGCCTCCATTTTTCAGATGTAAAATGGGATAACCCCTGCTCCTATTATTGGTTTAGGGTGGGGACAAGCATACATAATTATTTCCTCTCCCCCATAGGACTCAGTTAAAATTATAGAAAAGGTACAAGATCAAAAAGTTTAGAAGACAAAAGGATAAGTGATTTCAATGAATTTCTTTAAAAAAATATTTTTATTGATTTCAGAGAGGAAGGGAGGGGGAGAGAGAGAGAGAAACATCAATGATGAGCCCTAGCTGGTTTGGCTCAGCGGATAGAATGTTGGCCTGCAGACTGAAGGGTCCCAGGTTCGATTCTGGTCAAAGGCACATGCCCAGGTTGCTGGCTCAATCCCCAGTGTGTGTGTGTGTGTGGGGGGGGGCGGTGCAGGAGGCAGCTGATCAATGATTCTCATCATTGATGTTTCTATCTCTCCCTTTCCCTTTCTCTCTGAAACCAATAAAACTATATTAAAAACAAAAAAGAAACATCAATGATGAAAATCATCAATCGGCTGCCTCCTGCACACCCCCTAGTGAGTATCGAGCCCACAACCCAGGCTTGTGCCCCTGACCGGAATCGAACCCAGGACCCTTCCATCCACAGGCTGACGCTCTATCCACTGAACCAATGAATTTCTGTAAGACAAAGTGCATGGGAGAACACCAAGTGGAAGAAATTATAGGTCAGGTTATGCTTGGAGGGTCAGAGAAGATGAGGGAGCCTCCCTATGTGGTAGAACCGTGCAGAGGTTGGGGATTCTAGGTTGCTAGAATGAAGAGAAGACAAAGACAGTGAAGATCTGTATATGGAATGGTCACCCTCCATCACTGCTCCTCAACTCTGGTGCCAAGAACTCCCTGCAACTATGTGTTCAACCAAACACAAAAGCAAAACTAACCAACCAACCAGGAAATGACCAGAGGGGACTTTTCTAAAAACAGTGAAGGATCTTTCTGAGGAAACTTGGGCAGTTGGAGCTGTCATTGGTATCCTAGTGCAAAGCCATCTGTACTCTGGCATTTGGAGGCCTTGCAGTGGTTCTCAACCTTCCTAATGCCGCGACCCTTTAATACAGTTCCTCATGTTGTGGTGACCCCCAACCATAAAATTATTTTCGTTGCTACTTCATAACTGTAATTTTGCTACTGTTACGAATTGTAATGTAAATATCTGATATGCTATATGTGTTTTCCGATGGTCTCGACCCACAGGTTGAGAACCGCTGCTAGAGCAATGATCAGATTTCCGACTGTTCACCCTAAATGGAAGCCTGCCAATCAGCCAGTTCCAATCATGGTTTAGAGTTCTAGTCGGCCTTTCTCCTGTCTCATTTTTCAGAATAGCCTGACAACTGAGAATCTCCAAACATTTGAGAAAGCCTCCGGTATGATGAAGAAAGATAAGTAGAGAAAAACTGACCCCAGAGGAAACATATAATCTAGGAAATTCAAGAAAAATTGTATAAAAACTCTGCAAAACTAATTATAAAGAATGTTCTTATTTATTAAAGAAGAACATGATGCTGTTAAAAAAATCAGAAAATGGGAAGGAACCCTAGGAAATGAAATATTTAATGGGAGATTGCAAGCTAAATTAGAGAAAATCTCCCCAAACCTGGAGCAAAAATATGTAAAATGAGTGTATTACACACACACACACACACACACACACACACACACACACACACACACAAGATCAATCCAAAGGGGGTCCAATAAGAGTAATAAGAATTCCAGAAAGAGCTGAGAAACCAAGGGGAAAAGACATTAAAGAAATGATACAATGAAAATTTCCAGAATGAAAGATGTGAACTTTCAATCAAAAAGGGCCTCCTGAGTTATGATTAGGGGCAATGGGAAGGGCCACATATGACTTGGAAGTTTTAGTTCAATAAGCTATACAGAGAAATCCTAAGAGCTATCTTGGGATGGAGGAGTGCAAACTCCTACAAAAAACAAAAATCATGTTGGCATTAGATTGTTATTAGCTATACTAGAAACAATGGTATAATATCTTCGAAATTCAGCAGGAAATAATTTTCAACCTGGGAAACCTATGCTTAGTCAATTACAGTGGGGCCTTGACTTAGGAGTGTCCGGACTAACGAGTTTTTTGAGATACCAGCTGTCTCTCGGCGATTTTTTGCATTGAGTTGATAGAGTAATTTGAGTTAACGAGCTCCTTAACTAGCTCGGTCTCCGAACGAATTAAACTAGTAAGTCAAGGCCCCACTGTACTAGTGACAAATTACTAAAGACATTGTTAGACATGCAAAGACTGAGCCTACTTGCCATACGCTTTTTTCTTGAGAAGTTATTTGAGCACGTACTCCATCAGTAGCATAACAGAGCAATACCAGGAAGACATGGGATTTTAAAAACAGCAGAATAGGGCTCTAGGAAAGAAAGAAATGTCATAGAACATAGAGTTGGAGGGTCTTGGAGATACACTACAGGCAAGAAATGCATGAAAAGAAGAAAAACTGGAAAATTTTTAAAAGACTCAGTACAAGTATGAATCAAATTAGAAATGGATGTCAATGGTCTACAAAAAGAAAAAGGGGGGCAGAATTCTAAGCAATAGATAGAATGGGTAAGATGGTACAGGTTTCCTCTTTCAACAAGCAAAGAAAACACTAGGGCAAAATCAAGCAATCATGATTTTGAGCAGTTGAGCAGCACAGGGCTATGACACGATTACAGAGAAGGAAACACTTCCTGGTTCTGTTGCAAAGGAAAGTTTTCATAAACTTAATGCTGTTTATGGGTTACTGTCTGTTAGGCTCTAACCTAAGGACAAACTCTAAAAGACTTAATTATGGATATAGAATGATGTGTAAGTACTCTTCAGTCATGGAAACCTCAGAGTAAGAATACAGTTGGCCCCCCATATCCGTGAGTTCTGCACCCGTGGATTCAACCAACCATAAATTTTAAGAAATCCAAAAAAACAACAACAGTATTTTCTATCTGAGTTTGAGAGTCTGTGGATACAGAGGGCTGACTGTGCACTGTTCTACACCATTTTATTTAAAGAACTTGAGCATCCATGGATGTAGGTATCTGAGGGAGATCCTGGAACCAATCCCCTGCAGGTCTGTAAGAATTACAGTATAGCTTTACAGAAAGTTTGGAGGTAGAAGTAGAGGTGGGTAGTCTAGCAGTAGGAACTCAAATATCCTCCTCTCACAAAATGAAGAGCCAAGAGATGCTCTCTGTATTTGAGAGATTTAAAACCAAAAGTTTAAGGAAATAAGTGTTGCAAAAGCAAACAATAGAACTACTAGTAAAAATAGTGATGTGTGTGTGTGTATGTGTGTGTAGGTGACATTAAGTAAGCTGAACCTTCATCATTGCTAGAGTCAACAAGTAATGCTATAAATAACAGCTCAGTCAAATTTGTACAGTGCGAGAGCCATCAGCAGGAAAATAAAACCCAGGAAGGTAAAGTGGTTTCACTTGCAAAGCGGGATTGAGGCTGGGAATTGAAAAGCAAGGAACCATTGCTTTTTGTTGTAAATCCTTCTGTGCTATTTGCCTTAAAACACACACACACACACACACACACACACACACACACACACACACACACACCCCAAATCAAACCAAACATAACAATGCTACCTTACAGGGTTATGATGCGGGTCAGGGATAATCTATTACTAATTCCTGGAAATGTAATCAGTGAGTCATCTTGAGGCAATAGAATTTGCTCCTGATGTTGCTACCAACTAAACCCACAAACTGCCCACTCTCTTTGTTTTTCTTCCTTGGGAATCCGGATGGCTCATTCCCACAGCTGCCCTATCAGGTCTACTGTTACTATTTATGTGGCATTCCAGTGGTGAAAATTGTCTCTCACTGCCCACCTCTCCTCTGGATGCCACCTCAGCTGCTGGTGTGGGGGTCCCCATCCTTGTTATTGATATTGTCAATTTCTCTCACAACTTCTGCCAAAACATATCAAACACCTTATTACTACAAATTGATCGATATAAATTTATTTTATCAATTCAAATACATGCACTTAGAAACTTAATTTTTAGCCTACAATCATAATATTACTCAATTAAAAATATAGTTAATCATAAACAAAACTTTGTATGTTTTTGCTGTTTCTAAGCTTTATAACCATAGAACCACTTTAAAAATATTTTTCTTTAAAAATAAAGCAATATTGCTCATTATGAGGCATTTGAAAAATAGACATAATTGCTCTATTCCACTTCATCAGCTTGGGGTACAGAAAAAAATCATTAAAAAATTTTCTAGCCCTTTATTTCTCTGTGAAAAGAAACAAAGGAATAAAATAAAAACGGCACAATTGATACACACACGAGGGGAAGGAAGAAAGTGAAGTGGAGAAGCAGATGGAAAGGCGATCCCCATTGCAGCAGCAGGAGCCAGTGACCCAGATGCCCACTCTCTAGCCCAGTAGCCCCTCCTTCCCAGGGCCTCTGCCCTGTCCCGCCTTCTGCCCGTTGGCAGGTGGACAGTGAGAAGTTGGATTTAAGGGCTAAGGAGAGGATGACCATGCTGGGAGAAGGGGACTCCAAGTTCCTAAACCACTTTTTTTTTTTTTTTAAGTGTTTATTGATTTTAGAGAGAAAGGAAAGGAGCGAGATATATAGAGAGAAACATCATGTGAGAGTGAGACATCAATCAGCTGCCTCCTGCACGCCCCCTACTGGGCATCGAGCCCACAACCCGGGCATGTGCCCTGACTGGGAATCCAGCGGGTGAACTCTTGGTTCATGGGCTGCTGCTCAACCACTGAGTCACACTGGCTGGGTAATTTCTAAAGAGAAGGTCTCCCTTTCCTCTTTGAATACTTTGTCTTGAGATATCTTACCCCCCTCCCCGCTTCCTCCCAAGGGATGTTTATGCCTCCTCTTCCTGAAGTGTCACTCCAGCCAGAAATCAGGAAGTCATCCTAAACTACTCTTTCCTCTTCATTCTTCAGATCTACTTAATATATAAAAGTACAATTAGAGCATTGTGTAAAATATTCATTCAAAACTCTTGTCTCTGTGTGGTTATCTTACCAATTTGATGCACAATTTGTATAATTTGTTTCAGTGTGTTTTTAATGTTTGCTTGTTTTTTAAAAATATGTAAAACATTTACATGGATCACAAATTAAAACTCTATAAAAGATATACTCAGAAAAGCCTCTCTTCCATCTCTGTCCTTTCTAACCCTTTTCTCCACATCCTTGCCAACTCTTGTTGATTGTTGATTTGTTGATGATAGCCATTCTGACAGGTTTGAGGTGGTACCTCATTGTCATTTTGGTTTGCATCTCTTGGATGATTAGTGACTTTGAGCATTTTTCATGTGCTTTTTGGCCTTATGTATGCCCACTTTGGAGGTCTTTTGCCTATTTTTTTAATTGAAATTTATCTTCCTTTTGTAAAATTGTATGAGTTCCCTATACATTTTGGAGATTAACCCTTATTGGAAGCATCATTGGCAAATATGTTCTCCCATGCAGTGGGCTACCTCGTTATTTTGTTGATGGTTTCTTTTGCTGTGCAGAATCTTTTAATTTTGATGTAGCCCCATTTGTTTATTTTCTCCTTAGTTTCCATTGTCCTAGGAGATGTATTGGTAAACATATTGCTATGAGAGATGTCTGAGATTTTGCTGCCTATGGTTTCTTCTAAGATTTTTATGGTTTCATGTCTTACATTTAAGTCTTTTTTATGCATTTTTAGTTTATTTTTGTACATGGTGTAAGTTGGTGGTCTAATTTCTTTTTCTTTTTTTTTGCATGTATCTGTCCAATTTTCCCAACACCATTTATTGAAGAGACTGTCTTGACTCTATGCTCTTGCCTCCTTTGTCAAATTAATTGAGGATAATGTCTTGGGTCAATTTCTGGGTTCTCTATTCTGTTCCATTGGTCTATATACCTGTTCTTGTGACAGTACCAGGCTGTTTTGAGTACAGTAGCTTTGTAGTATAGCTTGATATCTGGTATTGTGATTCCTCCAACGTTGTTCTTCTTTCTCAAAATTGCTGAGGCTATTTGGAGTCTTTTTTGATTCCACATAAATTTTTGTAAAGTTTGTTCTAGGTCTATGAAATATGCTGTTGGTATTTTAATATGGATTGCATTGAATCTATAGATTGCTTTGGGTAGAATGGACATTTTAATAATGTTGATCCTACTAATCCATGAACATGGTATGCTCTTCCAATCTCTTTTTTCAATGTCCTGTAGTTTTCTAAGTACAGGTCTTTTACCTCCTTGGTTATGTTTATTCCAAAATATCTTAATATTTTTGTTGCAGTGGTAAGTGGGATTTTTAAAAAATTTTTAATTTTCTCTTTCTGAGAGTTCATTATTGGTATATAAAAATGCCATCAATTTCTGGGTGTTAATTTTATATCCTGCTATGTTGTCCAATTAATTTATTAAGTCTAGTAAGTTTTTGATGGAGTCTTTAGGGTTTTTTATGTATAATATCATGTCATCTGCGAATAATGACAGTTTTACTTCCTTCTTTCCTATTTGCATGCTTTTATTTCTTCATCTTGTCTGATCGCTATGGCTAGCACTTCCAGTACTATGTTGAACAGGAGTGGTGAAAGTGGGCATCCCTGTCTTGTTCCTGTTCTAGTTTTAGTTTTTGCCCATTGAGTATGATGGTGGCTGTAGGTTTGTCATATACGACTTTTATTATGTTGATATATGATCCCTCTATTCCCATTTTGCTGAGATTTTTAATCAAAAAGAGGGTGTTGGTTTTGTCCAATGCTTTTTCTGCGTCTATTGATATGCTTGTGTGATTTTTGTGTTATAATTTGTTACAGTGCTGTATCACATTTATTGATTTGCAGATATTGTACCAGCCTTGCATCCCAGGAATAAATCTCACTTGGTTATGGTGTATGATCTTTTTAATGTATGCCTTCTGGCATAATATGCAGATGTTGCTGGGTCCAATTTGCTAAAATTTGTTGAGGATTTTAGCATATATGTTCATCAGGGATATGGGCCTAGAATTCTTTTTCTTTGTAGTGTCTTTATCTGGTTTTGGAATTAGGATAATGCTGGCCTCATAAAAAGAGCTTGGAACTATTCCTTCCTCTTGGATTTTTTTGGAATTGTTTTAGGAGGATAGGTGTTAGTTCTTTGAATATTTGGTAAAACTCCCCTGTGAAGCTGTCTGGACAAGGGCTTTTGTTTGCTGGAAGTTTTTTTTATTTTTATTTTTTATTACTGCTTCAATTTCATTAGTAGTTATTGGCCTATACAGGTTTTCTGATGTTTCCTGATTGAGTTTTAGAAGGTTATATTTTTCTAGGAATATGTCCATTTTGTCCAGGTTGTCCAGCTTGTTGGAATGAAGTTGTTCATAGTATTTTTTTTTTACGATCCTTTGTATTTCTGTAGGGTCAGTTGTTACTTCACCTCTTTCATTTCTGATTTTGTTTATTTGGGTCCTCTTTGTTTCTTGGTGAGTCTGGCTAGAGGTTCATCAATTTTGTTTCTCCATTCAAAGAACCAGCTTTTTTTGTTTGTTTGTTTCTTTGTAATTTATTTACATCTGATTTTTATTATTTCCTACCTTCTACCTACTCTGGGCTTTTCTTGTTGCTCTCTTTCTAATTCTTTAAATTGTAGGGTTAGATAACGTAATACAAGTTGTTCTTGTTTTTTGGGGTAGGCCTGTAGAGCTATGAGCTTCCCTCTCAGGATTGCTTTCACTGTGACCCATAGATTTTGGATTGTTGTGTTTTCATTGTCATTTGTTTCCAGGATGCCTTTTATTTCTTCTTTGATCTCTTTGGTGACCCATTCATTGTTTAATAGCATGCTATTTAGCCTCCATGTATTTGATTGTTTTTTTTTTTTATTACTTTTATTATAGTTGACTTCAAATTTCATGCCATTGTGGTCTGAGGGGATGCTTGATATGACTTCAATCTTCTTAAATTTGTAGAGATTTAGGTTGTATCCTAAAATGTCATCTATTTTTGAAAATGTTCCATGTGCACTTGAGAAGAATGTATATTCCATAGCTTAGGGGTGAAATGATCTGAAGATGTCAGTTAGTTCCATCTAATCTAGTGAGTTGTTTAGGATTGTTGTTTCCTTGTTGATTTTTTTGTCTAAAAGGTTTATCCAGTGATGTCAAGAGGAAATGAAGAATAGCAGAGCTGTAATAAAGAACATTCTGGAAGGTTTCAACAGTAGAGTAGAAGAAGCTGAGTATTAAAGTCCCTTACTATGATTGCATTGCTGTTGATCTCTCCCTTGACACCTTCCAGAAGTTTTTTTTTTAATGTATTTAGGTGCTTCTGTATTGGGTGCATATATGTTTACCAGAGTTATATCCTCTTGTTGTATTGATCCTTTTAGTATTATGAAGTGGCCTTCATTATCTCTCGTTATGATCTTCACTTTGAAGTCTATTTTGTTAGATATAAGTACTACTACCCCAGCTTTTTTCTCATTTCCATTTGCCTGAAGAAATTTTTTCCATCCCTTCACTTTCAGTTTGTGTGAGTCCTTTGTTCTGAGATTGGTCTCTTGTAGATAGCATATATATATGGGTCATGTTTTCTTATCCATTAAGTTACCCTATGTCTTTTGATTGGAGCACTTAATTCATTTACATTTTAGATTGATATTGATAGGTACTTGTTTGTTGCCATTTTTATTTTTTATGCCCGTGTTCCTCCCTCTCTTTCTATTTCTTCTTCTTACAACAGTCCTTTTAGGGTTTCTTGCATTGCTGATTTAGTGGTAATAAACTCCTTTAGCCTTTTTCTTTCTTTCTTTTTTTTAGCTGCAAAGCTCCTGATTTCACCTTCAATTTTGAATGATAGCCTTGGTGGATAGAGTAGTTATGGGTTCAGTCCCTTGCTGTTCATTACTTTGTATACTTCATGCCGCTCTCTTCTGGCTTGATGTGTTTCTGTTGAGAAATCAATTGATAGTCTAATGGGAGATCCCTTGTAGGTAACTTTCTATCTCTCTCATGTAGCTTTTAAGATTCTTTCTTTGTTATTGACATTTGCCATTTTAATTATAATGTGTCTTGGTGTGGGTTTTTTGGGGTTCATCTTGTTTGGAACTCTCTGTGCTTCCTGGACTTGTGTGACTTTTTTCTTCCCCAAGTCAGGGAAGTTTTCTGTAATTATGTCTTCAAACATGTTTTCTATTCCTAGCTTAGCTTCTTCTCCTTCTGGCATAATATGCAGATGTTGTTTCATTTCATGTTGTCCCAAAGCTCCCTTAAACTCTCCTCCTGTCTTTTAATTTTTTTTCCCAATTGCTACTCTGATTGGGTGTTTTTTTTCTACCCTGTATTCTTACTTGCTGGTTCGGTCTGAGCTTCTTCTACTCTACTGTTGAAACCTTCCAGGGATTTCTTTATTGCAGCCATATCATTCTTCATTTTCTCTTGATTCTTATTCATGTTGGTGTATTTCTCATTCAGCTCATTATAATTCTCATTGAGTTACTTGTAATTCTCAGTCAGATGTTTGAGTATCCTTATTACCATTACTTTGAATTCTTTATTACTTGCCTCCATTTAATTTAGTTCCTTTTCTGGCAATTCCTCCTTTTCTTTCCTTTGGGGATTGTTTCTTTGTCTCCACATTTTTGCTGTCCCTTTGTATTTGTTTCTATATCTTAGATCAAACCGCTATGCCACCCAGATTTTTTGGGGGTGGTTCCATGTAGTAGGTGTTTTGTGAGACCCAGTGGTACAGTCTCTCAGATCTCCTGAGCTGGGTGTTCTAGGAAAGCTCCCTACTTGAGTTATTTGGATTCTCCTGATGTAGTTTGGTCTTTAATGTTATTGTCTCATTCGTGGATAGAGTCTCCTCACAGGTTGTCTGGCTATGTAGTGCAAGCTGTTGTGTATGTACTCTGTGTCCTGGCTCCTGTGGTGAGGCTTGCCTGTGAAGTCCCACTGGTGTGCGACCTGCGACCTAGAGACCCAGTGGGGGTGGTGTGCGACTCCATGACTCACTGCATGGGTCCAGGGTGGTGTCCAAGGCCAGTCTGGGTGGTGGTGAGGCTATGCTCCTAACCACCACTGCTCCCTCCTTCAAGATGGCCTGGTTTCCATGCCAGAGCTGCACCTACATAGGGAGTGCCTGTGGTGGTAGCAAGAGCTCTTTGACCGTGAAAGCCTGATCCTTCAGCTCCCCAAAATCCTGCGAGATCTAACTGTCCATCACACACACACACACACACACACACACACACACACACACACACACACACACATTATGCATGTCCACACACTCCCTTACTCACTCACACTCTTTTCCTCACTCCTGTCCTGCCGGCCACCATGATTGATGTCTATATATTTTCATTTTTATTTCCCTCATTCCTTACAAAACATTTAAAAGTTTTGGTATGTTAAAGTATTTTAAATGTATGAGTTTGAAACTCTCTACTTTAAAAATCTGTGAATATGGCTCATATTACATACTACATATAAACTTAAGAAATTGCTGCTTCTACAAGCTATAGAAGCAACCCATGGGCCCATAAGTAGATGAGTGGATAAAAAAGCTGTGGTACATTTACACAATGGAATATTACTTAGCCATAGAAAAAGAAAATCTTATCCTTTGCAGAAACGTGGATGAATCTGGAGAGCATTATGTTAAGTGAAATAAGCCAGTCAGAAAAAGACAAGTACCATATGATTTTACTTACATGTGAAATCTAATGAGCAAAATAAACTAACAAATAAAATAGAAATAGACTCATAGATACAGAGAACAGACTGACAGTTGTCAGAGGGGAAGGGTTTGGGGCTGGGTAAAAAAAAAGGAAGGGATTAAGCAAAAAAAGAAATCATAGACACAGATAACAGTATGGTTATTACTAGAGGGGAAAGGGGGTAGGAGGAGGGTGAAGGGGGTAATAGGGGAATATATGATGTTGAAAGGAGACTGGACTTGGAGTAGTGAATACACAATACAATATACAGATGATGTATTATAGAATTATACACCTGAAACCTATATAACTAATGTCACCCCAAATAAATTCAATAAAAAATTGCTACTTCTAAATGATAAATGTTGGATACATATTTTAAAATAAACTGGCAGTGAAGGATACCCATTATATCATCATGAGACCTTATTAATGTTTTATCTTTGTCATTCCTGTTCTCTCTCCCTGCTTACCATAAATATTTAGTTGCCTGGGATAATTTGCAAGCCTGTATTCCCACAGTACTTGGTTCATAAAGCAGTTTTGCATCGATCTCATTATTTTATAGTTGTTTATATGCTTTTCTTAAAAGCATGTGAGAACTGAGAGCAGGGATCTTATATCTGTCTATCCTATTCCTCTCTGTATCTCATGCAGCACATTGTTGGGGAAAGTTCACTGTCCCTGGAATCTTGGCTCTTCCACTTCCCAGCTGTGTGAGCTTGTCCATGTTACTTAACCCCTGTGGACTTCAGTTTTCTCATGTGTAAGTAAGAATAATCTCTTCTTGCCAAATCATTGATAACATTGAGTGAGATAATATGAGTGAAGGGCACAGTGTATGGCCCAACCATCCTCTGAACTCTCAGTGCCATTCAGCCACTATTTTCCTTGTCCTTAGATTCAACTTCCATTTTCATTTTTGACATCAGTTTTTTTTAATAAATTTTACACACTGATTTCTTTATTATCTGTGTCCCAACCAGTTGAAACACCTCATGATATCCCTGGGCTCTCTATTGAAAATGAATGTCCTTGCTTCCTAGTTCATAACAAAATTGGAGTTAATGGAGAGGGAGAATTGGAAACACCTTGTTTCATAACTCCAGAGATCAGCATGCCCGCAGACCACAAGCCAACAGGGTCCCTGGGGTTGTGCAAGTTCACAGCCCCACTTCCTGGCCTCCAACCGACAAACTGTTTCTAAATGGTTCTTAGTCTACTTTTCTCCATCCCTTCTGCCTGTACTTAAGACCTCATTCCTTCCCTTTATCATCAGGCTTCTTGGAGGAGTTTTTACCTCATTTTCTCCTCTTCCATCAGCTCTTTTCCCCTTCCTTTTCCTCATTCACTAATCAACTCATTGCAATCTGGCTTTTAACTTCACTAGATTAAAAATGATTCCAATAAAAATCATACTAATTTCAAGGCCTTTATACTTGCTCACTAAAACCTTTTAATCACTCTATTTTACACTGGATCCATAACTTTCCCAACCCTAACTCTGTATCTCATTACCTACTAGAGGCCCGGTGCACAAAAATTTGTGCACTGGTGGGGGGGTGGGGTCGGGGGGGGGGTGGTCCCTCAGCCCTACTTGTGCCCTCTCACAGTCTTGGACCCCTCAGGAGATAACCACCTGCTGGCTTAGGCCGCTCCCTGGGTGGCAGATGGCAGACCTGATCCCTCGGTGCCTGCCCTGCCTCCCTGGGTCGTGCACACGGCAGGGCTGATCCGGGGGTTGGGGCGCCGTCCCGGGTTGGGTCGCACACGGGACTCCCGGGAGGGCCGGCGGATCACTGCTGCCCTGCCTGGATGCCCTGGGTCAGGTCGCACACGGGATGCCCGGATGGAGGCCGGGCAGGCTGGCTGATCGCTGCTGTACCGCCCGGCCGCCCCGGGTCAGGTCGCACACAGATGCCTGCCCCACCGCCCCAGGTAGCAAGTAGCAGGCCCAGATGGCGGCGGGGCAGGCAGGATAGTGCTGTCCCACCCTGCCAGCAGTATGCAAATTAGCGGCCATCTTTGTTGGTGGTTAATTTGCATATCGTGCTGATTAGCCAATTGGAGGCGTAGCGAAGGTATGGTTAATTACCATGTTTGTCTATTATTAGATAGGATTATATTTTTCCCATAGTATTTATCCAATGTATTAAAATTTTACATATTTATTTATTTCTGTGTCTCCCACTAGTAGGTAAGCCTAGAGGGCAGAGATTTTTATTTTCTACTAGAGGACCTGTGCATGAAAATTTATGCACTGGAGGGGGCGTCCCTTAGCCTGGCCTGCCCCCTCTCACAATCCAGGAGCCCTCAGGGGTGGGAGGTGACCTGGCGATCAGGGGAAGGTGATGCCCGATCACACCTCTGCTGCTGCCACTGCCAGAAGTTCAAGCCTCGGCCAGCCCTGGTTACCTGAGCCTTGGGCGGCCCTGGGTTGCTGGTCAGCCACCATCCGAGGCTTGCCTGTACCTCGGGCCAGCCCTGGGCGGCTGGGCAGCCGACATTTGAGGCTTGCCTGTGCCTCAGGTGTCGTCTGGGCAGCTGCCATCCAAGGTTTTCCTGCACCTTGGGCCGGCCCTGGGTAGCTGGGGAGCTGAGGGGACTGGGGGACTCCAGAGGCAGGTTCGCGGAACTGAGAGGACTGGGTGCTGCCATCTTGTGGCTATGGGCACCACCATCTTTGAGGGCGGGGCAGTCAATTAGCATATTCTCTCCTTATTGGCTGTGGGCGCTGCCATCTTTGAGGGTGGGGCAGTCAATTAGCATATTCCCTCTCATTGGCTGTGGGTGCTACCATCTTTGGGACAGCGTGAGGGTCAATTAGCATACTTCCTCTTTATTAGAATATGCACTTAATAGGTGCTTAATGCATATTCACTGACTTGAGCAAATAAATGACTATCTGGTTTTCAAATTCATTGTCTCTGTTTCAGATTGTACCCTACTTGGCCTTTTGGTGACATTTCACACTAGCTTCCCTGTGTTTCTGTGACCATATTCTTTCCTAGGTTTCCTTCTGTTTTCAGACCACTTTTATCTCCCTTTGTCAGCGTCTTTTCTTCTTCTTCTTACTCTTAAATATTGGCCATCCTGATATTGTTCTTGTTACTTTTCTCTTTTTACCCTTCACACTTTTCTAGGCAAGCTTATCCACATTCAGGCTTTCAACTCACATCCACAGGATGAAAATTCTCACACATGTATTTACAGCTCTTGACTGCTCCTTCTGTCTTCAGAATGGTCATCTCAACCTGGATTCCAACACACCATTTTTCTTTCTCCAAACTGCTCTACATTCTGGAAGCACCACCATACAACTGCTACCCCCTACCCCCACCCCAATCAGAAACTTAGGAGTAACTGAATTTTTTTGTTCTTTTACTAGCTTCTTGCACCTAGTAAGTCCCCCCAAAATGGTGTCAATGTTATTATCCTTGTTTTTTCTAGTCCCATTGCACAGCCTTATCTTTCTGGCTTGTACTATTTCATTAATTTTCTAAAATTCCTCTGCCTCTAATTTGCCCTCCTCTAATTCATTCCACACATTCTTTTAAAAATGTAAATCTGACCATACCACTCCCTTAGGAAGTATCATTTGGTGTCTGCAAAATTCAACCCAACTTCTTAGCATGGTACAGAAGGCACTTCAAGATCTGGCAAATCTACTATCTATCTATCTATCTATCTATCTATCTATCTATCTATCTATCTATCAAAGCCAAATATGCTAAGCGTCCGACCGATCAGTTGAATGTTTGGTTGACCGCTCAACCAGTCGCTGTTATGCACACTGACCACCAGGGGGAGATGCTCCAACTGGTAGGTTAGCTTGCTGCTGGGGTATAGCCAATCAGGACTGGGCGAGATGGGTCGGACACCCCCTGGAGCCCTTCCATGGCCCCTCCCTGGCCAGCCAACCTCCCATGGTCCATCCCTGGCCAGCTGGCCCCCATTGTCCCCGATCGGGACTGGGCAAGACGGTCCCGATGGATCAATCAGCCCTCATTGCTGGCCAGGCCAAGGGACCCCACCCATGCGCGAATTCGTACACCAGGCCTCTAGTTTTCTACCTTGACACAAATATCCTGTATACTGTGTGCAGTTCCTTAAAGAAGACACAAGCTTTCTCATTTCCTAGACTTTTCACATACTGTTCTTTTTTTATTTTTTTATTTGGTATGTTTAATTTTTAGACTCTTCACATGATAGAAGTCAAGTTACTTTTTTTAAAAATTTATTTTGTTGTTTACATTTTAAAATATATTTTATTTTATTTTTTTCAGTGTTTTATGTATTTTATTTGAATATCTGAAAGTAATATTCATTTTACATTAAGCAATTTAACAAGCAAATAGTTCTCATTTAGTTAACCACTTAATAGTCTAAACATTTCTAACATTTTGAGCATGTAATTTTGAATATGAAAATTTTTCTTGTTCTAAGAACTACTGAAAACCTTGATTCATGATTAGGTTGGAGAGAAGGAAAGGTATTAAAATTAGCTTAATTAATTTTACATAATAGACAATCATGTATAACTTTTTCATTTGCTATGCAACATTTTCTTTTTTAAAAATTGATTTTAGAGAGAGAAACATTGATTTGTTGTTTCACTTATGCATTCATTTGTTGGAGTATTTTTTTTCTTTCTTTTTTTTCTTCTTCTTTTTTTTTATTGCTTAAAGTATTACAAAGGGTATTACATATGTGTTCTTTTTTCCCCCCCGCCCTTGACAGTCCCCTAGCCTCCCCTATCCCCCAGTGTCTTATGTCCATTGGTTATGCTTATATGCATGCATACAAGTCCTTTGGTTGATCTCTTACCCCCCTCCCTCCTGCCCCCCAACCCTCCCCGGCCTTCCCGCTGCAGTTTGACAATCTGTTTGAGGCAGCTCTGCCTCTGTATCTATTATTGTTCAAAAGTTTATAATGGTCTCTATTATCCATGAATGAGAGAGATCATGTGGTATTTTTCCTTCATTGACTGGCTTATTTCACTTAGCATAATGCTCTCCAGTTCCATCCATGACGTTGCAAATGGTAAGAGTTCCTTCCTTTTTAGAGCAGCATAGTATTCCATCGTGTAGATGTACCACTGTTATCTAATCCATTCATCTACTGATGGGCACTTAGGCTGTTTCCAGATCTTAGCTATGGTGAATTGTGCTGCTATCAACAAAAGGGTGCATATATCCTTTCTGATTGGTGTTTCTGGTTTCTTGGGATATATTCCTAGAAGTGGGATCACAGGGTCAAATGGGAGTTCCATTTTCAGTTTTTTGAGGAAACTCCATACTGTCTCCCATAGTGGCTGCACCAGTCTGCATTCCCACCAGCAGTGCACAAGTGTTCCTTTTTCTCCACATCCTCTCCAGCACTTGTCGTTTGTTGATTTGTTGATGATAGCCAGTCTGACAGGTGTGAGATGGTACCTCATTGTTGTTTTGATTTGCATCTCTCGGATGATTAGTGACTTTGAGCATGTTTTCATATGTCTCTTGGCTTTCTGAATGTCCTCTTTTGAAAGGTGTCTATTTAGGTCCTTTGCCCATTTTTTGATTGGATTGTTTATCTTCCTTTTGTTAAGTTGTATGAGTTCCCTATAAATTTTGGAGATTAGGCCCTTATCAGATATGACATTGGCAAATATGTTTTCCCACACAGTGGGTTTCCTCGTTGTTTTGTTGATGGTTTCTTTTGCTGTGCAGAAGCTTTTTATTTTGATGTAGTCCCATTTGTTCATTTTCTCTTTAGTTTCAAGTGCCCTAGGAGCTGTATCAGTGAAGAAATTGCTTCGGCATATGTCTGAGATTTTGTTGCCTTTGGATTCTTCTAGAATTTTTATGGTTTCCTGTCGTACATTTAAGTCCTTTATCAATTTTGAGTTTATTTTGTGAGTGTTGTAAGTTGGTGGTCTAGTTTCATTTTCTTGCATGTATCTGTCCAATTTTCCCAACACCATTTATTGAAGAGACTATCTTGGCTCCATTGTATGTTCTTGCCTCCTTTGTCAAATATTAATTGAACATATTGGTTCGGGCTGATTTCTGGGTTCTCTATTCTATTCCATGGATCTATATGCCTGTTCTTGTGCCAGTACCAGGCAGTTTTGAAAACAGTGGCTTTGTAATACATCTTGATATCTGGTATTGAGATCCAACCTACTTTGTTCTTTTTCAGGATTGCTGCAGCTGTTCGGGGTCTTTTTTTATTCCAGATGAATTTTTGGAGAGTTCGTTCTAGATCTGTGAAGTATGCCGTTGGTATTTTAATGGGAAGTGCGTTGAATTTATAGATTGCTTTGGGTAGTATGGACATTTTAATGATGTTGATTCTACCAATCCATGAACACGGTATGTTCTTCCATCTGTTTATGTCTTCCTCTATCTCTTTTTTCAACGTCCTATAGTTTTCTGAGTAGAGGTCTTTTACCTCTTCAGTTAAGTTTATTCCTAGGTATCTTAATTTTTTTGGTGCGATGGTAAATGGGATTGTTTTTATAATCTCTCTTTCTGAAAGTTCACTATTGGTGTATAGAAATGCCTCAGATTTCTTGGGGTTAATTTTGCATCCTGCTACACTGCCAAATTCATGTATTAAGTCTAGTAGCTTTTTGATGGAGTCTCTAGGGTTTTGTATGTATAATATCATGTCGTCTGCAAATAAGGACAGTTTTACTTCCTCTTTTCCAATTTGGATGCCTTTCATTTCTTCTTCTTGCCTAATTGCAATGGCTAACACTTCCAGTACTATGTTGAACAGGAGTGGTGAGAGGGGGCATCCCTGTCTTGTTCCTGTTCTTCGGGGAAATGCTGTTAGTTTTTGTCCATTGAGTATGATGTTGGCTGTGGGCCTGTCATATATGGCTTTTATTATGTTGAGGTATGATCCTTCTACTCCCCCCTTACTGAGAGTTTTTATCAAAAATGGGGGTTGAATTTTGTCAAATGCTTTTTCTGCATCAATTGATATGACCATGTGGTTTTTTTCTTTCAATTTGTTTATGTAATGTATCACGTTTATTGATTTGCAGATATTATACCATCCTTGCATCCCTGGGATAAATCCTACTTGGTCATGGTGTATGATCTTTCTGATGTACTGCTGGATCCGATTTGCTAAGATTTTGTTGAGGATTTTGGCATCTATGTTCATGAGGGATATTGGCCTGTAATTCTCTTTCATTGTGTTGTCTTTACCTGGTTTTGGTATTAGGGTGATGCTGGATTCATAGAATGAGCTTGGAAGTGTTCCTTCCTCTTGGATTTTTTTAGTAGTCTGTGGAGGATAGGTTTTAGTTCTTCCTTGAATGTTTGGTAAAACTCCCCTGTGAAGCCGTCTGGTCCTGGGCTTTTGTTTGCTGGAAGCTTTTTGATGACTGCTTCAATTTCTTCCATAGTTATTGGCCTGTTGAGATTTTTAGATTCTTCCTGATTGAGTTTTGGAATGTTGTATTTTTTCTAGGAATTTGTCCATTTCCTCCAGGTTGTCTAGTTTGTTGGAGTAGAGTTGTCCATAGTATTTTTTAAATAATCATTTGTGTTTCTGTGGGGTCTGTTGTTATTTCGCCTCTATCATTTCTGATTTTGTTTATTTGGGTCCTCTCTCTTTGCTTCTTGGTGAGTCTGGCTAGAGGTTTGTCAATCTTGTTTATCCTTTCAAAGAACCAGCTCTTGGTTTCATTGATTTTATGTATTGTTTTTTTTGTCTCTATGTCATTTATTTCTGCTCTAATCTTTATTATCTCCTTCCTTCTGCTCACTCTGGGCTTTTCTTGTTGCTCTCTTTCTAATACTTTGAGCTGTAGATTTAGATGATTTACTACCATTTTTTCTTGTTTTTTGAGATAGGCCTGTAGAGCTATAAACTTCCCTCTCAGGACTGCTTTCATTGTGTCCCATAGGTTTTGGATTGTTGTGTTTTCATTGTCATTAGTTTCCAGGATGTTTTTAATTTCTTCTTTGATCTCATTGGTAACCCAATCAATATTTAATAACATGCTATTCAGCTTCCAGGTGTTTGAGTATTTTGGGTAGTTTTTATTGTAGTTTATTTCTAATATTATGCCATCGTGGTCTGAGAAGATGGTTTTTATGATTTCAATCTTCTTGAATTTGGGGATACTTTGCTTGTGACCCAATATATGGTCTATTTTTGAATATGTCTTATGAGCACTTGAGTAGAATGTATATTCCCTGGCTTTGGGGTGAAGTGTTCTGAAGATGTCTATTAAGTCCATCTGATCTAGTGAGTCATTTAGGATTGCTGTTTCTTTGCTGATTGTTTGTCTAGAGGACTTATCCAGTGCTGTCAGTGGTGTATTAAAGTCCCCTACTATGATTGTACTGTTGTCGATCTCTCCTTTGATATCTTCCAGGAGTTTTTTTTATGAATATGGGTGCTCCCGCATTGGGTGCATATATGTTTGCCAGGGTTATATCTTCTTGTTGTATTGATCCATTTAGTATTATGAAGTGGCCTTCCTTATCTCTTGTTATGGCCTTCACTTTGAGGTCTATTTTGTCCGATATAAGTATTGCTACCCCAGCTTTCTTTTCCTTTCCATTTGCCTGAAAGATATTTTTCCATCCTTTCACTTTCAGTTTGTGTGAGTCCCTTCTAATGAGATGGGTCTCTTGTAGACAGCAGATGTATGGGTCATGTTTTTTTATCCATTCAGCCACTCGATGTCTTTTGGTTGGAGCATTTAGTCCATTTACGTTTAAATTTATTATTGAAAGGTACTTGTTTGTAGCCATTTCTTTTTTTGTGTGGCTGTTTTCTTTCTGAGCTTTTTACTTCTTCTTTTTACACCAGTCCCTTTAGCATTCCTTGCATTGCTGGCTTGGTGGTGATAAACTCCCTTAGCCTTTTTTTTGTCTGTGAAGCTTCTTATTTCCCCTTCAAGTTTGAATGATAGCCTTGCTGGATAGAGTATTCTTGGATTCAGTCCTTTGCTTTGCGCTCCTCGGGCAGTTGCAGTAGCAGCTGCTTCTCACTTGGCAGCAGCTCCTCTGGTGGGTGCTGTTCACAGCTATGGTGGCTCTTCTGGCTGGTGGGGGGAGGCTTCACGTAGAGCTTCTGTTCCTCAGACAGAGGGTGTGGTGGTCAGGAGGCTGCTGTTGCTTGGATCTGCTGCGTTGATTTAAAGGCACAAAATTCAACACAATAAGGCACCACGTACCAGGCACTAAACACATATATATTCACGATATTAATAACCCCAAATAAAGGTGACCACCCGAATTAAGAGAATTAGGGGATAAGGAAGAAAGAAGAGAAAAAGATAAAAGAGTAAAAAGAAAAGAAAAAAAAGTAGGGAAGAAAAAAAAGGAGTGCAAAAATGAAATTGGGAAAAAGGTCGAGGAAAGAAAAGAGAAAAAAAAAGAGAAAAAAAAGAGCTAAAAGAGAGAATGAAGTAGAAGAGGGGAAGAGGCTATGTATATGAGGAGAAAACTCCTATAGAACCGCCACTAATCCCAACAAATTCCAGCAACAGCTCCCTGGAGATGAATGCAAACTAGAAACAACCAATAATATCAAGAGAGGCAAGGGGAAACAGAAGCACAAAAATAACTGGGGGTGGGGGGTGGAGGAAGGGGAAAAACCAGCAGAAAAAAAGAAAAAGAAAAAGAAAAACAGCCTCACAACCAGTCCTAAAACACACACACACACACACACACACACACACACACACAAAAGAAATAAACATCAACAACAACAAAAAAACCAATATAGTCAACAATCAAGCAAACAGCAACAAAACAATAGAAAGATAAAAGAAGAAAAAAAATTTGGATAGTAAAGAAAGATAAGGGATATGTGTATAAGGATTTAGAGCAGTGGATTGGAAATAGGATATATAAGTAGGGTGAAATTTTGAGAGGAGGTAAACAGAAGGAATAGGGAAAATCTAAAGCAGGAATAGGGTAAGAGAAACAGGACAACAAAAGGGGAAAAGTGAGGGAGAGGGTTTTAGCATAGAGGTAAAATTGAGGTAGGGAAAATTGATGCTAAAGGAATGATGAAAATAGAATAGAGAACACTAATCCCAAAATAAAATAAAGAGAAAATAAAATGGCACTTTAAAAAATGGTAAAATGGTAGCAGTAATAATACTGGTTAAAAATAAAAATGTAGTAATTGAAAGGGTAAAATCAGGTGATGGAAAAAGAAGAAAAAAATTGATTTTGTAGTTAAAAGGTGAAAAAAGAAAAAAGAAGAAAAAAAAATTGCAGTAGTGAAGGTCCTTCGGTTCTTCTACTCGTCAGTCTGGCTTGCCTTAGTCCTGTCAGGTATTCAGGAGAGTATTGAATTTCCCTGCGGTACACTGTTCCTCCGTGTTGTAAACCACAGTCCTGATTTTAAAGCAGGCCGGATTTGTTTCCCAGACTGCCTTAATTTGTATTTAGCTAAGAGTCAGTTTGTGGCTCAACCTCTGGGTGGCAGTGTTTTTTGGGTTGGCCTCTGAGGCTATAGGGCCTCTCTGTCCAGTAGCTTGAGTTTATCGTCTCTACTGCACTTAAAACTGGTGTGGGGAAGTCCACTGCCCAGAGCTGGTTCCTTAATAGTTACCCTCTCTGTAAATATATTTTATTGATTAAGATATTACATATGTGCCCTTATCCCCACATTACCCCCTACCCCCGCCCCCGCCCCCGCTCAGGCCCTCACCCCCCCCCGCCCCCATTGTCCATGTCCATTGGTTAGGCCTATATGCTTGCATATAAGTCCTTTGGTTGATCTTTCCCCCTTACCCCCACCCTCCCTTCCTTCCTTCCAAGGCCCGACAGTCCAATCAATGCCTCTCCGTCTCTGGATCAGTCCCTGTTCATCAGTTTATGTTGTTCATTATATTCCACAAATGAGTGAGATCATGTGGTATTTATCCTTCTCTGACTGGTTTATTTCACTTAGCATAATGCTCTCCAGTTCCATCCATGCTGTGGCAAATGGTAAGAGTTCCTTTTTCTTCTTCCTCTTAAAGAATACCTTTCAGCATTTCATATAATGCTGGTTTGGTGGTGATGAACTCCTTTAGCTTTTTCTTATCTGTGAAGCTCTTTATCTGACCTTCAATTCTGAATGATAGCTTTGCTGGATAAAGTAATCTTGGTTGGAGGCTCTTGCTGTTCATCACTTTGAATATTTCTTGCCACTCTCTTCTGGCCTGCATGGTTTCTGTTGAGAAATCAGCTGACAGTCGTATGGGTACTCCCTTGTAGGTAACTGACTTTTTTTCTCTTGCTGCTTTTAAGATTCTCTCTTTGTCTTTTGCTCTTGGCATTTTAATGATGATGTGTCCTGGTGTGGTCCTCTTTGGATTCCTTTTGTTTGGGGTTCTCTGCACGTCCTGGACTTGTAAGTCTATTTCTTTCACCAGGTAGGGGAAGTTTTCTGCCATTATTTCTTCAAATAGGTTTTCAATATCTTGCCCTCTCTCTTCTTCTGGTACCACTATAATTCTGATGTTGGTACGCTTGAAGTTGTCCCAGAGGCTCCTTACACTATCTTCATATTTTTGGATTCTTTTTTCTTTTTTCTTTTTCGGTTGGGTATTTTTTGTTTCTTCGTATTTCAAATCTTTGACTTGATTCTTGGGATCCTCTTGTCTGCTGTTGGATCTCTATATATTATTCTTTATTTCAGTCAGTGTATGCTTAATTTCTAGTTGGTCTTTTTTCATATCCTCCAGGGTCTCACTAAACTTATTGGCAGTTTCCAGAAAATTCTTGAAAAACCTTCTAACTGTGGTTTTGAACTCTATATCCAATCATTTGCTTTCCTCCATTTCTGTCATTTGTGACCTGTTTCTTTGTCTCTGCATTTTTTATGCTTCCCTGTGTTGGTAGAGTGGTTTTGTGTGCTAGGTGTCCTATAGGGCCCAGTGGCTCAGCATCCCCAGTTACCTGAGTTGGACACTGTTGGTGCACCCCCTTGTGGGCTTTGTGCACAGTCTTGTTGTAGTTATGCCTTGATTGTTGTAGGTATCACTGGGAGGAATTGACCTCCAGGCAATTGGCAGTGAGAATCAGCTGTGTCTGCAGTGGGAGAACTTCTGTGCTGAAGACACCCTTCTTGGGCAAGACTTGCTTCAGTGGGGCTTTGCCCCCTGAGTGTGTCCCTTATGGATCTGAGGAGTTGTAATCTGGGTGGTCCCACTCTGACCACTGGGTACACTGGCTCTTGGATCTAAGGAGGTGCTAATTTAGCCTCTGCCTGAGGTTACCCAGCAGGAGCTACGAAGAGAACTGCAGATTCCCCTTCCTTGTTTGGAGTTTGGAGGTGCCCAGATGAGGCCCAGCTGTGAAGCAATGCAAGCTGCTGTGAGGCCTTGGGCCTTCTCTTGGAAGTTCTGGGTCTGTCTGGCCCAGCTGCAATTTGTTAGGTAATTTTCAGGTTGCAAAGTGTCAGGGCATTCATATGCAAAAGCCTCTACTGCAGCCTGGGTGGGGAGGGGTCTCAGAATCAACAGGTGGAGCAAGCAGCTATGGCAGATCCTCAGCCCTGCCCTAAGGGATCCAGCATCTCAGTGTCCCAGTAGTTAATGCAAGCACCTCTGAGGGAAGCCGCCCTCAAGTTCTGAGTTCTGCCTGCTGCCAGACAGTCCAGTTTCTCCCTGTATGAGTCCTGGGTCCCCAGAGACTTCCTGGAACTGGAGTTCAGAGCAGTCGGGAGCTTGTGACTCCCTCCTGATTCAAAAAGACAGCCGTGTCCTCAGGTGCCAGCCCCTTTCCCCGCACGCGCTCGAGCCTCCGTACCTCTGCACTTTACTTCTGCAGCTCCTCTGGCTCTCAGTGTGCTTTTCTCTTTCCTTCTAGTTGTAGAATTTCCACTCAGGCAGCCTTCCTGTAGTTCTGGATGATGTCCGTTTTGTCTTTTCATTGTATTTTTGAAGTTGTTGTGGGAGGCAGCAATTTCCGGTGTTTACCTATGCCGCCATCTTGGTTTCTCCCTCACATACTGTTCTTAAGAAACACAGATGCCTTTCCATGCTTTGTCCATCTGGTGAACTCCCACTTAGGTCATTCCTGATATCCCTGGGCAGAGATGAGGAGCTTCTTCTTTGCCCCTCCCACCATTAAGTACCCACCTTACAGAACTGATTACATCACAGTAATTGTTTTTCACATTTGTTTTCCCCAAGAAAATCATCTTTGTTCCTAAGGGCTCAGGGAAATGACTGGCATAGAGTTTTCTTTCAGTCAAATTTATTCAATTGAACAAAAGACTAATCATCATCATCATCATCATCATCATCTCACATTTAACCTGATATTCTAATTTAATATGTTTTGAAACAATGTTTGTGTGGCCCAGCTTTGAGCAATTGCTATTTAGTGCAGAAAGGAGGAAGCCATCTGTATGGCCTGTCAAGTCAGGAGCTTGAATTCGTCTCTCTATGCCTCTATGTGTATATTTGGGGCATTTAACTGGTCAAGCTTCAGTTTCTTCAACTGTGAAATGAGAACAACCTGACTTCTGGGAGCAAACAAAGAATGTAAATGGAACTAAAGTAACAGCCACAACTCTGCTATAACAACCAATTTAGAAAGTTTAGTGTGCTCGAATCAGCTCTGTATTTTGTCTATTTTTGTAGTGCAATTGCAATTACATTTATCTATTTTATGTCTACCAGAGTCACAGGTGGCTATTTTAGATTGCAAATTCCAGAAGGGCAAAAGGCCTTATAACCTTCAGCATATGGTTGAGCCATATACTTAGGCTTGAACAGTGTTCAGAACAACTTTCAGGCAACCTCAAAAATGGCAATGTTAGAAGCAGATTTGCTGTGATTTTACTTATCCTATCTAATAAAAGAGAAACATGGTAATTAGCCATACGTCCGCTACCCTTCCCATTGGGGTGATATGCAAATTAACTGCCAGCCAAGATGGCGGCTGGCAGCCAGGCAGCTTGAAGCTAACATGAGGCTTGCTTGCTTCATTGACGGAGGAAACCAACGTTCCTTGCCTGCCTTGCCGGCCTCTGAGCTTGCAGTTTGAAACATTGTTACAAATATAGAAGCTAAACAAAACCCCAGAAACCTGCTTTCAGCCAGCCGGGATCTCAGAGCTGGAGTTGATACAGTGTTTCGATTATAGAACCCAAACAAACCAGATACCTGCTTTCAGCAGCAGAGGCCTCAGAGCTGGAGCCAGAGCTAAAGCTAGCCCAGAATAAAAAAAGAAAAAGAAAGAAAGGAGCAGTTGGGAGCTTCAGTCACCCGCCAGCCTGAAAACAGCCCTCAGCCCCTCACCCAGACTGGCCAGGCACCCCAGTGGGGACCCCCACCCTGAAGGGTGTGTGACCAGCTGCAAACAGCCATCATCGCCTCACCCAGGCTGGCCAGGCACCCCAGTGGGGACCCCCACCCTGATCCAGGACATCCTTCAGGGCAAACCAGCCGGCCCCCACCCTTGCACCAGGCCTCTACCCTATATAGTAAAAGGGTAATATGCCTCCTAGCACCGGGATCAGCAGAGCCGTGAGGCCTCCCAGCACTGGGATCAGCATGACAGGGGGCAGCGCCCAAACCCCCTGATCACCCTGCGGCTCTGTGTGTGACAGGTGGCGGGGCCACAACCTCCCTATCCGCCCTGCTCTGTTTGTGACAGGGGAAGGCACCCCAACCCCCTGATCAGCCCTGCTCTCAGCCTGATAAAGGTGAGCTCCCCAAACCCCTGATCGCCCTGCGGCTCTGTGTGTGACAGGGTGCGGCGCCCCAACCCCCTGATCGGCCCTGCTCTGAGTGTGACAGGGTGCGGCGCCCCCTCACCCCACGGGCCCTGCTCTGTGTGTGACGGGGTAGAGCCATAACCTCCCCATCGGCCCTGCCCTGAGTATGACAGGGTGCAGTGCCCCAAACCCCTGATCTGCCCTGCTCTGTGTGTGACAGGGGGTGGTGCCCCAACTCCCCTATCGGCCCTACTCTATGAGTGACAGGGGAGAGCTCCTCACCCCCCTGATTGGCCCTGGTCTGTGGGTGACAGGGGGGAGCTCCCCAACCCCCTGATGGGCCCTGCTCTGTGCGTGACAGGGGGGAGCTCATCAACCCCCTGATTGACCCTGCTCTGTGCGTGACAGGGGGTGGGGCTGCAACCTCCCCATTGACCCTGCCTTGAGTGTGACAGGGGGCGGTGCCCCAACCCCCCAATCGGCCCTACTCTGAGCGTGACTGAGGGTGGCATCGCAGCCTCCTGATCCACCCTCTTCTGTGCATGACAGTGGGCAGCACCCCAACTCCCCAATCAGCCCTGCTCTGAGCCCGACCAGGGGCTGCACCTAGGGATTGGGCCTGACCTCTGCCACCCGGGAGCAGGCCTAAGCCAGCAGGTCGTTATCTCCCGAGGGGTCCCAGACTGGGAGAGGGCACGGGCCGGGCTGAGGGACACCCTCCCCCTGAGTGCACAAATTTTTGTGCACTGGGCCTCTAGTAAGTAATAAGAAAAAAACGTTCTGCTTCTAACAAATGGAAGGCATTGGTTTATCTAAAGTAATAAGAAAGGAAACGGATGGATGACCTGATTTGCTAACCCCAATCCTGTTAGTGAAATAGGGACTTAAAAATGGAAAAACCTGCCTAGATAGCTTTGGGTTTTGTTTTTTAAGTATGTTTTTGTTGATTTTTAGAGAGAGAGGAAGGAAGAGGGATAGAGAGATAGAAATATCCATGAGAGAGAAACATTGATTGGCTGCCTCCTGCTCACCCCTTACTGGGCATTGAGCCTGAAACCTGGGCATGTGTCCTGAGTAGGAATCAAACTGGTGACCTCTTGGTTCATAGGTTTACACTCAACCACTAAACCACATCAGCTGGGCATAGATTCCTTTGAGATGTTTGGTTCATAGTAGGCACTCTCTAAACACCTGTTAAGTGAATGTTGAATGACTCCAGCTCCTCCACTGCATATAGCTTTAATGAGTTCCTAGGAGCAGCTAGCCATATCCCTTACTAGTGCCTTACTGCTGACAGCTGCGTGAAATGTATGGTGTAGCATCATTGCTAGATGATGGAAGAAGAGAAAGAAAAATCTTTGAATAAACATCTAGAAATTCAGCAAGAATAGTTCAGCAAAAACCAGCATAAAACTGCAAACAAAAAGACTATATACCGGTAATGTCAATCTCCTTCAGTTAGGTATACAATTAAACAAACAAACAAACAAAAAAACACCCCAAAACAAAAGCTGGTGTCTGTTTGCCTGAAGATTGACTTTGGCCTACGAAAAGTTTTAATTTGAATCCTCTTTTGGTGGGCCTTATGGAATCTAGTTTTCCAGTTCCTAAAAATCCCTGTTATCTTGTTTGGTCATTTACATAATCCAGGAGATCCCTGAAGGCAGCAAGCCTTGGTTTAGTGGCAGCAGAAACCAGAGAGAGACCATTGGGTGCCAAAGTGGCCTAAAATTAGAAGCTAGTCTTCAAAATTGGCTTAACCTATCTTTCAGAACGGATGAGCATTGTTTCTTCATCTGATTTATCTTAAGAGTTTTGTTGATTGCTACAACTTGTGAAAAACTTAAAGAAGGGCTTGTTATGAGTAATTTCCCAGAGGATCTTACAGACATGCATTTTTTTCCAATAATCAAGAACCACTTCTTATGTACATTGTAGGTAGCAACCTAGGTGCATAAGTGTATGAAGTCTCATTGCATTTGTGCAGCCATGGGAGGCTCAGAGAGTAAGGACTTGCTCAAGAGTACTCAATCAGCACCATGGCTAAAAAAAAAAAAATCTCCTAATGCAGGGGTGGGCAACCCCTGGCACGCGTGCCAAATATGGCACGCCAGTAACTTTTGCTGGCACGTGAAACCCTCTCTTATAATCTTCCATTTACAATTTTTTTCTTAATATCGACTTTTTTATTTTTCAGATAAATTCAGTGTAGGTGCATCTTAAATAAATAAATAATTTTACTTAACATGTATACATTAAAAAATGTATTTTTCATCTCATATACTGTATTTTTGTCGCTCGAATGAATTTTATTATTTTTTCAAGGTTCTTCACAAACGTACACCTTAAGAGATATCAAGTAGGTGTAACATGTTCTCAAAAAATTAGGGTTGGCACGCAGAAGAATTTTGAGTCAAAGATTTTGCTGGTTTTGGCACACACTCACCAGCCATGATCCCAGCTCAGGGCTTCTGGCTGAGCGGTGCTCCCTCTACGGGAGTGCGCAGACCACAAGGGGGCAGCTCCTGTGTTGAGTGTCTGCCCCCTGGTGGTCAGTGTGCTTCATAGTGACTGGTCTTTCTGCTGTTCAGTCTATTTGCATATTAGCCTTTTATTATATAGGATAGGCTGTGAGGATGGTGGAAGACAGCAAATTAAGCACTAGCCTGCATTCAAAAGCCAATGAAATATTTCTGGTATAAAAACAATGATGTGATCTTTATTGATATTTTGATTGACATTCAACATTTTATGACTATGGCATCCTGTGATGCAAATATACAATTCTTTTGTAAAGTTCTAGAACTATAAAATATTTAAAGCTAATTAGGTGGAGCCATCTAAACAATTTCTTTGTTTTCCTGGTTGTTTATTATTATTAGGAAAACAAAGAAAAAAACATGGAATAAGCAACTCTCAACAGAAGAGTTATAGCTCTCTTTCTATGAAGTCAACATCTGTTTCTACTCTAACATTGCTGAGTCCAGATGTTGTTATCCTCCTAGTACAATCCCCACAGTGAATGTTTTCCAATTGGAACTTCATGTTCGAGCAAATCAAAGCAGAACAATGTTTTATGTAGGTTGACCTTTGGCTGTTTTGAACCATCCATTATTAAAAGACAATTCTGTTGCTTTTGTGCTCTGTTCTCAGTCAATAACACAGCCCCCTCATTCATTACATTAAGCTTTGGCTTTTGTATGTCAGAAAAATTATTTAAATTTCCAGTCTGAGATATTATAGGAAAAAATTTTTTTAAGTATGAGAGAAAGCAGAATTTGCTATAGGTTCCTTGTTCACAGTTGTAAAAAAAAAAAAAAAAAATAACATTATAACAAGGATGTTTGCTTGACCTAACTTTTAAAAAAACAATTGATTCCCAGAATTCATAAGATGATATTCATAAATAATGATTGTTTGAAAGTTATATGAATCAAAAGAAGAAAGTCATTAATGAGTAATTGTAACCTAATTTCCATATGTTTTAAAATCTGCTTCAAGACCAAAGGAAGCTTTTGCAGAAGAAAAAAGGGTTCTCAGATCCCTAACACTACTTTTCATTTTGGGTGTTTCTTTCCAGCCTATGACATTGGTGAGTAATTAATGGATATAATGCAGGATACATTTATTCTGCTGGGATAAACTACCCAAAGTTCTTTTCCTTAGTTTAAGTTTTATGACCCATCCCATGAAGACACAACTCAAGTGAAAGAGGAAAGGTTTGTTGTTGGGTTTTTTTTTTTTTTTTTCATTTAAAAACAACTTTTAAATACAAAACTCACTTTCAGGGAATTTGTTTTCTAGAGTTTGAGAGGGTGTGGTGACTATAAAAACCAACAGCTGTTTGTTGACTTTCTGTAGAAGTTATTTATACAGGCTGGGAAAGCAGAATGTCTGGGAGAATTTAAAAAGCCAATCTGATAACTCAACACAGCAGCAGGATGAGGTCATGGCTGAGCGTGGGATGGCCTAGAAGCCACACTAAGGCAGGATCTCTGCAGGTGGCCTGATGCGCCAATGGGAGGAGAGGAGAACAGAGGACAGGAAGGAGGGACTAGATCCAGTTGGATTAAACTAGACCCTGAAACTGACATGTGGAATTGCATTTCTATGAAGAAGTAGCTGAGAGGCCATATACTATTTATACTTAAAGTGTTATACCAGGTGTACCAGTTAATAATGCGGATTTTTTAAATGATGGAGTTACACATATGTTGACATATATGCGATTTGATATGTATGCTATTTTGTTGTATTGACAGTAAGCTTCAAAACTTCATATGTCAAATTTTCTGAAGGTGTTAACAGCATAGATATTTTTACGCTTAAAAATGTCGAATTTCGTGCCAAAAAAGAGCGTTTGTGGAAAGTTTGAATTCATTACTTTATTTTGAAGAAAAGTGCTGCTGAAAGTTATCGTATACTTCGGTAAGCTTATGGTGAACATGCTCCATCTCAAGATACTTGTGAACGCTGGTTTAAACGCTTTAAAAGTGATGATTTCGATGTGAAAGACAAAGAATGTCCAGGTCAACCGAAAAAGTTTGAAGACCAACAATTACAAGCATTATTGGATGAAGATGCATGTTAAACTCAAAAACAACTTGCAGAAAGATTAAACGTTGCTCAGCAAACAATTTCCGATAGTTTAGAAGCGATGGGAAAGATTTTAAAGGAAGGAAAACCCATATCAACTGAACGAAAGACAAATAGAAAACTGAAAAGTCATCCGTAAAACGTTGCTTCAATGGCATGAAAGAAAGTCTTTTTTGCATTGAATTGTGACTGGTGATGAAAAGTGGATTTATTTTGAGAATCCCAAATGCACAGAATCATGGGTTGATCCAGGTCACCCATCAACATTGATTGCAAGGCCAAATTGCTTCGGAAAGAAGACAATGCTCTGCGTTTGGTGGGATCAGGAAGGTGTGGTGTACATATTATGAGCTTCTAAAACCAGGTGAAACCATTAATATTGATCACTACCGACAACAAATAATCAATTTGAACCACGCTTTGATCATAAAATGACCAGAATGTGCCAGAAGACATGGCAAAGTAATTTTACTTCATGATAACCCACCATCACACACTTCAAAACCAGTTAAAGACATGTTAAAAGATCTTGCCTGGGAAGTATTAACCCACCCACTGTATTCACCATACCTTGCTCCTTCAGATTACCACTTGTTCTGATAGATGGCACACGCACTTTCTGAGCAGCACTTCAAAACGTATGAAGAAGTGGAAAATTGGGTCTCTGAATGGTTTGCCTCAAAACAAGAAAAGTTCTATTGGGACGGTATCCACAAATTACCTGAAAGATGGGAAAATGGTAGCTAGCGGTGGACATTATTTTGAATAAAGCACTTTTGATGTTTCTCTTGAAATTATCGTGTTTTCTTTGATTACAAAATCCGCATTATTGACTGGTACATCTGGATGTTAAAGAAATAGCTTGCCAATATTTTTACCAGAAATCAGGACCACTGTATTTCTAGATATTAGAGATAAATGGGTGTGATTTGGACACAAAAAGTCCAAAGAGACTAGTCTTGCTAGCATTTGTTGTCAGGGCACCAATGTATGTAATCCCAGATAATATTTGTTGAGATCTTGCTATGTGCGAGCACTGGTGAAGGCACTTGGCTTGCATTAAATCATGTAATATTTATACTAGCTTTGGGAGCCAGCTGTCCCCAGACCAGGATGCTGAGACCCAGGGAGTTAAAGAACTTGTTCAAAGTCACACTGAGAACATGACGGAATCAAGATCATACCCCAGGCAGCTTTCTCCGGAGCTCACACTTATAACCCCTGGGTTGTAGCTGCCTCTCTGAGGTGCAGCTTCTAGAGTGCTGTCTGGAGGGCGCTCACCTCCAAAAGGGCTCACAGCAAATTTATTCATGATACTCAACTTCTAACAAGTTCACAATTAATATTAGTATGGTGGGTGGCTCATCACTGAGTGTCCTCTTCAGCCTGAATTTATGTGGGGATGCAGTCTGATTTCTACCTGCTCAGTCCTCAGGCGCTGTCTCTGAGCTCCCTGGGATGTCCCAGCCATAAGGATCAGACATACATTGGCTTATCATTTGAATTTGTTTTTTAGCACTTTCTGGTGCTCTTCATTTTATCCTAGTAAGTCTAGCTTTAAAAAATAGGCCCTTTGTTGTAACATATTTTGGTAGTAGCATTTTTAGACATTCTCTACTGGGAAATAGACTCAGAATGTTTACTTCTCAATATTGCCCCACAATTATCTTGTATGCTCTTTTCTAATATTACTGTATAGCAGCTTGGACTCCTCAAGACCTACCTACCTCACCCAACAGCAAAAGGAATTCAGGCTAGTAAGGAATGGTGGGTGTTACTGCTTTGGAGAGGCATACATTAACTAGAGCAGTGCTTTTCAAAATGTCTGGGAACCATAATTTTCTGGGGAACTAGTTTGAAACACAAACCTAATTCCTAGCTTCCTGGAGCTTGCAATTTTGTAGGTCTAGGATGAAATCCAGAAATCCACATTTAAAACAATCACCCCCAAGTGCTTTTGATAAAATTGGAAAAGCACATAGCTAGCAGGTTGGGAAAAGCATAGTAATATATAGACAGTGCTATGGAAATTACACTCATGGACTTTGAGAGATGCTATCCTTTGGGAGGCAAATACATGGATTTTAAAAACAGATCAACAAATTTGAACCTCGATCCATAGTAATAACTATCCAAACTTGAGCAAGAGTTGTCAAAATATTTATAACTCAATGTCTTTACTAGATGGAGCTAAAAATACCTTTCACATAAAGTTGGTGTAAGGGTTAAGTGTGGAAACAGAATACAGCATCTTATATACTTTTGGCTAAACATAACTTTTAAACACATGCATATATTTTAATTGATGCTGAAATCCAACCAAAATGATAGTAAAGGAAGCCAAAAAGGCTTACACACCTAAGGACTGGAGAATGGGAAAGGAGACAACACTAAACAAGATATATTACCAAAGTTTTATTACCAAAGAAATTGGATGGAGGCAGAGCAGATATTTAATTGGTACTCACCAATGCACACTCATATGACCCTATTGGTAATTTATATCACCAGTGCCCATTCAGTGCTCAAGCTCTCTTTGTGGTTAAGTATTTCCATGGTCACTCCAGCATGGAAGAATGGTAATTGATTGAGCAAGCTGAAATCTAAATCTAAGAAAGGAACAGCAATGAGAAAAAGCTGATATGCTCCAGAGAACACTGGGAAAGCTCAGGATTTGGCAGCACCAGACACCAGAGAGAGCAAGATAAGTTTAAGAGCTCAAAACAGGGAGACTGACTTAAAAAAAGTGTTAGAGCAGATTTAGATTTAGAATCAAACTTTATATATATATATATATATATATATATATATATATATATATATTTATATATTTTTTTTTATTGATTAAGATATTACATATGTGTCCTTATCCACACGTTACCCCCAACCCCCCCACCCTCCCGCTCATGCCCTCACCCCCCCTCCCCCGTTGTCCGTGTCCATTGGTTAGGCCTATATGCTTGTATATAAGTCCTTTGGTTGATCTTTCCCCTTACCCCCACCCTCCCCTACCATCCCTCCAAGGCCTGACAGTCCACTCAATGCCTCTCCGTCTCTGGATCAGTCCCTGTTCATCAGTTTATGTTGTTCATTATATTCCACAAATGAATGAGATCATGTGGTATTTATCCTTCTCTGACTGGCTTATTTCACTTAGTATAATGCTCTCCAGTTCCATCCATGCTGTGGTAAATGGTAAGAGTTCCTTTTTCTTCTTCCTCTTAAAGAATACCTTTCAGCATTTCATATAATGCTGGTTTGGTGGTGATGAACTCCTTTAGCTTTTTCTTATCTGTGAAGCTCTTTATCTGACCTTCAATTCTGAATGATAGCTTTGCTGGATAAAGTAATCTTGCTTGGAGGTTCTTGCTGTTCATCACTTTGAATATTTCTTGGCACTCTCTTCTGGCCTGCATGGTTTCTGTTGAGAAATCAGCTGACAGTCGTATGGGTACTCCCTTGTAGGTAACTGACTGTCTTTCTCTTGCTGCTTTTAAGATTCTCTCTTTGTCTTTTGCTCTTGGCATTTTAATTCTGATGTGTCTTGGTGTGGTCCTCTTTGAATTCCTTTTGTTTGGGGTTCTCTGCACTCCCTGGACTTGTAAGTCTATTTCTTTCACCAGGTAGGGGAAGTTTTCTGTCATTATTTCTTCAAATAGGTTTTCAATATCTTGCCCTCTCTCTTCTTCTGGTAACCCTATAATTCTGATGTTGGTACGCTTGAAGTTGTCCCAGAGGCTCCTTACACTATCTTCATATTTTTGGATTCTTTTTTCTTTTTCGGTTGGGTATTTTTTGTTTCTTCGTATTTCAAATCTTTGACTTGATTCTTGGGATCCTCTTGTCTGCTGTTGGATCTCTGTATATTATTCTTTATTTCAGTCAGTATATGCTTAATTTCTAGTTGGTCTTTTTTCATATCCTCCAGGGTCTCACTAAATTTATTGGCGGTTTCCATAAAACTCTTATAAACGTGGCCTTGAACTCTATATCCAGTCGTTTGCTTTCCTCCATTTCTGTCATTTGTGACCTGTTTCTTTGTCTCTGCATTTTTTATGCTTCCCTGTGTTGGTAGAGTGGTTTTGTGTGCTAGGTGTCCTATAGGGCCCAGTGGCTCAGCCTCCCCAGTTACCTGAGGTGGACACTGTTGGTGCACCCCCTTGTGGGCTTTGTGCACAGTCTTGTTGTAGTTATGCCTTGATTGTTGTAGGTATCACTGGGAGGAATTGACCTCCAGGCAATTGGCAGTGAGAATCAGCTGTGTCTGCAGTGGGAGAACTTCTGTGCTGAAGACATCCTTCTGGGGCAAGACTTGCTTCAGTGGGGCTTTGGTGCTCATTGAGTCTGCCCCATGTGTGTGTCCCTTATGGATCTGAGGAGTTGTAATCTGGATGGTCCCACTCTGACCACTGGGTACACTGGCTCTTGGATCTAAGGAGGTGCTAATTTAGCCTCTGCCTGAGGTTACCCAGCAGGAGCTACGAAGAGAACTGCAGATTCCCCTTCCTTGTTTGGAGTTTGGAGGTGCCCAGATGAGGCCCAGCTGTGAAGCAATGCAAGCTGTTGTGGGGCGTTGGGCCTCCTCTTGGAAGTTCTGGGTCTGTCTGGCCCAGCTGCAATTTGTTAGGTAATTTTCAGGTAGCAAAGGGCCAGGGCATTCATATGCAAAAGCCTCTGGGTGGGGCGGGGTCTCAGGGAATCAAAGGGCAGAGCCAGCAGCTATGGCGGATCCTCAGCCCTGCCCTAAGGGGCCATGCGTCTCAGTGTCCCGGTAATTGCTGCAAGCACCTCTGAGGGAAAGCCGCCTGCAGGTTCCGAGTTCTGCCTGCTGCCAGACAGTCCAGTTTCTCCCCATATGAGTCCTGGGTCCCCAGAGACTTCCCGGAACCGGACTTCAGAGCAGTCAGGAGCTTGTGACTCCCTCCCGCTTCAAAAAGACAGCTGAGTCCTCAGGTGCCCGCCCCTTTCCGCACGCGCTTGAGCCTCCGTACCTCTGCACTTTACTTCTGCAGCTCCTCTGGCTCTCAGTGTGCTTTTCTCTTTCCTTCTAGTTGTAGAATTTCCACTCAGGCAGCCTTCCTGTAGTTCTGGATGATGTCCGTTTTGTCTTTTCATTGTATTTTTGAAGTTGTTGTGGGAGGCAGCAATTTCCGGTTTTTACCTATGCCGCCATCTTTGTTTCTCCCCTAGAATCAAACTTCTTAACTGAAACTCTTCAGTCAATGAGACAATGAAGCTCTTTCAAAATGTAGAGAAGGCCTGAGGCAAGGTGAGAGGGTGGGCTTGAAGGGGTCAGTGGGTAAAAAGGGGGCATATGTAATGCTTTCAACAATAAAGATTTAAAAATAAAATAAATAAACAAATAAATAAAATGTAGAGCAAAACGTTTTTCAATGAAGATTCTATACCAAATCAAACGATCAATCAAGATATTTTCAGATACAAAAGGTCTAAAAATTTTACTTTGTTTTCTTTCTCAAGAGTTACTGGATAATGTGCTTTATGAAAATGGGTGAGTAAACCAGGATAAAGGAAGACACAAAGGGCAGGAAGTGAGGTCTCCAATATAGGATAGAAACAGAAGGAATTCCTAATAGATGGGAAGGGGAGTGCCAGGACAATTCCCCACCAGCCTGGGCTGGAGGACAATGGACACCTCCAGGAAAATGTCCCCAGGAAGTCAGTAAGTACTGTCTAGAACAGCCGTGGGCAAACTACAGCCCACAGGCCGGATCCAGCCGTTTGAAATGAATAAAACTAAAAAAAAAAAGACCGTACCCTTTTATGTAATGATGTTTACTTTGAATTTATATTAGTTCACACAAACACTCCATCCATGATTTTGTTCCGGCCCTCCGGTCCAGTTTAAGAACCCATTGTAGCCCTCGAGTCAAAAAGTTTGCCCACTCCTGCTCTAGAATCAAGAAATAGCAGCATAAGAATTTTATTTATAACATTGGATGTAAATATTAGGAGAAAGCTAAATGAATTGGGGAATAGGATGGGATTAGAGAAGGGTGAGACAGGGAGCTATTGTTTTCATTAGAAGTCATGTAGTACCATTTGTTTTTTAAACATAATGCAAGTATGACTTTAGCAACAATGATTCATTTAAAATATAAGTGCTATTTTCATATCTAGATCTACATATACAGTGCCTATTCCTATTAAATACTCAGTAGTTGGTTGGTAGTTATTTTTATAGTTTTTGGAGAACTGCAGGTGAAAACTAGGAGGACAGACTCAGAGGCTTCTCCAGAATTTCTATAGGAGAGGCTTAGCCATGGAATAAGATGGTGGGAGAGGTGGGTTGAATTGTGGTTCCAAAAAGATATGCCCAAGTACTAACCCCCAGTATCTGACTGTGACCTTATTTGGAAGTATGTCTTTGCAGATTTAATTAAACTAAGGACCTCAAGATGAGATCATCCTGGATTCAGGATGCACCTTAAACCCAATGGTGAATATCCTTATAAGGAACAAAGAAGGAGAAGACGCAGAGAGGCATAGGAGAGGAGGCTCCGTGAAGAGGGAATCAGAGATTGGAGTTAGGTCCCTACAAGCCAAGAAACTGCTGGCAGCCACCATCTAGCAGAGATGCATGGCAGTTTCTCCTTCAGAGATTCAGAAGGAACCAACCTTGATTTCAGGTTTCTGGCCTCCGGAACTATGTGAGAATGAAATGTTGTGGTAAGCCGCTCACTTTGTGGTAATTAATTACAGCAGCCCTAGAAAAGTAATTCAGTGGGGTTAGCAGACAGACCTTGAAGTTTGATTGTAGAGCCTGTATTTCAATCCTTAGATTATATATTTATTGGGAGTTTTGATGGGGAGGGGGGTGGGGCGACTGAAGGAGATCCTTACATGACCCCTTGGCATTGCTGCTGGCTAGCTCTCAAATTGGATGAGTTCAGTGAAATAAATATATTTTATTTTTCCAACTTTATAAAAAATATAATATTGTGTAAGTTTAAGGTGTACAACACATTGATTTGATACATTATATATTACAAACTGATAACCAGCATAGTGTTAGCTAGAACCTGCATCACCTCACATAATTACCATTTTCTTTACTTGTGATGAGAACATTTAAGATATAGCCTTTAGCAGCTTCCAAGTATATAACACAGTGTTATAAGCTATAATCACTATGCTGTACATTCGATCCCCAGAATTTACTTATCTTAAAATCAGAAGTTTGTACTCTTTTACCAACACCCCTCAGTCCCTGGTAATCACCATTCTAGTCTGTTTTTATGAGTTCATATTTTTTAGATTTCACATATAAGTGATATCATACAAAAGTCTTTCCCTGTCTGACTTATTTTACTGAAATAAATGTGCTTTAAAGTGATTTCAGATGCATAAATTTATGTTATGAAACGTATTTCGGAGACAGCAACATTTCCACACCACTGTTTGCCTATTTCATCAGAGGCAGATATGAGGCAGGAAGATGGGAGTGTTGGCTTGAAATGGTGCAAGGAAACTCCAGCGGTGATGGAAATGCTGTCCATCTTTCTTGGGGTAATGGTTACATAGGAATATACATCTGTCAAAATGTATTAAACTGTACACTGAAGATATGTGCATTTTATTGTGTATAAAATTTACCTCAAATAACAACATAATCTCTTGTTTTTGTAACTTGGCTGCTCAAAGTGATAGAGACAGAAATAAAATATTTGGAAGCAGCTATAATTGTAAGAAATGTTAATCATGCTCTGTTAACTGTGATTGCTTTGTTCTGATTAAAGAAGGCACATTCTAACCTGGCTGGGAGTTGCACGTGGGACCTGGGAGCTCACCTAGAAATGCGGCCCATCCTCTACATCTGGGAGTTGCTTATTATCATGAAAAGATGAACAACCTGGTTGCAGAAACCAGAACTGTCAACCATTTGAAGACATGCAGCCCTTTGCATACATACCCACAGGCCTCTGCAAATCCCCAGCCTGTACTACCTGTCGACTGCCCATTTGGCACACCCTTCTGCCTACTTCCCCATGTAATCTTCGTCCCAATATAAGCAGCTGGTTTATGGTGAGGGGATAGAAGATTTTTGTGGATGACCTGCTTCTCTCCCATACTGCCAGCAGTATTGGAATAAACCAATAATTCAGATAATGCTTCTATGAACATAGGAGTGCATATGTCATGAGTAGAACTTTGAAAGAGAAAAGAGTAGAATGGTAAAGAGGAGGAAATTTTCTGATTGGTGGGGATTAAAGAAAACCTTGCTGAACTTGGAAAGCATAATGAAAACAGGATCCCTTCTAGTTTGTGGCATTTGTATCCTTGAGCTCAGATTCATGCTTGAATTATATACAGTGCATCTTCAGGAATGAAGGGCCCACAAGAGAATGAGAACACGAAGGCGAAGCAGATACTGTTGGAAGGGGAAAGCATGGAATGTCCGTAGAGGTCAAAATAAATGCATATGTGGGTGTGTGGGAGGGTATCAAGGGAAATGAACACTGCCAAGCTGATTTGTTTTCTAACTGCCGAAGCATTCCTGGGACATTTTTCCTAGATGCTGGGACTAGAGAGGTGGCAAGTTTCAACAATATGCTTATCTATTAGAAGTACAACCATTTTTTATTTTTTTGGTAAATGTATTTTTAATTCTAAAGAGACAAGACATTAAAGAAACTTTGAAACAACATGATCCCTCATAATTCCACTACTCTTTTTTTTTTTTAATTAAATCTTTATTGTTCAGATTATTACATTTGTTCCTCTTTTTTTTCCCCCATAACTCCCCTCCTCCCAGTTCCCGCCCCACCCTCCGCCCTCACTCCCCACCCACTGTCCTCATCCATAGGTGCACAATTTTTGTCCAGTCTCTTCCCGCATCTCCCACACCCCTTTCCCCCCCAGGAATAGTCAGTCCATTCCCTTTCTATGTCCCTGATTCTATTATAATCAACAGTTCATTCTGTTCATCAGATTATTTATTCACTTGATTCTTAGATTCACTTGTTGATAAATGCATATTTGTTGTTCATAATTTGTATCTTTACCTTTTTCTTCCTCTTCCTCTTCTTAAAGGATACCTTTCAGCATTTCATATAATCCTGGTTTGGTGGTGATGAACTCCTTTAGCTTTTCCTTATCTGTGAAGCTCTTTATCTGACCTTCAATTCTGAATGATAGCTTTGCTGGATAAAGTAGTCTTGGTTGTAGGTTCTTGGTATTCATCACTTTGAATATTTCTTGCCACTCCCTTCTGGCCTGCAAAGTTTCTGTTGAGAAATCAGCTGACAGTCGTATGGGTATTCCCTTGTAGGTAACTGAGTTTCTTTCTCTTGCTGTTTTTAAGATTCTCTCTTTATCTTTTGCTCTTGGCATTTTAATGATGATGTGTCTTGGTGTGGTCCTCTTTGGATTCCTTTTGTTTGGGGTTCTCCGTGCTTCTTGGACCTGTAAGTCCATTTCTTTCACCAGGTGGGGGAAGTTTTCTGTCATTATTTCTTCAAATAGGTTTTCAATATCTTGCTCTCTCTCATCTTCTGGCACCCCTATAATTCTGATGTTGGTACGCTTGAAGCTGTCCCAGAGGCTCCTTACACTATGCTCGCATTTTTGGATTCTTTTTTCATTTTGCTTTTCCGGTTGGGTGTTTTTTGCTTCCTCGCATTTCAAATCATTGACTTGATTCTTGCGCTCCTCTGGTCTGCTGTCGGGAGTCTGTATAATATTCGTTATTTCAGTCCGTGTATGCTTAATTTCTAGTTGGTTCCCCAATATAAGATCGAGGGTCTTATTAGTTTTCTTGTAGATCTCATTAAGTTTATCGGCAGCTTCTAAACAGTTCTTGAGAGACCTTAAAAGTGTGGTTCTGAACTCTATATCTTCCATTGACAATTTTGTCCTGTTTCTTTGTCTCCGCATTTTGTTATGCTTCCTTGGTGCACCCCCTAGTGGTCTTTGTTCGCAGTCTTATAGTTAAATCTTGATTGTTGTAGCTAATTCCAGGGAGGGTTTGACCTCCAGGCCAAGTGGCTATGAGAATCAGCTGTGTCAGCAGTGAGAGAACTTCTGTCCTCTAGGGAGGTGCTAATCTAGCCTTTGCCTGAGGCTATCCGGCAAAAGCCTCTGTGCAGGGCTTGGGCGGGGTGGGTCGCACAGGATCAACAGGGTGGGCCGGAGAGAGCAGTTATGGCGGCTCTCAGTCCTGTCCCCAGGGGCTCTGCCTCTCTGAGTCCCAGCACCCGCTGCAAAGCTCAGAGAGAAAGCTGCAGTCGCTCTGACCGAAGCCAGACAGTCCCGCTTCTCCCGTTTGAGTCTGGGTCGCTAAAGACTCGCCCGGATCTGGAGCTCAGAGTCTGCGACTCCCTCCCGATTGAAAACGCCAACCGCGCCCTCCGCCGCCAGCCCGCTCGAGCACTCCACACCTCAGAATTTGCCTTCAGCACTGCGCCTCCTCTGAGTGTCCGTATGCGTTTCTCTTTCCTCCTAGTTGTAGGACTTCCACTCAGCCAGCGTTCCTGTGGTTCTGGGTGATGTCCCTTCCGTTTTTTGGTTTCACTTTTGAAGTAGTTGTTCAAAGCAGCAAACTCCGGCGTTAACCTATGCCGCCATCTTGGTTCTCCTCATAATTCCACTACTCTTTAACTGGTAATCTATTTTTACGTTTTCTTCTAGACTAAAATTCTCTTTCTTTAGTATACTTTTGGGTGAGTAAATTTCCTCTTGGCATAATACCTATTAAGGCAGCTTCTGACTCCCTAACAAACTGGGAATGATTCTCTAGTCCCGTATTATTCTGCCTTAAACTGGAAACTTTAACTGCTGAGATGATTACCTGCGAGTATCATTTCACGACTATTTCCAAGATTCCCTCTTTCAAGAACTGCTGATCGGTTGTCATCTGGCCTCTGAAGTAAAGGCCAGCGAACTCCGGGTATACAGAGCCACTCTGTAGTTGTCTAGAAGGGGCTGGCGATCCTCCATCCTAGTCCCTGTTTAGTCAGGAAAGTGAGGCCCAGAAAAGTCACAGACCTAACGAATGCTGGAGCTGAGATTTGAGCCAAACTCTTAAAAATAAAACTTTTAATTTCAAATAATTTTAGAGTCATAGAAAAGTTTAAAAAATAGTATATAGAGTTCAAGACCTAGTGTACCCTTTATCCAGCTTCCCCTAATGTAAACAATTACACAACCATAATTACACAGAAATTAACATTGGTTCAATGTTATTAATTAAACTACAGACCTTATTTGAACTTCATTAGTTTTCCTTCCAGTGTCTTTTCCCCCTGTCATTCCAGGATCCAGTCCAGAATGTCACACTTAGTTATATGTCTCCGTAGTTTCTTCCAGTCTGGGCGAGTTCCTCAGTCTTTGTCTTTCAGGACCTGACACCTTCAAGAGTACTGGCTAGATATTTTGTAGAATTGTTATAGGATTCTAGGGCAGGAGGGAGAGGAGAAACTCAGACAGGAAAATTAGAACAAGGCCAAACAGTGTGAGTAATTTGCAGCTGGCTGCAAATAACAAACCACTATTCCCCCCAGCCAAGGACACCTTGAGAGCAAATAGTTAAAGACCCCCTAACTAGAGAATGCAGGAAGGAAGGGGGGAAGGGGAAAGGAAAAAAGGGCAGTTTTACTCCCTAATGGAGAAGCCAGCAGTCTTGGGGCTTGGAAAGATGAAGTTGCCAGGATTCTGGGAAGATCACAACAAGAAAACCTTGAGACTTAATCTGTACCAAGATACTCAGCAAAGAATATTTGGAATTTGTAGACAGGAGGGTATATTACTCCTCGAAATTGCTCCAGGCGCTTTTCTGGATTAGCTGGAAAAGCCCATCTGTGCTCTAAGCCGGATGAAATAAGATAGATTTGCTTGCTTTGCTTTTTCAATAAAGGTGCATGCTTTAATAAATTGGCTTTTCATAAAACAAGACATTAAAGAAATTTTGAAACATGATCCCTCATAATTCCACTACTCTTTAACTGGTAATCTTCTATTTTTATGTTTTCTTCTAGACTAAAGAGCTAGAAGAAAACACTTTTAGGTTTTCTTCTAGACTAAAGGACTAGAAGAAAACGCTCAAGGGCTCTCATATACATTCATTTACATGACAAGACAAGGATGGAGTCTGGGGACAGCCCTCTCCCACTGACTCAGGGGGCTGTCTGGTAACACCTCTCTGGTGTGGGTGGGAGGTGCTTATAACAGAATGTCTCTCAATTGGGGTTTGTGTGGTATTTTCCCACGATTAGATTGAAATCATGTATATTTTGGCGAGAATACTAGAGGTGAAGTGTCCTTCTCAGTGCATGACATTAATATGTCCAATTACTAGTGATGTTAATCTTAATTACTTGGTTAAGATGGTATCTGTCAGGTTGCTTCACTGTCGACTTACTGTTTTCCTTTTATAATTGACAAATACCTTGGAAGAGATACACTGTGACTATGTTAATATCCTGTTGTTTTTTCTCAAACTTTCATCCACGACCTTAGTATCTATCAGTGGGTCTAGCCTGCAACAATTAGTATTGTGATGTTTGCCTAGTATTGACTTTGAAATTTATTTATATTTATAAGTATGGACTCATGGATCTTTATTCTATTTTATGGATTATAATTTAATACTATGATTATTTATTTTGTTGCTCAAATTGTTCTAACTTTGGCCAGTGGGAATTCCTTTAGGTTGGTTCCTGTGTCCTTTTGTCATGTCTCATCACCGTGAGGTTGCTGTTTTGACAATTTCCTTATTTCCTAGATGTTAGATATTCCAGGTTCAATTAGATTTTCCCTGTCCAGCCCTAGAATCAACTACTTCTCCAAGGAACCCTAAGGACAAGATCTTTTGATATAAACCTCTTATGCTCCTTCTACCAGTTCATATTACATCTTAAACAAAATTGTTTAACACAATACATTTTCTCAGAACTATACGATAAAGGTAGGTGGAGTTTGTACTTGTTGAATTTGTTCTAGTCATCCAACATTGCCTTGCAGCTACTCCCAATGCTCCTCCATCCACTCTGTTTGTACAACTCTGACGATTTAAGCATGAGGTGGCAGGAAGGAGAAAAGATACAGAAGTGGACTGGAGTGTAGCTAAGTGATGTAGGAAGATGATGTGATACAGATGAAGGTATGAATAAGAAGGCTGGGAGAATCCCTGAATGGGATTACAAATACACACATCTAAATTCTTTCTGCTTTACCACTATGCAAATCCAAAAAACACAAAGCTTCAAAAGCAAGTCAGAATTTATGAAGTTTAACATTTTTTTCTGGTGCTCTGCCTGTAAGGAAGGTGTTCTTTGTGACTTCAGCTCTTCTCTTTCTCAAGTTGCCTCCAGCAGTTCTCTGGGATGATTTATGGGGTCATGGCAAGTCTGCTTCTGAGTCTCAGACCCACATTGGGTACATATACGCTCTGTTAGGGATGGATGAAATTCAACATATGGATGTAAAACAGAGTTAAAGTCAGAGTGGAAATTAAAAGGAAGACTGAAAACAAACGTTAAAAGTCTAGATTTCTTATCTTTTGCAGGCAGAGAAAGAGAAATGTTGGGAGAATGGAACATTAATTGGCTGCCTCCTGCATGCCCCCTACTGGGGATCGAGCCCGAAACCCTGGCATGTGCCCTGACTGGGAATTGAACAGTGATATCCTGGTTCATGGGTCAATGCTCACCCACTGAGCCACACTGGCCAGGTGTGTATTTTTAAACTTTAAGCAATATTATACAACATGTATTGTTTGATATAAATAGATACATATGCATAAATATAATAAGATATATTATGCTGATAAAAGAACATTGAATATGACAGAGTCAGAAAGACTGGTAGCATAAAAAAGAGGTAAATGGATTTCAATGCTTTCATATGGGGATTTAAGAGGTTAAATTGTAAGTTCACACTTGTATATTATAGGAACTCAATGGTCTATTTTCTTCAGCCTATAACTTTACTATGAATTAGTAGTTGTTCCCCCAACAATATATATATATTTGGGGGATCGACATTGGTTAATAAAATTATATAGGTTTCAAGTGTACAATTCTATAATATATCATCTGTATGTTGCCTTGTGTGTTTAACACCCAGAGTCAAATCTTTTTCCATCACCATATATTTGACTCCCTTTACCCTTTACTACCCTGAGTCCCCTTTCCTTCTGGTAACCACCATATTGTTGTCTGTATCTAGCGTTTTTGTTTGTTTGTTTATTTGTTCATTTGTTACTTTCAGTTTTGTATCTACATATGAGTGAAATCATATGGTTCTTGACTTTTTTCTGTCTGACTTATTTTGCTTAGCATTATATTCTCAAGATTCATTCATGTTGTCACAAATGGCAGTATTTCATCTTTTCTGGTGACTGAGTAGTATTCCATTGTATATATCTACCACATCTTCTTATCTAATCATCATCTATCAAAGGACACTTAGTTGTTTCTATGTTTGGCAATATTTTATGTAAAGAGTGAATGCCCCAAACTTAATGTGAATAATGTTGTTCATCAATATTTTGGATTCATTTTTCCTAATAGATAACACACACACAAAACAATATTTGCTACTAGAAGGATAATTGCAGACTCATAAAATTATAAAGAAAATCAATTGTACCCTAACTGGTTTGGCTCAGTGGATAGAGCATCAGCCTGCGGACTGAAAGGTCCCAGGTTCGATTCTGGTTAGGGACATGTACCTTGGTCACAGGCACATCCCCAGTAGCGGGTGTGCAGGAGGCAGCTGATCAATGTTTCTCTCTCATTGATGTTTCTGACTCTCTATCCCTCTCCCTTCCTCTCTGTAAAAAGTCAATAAAATATATTTTTTTAAAAAGAAAAAGAAAATCAATTGTACTTCTGTATGCTAGCAAGAAAATGAGAAATAAAATAAAAATTTCCATTTTCAATAGCACCAAATACATAAACTTATTTATTTAAAAACACAGATCTATATAAATGGAGAAATAGGTTATGTTGATGGAATGAAGACACAAGTTTATTGATCTCTCCAAATTGATCTATAGATTGAACACAATCCCAACAAAAATCCCACTGGTATTTTTTTTGTAGAAAACAACAAACTGGTTCTAAAATTAATATGGAAGCACAAAGCACTAAGAATAACCAAACTAATCTTCAGAAAGAAGAAAAGTGCTGGAGGATTATACTATTTGATTTATTTTACTCTTACCATAGAGCTAGAATAATCAAGACATCATGGTATTGGCATAATAATAGACAAGCCAATGGAATAGAAGAGAGTCCAGAAAAAGATTTTATATATATATTCAATTATTTTTTAAAATGGTGCTAAGGCAATTCAATGGGGAAAAAAGTCTTTTATTTTTTTTCATTTAATATAAACTTTATTTGTAAACACTTTAAAAACTAAATTAAAATACACACTTTTTAGTGTGACTTTCTCCTCAGTATCAATATAAAAAGAAGTACAATTTCCATTCCTATAGCATAAAACTATAATTAAAGGAGTTACTTTTGCCCTAGGCTACCCTTATTATTTTTAAAAATATTTTTTATTGATTTCAGAGAGAGGAAGGGAGAGGGAGAGAAACATCAATGATGAGAAAGAACCATTGATCGGCTGTATCCTGCAAGCTCCCTACTGGAGAATGAGCCTGCAAACCCAGGCATGTGCCCTGATTGGGAATCTAACCCTGACCTGGTTCATGGGTTGACGCCCAGCCACTGAGCCACACTGGCCAGGCAGAAAACTACTTTTTAAGTTTTCATATGTACATTTGTATCAGTGTAAATATGAATCTCAGGTCAGGTCAGATTTGTGGTGAAGTGATGACCAGATATATTATTCAAAGTTAAACTCACTGGAAAAGATTTTCCTTTGAAGATTTTCTGTTTTTCAGTGATATGCTGGAGTGGGAAACTGGTATTACCGCTGCCCATTGGAATCACATAGACCATCAGTAAACCAAGTCTGTGCGTTTTTTTCCGCTTCTGTTCAGTGGTCATCGGGAACTGATTCCCCATGAGACCATGGAAGAGGCAGTGGAGCAGCAGGAGTAGGTCTTACGGGAATTTGGGCCACTGGCTCATTCAGTTTATGCGTTCTCTTCCTGTATTTCTAGCTAATGGTGAAATGCTACTTCACACACGCAGCTTCATAACTCAGAAAGACTGGCAAACCCACTTCATGATGGGCAGCTCTGGTCCTGGTCCTGTAGGCACGTGGTGTCCCGTAGCCGGATGCTCAGTCTGTACCATAGCCCAGAAGAACTAGGAGCTGCTTCTCAGTGAAGAATCCTAGTTGACAGAGGACGCTGGGGTCTTGCAGTGACTTTCCTTTGGGGCTGTCCAGAGGGTGTACACAGCAGCCTTCCTGCCGTGGGTAATTCAGGGCCATTGGGTCTGCTAGGCCATGAGGCAGAGCTCTTCCTGGCTCTGGGCTGTACTTAAAAGTAGCAACTCTATTTGAATGTGCTATGTGTGCTTCTAGAATTCAGAGATTCTCCAAGTTTTGTGCTTTTTCTTTTTGGAAGCTAGTGCAACATTGTTTTTTGTTTGTTTTTTAATTAAAGCTGTATCACTGAAGTATTACACGTCCCTTTTTTTTTTCTCCCATGACCCCTTATAGCCCCCCAGTGCCGCCGCCCCCAGGCCTTTACCACTCTATTGTTCGTGTCCATGGGTTATGCATATCTATATATATAAAAGCCTAAGTGACCGAACGACCGAATGACCAAACGACCAGTCGACTGGTTACTATGATGGTCACTGACCACCAGGGGGCAGGCATTCAATGCAGGAGCTGCTCCTTGGTGATCAGTTCACTCCCACAGTGGGAGCGCCACTCAGCTGACTGATGGGCACCAGATGTCGGGCTCACGGCTGGCAAGTGTAGTTGTGGTGGCATGAGCCTCTCCTGCCTCCATGGCAATGTGCTACGGCGTGGGCAGGCACCGCAAGGCTCAGATGAGCGGGAGTGGCGCAGCGCCCAGCTCAGGCTCCTTCCTGGCCACCTGCCGCTTCACGCACTACTATATCCCTTGGGGGATGTCAGTTAGGCCTGCGGGGATCAGGCCTAAACTGGCAGTCCGACATCCCCTGAAGGGTCCAGATTGCAAGAGGGCACAGGCCAGGCTAAGGGACCCCACCAGTGCACGAATCCGTGCCTCGAGTCCTATGTAATAAAAGGCGAATATGCAAATTGTCCCCTCGGGAGTTCAACTGACCGGGAATTCAACCACTCGCTATGACGTGCAATGACCATTAGGGGGCGGCGTGGAATGAAGGAAGGCCCCGGACAGCAGCTGGCAGCCGGCAGCCAAGGGAAGGAAGGTTCTGATTGGCCCTGATTGGCGGCCAGGTCTAGGGACCCTACCTTGCATGAATTTGGTGCATCGGGCCTCTAGTATGCATATAAGTTCTTTGGTTGATCTCTTCCCACCCGCCCACCCTGCCTTCCCTTTGAGATTCCACAGGCAACATTGTTTTTAGAGAGCATATTCTAACATGCCCCAGACTTTCCTGGAAACTTATAGTGTGGCAGGCTCTTAATTTTTATAGGGTAATTGCCACTTCCTGCTTAGCAGGTCTGGATTGGACTAGCATTATGTTCCTTGGGATATCAGGATGATCAAAATTCCCTGAGGACAGTCTAATAACAAAGATCAGGAGTACTGAAATAGTCCAGAAGCAAGAGAATAAAGATATCCTTTTTTTTTTTTTTTTTGCATTACAAAGAGTCTTTACTTTTAAATGATTATCAGTACACCAAGTAATAATATGTAACATGTAACAATGTCTTGAATTCTATAACCTAGTAATTTTTTAAGAACTCTTTTGTTTGTTTGTTAATCTTTACCCAAGAATAATGCCCCCACCCATTGACTTTTAGAGAAAATGGAAGGGAGGGGGAGAGACAGAGAGAGAAACATTGATGTGAGAGAGATACATCAATTGGTTGCCTCCCATACGTGCCTGGATTGGGGCCCAGGATCCAACCTGCAACCAAAGTCTATACCCTTGACTGGTATAGAACCTGCCACCCTTCAGTCTGTGGGCCAACACTCCATCCGCTGAACCAAACCAGCCAGGGCTATAATCTAGTAGTTTTGATGAAGAGAAACTAAAAGCAGTATAGAAATTATACCAGTACTCACTGTTCTAACCCTTTAGTCAGAAAGGACTGTTTCAAGGTGGCTGCTGCTTCACACAGGTTACAAATAACTAATACTTCTTTTTCATGGATTAAGTTTCTGCTCTTCAAGAAAGGTTTAGGGAAAAAAATATTAATCTCTTTCTTCAAAATAAAATATTTTTTACTGTATCTAAAAAGAAAAAGCCAGTATTGGTATAAATGTTGCTTGGGCTAAAAGACATAGGAAAACAGACATTGTATGCCCATTAACTTTCTAAGAAATACAAGGTAAAAAGATGAAATCTTTGGTTAAGCTGTAAGTTTGTACAAAGAAGCTAGATTTGCTATTCTCAAAAAAGTGAAGGAACCTACTGTATCTTATACAGAAATAATTGAATGCTTTTTTTTTTCTCCACAAGAATATGACTTGAGCTTTGCTACAATTCATATTCCATGAAGGCATCTAAATTGCCCATCCATGGGACAGGCACTTCTTTCTTCTTCCCCTGTCCACTTATGCAGTGGTGTTTGTGTGTTTTGAGCCGGATGCTGCAGACAAAGGCCAACAAGTTATCTAGGACTCATCCCTGTTTTGCCAGAAGTAGGTCTGGGGGACGGTCATTTCCTGGGTCTTCTTCTCCAATTGAGTTCTGCAAATGTGCCGGGATGCCGGAGCCACAGCATCCTTGGCCTTACACTCCTTCTCCCTCTGCAGGTGGTACTGTTCAGTTTCAGCCAGAGCTGCTTTGACCTGCTTCAGCCTCAGGTTCTTTGCTGTGGGTGTCGGGCCCCTTCTCGGCGGTCATGCCTTGGCCTGCAGCAGTTGCTGGGTGTCCTGTGACTGACGGTGGTGATGGCCTCTACTGCCATCTTTGACAGGCAAAGGAACTACTTGTGACCGTTTTTGTTAATTTGGATTAAAACAATGTAATAGGTTAATATTTGCACCAGGTTTCATGGGATGTGTTGACCTGTTCCACTAAATATGCCATATTTTTTAATAGTAGCTGTAATTGGAATCCCTATGAACACAATTCATGATAATCCACAGTCATTATCCAAGAGTCATTTGGCTCTTTGCACAGGCCAAGTAGGATACTGAATGAAGATGCATCTTTCAAGTCTTTGATGGTGGCATTAATCTCTGCAATTTCCTTAGGGAAGAGTATTGATCTTGCAGCATGTGCTATATTGGTGGGTTGGGGGCAGTTCTAAGGGATTCTGGTTAGCCCTTGCTATCACAACAGCCTTCATAACGCTCTTAAAAGGAAGTAATGCAGGTATTCAGCCAGTTCCTGAGTATGTCTGTTCCAACTGTGCATTAACCAAATGAGGAAATAATGGCAGGATGGGTCTGTGCACCCCCTGGGTTTACTATGAGGAAGACCTTGGCCAAGGCTGTGCTTGTAACTAGAATCCATAAGCCTCGTTTTGACGAGTGAAACCTGTGGTATTTGGAATCCTCAGGGATTAGCAAACCCGAAAAGGTCTGTGTATTTTCTTTTTCTTTGTGCAGTGCCACCCTGTTAAATGGCCACCATGGGGGCTTTTGGGTTCTCCACCTATACCTTGATGTGGGTGGTCAAGGTCCCAAGCTTTTTTATGTTGTAAGTGCTTAAGCAGAGAAGGTAGCCCACTTAGCAATCTTTGTAATTATAGTTGCCATCAAACAATCCAGTGCAATAGCCATGTGCCTCTCAACCCTTTATCTTTCACTGGCACTGTATCCCACACCATTGATCTGAGCAACGGTGATTCCACTGCATGCCATTGCATGCAAACAATTTCTATCGTTTTCCTTTTTCTCTGGTAGGAAAATCATCTGTGCATTCGTCAGATATGTGAGCAATCTAGTCCCGAAGTTCCTAAGTTCTGAATCAGTTAGGATCCCAGCAGATCTCAGCTTCCTCAGCCGTGCCCAATTCTGATTTCTGTCTCCTCAGCTTAGTGGGGCCACTGTGCTGTGCTCCAGCTCTCGCTTGCTGTGCTGCGGTTGGAAATGGTCGGTTGGCAGAGAGAGAGCTTGGGCAGTGGTGGGACTCACTCCGAGTTTCTCTTTACGTCACAGGCTTGTACTGCCTGTAGTCAGTGCCTGCTGACAATAGCCTGATATATTTTGTCCAGGTTATAGTAGCTGACGGTGGGAGGGCTAGTTATTCCGTTTTGGCAGGAAGTCGAAATCCCCCAAGAGTCTAGATTTCTGAATACTTGGAAAACATGATTGTTCATGATTTCCTTGGGCTCCAGCAGAGGGAGGGCAGAGTAGACAGGAGCTATGTGAGGAGAGTGCAGGGTTGGGGGCTCCCGTATTAGAGCTAGGAGGGCAGCCACCCCGTTTCCTGTGCTGAGGGCTGCGGAGGACATCTTTCTCCTACAGACCTTTTTTGTTATGTTTTTTCTATGCTACCTTTAAAAAGTATGGTAGTGAAATTGAAGTGGCCACCATTACATATGTATGTATGTAAAGGCTTATTTAATAAAAAGACTAATTTTCCTTCATTTTTCTAAGTAAAAACGCTTTTATATAATATCAAGCGAAAAAATAAAAATCTAAAATTATACATGCAATATGATTGCAGTCATATTTTAAAAATATGTGCCTAATCAAGGAGAAAAAAGGCAATAAGAAAACACACAAAAATCTTGACAGTTGATGTTACCAAATTTTCTGTAATGTAATAGTTTAACAATAAAAACCAAGAAATAAAAACTATATATATATTATATATAAATGTTTTTATTGATTTGAGAGATGAAAGGAGAGGAAGAGAGAGACAGAAACACAAACGATGAGAGAGAATCACCGATCAGCTGCCTCCCGCATGCCGCCCACTGGGAATCGAGCCCACAACCCAGGTATGTGACCTTAACTGGAATTGAACCCAGGATCCTTCAGTCCACAGGGCTGACACTCCATCCACTGAGCCAAACCAGCCAGGGCCAATATATTTTTTTTATCTTTAATTTCTTTATTGGTTAAGATATTACAAATGTGTCCTCATCCCCCCATTAGCCCCCTACCTCCTCACCCCCACTCATGCTCTCATCCCCCTGTTGTCCGTGTCCAGTGGTTTGGCTTATATGCATGCATACAAGTCCTTTGGTTGGTCTCTTCCCCTTACCCCCACCCTCCCCTACTTTCCCTCTGGGGATTGATAGTCTGATCACCATTTCTCTGTCTTTGGTTCTGTCCCTGTTCATCAGTCTATGTTGTTCTCTATATTCCACAACTGAGTGAGATTATGTGGTATTTATCTTTCTCTGACTGGCTTATTTCACTTAGCATAATGCTCTCCAGTTACATCCATGCTGTTGCAAATGGAAAGAATTCTATTTTAACACAGCATAGTATTCCATTGTGTAGATGTACTACAGTTTTTTAATTCCACTCATCTGCTGATGGGCACTTAGGCTGTTTCCAGATCTTAGCTATGGTGAATTGTGCTGCTATGAACATAGGGGTGCATATATCCTTTCTGACTGGTGTTTCTGGTTTCTTGGATATATTCCTAGAAGTGGGATCACAGGGTCAAATGGGAGTTCCATTTTTAGTTTTTTGAGGAAACTCCATACTGTCTTCCATAGTGGCTGCACCAGTCTGCATTCCCACCAGCAGTGCACAAGTGTTCCTTTTTCTCCACATCCTCTCCAGCACTTGTCGTTTGTTGATTTGTTGATGATAGCCAGTCTGACAGGTGTGAGATGGTACCTCATTGTTGTTTTGATTTGCATCTCTCGGATGATTAGTGATTTTGAGCATGTTTTCATATGTCTCTTGGCTTTCTGAATGTCCTCTTTTTTTTTTTTAATTGCTTAAAGTATTACAAAGGGTATTACATATGTGTCCATTTTATCCCCCCGCCCTAGACAGTCCCCTAGCCTCCCCTATCCCCCAATGTCTTATGTCCACTGGTTATGCTTATATGCATGCATACAAGTCCTTTAGTTGATCTCTTACCCCCCTACCTCCTGCCCCCCAACCCTCCCCGGCCTTCCTGCTGCAGTTTGACAATCTGTTTGAGGCAGCTCTGCCTCTGTATCTATTATTGTTCAAAAGTTTATAATGGTCTCTATTATCCATGAATGAGTGAGATCATGTGGTATTTTTCCTTCATTGACTGGCTTATTTCACTTAGCATAATGCTCTCCAGTTCCATCCATGACGTTGCAAATGGTAAGAGTTCCTTCCTTTTTAGAGCAGCATAGTATTCCATCGTGTAGATGTACCACTGTTATCTAATCCATTCATCTACTGATGGGCACTTAGGCTGTTTCCAGATCTTAGCTATGGTGAATTGTGCTGCTATAAACATGGGGGTGCATATATCCTTTCTGATTGGTGTTTCTGGTTTCTTGGGATATATTCCTAGAAGTGGGATCACAGGGTCAAATGGGAGTTCCATTTTCAGTTTTTTGAGGAAACTCCATACTGTCTCCCATAGTGGCTGCACCAGTCTGCATTCCCACCAGCAGTGCACAAGTGTTCCTTTTTCTCCACATCCTCTCCAGCACTTGTCGTTTGTTGATTTGTTGATGATAGCCAGTCTGACAGGTGTGAGATGGTACCTCATTGTTGTTTTGATTTGCATCTCTCGGATGATTAGTGACTTTGAGCATGTTTTCATATGTCTCTTGGCTTTCTGAATGTCCTCTTTTGAAAGGTGTCTATTTAGGTCCTTTGCCCATTTTTGGATTGGATTGTTTATCTTCCTTTTGTTAAGTTGTATGAGTTCCCTATAAATTTTGGAGATTAGGCCCTTATCAGATATGACATTGGCAAATATGTTTTCCCACACAGTGGGTTTTCTCGTTGTTTTGTTGATGGTTTCTTTTGCTGTGCAGAAGCTTTTTATTTTGATGTAGTCCCATTTGTTCATTTTCTCTTTAGTTTCAAGTGCCCTAGGAGCTGTATCAGTGAAGAAATTGCTTCGGCATATGTCTGAGATTTTGTTGCCTTTGGATTCTTCTAAAATTTTTATGGTTTCCTGTCGTACATTTAAGTCCTTTATCCATTTTGAGTTTATTTTTGTGTATGGTGTAAGTTGGTGGTCTAGTTTCATTTTATTGCATATATTGGTCCAATTTTCCCAACACCATTTATTGAAGAGGCTATCTTGGCTCCATTGTATGTTCTTGCCTCCTTTGTCAAATATTAATTGAGCATATTGGTTCGGGCCGATTTCTGGGCTCTCTATTCTATTCCATTGATCTATATGCCTATTCTTGTGCCAGTACCAGGCAGTTTTGAGAACAGTCGCTTTGTAATACAACTTGATATCTGGTATTGAGATCCCACCTACTTTGTTCTTTTTCAGGATCGCTGCAGCTATTCGGGGTCGTTTTTTATTCCAGATGAATTTTTGGAGAGTATGTTCTAGGTCTGTGAAATATGCCATTGGTATTTTAATGGGAAGTGCGTTGAATTTATAGACTGCTTTGGGCAGTATGGACATTTTAATGATGTTGATTCTAACAATCCAAGAACATGGTATGTTCTTCCATCTCTTTATGTCTTTCTCTATCTCTTTTTTCAACGTCCTGTAGTTTTCTGAGTAGAGGTCTTTTACCTCTTTAGTTAAGTTTATTCCTAGGTAGCTTAATTTTTTTGGTGCGATGGTAAATGGGATTGCTTTTTTAGTCTATTTCTGCACATTCACTATTGGTGTATAGAAATGCCAGATTTCTTGGCATTAATTTTGTATCCTGCTACATTGCCGAATTCTTTTATTAAGTCTAATAGTTTATTGATGGAGTCTTTAGGGTTTTTTAAGTATAATATCATGTCATCTGCAAATAAGGACAGTTTTACTTCCTCTTTTCCAATTTGGATGCCTTTTATTTCTTCTTCTTGTCTAATTGCAATGGCTAATACTTCCAGTACTCTGTTGAACAGGAGTGGTGAGAGTGGGCATCCCTGTCTTGTTCCTGTTCTTAGGGGAAATGGTGTTAGTTTTTGTCCCTTGAGCATGATGTTGGCTGTGGGTTTGTCATATATAGCTTTTATCATGTTGAGGTATGATCCTTCAATTCCCACCTTGCTGAGAGTTTTTAATCAAAAATGGGTGTTGAATTTTGTTAAACGCTTTTTCTGCATCAATTGATATGACTGTGTGGTTTTTTTCTTTCAATTTGTTTATGTGATGTATCACGTTTATTGATTTGTGGATATTGTACCATCCTTGCATCACTGGGATAAATCCTAGTTGGTCGTGGTGTATGATCTGACTGATGTACTGCTGGATCCGATTTGCTAAGATTTTGTTGAGGATTTTGGCATCTATGTTCATGAGGGATATTGGCCTGTAATTCTCTTTCATTGTGTTGTCTTTACCTGGTTTTGGTATTAGGGTGATGCTGGATTCATAGAATGAGCTTGGAAGTGTTCCTTCCTCTTGGATTTTTTGTAGTAGTAGTCTGAGGAGGATAGGTTTTAGTTCTTCCCTGAATGTTTGGTAAAACTCCCCTGTGAAGCCGTCTGGTCCTGGGCTTTTGTTTGCTGGAAGCTTTTTGATGACTGCTTTAATTTCTTCCATAGTTATTGGCCTATTGAGATTACTAGATTCTTCCTGATTAAGTTTTGGAATGTTGTATTTTTCTAGGAATATGTCCATTTCCTCCAGGTTGTCTAGTTTGTTGGAGTAGATTTGTCCATAGTATTTTTTAAGAATGATTTGAATTTCTGTGGGATCTGTTGTTATTTCACCTCTATCATTTCTGATTTTGTTGATTTGCGTCCTTTCTCTTTGCTTCTTGGTGAGCCTGGCTAGAGGTTTGTCAATCTTGTTTATCCTTTCAAAGAACCAGCTCTTGGTTTCATTGATTTTCTGTATTGTTTTCTTGGTCTCTATGTCATTTATTTCTGCTCTAATCTTTATTATCTCCTTCCTTCTGCTCACTCTGGGCTTTTCTTGTTGCTCTCTTTCTAATTCTTTGAGCTGTAGATTTAGATGATTTACTACCATTTTTTCTTGTTTTTTGAGATAGGCCTGTAGAGCTACAAACTTCCCTCTCAGGACTGCTTTCATTGGGTCCCATAGGTTTTGGATTGTTGTGTTTTCATTGTCATTAGTTTCCAGGATGTTTTTAATTTCTTCTTTGATCTCATTGGTAACCCAATCAATATTTAATAACGTGCTATTCAGCTTCCAAGTGTTTGAGTATTTTGAGTTGTTTTTATTGTAGTTTATTTCTAATATTATGGCCTTGTGGTCTGAGAAGATGCTTGGTATGATTTCAATCTTCTTGAATTTGGGGAAACTTTGTTTGTGACCCAATATGTGGTCTATTTTTGAAGATGTCCCATGAGCACTTGAGAAGAACGTATATTTTGTGGCTTTGGGGTGAAGTGTTCTGAAGATGTCTATTAAGTCCATCTGATCTAGTGAGTCATTTAGGATTGCTGTTTCTTTGCTGAGTTTTTGTCTGCGGATTTATCCAGTGATGTCAGTGGTATAATAAAGTCCCCTACTATGATTGTATTGTTGTCGATCTCTCCCCTGATATCTTCCAGGAGTTTTCTTATGTATGTGGGTGCTCCTGCATTGGGTGCATATATGTTTATCAGGGTTATATCTTCTTGTTGTATTGATCCCTTTAGTATTATGAAGTGGCCTTCCTTATCTCTTGTTATGGCCTTCACTTTGAGGTCTATTTTGTCCGATATAAGTATTGCTACCCCAGCTTTTTTTTCCTTTCCATTTGCCTGAAAGATATTTTTCCATCCCTTCACTTTCAGTCTGTGTGAGTCCCTTCTAATGAGGTGGGTCTCCTGTAGACAGCAAATATATGGGTCATGTTTTTTTATCCATTCAGCCATTTGATATCTTTTGATTGGAGCATTTAGTCCATTTACATTTAAAGTTATTATTGAAAGGTACTTGTTTGTAGCCATTTCTATTTTATTTTTTTTGTGGCTGTTTTCTTTCTGGGATTTTTAGTTCTTCTTTTTACACCAGTCCCTTTAGCATTTCTTGCATTGCTGGCTTGGTGGTGATAAACTCCCTTAGCCTTTTTTTGTCTGTGAAGCTTCTTATTTCCCCTTCAATTTTGAATGATAGCCTTGCTGGATAGAGTATTCTTGGATTCAGTCCTTTGCTTTGCATCACTTTGTAAATTTCTGTCCATTCTTTTCTGGCCTGATGTGTTTCTGTTGAGAAATCATTTGATAATCTGATGGGGGATCCTTTGTAGGTAACTCTCTGTTTCTCTCTTGCAGCCTTTAAGATTCTGTCTTTGTCTTGTACATTTGCCATCGTTATTATGATGTGTCTTGGTGTGGGTCTTTTGGGGTTCATCTTGCCTGGGACTCTCTGTACTTGTGTAACTTTTTTCTTCCCCATATCAGGGAAGTTTTCTGACATTATTTCTTCAGATAGATTTTCTAATCCTTGCTGCTCTTCTTGTCCTTCTTGCAGCCCTATTATGCGTATGTTACTTCGTTTCATGTTGTCCCGAAGCTCCCTTAGGCTCTCCTCCTGCTTTTTAATTTTTTTCTCCAGTTGCTGTTCAGATTGAGCTTGTTTCTCTGCCCTATCTTCTAATTCACTAATTCGGTCCTCTGCTTCTTCTAGTCTGCTGTTGAAACTTTCCATGGTGTTTTTGATTGTAGCTATATCACTTTTCATTTCTTCCTGATTCTTGCATAGGTTGTTGATTTTCTCATCCATCCGGTGAATGAATTGTACAACCATTATTCTGAATTCTTTTTCTATCATGTTGCATGCTTCAACTTCATTAATGTCCTTTCTTGATGACTCCTCATTGTCTTTCCTCTGGGTGTTGTTTCGTCTCTTCATTCTGATTATCTCCCGATGGTTCAAACGTCGAGTTGCATGGGTCTGGGCCGTGTGCAGTGGGAGCCTCCCGCCACCCTAGTGTCACTGAAGAGCTCTGACACTAAGATGTGTGGTTGTTGTACGTTGGTGGGAACCAGGCTTGCTCAGAGTCAGTGTTGTCGGCGCTCAATGTGGCCTCGTAGGCGCCCTTAGAAACAGGGACCCTGCCTGCACCGTGCTGAAACAGAGACCCCCCTGAAGCGTGTTGAAAACCAGAGCCCCCTAGTGTGCGCCAGGAGTCAGAGTTCCCCAAGAATCCAGTATCAGAGTCTCTGTTGCTTCGCGCGACCTTGCCTTGAGAATCAGGGTCCCTGTGTGCCCTTGCACCAGGAATTGGAGTCACTGGCTCTTAGTATGAATGCACAGGAAATCAGGATCTCAGGCGCAGGTGATAAGAACCACAGTCAAGTCACTGGTGCTTGGTGCTGCCTCCTGCCCAGAGAATTGGGGTCCCTGGGCCTGTAATACGCGGGACAAATTCTCGGTGTTCGCGCGATTGCTCCCAGCCCAGGGCTCCTGAACCCGGCCCTACGCGGGATCAGTTCCAAGGTGCTCGCGCACTTCCAGGCTGAAGTTCCTGGAGCGCTGAGGCCCCGGCAAGGGGTGGGTCTCTCAGTTAGTTACTCTGGCGCTGCCCGCAAGCCTGCGGGAAGGGTGGATGGGCTCTGTTACTCATGGATCTGCCGCGGGGATTTCTGAACTTTTGGTGTCCGCAGGTCTGTAGCTGTGGTCACAGGTCTCAGTCCCCAGTGGCTGCAGGGTCCTCGTATGCGTCTGAGATCAGACTGGGTGATGCTGAGGCCAGGATCCTAGTCTCAAGCAGCTCTGTTTCCCAAGATGGCGTGGTCGCCGTGCCTGTGCTGGCCACCCAGGAGTGTCCGCGTAGGGAGCGGGACTCGACCGCCTAAGACTGCCTGGTTTAGCAGCCCCTTAGAAGACCTGCAGAATCTAACTGTCCCTAGCTCATACACACACACCACACACGTCCACACACTCCTCTATCACTTCCTTGCGCTCTCACACTCTCCCCCTCCCTACCTTCCTGCTGGTCACCATTTTCCGCCAATCCATAGGGAAAATTTTCATAGTAGCCTTTTATGGATCAGAACAGAGACCCCAGAAATGAATCCACACCATTACAGTCAATTAATATTTGACAAAGGAGGCAAGGACATACAATGGAGTAAAGACAGCCTCTTTAACAAATGGTGTTGGAAAAACTGGACAGACACATGCAAGAACATTAAATTAGACCACCAACTTACACCATACATAAGAATAAACTCAAAATGGATAAAAGACTTAAATGTGAGGTTAAAAAAACCCATAAATATCTTAGAAGAAAACATAGGCAGTAAAATCTCAGATATCATATGTAGCAGAATTTTTGCCAATACATCTATTAGGGCAAAGGAAATAAAGGAGAAAATAAATAAATGGGACCACATAAAAATAAAAAGCTTCTGCACAGCAAAAGAAATCACCTTAAAAATGAAAAGGGAACCCACTGTATGGAAGAATGTATTTGTTAATGATACATCTTATAAGGGGCTAATATCCAAAATATATAAAATACACATACAAGTAAACAAAAGGAAGACAAACAATCCAATAAAATAAGGGCAAAAGTCCTGAATAGACATTTCTCTAAAGAGGACATACAAAAGGCCAAGAGACACATGAAAAAATGCTCAAAGCCACTAATCATCAGAGAAATGCAAATTAAAACCACAATGAGATATCAGCTCACACCTGTCAGAATGGCTATCATCAAAAAGTCAGCAAACAAGTGCTGGTGAAGATGTGGAGAAAAGGGAACACTAGTTCACTGCTGGTGGGAATTCAGATTGGTACAGCCACTATGGAAAACAATATGGAATTTCCTAAAAAAAATTAAAAATGGAACTTCAGTTTGACCCAGCAATTCCACTTCTGGAATATGTCCCCAAACCCCAAAACACCAATCAGAAAGAATATATGTGGCCCTATGTTCATAGCAGCATTATTTACAACAGCTAAGATTTGGAAACGGCTTAAGTGCCCATCAGTAGATGAGTGGATAAAAAAGCTGTGGGACATTTACACAATGGAATACTCTGCAGCTGTAAACAAGAGGGATCTCTTGCCCTTTGCGACAGCATGGATGGACCTGGAGACTATTCTGCCAAGTAAAATAAGTCAATCTGAGAAAGACAAATATCACATGATCGCACTTATTTGTGTAATCTAATGAAAAAAATGAATTGACCAACAAAGTAAGATCTGAAGCATGGAGGCATGGAACAGACTGACATACCTTGTGGGGTTGTGGGGATGAGAAGAAATGAACCAAAGAACTTATATACTTATACGCATAGCCCATGGACATGGGCAATAGGATGGTGAAGACCTGGGGGGTGGGTAGGGGCTGGGAGGAGGGGAGTAAAGGGTGGGAATAGAAGATATCTATACTACTACTAACAATAAAAATATATATTTTTAAAAAATCCTAAGGACCTTAAGAATTATTCTAAACCTACTCTGCCTGTGGTCTATAAATGGAAAAAGTCTGGATAACAGCACATCTGTTTACAACATGGTTTACTAAATATTTTAAGCTCACAGTTAACATTATCATAAAAACATTAAGCAAACTTATAAAGGAAGCAAAGAGCTCATTGTAACCTTCTTCAGAATAAGGATATGTGAGAAGCACATTAAATACAAAAGAAAACCTAACAGGTGACACAGCCTGTTCTGAAATTATCCTCAGATTTTGGATCTTGGAATCCCTCTACCCGTCATCTTTAAGGAGAACAGTGTCTGTTTTTAAGTCCCTGCAGCTTGTCCTATTCCTCACTCTACAACAATCTCAGGACCACTGGAATCTTTTGTTTGGGGTCACCATGGACACAGGGGTTCTTATTCCAGTATTGGCTTGTTACCAGCACAAGGTAAAGACCTAGGGTGGGGGGTCTCTAGACAAGAATGTCTCATCTCAACCTCTGCCCTCTATGTTGTCTAATGTTGTGCTCTCCCCTCTCATCCTCACAGAGCGTGGGAAAAGTATAATGTTTTAGAGGTACAGTGGAGGGTGAGGGAAGAGGTAGGGTGGGGAGAATGGACAGGATGGGGGTCTTTGGGGACATAGACAGGACGGTTTGCCAAGTGCTCAGCTGTAGACACCACTAATTAACTGTGCTCTCCTCTCCCAGGCACTCTCAGAGAAGGGGAGGGGAAGCACTAGGCCAGTATAGGACCAAATAGCAGTAACCTTGTTGCTTGCCAGGAATTGGGCCAAGATTTGACTGAACAGGCTTGGTTTAGGTAAATTAAAAAATAATTGTTTTTAATGAAAAGGCATTATCCAGAAAGGCAGCAGGAGAGAAAACTGCTACCAGGATCTCCAGTAACATTCACTCCCACATAGGAAAAGTTGTACCAAGGTCACAGGATCTGAGTCCTTCTGCGTCCCCCTGCCCCTTCAGGCCCAGCCCCTTTCAAGCCACAGCACCTCAGTGAAAGCAGCCCTGCTTGCAGGTAAGGGGGTCGGGGCTTACATGGAGGAGGAACCCCAGAAATCCAGTTCTCCTTCCATTTCCTTGGTTCTTAGGGCCACCTTACTGGGTCAAACTGTGTTAGCCTCAGAGGTTTGGGATTTGTACTTCAACTGTGCATAAACTGGTATCCCTTAAAGGTACAGAATTCACAGATGGCTGGTACATGCCCAAAACTCAAAAGTTTATGTCCGAATTAGTCTGTTTTTGAAAAAAGTATTTTCCTATTTGTTTTCATTTTTCTCTCCTTTCCAGAATTTAGGGGCTTGTGGCACATCTCTGGCTACTTTTTAGCTTGGCAATGTGCTTGGCAATGTCTTATTATTCTCCAATGACTTCCAGTTTTCTTGATGACATAAATCTGCTCTGTGAAATGTTGGGGGATACATGTCTTTGCTTTCCCACGCCTTTGATTTATTCTACAGAATATTTCAGGATGGAAATATCATCAATCACTATGATTATATAAAATTGGTTTGAAATGGATTTTATGTCACTTTCTGGATCCTGTATAGAAAGTGGGCTATCTTTGAAATGTTCTGTACTTGAGCTAAACTTAAATTTTGAACATTCAGAAAGCATTTTCTTCTATTTCTTTTTTTAATTTTAAAATTTAACTTTTATTTTAAATAGGAAAGCATTTCTAGTGCTACAGGCATCAAGGTATTTAAAAGGCATCAAAATTTGGTGCATAGCAACTCTGGATCATAGAGGCTTTTATTCTTGAGGACAACAAAGCAACCCCCAATGGATCCTGCAAAGAGAACTTTTGCAAGAAACCCATGTGAGGCAGCTATACCAGGGACAAAAAGGTGGAGGCAAGTCTGACCAGATGTATGGAACTTCACCTTATTGGCCAGCCCCCACAACCTCCAAAGGAAGCTGTGGGCTTCCAACCATAGCCCTGAAATATCTCACTACACTACATTTTCAAAGAAAATATTAAAACACCCAGCTCCAAGAGGACCAGAGTGATTTGCTGAAGGACAGACATTTTTTCTTAACTAGTTTTAAGGGAGAAATCTAAAACATGGTTTAAAGAGAGAAAAAAAACAAAGAAACACTTCCTCATCCTGGTCAATAGCTCCTACCTGGGAGACTATAGGTGGTAGGCAATGAACAAGCTTTCTCTGCCCAGGACTCACTTGGTCTCAGTAGAGAATCCTGGCATCTAGGACCCACAATCCCCTGGCATAACAACATCAGACCTTTAACCAGACCAGCACATGGTCTCGTGTAGGCACTAAAAAATTTTGCTTTCTGAATAAATAAAAGTACATCATTTCACATGAAAACATACTACAAACTTCAGGAGCTTTGAAATGGCCCAGGCCTTGGACCAAGTAACTTATCCTATTAATGGGAGTGGTAAGGATGGGGCTTGAAAAAAGCACCCAAGTTGGGCACTCCTTTGATAGACAGCAGGCTGGAGTTTCTTGCTGGCCCCTGTCTTGAGTGCCAGCCTCACCTGCAGCAGCACCAGTGCATCTTTGGTCTGGAGGGTCAGGTTTATGATGCTACCTCATTTTTTAAATTGGCTTGAAGCCTTTTTGGGAAAAGGCTGGTTTTTAGACCATGCAGATGGAACAGGGTAGGCCAGAATCTTTTTAGGCTGTAAACAGAATGAGGGATAAGCCTTCCGTGCCACTATGAATCTTAAAAGCTTCCCATCTGGAGTCTTGTGTTTTCTCTGCTCTTGTTCTGAAGCATTGCTCGTTTTTGCTTAGCTCCTGACACAGCCTGGCCCCTGGAGATGAGTTAGAACCAGCAAAGTTGTCTAAACCATCATGAGACTGGCTTCAAAGGTTACAGAGCAGACAAGGCTAATGCTCCCACTTAGAAAAGGATACAAAAAGGAAGAGCACTTGTTTGTAAGATGGCAGGAACTTAAAGCTATGAAGCTAAAACCTCACCTTTCACAGTCACCTTATAAGTATTTATCTTACCCAAGGCCCTGAGGGAAAAAAGCAATTTCAACATGAAGTCAGAACAGAGAGACTGCAGGAAGATCTAGAAAGTTACAAAAAGGCTATGCCCTGGAATGTCATTTACATTACCCAATTGGTGGAAAGTCTTGATTTTGGATGATATAACCAGGTATTTTTTTTGAAATAAATTCAAAGAAAAAGAAACCATTCTGAACACATGCTTTACTTTCAGTTCAGAAAAATATTTTTTAAAAAATATCTTTTTATTCATTTTAGAGAGATAGAAACATCAATGTGAGAGAAACATCGATTGGACAGGAATTGAACCCGCAACCTGGGTATGTGCCCTGCCTGGGAATCGAACCCACGACTTTTCAGCATGGGATGATGTTCCAGCCAACTGAGCAACACTGACCAGAGACAGAAATAGCTTTTAAAATTAATTTAGGCCATCCTTGACCTCCCTTCTTGTTTCTTCTCCAACAAATGGTAACCAGGGACTAGCCCTTGACATTGCAATCAATATTCATTGTTCTGGCATTTTCTTTTCTTTTTCTGTATCCCTTTATTAGCACATGGATTCACCTCCCCCATCCCTCATTCTCAGATCTCTTTCATGTTTCCCAGATAGATTTCAGAGTGTGTGGAGCAGTTGACAAAATGGGAAAGAAGAAAACAGGTTTAATCATGACTGCTACACACACACACACACACACACACACACACACACACACACACACACACACGGCTCAGAGGCTGTCTAAGAGGTCTCAATGCTATATACACTGAAACTGGTTTGTTAGTTCCTGTCATATTTCCTCATGATTTTACTTTTCATGTCCTGAAATTCCATGAAGAAAAATAACTTGATTGCCTTCCAAAATGTCTGACTACTTTTGTATGTTTTTTACCCTTTAGCAAAGTTATGGATGTCTCTTTAGGGTCCTTTGACAACAAGGACAACAAGGGGTGAGTTGTGTGATTTTGTGGTGAAAGGTATTTGGATCACCCATGGCAATTAGAGGTTTCCATAAGAGACTGTAAGCTTCTGTAGGTAACTTTCTTTTTGGGTCTATGTGGAAAAAACAAGAGCAGGTCCTAAGAGGGAAACTTCCTATTCATAGACTGTGGCCTTCGGTAGGTAGTAGCCTCTTGGAAACACTCCGAATGTCTGTGTGAGGCTCTACTAGAGGGGCCAGGAGAGGGAGAATCTATGTGTCGTAAGGAGGAAGTAGCAGTAGATAGGGGGCCGTGAAGCTCTCAAAAAGAAAGACTGGAGCAGAGAGACCTTGGCTCTGTCCCTCACCCTCCAAAGCTGTTACCACCTAACCCTGGTGTCACAAATGCAGCATCACCATCATGTTGGAGGGAGCCCAGGGCTCAGTCTTGCAGTTATTTGAACCCACCTGAGGAACAGAAAGGACATGCATGATACATGTAGAGTAAAGACGCTGTGAAAGGTCTTGATAATCAGAAAATTAGAAGAGGCTATGCATACCTATAAGCAGAATTTAACTTTTGAAGTAAATTCACCTCAATGCATTTATACTTGAGAGTTTGGCTTCACAGTAAAGAATTGTCTTTGTCATGATTCATTAGGCTTTTTGACAGACCTAAGATCTTCATTACAAAAATATAAAGCCTGATTTCTAGGGAAAATTGCAATGTTGAAATATGTAATTAATTTAGATATAGATTTTAGAGTTCAACCAGTTTTTAGATTGAAGACTACTTGTAACTAATTTCAAACAAAAGTGTAATTTATGAAGTCACTTGGAATCTGATCATCTATGTTTTAACTCCTTAGAAATGACCCAAAGGAACTGACATCAGTAATCTGTGATAAAACTATCAATAAAAGGTGAGGTATATACTGAGAGGGGATGGGGTGGAGAAATTCAGACTTATCCATGGCAATACAGAAATTTCTGTACAATGATCTAAAATCATTTCTAAAATGTTAGGACTTTTATTATTATTATTATTATTATTATTATTATTATTATTATTGATTTCAGACAGGGAGAGAGAGGGAGAGAGAGGTAGAAACAGCAATGATGAGAGAGAATCATTGATTAGCTGTCTCCTGCACTTCCCCTCCTGGGGACCGAGCCTGCAACCTGGGCATGTGCCCTTAACTGGGATGGAACCCAAAACCCTTCAGCCTACAGGCCGACAGCTATATCCACTGAGCAAAACCAGCTAGGGCTAAAATGTTAGGACTTCTAATAAGCTATTTCATGGGCAAAAGTATGAAACACAGAGTTTATCCTTGTATTATTTATAATTATTATTTATAATTATTATTTTCCACACAAACAACTGTAAACCTACTTTTTCCCTACCTTGTATATTTTGACCAAGGAATTACTTTGGTTGAAGTAAATTAATCACATTACTATTCCTTGTAAGAATTCTCTAATGATATGTTTTTCCCTTTGTTGGTATTTAAAGTAAAATAGAACAACTCTCCGGGCCAGATGATGGTGATGAAGACTTTGACTTTCCACATTCATATGAGTAAGTGAGTTTGAAGTTTGGAAGGGGGGAACCATTGATGGGCTTATGCTGAGGTAAAAAGAAAATGTAAAAGTATGGAAAGATAAAATGTTTGAGGGAAAAGTACACAGTAAATCACTCTAATTTAATTTACAGAAAAATAGCACATTTATCACAATTAAATATTCTAGTTTGAAAATGTAAACATAACCTTAGTAGAGTGCAATTGTATTACAGTTCCTTTCTTAATGGAGAAATGCAAAATGCTACTTACTCTGCAATTGTGTTCCTTTCTCATTTTTCCTGGATATATATTCTGGTTCTGGGTTTTGTTGATTATGAGCCAAAGGGACTGTTAGCAAAAGTGAGCATGGTTTTTTATGCTCACTGGAATTTTATTTATTTATATACTTGTTTGTTTGTTTAAAGGATTGAACTATATTAATAGAAAGACTTTCATTACCTAGAACAGGTATTGACAAACTTTTTCTGAAAAGGACCATCTTTGTGGATCACCCATATAGTCTCTACTCTCATACAACCCTGATATTTAGCATGAGAGCAGTGCAGACAGCAGGTAAACAAATGGCTGTATTCCAATAAAACGTGACTTTCCCCAAAATCTGGCAATCTGGTTTGGACCAAGAACCATAGTTTACCATCACCAGCTCTAGACAATTTACTTATGGATATCTCTGTGGAAACTCTAGGGCTTTCCATGGCACCCTTTGAAAATTATTCAAAGATTTTTTCTAAGAACTATTTATTATTATTTTTCAATAACTGATACTGTTTTAGGCACTGGAGATACAATAATTACCAAAATGGACAAAATTTTCTTTTTTCATAATGTTTGTATTATTGTTGTGAAGACAGACCATAAGAATATTAAGTAAATAACACAGTAAGTTATACGATGGTTAGTGCAATAGAGATCATTAAGAATAGGGCAAGGGAAATGGAGGAGGATGCAATTTTGATATTGGGAAAACTAGATAATCACTTGGGAGAAAAGTAGGTTCCTACATTTTATACCTTAATACAAAATAAATTCTGAACAGATGTCTTCCTTAAGTGTAGGAAATAAATTCAAAACATAGAAGAAAAAGTTTTGGTGAATACATTAAAATAGCAGGGCAGGGGAGTTAGAGAGCAACCAAAGGACTTGTATGCATGTATATTAGCATATCCAATGGACACAGGCACTGAGGCAGTGGGGGTTTGCCTGGGGTGGGAATGGCTGGGGTGGGGGGAGTTGTGAATTGGGGAAAAAGAAGACAAATGTAAAACTTTAGACAATAAAAAAAATTTCCTTAAAAAAATAGCAGGTAGAGAAAGACTTTCTACATATGACATGAAAGACATCTAAACAAAAATAGATACATTCAATTGCATGAAGATTTATAAACTTCCATATAGTGAAAAGCTAGACAGCTGCTAAAAATTACTTGCACTGTATGTAATGCAAAAAGGATTGATATGTTTAACTTTTCAATTCAATGACAGATATAAACACCCCAATTTGAAATGGGTAAAGGTCTTTTTGTTTGTTTTTTAATATGTTTTTATTGATTTCAGAGAGGGAGAGAGAGAGAGAAATGTCAATGATGAGAGAAAATCATTGATTGGCTGCCTCCCGCACACATCCCACTTGGAACCAAGCCTGCAACCAAGGCATGTGCCCTGACCAGGAATTGAACCAATGACTTCCTGGCTCATAGGTCGATGCACAACCTATGAGCAGCACTATAGGGCAAGGTAGTTTTTAAACAATGAAATACAAGTACTATGAAAAATATAAACAAAAGTATCTCAAAGAAATGTGCATTAGGAAAGCATATTTACTAATATTGAAAATATCAGTGATGGCTAGGATGGGAGGAAGGAAATATATGCTTTTGAATCTTGACATGGGGAGGCATGTCAATATCAATAGTTTCACAAGCATTCCTTTTGACACAGACAATGCATCCTATATAATAAAAGGCTAATATGCAAATAGACCAAATGGCGGAACAACCGAACAACTGAACAACCGGTCGCTATGGCATGTGCTGACCACCAGGGGGTGCGCACGGAACATGGTGGGGGTTGGCCATGGCGGGATAGTGAAGCAGGTCGGCGGGGGCACCAGACCAAGGCAAGGTGCCGATCGCTGTCATTGGGATGAGCCTCTGGTGGTTACTGAAAATTCTTTGCTCCTGCACACCTCGGTCCCACCTGGTGCTCACACCCACCACCAGCACTGGAGCCACTGCTTGCACCTGCTGCCGGCGCCCAGCACTGGTTCCAATCGCTTGGCGCCATTAGTGGGTGCAACCGGTGGCTGCTGGCCCCAATTGCCCCTGAGGGCTTCTCCACCTCCCCCTCTTCCTGAGGGGCGATTGGAGAAGCAGCCGCTGGCTCGCACTGCTGATGGCACCAGCCCCACTAGCACCCGCTGGTGCAGGCCCCAATCTCTCCGCACCATCAGAGGGTGAGTGGGCCAGTGCGGTCAGTGCGTGGGAGCGGTGGTGGGCAGACAGGGGACCAGGGGCCATGGCAGGAGGGGCCAGGCATGGGCATGAAGGATGGCCCGAGACTCACCCCTGTGCCCACCGCAGCCTCGCGACCCACAGTTCCTTTCAAGGTGCACGAATTCGTGCACTGGGCCCCTATTAGCTAATAAACAGATGTATAATTTAATTAAGTGGCAGAGTGAACACTTCATTGATGGACTATGATGAAATAAATAATAGAAAATGAAAATTCATGGGTAATTTGAAGAACTATTTGTATTCATTAGTTGCTTCACTTATCTTAAATGAGGTAAAAAGTAGCATGTTGCTAGGTTTGTATCTCTCCTGATCCTCCTTTCACAGATACATTAGGAAGTAATGATGACTTTTGTTTAAAAATACAAAGTTGTATTCTGAGTGTATCATCTGTGCAAGGCACTCTGCCCTGCTCTGGATATGCCATAAGAAAGAAGAAACAATCCCTGTTATCTTAGCTCAGGATGCAGGTGGCACCCTTGGAGGGGGAGAGTTGTGGGTTTTTGTTTTTAAAGACTTTATATTTTATTTTTTTTAATCCTCAATAGAAGATATTTTTACATTGATTTTTAGAGAGAGTGGAAGGAAGGTAGGGAGGGAGGGAGAAAGACAGAGAGAGAAACATTGATGTGAGAGCAGCACATCGATTGGTTGCCTCCTGAATGCACCCTTACCAGGGCTGGGGATCCTGCAACTGAAGTACATGCCCTTGACAATGAATCAAACCTGTGACCCTTCAGTCCACAGGCTGATGCTCTAACCATTGAGAAAACCCAGCCAGGGCTAAAGACTTTCTTTTTAAAGTATTTTTAGGTTCAGTAAAATTAAGAGAAAGGTACAGAGATTTCCCACATGCCCCTGCCCCCACACATACATAGCCTCCTCAATTAGCAACATCCCCCACCAGAGCAACACATTTGTTATAATTAATAAATCTACACTGACACATCATAATCACCCGAAGTCCATTGTTTACATTATCATTCACTCCTGCTAATGTACATTCTGTGGGTTTTTATAAATGTACTGGAGACCCAGAGCATGAAATTTGTGCACAGGGGTGGGGGGTGGGGGGAGTCCCTCAGCCCAGGAGTCCCTCAACCCTCTCCAATCCAGGACCCCATGGGGGATGTCCAACTGCCTCTTGCAATCCGGGACCGCTGGCTCCTAACCGCTCACCTGCCTGCCTGCCTGATTGCCCCTAACCCCTCTGCCTGCTTGCGTGATTGCCCCTAACTTCTCCCCTACCAACCTGATCACCTCTAACTGCTCCCCTACTGGCCTGATTGCCCCTAACCGCATCTGCCTTGCCCCGCACCCGGGACCCAGGATTCCCTCCTCTGGGTGGTCGCAGGCAACCAGGACCTGGGCTTCCCTCCTTCTGGCTGGTTGCCGGCACCCAGAACCTGGGTCAGCTTCGCCCAGACCGGCCACAGCCACAGGGGACTGTGGGCGGGTGGCTTCGCCCGGGCTGCAGGCACAGGCGCCTGGGACTGCATGGTGGGCGGCATGTCCTTCTTCTGGGCCATAGGCACAGCTGCTGGCACCTGGGACCTCAGGGACTGTGGGGCATGCAGACTGTCCCTCTTCTGGGCCGCAGGCAGAGGTGGAGCTGCTGGCGCCCGGGACCTCGGGGTGTGTGGCTTGTCCCTCTCTGGGCTGCAGCCTGGCTGGTCCACATTCCTCTCCCGTGAGCTCATTTGTGCCTGGCTGGTCCCCATTCCTCTATCCTCAGTGTTCAGTGTCTGAGCCATTATGGCGTGACGGCGTGAGGGCATGGTTCCCATTTGCATATTAGCTCTTTATTATATAGGATAATAAATGCACCCATCATTATAGTATCATTCAAAGTTCACTCCCCTAAAAATCATCTGTGCTCCATCTAATTATGTTTTCCCCCTTGTTTCGGATTTTAGCATAAAACTGATGATGTTTTAGAGTTTCCAAAGCACTTTCACACTTTAATTTTACTTTTATTGTTAATTTAAAAATACAACACCTAATATATATAATTACTAATATAGAATTATTACCAGTTTGCAGATGAAGAAACTAAAGTTTAAAGAGGTTAAGTGAAAATTAGATGTCAAAGTCAAGCACTGATTCCAGCTCTTCATTCAAATCTAAGATCATCGCTTTGGTCTGAGCCACCAATGTCTTTCACAGGGATTATTGCAAATGCCTCCGTTATCTATATAGCAAGCTTTTGTAATTAAAAACAAAACAAAACAAAACAAATTATCTTTATGTTGTTTGGACTGAGATAAGAAGAAAGAAATGCTTACCTTGTTCAATCCATCCAAATTTTGCCCCACCCCTGGGCCAAGCCCCATTGCAGAATATGTATAGTTAATATGCAGATATGTAGCATATCCACTGTAATAATAATAACAGTAACAATAATATAAGAAATAATGTCAAGTTGTTTTCTGATAAAAATTAGAAGAAAACTGGTAAAGAACTTGGTGATTAAGCAAACAGATTCAGATTATTAGCAATCCACATGCCTTACCCAGGATGCTATAGAAAGGTATCTAAGATCATGTCAATTCTAGATTCTAATTGGCCAAGAAACACAGATGTTTCTAGGTGACAGCAGCTATTCTGACTTCTGAGAGCTACCCAAGCTGCAGGATTCTAACCATATGAAAGAATAATAAGGGAGCTTTTTCAAGATGGTGGCAGAGTAGATGGATCTTGCTTTCACCTCTTCCTAGAACCAAACTGGAAATACAGCTAAATTGAGGAACAATCACCCTGAATTACCATCTAAAGACGATCTGAAAAGGCATCTTATTAACCAATGATTGGCAGAAAAAGCCACCTTAAGACTGGTGGAAAGGGCAGAGACATGAAGGGGGCTGACCGCACTCCCATGGGAAGCCGCGGAGGTTGTGAAGGGACAGCTCGGCCACAGGAGGTGCCCTCAGAGGTATGAAGCCTAAACCCAGGCCAGGCTCCCCAGCCCAGTGTGCCAGAGCTGGGAAGAGGTATCCACATAGCATCCGGCTGTGAAAAGTGGCAGGGTTCCTGTCCACCAAGGAGAGGCAGAAGCTGCTGGAGACAAAGGTCCCCTCTTAAAGGGCCAACACACAAAATTTCATTTATAGTCACTGACCCTTAGCTCCAGCTAAGAGTGGGTGGTGCGGACTGAAGTCACCTGAGGAGAGTCTGGAGTTTGTGGCTTTCAGGAAAGATGTGGAGGAATAACCACCAGGATCCCTCTACTGAGTCATCCTCTGATACCACAACAGCCATCTTTCTTGGGTGAAGCAATCCTCTCTGAGTGCCCTCGGCCTGGGACTCTCTCTCACCCCACTCTGTGGATCTTAAGCCCTGCTGAAGAGTCAGTGGCATAAACCGAGGCATAGATGTCTGGGCAGACTCAGGAGGATGCCAATGACTAGCTTTGGGGTTAAGCCATCACCCCCACTTTCCTGTGAACCTGATTGGCACTTCCCCTTCACAAGAGATCTGATAGAAACATTCTCCCTGCTTCCAACAGACACACCGTCTGTGCTCCAGAGGCCCCACCCCCTGACTACTAGGGACTCCACCCTGCTGAGGTCAGGAAAAAAATCCGGGACATGTAACTCTAGGGGATCACACCCACCATCTTCCCTGAAGTCTGAACAGCACCTCCCTCTCATGGGAGATCCAGTAGCCCATCATCTTGATTCTGCCAGAGGCTCTTTCAGTGACTGACCCTTTTCTTTCAAAAGAATTTTTCTTCATTTTTTTGTGTTAATCCTCACCAAGGATATTTTCCCATTGATTTTTTTGAGAGAGTGGGAGGGATAGGGAGAGACACAGAGAGAGAAACATCAACGTGAGAGGAACACATTGATTGGTTGCCTCCCACATGAACCCCGACCTTGACTGGAATCAAACCCACGACCTTTCATTTTGTGGGCTGATGCTCTAACCATTTAGCAACAGCCAGGGCAGGGACTGAGTCTTTTTAGTGACTAAGCCTAACAGGCAGCCAGCAGAGGCAGGTGGAGGTGGATACTGGGCTGCCTTGGGACATTTGCTGGCCTGCCCCTGGGCCCAGTGCTGGTAAAAGCCCACTTTGGAGCACAGCTTAATCCTTCCCATGCACAGCCCAGCCTAGCAGAAGGGAGCCCCTCATGTGCTTGTAGCTTCAAACAGGTTGCTAAGGGGCAGACATACACAGAGTCTGACATTGGCTTACACCAGAGCCCTTCATAAGATGCCCAGAACCAACACACTCAATGGCCAGGTTCAGACAACGTTGAAGCAGGATCCAACAAACTTTCCACACAGCATATACAAAGGGAGATGCAGCAGGCACTAAACTCTGTTAAGGCAAACTTCACTTTTATCTTTTTATTCCTTTCTTTTTTGTTTCTTTTATATTTCTTTTTATCCTTTGTCTTTTTGTTATTCTTTTTCTTTCTTTTATTATTTCTTTTTTCTTTTCTTATTATTTTGTTTTTCTTCTGTCTCTTCATATTTTTTCTTCTCTTATTATTTTTTCTTCTTTCTTTCCTTTTCTTGTTCTTTATTTGTATTGTTTTGTTTTGTTTTCTTAGCACCTGTAGAGCAGCTTGCACACTCTGGTCAGGGTTAAGCCTCACAGTCAGCCAGCCTGAGAGTCAATCCTACCCTTGAATGGGCCAACATCAATCAAGAATCAATGACAACAGGAGGGCCTACATAACCCACATAAAAAATATTCCTGGAGCACCCAGCTCAGGTGACCAAGAAGACTGCACCACTGGGTCCCAAAGGACACCTACTACCAAATACGGAGTTCAAAACAATAATTATAAGGATGCTCAAGGAACTTAGTGAGAACTTCAACAGCATTAAAAAGGACATAGAAACCATAAAAAACAAGCAGAAATGAAGGATACACTAACTGAAATGAAGAATACTTTATAGGGAACCAACAGTAGAGTGGATGAACCTGAGGATAAAATCAGCAATTTGCAATATAAAAAAAAAACACAAAACAAATTTAAAAAATCCAAAACCATGAAGATAGTGTAAGGAGCCTCTGGAACAACTTCAACTGTACTAACATTCACATAATAGGGGTGCTGGGAAAAAGAGAGCAAGAAATTGAAAGTCTTCTTGAAAAAATAATAACACAAAACTTACCTAATTTGGTGAAGGAAATAGACATAGAAGCTCAGGAAGTACAGAGAGTTTTAAATAAGATGAACCCAAAATAACCTATACCAAAACACATCATAATTAAAATGCAAAAGGTTAAAGACAAAGAGTGAATCTTAAAAGGAATAAGAGAAAAGCAGTTAGTTACCTATAAGGCAGCTCTCATAAGACTGTCAATGACTTCTCAACAGAAAATTTGCACGCCAGAGGGAGTGGCAAGAGATATTCAAACTGATGAAAAGCAAGGATCTACAACTACTAGTAAGATTACCCAACAAAGCTATAATTTATAATAGGACAGATGAAGAGCTTCCCAGACAAGAAAAAGCTATAGGAATTCACCACCACTAAACCAGTATTACATGAAATGTTAATGGATCTTCTTTAAGAAGAAGAAGAAAAAAATTAAAAATATGAACATTAAAATGGCAATAAATACATATCTATCAACAATTGAGTCTAAAAATAAAAATAAATGAACAAGAAGAATAGAAACAGACACAGAGATACAGAGAACATTTTGACAGTTGCCAGATGGGAGAGAGGGGTGGAGGGATAGGTGGAAAAGGTGAAGGGAGTTAGAAGTACAAATTGGAAGTTACAGGACATCAGAGTAATGGTGGCATGACAGATCCTGTTGGCCTCTCCCCCTGGATTTTCCAAGACACATCATAATTAAATGTTGTTTAACAAGTTAACCAACTATAACCCAACAAAGAGTTCCCTACTTAGTATAGAGGTATGCCTGAGAGACCCGCGCCTTGAAGCATCTAAAGGTGGGCAACCAGGAATAAACAAGGAGGCAAGAAGGGAGGGAAGCTCAGACAGCCACTGACATAGCCTTGCAGCCAGCAGCTTGCCGCTTGGCCAAGAGAGGGGAAGAAGCAGGCAGTAGCAGGTGTTTCCTTTGGCCAAGAGGAACAGAGAGTCATGGCAGGCAGTCCTGCAGGGAGAGCGGGGTAAACAGTAACAGAGCCAGCAAAGATGCCTGACAGAGCACAAGGGGTCTGCAGGTGACTATCCACTATTGAGAGGTGGTATTTCAGACAAAGGAACAGAACCACAGAACCCTGCCACCCCTTGGACTCCCCAAACTCACTTCCTGTTGTCATTGGTGTTGAGTCAAGGGGCTCATTATCTGTAAACCAAGAACTATTGCAGTAGAACTCCTGTTTCCCTCAGTGATTGATCCCCAGATGGGGCACTTGGAAGGGGGGTAAGAGGGGAGGCCCACAGAAGTCCAGGATTGCCATTATGGTAAGGGCAAAATACCCCCACCCCCAAGCAGCATGGCCATAGTGTCTTTGGAAGCCATGGAGATCAATTCTGGGAGATTACAGAGGTAAAAATCTTATGTGTCGGCGCCATCTACTGGAAAATAATAGAAAGACCTCTTCAGAGAAAGCTGCTAGAGAAGGGAAAATAATACACACATACATGCATACATATATACATACATGTCTAGACAAAGGAGACCAGCAAATACTATGAATAACTACAGTAATGAGGAAGCTCAGAAAGAAAAACAATACCTAGAAAGCAAACTGGAACACATGGAAATATGTGATATAAATGACAGAGATTTCAAGATTGCAGTTCTGAAAAAACTCAGTGAGATGCGAGAAAATACAGAGAGGCAATTAAATGTACTCAGAAAACAAATGAATGATCAAAACAAGTACTTTACCAAAGAGATGGAAACTTAAGAAAGAACAAATCTGCCCTACTGGTGTGGTTGAACATCAACCGATGAACCAAGAGGTTTGATTCAGGTCAGGGCACATGTCTGGGTTGTGGGCTCTATCCCCAGTAGGGGGTGTGCAGGAGGCAGCTGATTAATGATGTGTGTCTCTCGTCAATGTGTCTATCTCTCTATCCCTCTCCCTTCATCTGTCTCTAAAAATCAATAAAAACATATTGAAAAAAGAAACCAGTCAGTAATTCTAGAAAGGAAGCATGCCTAAGGAGATTAGGGCTGAGCTACTGAGCATAGGCAACAAAGCCACCAAGACGGAGGAAAGAATTAGTGACATCGAAACTAAGAATCTAGAAATGGTGCAGAGGGAAGAAGTATCTAAGCATAAAAAATGAAAGCACTCTATAAGAACTATTTTACTACATCAGAAAAAGTAATGCTAGAATAATAGGTATACCAGAAGACGAACAGAGGGAGAAGGGAGTGGAGAGCCTATTCAACCTAACGATGAATGAGAACTTCCCAAACCTATGGAAAGAACTAGATTCTCAAATCCAAGAAGCAACAGAATGCCTTGTTACCTCAAACCAAAGAGGCCCTCCCCAAGGCACATTGTATTAAAACTGTCAAAAATTAATGACAAAGAAAATATTATCAAAGCAGCCAGGGAAAAGAAGGAAGTTACCTACAAAGGAAAACCCATCAGAATATCATCCAATTTTTTAGCAGAAGCTCTACAAACCAGAAGAGAGTGGAACCAAATAATCAAATATGTGAGAGAAATTGCCAGCTACAAATAATATATGTAGCAAAACTATACTTTAAATATGAAGGAGAAATAAAGATTTTTCCCAGACATATAGAAGTTGAAGGATTTTATCACCAGAAAACCTCCTTTGCAGGAAAAAATAAGATAATTATTCTACCTAAAACAATGAATATAAGGACACAACACTATGCGTAAGATCAACAAAAAAACTTAGTTCTGCATTTTGATGATTTTATTTAACATGTTTTCTTTACAAGGTGTCTTCCTTGTTCCTGGTTCTTCATTTTGATTCATTACTCAGCTGACTTGAGCATTTCTTTCTTTTTCTGTGGGGGCAGAACTTTAAAAAATTATATATTATTTTTATTGTTGACATTATTACAGATGTCCCCCATCCCCCCCAGGCCCCGCCCTCCCTCCTCTGGCCCTCATCGTATTGTTGTCTATGTCCGTGGACAATGCATATATGTTCTTTGGCTATTCTCTTCACCTTCTTTCATCCTGTCCCCCCACCTACCTCCCCTCTGACATCTGCCAGTCTACCATGTATCCATGTGTCTGGTCTATTTTGTTTGTCAGTTTATTTTGTTCATTAGATTCCACACATAAGTGAGATCATTTGGTATTGGTCTCTTTAGCTGGCTTATTTCGCTTAGCATAATAATCTCCAGGTCCATCCATGCTGTGGCAAAGGGTAAGAGGTCCTTCTTTTTTACAGTCATGTAGTATTACATTGTGTAAATGTACCACAACTTTTACATCCACTATCTACTGATGGGCACTTGGGTTGTTTCCAGATCTTGGCTATTGTAAACAATGCTGCTATGAACATAAGGGCACATATATTCTTTCCTATTGGCGTTCTGGGATTCCTAGGATATATTCCCAGAAGTGGGATTGCTGGGTCAAATGGAAGTTCCATTTTTAATTTTTTTTAGGAAACTCCACAGTGACTGCACCTCACCAACATTGCATTAGGGTTCCCTTTTCTCCACATCCTCTCCTGCACTTGTCATTTGTTGATTTATTGATGGTAACTATTCTGGCAGGCGTGAGGTGATACCTCATGTCATTTTACTTTGCATCTTTCTGATTATTAGTGACGTTGAGCATCTTTTCATATGTCTATTGGCCGTCTGTATGTCATCTTTGGAGAAGTGTCTATTCAGGTCCTTTGCCCATTTTCTGATTAGACTGTCTCTTTGGTGTTGAGTTTTGTAAGTTCTTTACATATTTTGGATATTAACAACTTATCAAATGTATCATTTGTTTTCCCATACAGTTGGTTGCCTTTTCACTTTGTTGATGTTTTCTTTTGTTGTGCAGAAGCTTTTTAGTTTGATGTAATCCCATTTGTTTATTTTTTTTTTCATTTGTTTCCCTTATCTAAGGAGATATATTGGCAAAAATATTGCTATAAGAGATGTGTGAGATTTTGCTACATATGTGTTCTCCTAGGATTTTTATGGTTTTGTGATGAGCACTTCTGGAGTAACTGCTTTTAGAAAAGATACAAGGATGTATCTTTGAGTTTGGGCATGTTGGAGAGTATCTATCTGTTGTTCCTCAATATAAACAGTGCTTTTTCTGGATGTAGAATTAAGTCACCATCCTTTCCCTGCAAACTCTGCACCCATTGTTTGGAGCTGTATTTACACACACACTTTAAAAAAATCAATGTATATTTACTTGGGTTAGTTTTGGGAGACGCTGAAAAAGATAGGAGGGGCTAAAGCTCCCCAAACCACACCTTTGTGCTCCAGTGCTTCTTCCGGCATGGTTTTGTATGTTCATTTTGTCAGGCAAAGTCAGATTTATTATAACAGTTCTTTGCTACCCAGATAACTGGTAGTCTTTGTGAGATCAGAAGGGACCTGTATTAAGAGAATGACAACCTTAGGGGAGAATTCACATCAGCCTCAGCTCCCTAAGTCAGTGAAAGTGTAGGAGAGAGAGATTAGGAGTGGGGAACTAGCCTGATAATATTAATACATGGCCAGTTTTGGCAGTGTCGCAGTTCTGTTCAGCATCTACCCTCTCCATTCTCCAGTTTTGGGAGCAAGCTATGAGCACTGCCTTAGGATCAGTACCACGTGGAGTGGAACTTGTGTCCCCTGATGGAGGCTTCAGCAGGGCAAGAAATTGCTTCACAATGGCTGCCTTGTCTCCTTGGCTGCCGTAGGGTAAAATGAGGCATAAATGGAGGCTCCATCAAACAGGCTCCTCCTCCTGTTAATGGAAGGAGCCCAGTTGCTAGTGTATTTCTCCTTTGAAGTATATCTTACCAAAATTCCTTACCTCCAGAGTGCACTTGCAACCCCAAATGTGACTCTAATTAGCTGTTGTATTAATGGGGATGTTTTGTTTTCTGAGATGAGTATTACAAGAGAAGAGTGTCATTTACTCCCTACCGATCCCTAAAGTCCCTTATATTGCTGTGGAAACAGTTCTGAAAAGTGTGATAACTTGTACAGCATCACACAGCTTGTTAATGGCAGAGCTGAAACACAGATCTCTTCTACCACTCCCTTCTGTCTCCATGTTATATTGCTTTAGTTAATGACTCCAAGTTTAATATTACCATAAAGTTGGGATTGGTGCTTTACAGGCAAGAGAAATGTCACTAAACATCCAAAGTTTAGTGTTTTACTCATATATATTCCACATTTGAAAAAAAATCATGAAGCAGGAAGGTAAAAATTTTAGTTATTAGTAAAAAGCATTTTGTTATGAAATTTATGAAGAAATTTTAAAAGAATTACATTTATAAAGGCTTTTGTTTATTGGTTAAATGATATTATATGCTAGAAGAAATCTGTGATAAACTTGAGAACTCTGGAATTTGACTTTTAATTCTTTTTGCAGCAGCAAGATTAAGAGAATTATGCACGTAATTGTATCATCCTTTATATTGAGGTATGTGAGACCCTAGAAAAGGAGGTAATTAAAAATGTATAGCACTTAATTTTGATATTTTTTATCAGTATGTTGCTAAATAGTCTGTGTGCAACATTTAATATAATATAATTTATCTGGGAATTTTAGTTTAAGCTGAACATAAAGTATTGCAAACAAATGGCATTTGACTAAGCTTAATAATAATATATTAATATGTTTCTCCTATATGTGAAAGTAAAAATAATGACGCATGCATTTAAAAATTCTATAATTATGTGTTTTATTAAAAATTTACTTGTCTAGAATTTATGGAAGCATTCTACTTTAGCTTCTTCTCAACATGATAGTAAGATTTCATACTATAATACAGATTCACACAATATACTTCCTTCCTTTTGAATTTATAATATTTTAATTTGTGTTACAATTGTAAAAAAAAAAAGTAATTGGAAGACATTTACCTTCATAGATTATATAAATTGTATAGTCAGTTTGTGGCAAATGTGTTTAAAATATATGAGACTCATTTCAAAATTTATATTTAGATAAAATTTGACAGCTAATAAGGATCCAAGTGTCTTGAGAATGCTTGTTTACAACCTCCCCCAAAAACCCACACTCTGAACTCCTAGCTGCCCCATCCTGTGGAGCTAGCACCCTGGTGAGGAATCAGTTGCCTGGACTGGATTGTAGAGGGGTCTGGACAGACTCCGGGGGTATCAGTGACTGAGTTTTGTAGCTTTGGGGTAGGGCCATTTCCCCTACTTTCCTGAAAACTTGACTGGTGCCTCCCTCTCATGGGAGATCCACTATCCCCACTCTCCAGGCTCCAGTGGCCCCATTCTCTTGACTCTTCATGACTCCACCTTACCCAGGTCTGAGCAGAATCTGGGACAAACTAATCTGTGTGGCTCCAGGGTGGTGGCTACTTCCCCAACCTTCTCCCAAGCCTGACTGGCATCTCTCTCTAGCCCCATCATCCCAACTCCTGGGGGTCCTACTCTACTGAGATCAAGCTCTAGGTAGAAACTTGGACAGACAGAGTTGTGTGGCTCTAGGATGGGGGACATTTATACTTTTCATGCCAACCAGCGCGGAGCCCTCCCTTCACACAGCCAAATCTTGGTCTATTTGGTTCTGATAAACTCTGCTGGCTTCACCTTGATGACTCCCTGTGACCCCACCTCACTACAAAGGTCTGTGAGCACCCAGGAGGAAGAAGCTATTCTTGGTGTACTCCAGGACATTAGATGAATGGTCTCAGAACCTGAATCAATCTGGTGAATACCATTCACCCCCAGAGGCTCTTTCAGTGACTGAGCCTAACAGGCAGTTGGTGGCTGGTAGACCTCAAGGTGCCTAGGGACTTTTACTGACCTTCCTCCAGGGCCAGCTTTGGTGCACAGTTGGTCCTTTCCACATACACACCCAAGCCCAGTAGAGGCAGTCACAAACTGTGGTTTGCTTTGTAGCACCAAACAGATTACCCAGGGCCAGTTACAGACAGACAGTGGCTGGCACCAGAGTTCTTAAAAAGGCCCCAGAAACAACACACTAAGTGGCCAGTTTCAGACAACATTAAAGCAGGATCTAATTATTAGCATCACCAATGGCATATCCAAAGAAAAATATCAGCAGGCAGCAGTCCCTGCTGAAGTAAATTATATTTTGTGAGGTCAGCATGTACACTGTGGTCCAGATTATCCTCATAGTCAGCCAGCCTGAGGATTGACCCTAAGCATGAATGGGCCAATAGCAATCAAAACTCAATTACAACAGGAGGACAAACATAATTGACATAAGGGACATTTCTGGGGCACCCAACTCAGGTAATAAAGGAGACTATATCACTGGTTCTTGCAGCACACCTACTACATAAAGATACCTGATCAAGACTGGAAATCATAGCAAATCTACCAAATACATAAAAACAAACACAAAGAGAAAGCCAAAATAGGGAGACAAAGAAGCATGTCTCAAGTGAAAGAGTAAGAGAAATCTCCAGAAAAAGAGCTACATGAAATAGAGGCAAGCCATTTATCAGATATATAGTTCAAAGAAATGATTAGAAGGATGCTCAAGGAACTTAGAACTACAACAACATGAAAAAGGATATCGAAACCATAAAAAAGAACCAGTACAAAATGAAGAATACTCTAGAAGGAATAAACAGTAGATTGGGTGAAAAGGGGATTGGGTCAGTAATTTGAAAGACAAAGTAGCAGAAAATCCCTCCAAAGAGCAGCAAAAAACAAAAAAGAATTTTAAAAAATGAGAATGGTTTAAGTGACATTTGGGAAAACATGAAATGTAACAATATCCGCATCAAAGGGTATCAAAAAGAGAAGCGGGAGAACAAGAGATTGAGAATTTATTTGAAGCCAGAACCGGTTTGGCTCAGTGGATAGAGCGTTGGCTTGCAGACTCAAGGGTCCCAGGTTCGATTCCGGTCAAGGGCATGTACCTTGGTTGCAGGCACATCCCCAGTCGGGGGCGTGCAGGAGGCGGCTGATCGGTGTTTCTCATCGATGTTTCTAACTTTCTATCCCTCTCCCTTCCGCTCTGTAGAAAATCAATAAAACATATTTTAAAAAAAAAGAGAGAATTTATTTGAAGAAATAATGACTGAAAACTTTCCTAACTAGTGAAGGAAAAAGACACACAATTCCAGGAACTGCAAAGAGCCACAAACAAGATGGGCCCAAAGTGGCTTTTAGCAAGACACATCATAATTAAAATGGCAAAGTTTAAGGAAAAAGAATCTTAAAAGCAGCAAGAGAAAGACAGTTAGTTACCTACAATGATGCTCCCATAAAGCTGATTTATCAACAGAAACATTCAGGCCAGAAGTGATTGGCATGAAATATTCAGTGATGAAAAAGCAAGTACCTACAACCAAAACTACTTTACCCAGCAAGGCTAGCATTTAAAATTGAAGGAGAAATAAACAGCTTTCTTTTTTCCAGACAAGAAAAAGCTAAAGGAGTTTGTTACCACCAAACCAGTGTTACAGAAATGTTAAAGGGTCTTCTTGAAGAAGAAAAGAGGAACATAGTTAAAAAAATAAAATGGTGATAAATATGTACTTATCAATAATCACTTTAAATGGCAATGGTTTAAATATTCCAACAAAAATATATAGGGTAGCTGAATGGATAAGAAAAAAAGACCCATAAATATGCTGCTTACAAGATACCCACCTCAGAATGAAATATATACACAGACTAAAAGTAAAGGGATGTTAAAAGGTATTTCATATGAATGGAAATGAAAACAATGCTGGGGTAGTAAAACTTATACTTGAAAAAATAGAATTTAAAACCAAAGTTAGACCTGGCTGGCGTTTCTGTTGGCCTTTGCACCAAAGGGTCATAGGCCCAATTCCTGGTCAAAGGCATGTACCTAGCCCCAGTCAGGGTGTATGTAGGAGGCAACAAATCAATGTATTTCTCTCTCACATCAATGTTTTTCTCTCTCCCTTTCTTTTTAAAAATCAGTGGAAAAACATATCCTCAGGTGATGATTAACAACAACAAAAACAAAGCTATAGTAAGAGACAAAGTATAATGATAAAAGGAGAAATCCAGCAAGAGGATAGAATGCTTGTAAATATTTGTGCACCTAAGATAGGAGTACCTAAATATTAAAGCAAATCTTGATAGGACCAGCTGCTGAGATGATCGCTTCACTATGGCAGTCTATGCATATTATGGGGAGATAGACATGCTGCCTATTCCTTATGGATATTAAAAATGGCAACAGAGTAAGTGGATGCTCCACGGACACGCTCCCAGAACCAAACTGGGATTACAACTAAAATACAGAAAAACTTCCTGAAAAATCAACTGAAGGCTCTCTGGAGAGAACCCTGATAACCAAAGACAGAAAGTGGAGACTGCATAGAGACTGGTATGAGGGGCAGAAGAGTGAAAGGACTGGCCAGGCGCCCACCAACAGCAACTGAGGTTCTGGAGAGATAGTTCAGCTGTGGGGTGTTCCCACTGAGAACTCTGCAGTCTAATCCCCAAACTGGGCCCCCTAGCAGAGAGCACCAGAACTGAAAAGGGTACCCACATAACATCTGGCTGTGAAAAGCAGTGAGGTTGCTGTATGCCAGGGAGAGACAGTTAGAAATGCAGGCACCCTCTTAAAGTGCCAATGCACAAAATTCTCTGTGCAGCCACTCACCTATTGCTCCAGAAGAGGGAGGGCAGAGTGGACGGGAGCTTTGTGAGAAAAAGCCAGGGTTGGGATCTTAGTGAAGGAAAAAGACACACAATTATAGGAAGTGCAGAGAGTCCCAAGCAAGAAGAACCAAAACAGACCCATGCCCAGCCACATCATAATTAAAATGCCAAAAATTAAAGACAAAGAGAGAATCTTAAAGGCAACAAGAGAAAAGCAAACTATTGCCTACAAAGGAGCTCCTATAAGGCTGTCATAGGAATTGTCATCAGAAAATCTACAAGCCAGAATGGAATGGCATAAAGTACTCAAGGTAATGGAAAGCAAGGATCTGAAACCAAGATTACTATATCCATCAAGGCTATCATTAAAAATAGACGATGAAATAAAGAGCTTAGCAGAAAAAAAAAAAGGTTAAAGAAGTTCACTACCACCAAACCAGCATTACAAGAAATGCTAAAAGGACTGCTGTAATTAGAAGAAACAGAGAGAGAAGCCTGGGAATACAGAATTAAAATGGCAAAAATAGGTACCTATCAATAATAACCTCACATGGAAATGGCTTAAATGGTCCAATCAAAAGGCAAGCTGAATAGATAAGAAAACATGACCCCACTATATGCTGTCTACAAGAGACCCACCTCAGAACAAAAGACTCACACAGGATGAGTGTGAAGGAATGGAAAAAAATTTTTCTATGAAAATAAAAATAGGAAAAAAGCTGGGGTTGCAATATTCATATCTGACAAAATAGACTTCAAAATGAAGGCCATCACAAGAAATAACAAAGGCCACTACATAATACCAAAAACATCAATCCAACAAGAGGATATATAACCCTGGTCAAAATATATACACCCAATATAGGAGCATCTAAATATATAAAAAATTTCTAGAGAACTTTAAGGGAGAGATCCATAACAATACAGTCATGGTAGGGCACTTTAACACTCTGCTGACTTCACTGGATAGATCTTATAGATGAAAACTTAACAAGGAATCAGTGACTCTAAAGGACACACTGGATCAGATGGATTTAATGGACATTTATAGAACGTTTCATCCCAAAGATGCAAAATATACATTCTTCTCAAGTGCATGTAGATCATTCACAAAGATAGACCACATTTTAGGACACAAAACAAGTCTCTACAAGTTCAAGAAGATTGAAATCATATCAAGCATCTTCTCAGAACACAGTGGAATGAAATTAGAAACCAACTACAGTAAAAAAACCCCAAAAGATTCAAACACATGGAGGCTAAATAGCATGTTATTAAGCAAAGAATGGGTTACCAATGAGATCAAGAAAGAAATAAAAAACTTCCTAGAAACAAATGAAAATGAACACACAGCAACCCAAAATCTCTGGGACACAGCAAAAGCAGTCCTGAGCGGGACATTCATAGCACTACAGGCTTCCCTCAAAAAATAAACAAAACAAAACAACAAGGCAAATCAGCAATAAAATATTTAACTCTACAACTTAAAGAACTAGAAAGAGAACAACAAGAAAAGGCCAGAGTAAGTAGAAGAAAGGAAATAATAAAGATTAGAGTAGAAATAAATGACATAGAGACTAAAAAAAAAAACAATACAAAAATTTAATAAAACCAAGACCTGGTTCTTTGAAAGGATAATCAAAATTAATTAACCCTTAGCCAGACTCATCAAGAATCAAAGAAAGAAGACCCAAATAAATAACATCAGAAATGAAAGTGGAGAAATAACCACTGACACCACGGAAATACAAAGGGTTGTAAGGAAATACTGTAAACAACTATATGCCAACAGGCTGGACAATTTGGATGAAATGGACAAATTTCTAGAAAAGTATAATCTCCCAAAACTGAACCAGAAAACCTGAACAGGCCAATAACAACAGATGAAATAAAAACAGCAGTAAAGAAACTCCCAACAAACAAAAGCCCAAGTCCAGATGGCTTCACAGGATAGTTTTATCAAACATTCAAAAAAAGAAATAATACCTATCCTTCTCAAACTATTTCAAAAAAAATCCAAGAGGAAGGAATACTTCCAAGTTCTTTTTATGAGGCCAGTATTATCCTAATTAAAAAACCAGATAAAGACACTAAAAAGGAAGAGAATTACAGGCCAATCTCCCCGATGAACATAGATGCTAATATTTTGCTCAACAAAATATTAACAAATTCAGCAATATGTTAAAAAGATCATATACCATGACCCAGTGGGATTTATTCCAGGGATATAAGGCTGGTAAAATATTTACAAATCAATAAACATGATACATCACATAAACAAGTTTTTTTTTAAATTATATCTTTATTGTTCAGATTATTACATTTGTTTCTCTTTTTTCCCCCCATAACTCCCCTCTTTCCAGTTCCTGCCCCACCCTCCACTCTCACTTCCCACCCACTGTCCTCATCCATGGGTGCACGATTTTTGTCCAGTCTCTTCCCGCATCTCCCACACCCCTTTCCCCCCCAAGAATAGTCAGTCCATTCCCTTTCTATGTCCCAGATTCTATTATGATCACCAGATTATTTATTCACTTGATTCTTAGATTCACTTGTTGATAGATACATGTTTGTTGTTCATAATTTGTATCTTTACCTTTTTCTTCTTCTTCCTCTTCTTAAAGGATACCTTTCAGCATTTCATATAATACTGGTTTGGTGGTGATGAACTCCTTTAGCTTTTCCTTATCTGTGAAGCTCTTTATCTGACCTTCAGTTCTGAATGATAGCTTTGCTGGATAAAGTAATCTTGGTTGTAGGTTCTTGGTATTCATCACTTTGAATATTTCTTGCCATTCCCTTCTAGCCTGCAAAGTTTCTGTTGAGAAATCAGCTGACAGTCGTATGGGTATTCCCTTGTAGGTAACTGAGTTTCTTTCTCTTGCTGCTTTTAAGATTCTCTCTTTGTCTTTTGCTCTGGCATTTTAATTATGATGTGTCTTGGTGTGGTCCTCTTTGGATTCCTTTTGTTTGGGGTTCTCTGCGCTTCCTGGACCTGTAAGTCTATTTCTTTCACCAGGTGAGGGAAGTTTTCTGTCATTATTTCTTCAAATAGGTTTTCAATATCTTGCTCTCTCTCATCTTCTGGCACCCCTATAATTCTGATGTTGGTACGCTTAAAGCTGTCCCAGAGGCTCCTTACACTATCTTCATATTTTCGGATTCTTTTTTCATTTTGCTTTTCTGGTTGGGTGTTTTTTGCTTCTTCGCATTTCAAATCTTTGCCTTGATTCTTGCGCTCCTCTGGTCAGCTGTTGGGAGTCTGTATAGTATTTGTTATTTCAGTCCATGTATGCTTAATTTCTAGTTGGTTCTTTATCATAACATCGAGGGTCTCATTAGATTTCTTGAGGATCTCACTACATTTATCGGCGGCTTCTAGACAGTTCTTAAGAGACCTTAAAATTGTGGTTCTGAACTCAATATCCTCCATTGACAGTTTTGTCCTGTTTCTTTGTCTCCGCATTTTTTATGCTTTCTTGGTGCACCCCCTAGTGGTCTTTGTGAGCAGTCTTGTTGTAGTTAAGCCTTGATTGTTGTCGGCAATACCCGGGGTGATGTGACCTCCAGGCTAACTGGCTATGAGAGTCCGCTGTGTCTGCAGTGGGAGAGCTTCTGTGCTGGATCTCTAGGGTGGTGCTAATCTAGCGTTTGCCTGAGGCTATCCGGCAAATGGCTCTGCACAGGGCTAGGGCAGGGCGGGTCCCCGGGGGATCTACAGGGCCGGAGGAGTGAGCAGTTATGGCTTCTCTCAGTTCTGTCCCTAGGGGCTCTGCCTCACAGAGTCCCAGCAACCGCTGCAAACCTCAGAGAGAAAGCTGCCTTTGAGCTCCGACTGAAGCCAGACAGTCCTGCTTCTCCCGTTTGAGTCTGGGTCCCTAGAGACTCGCCCAGATCTGGAGCTCAGAGTCTGAAACTAGCTCCCGATTGAAAACAACAACCGCGCCCTCGCCGCCAGCCCGCTCGGCACACACTCCGCACCTCAGTATTTCACTTCAGCACTGGGCCTCCTCTGAGTCTGGGTATGATATTCTCTTTCCTCCTAGTTGTAGAATTTCCACTCAGCCAGCCTTCCTGTGGTTCTGGATGATGTCCGTTCCATCGTTTAGTTGTTTTTTGAAGTGGTTGTTCGAGGCAGCAATCTCCAGCGTTAACCTATGCCGCCATCTTGGTTTCTATAAACAAGTTGAAAGACCAAAATCACCTGATCATATCAATAAACATAGAAAAAGCATTCGACAATATCAACACCCATTTTTGATAAAAACTCTCAGCAAAGTGGGAATAGAGGGAGCATAGCTCAACATGATAAAGGCCATATTTGACAAACCTATAGCAAGCATCATACTCAATGCGCAAAAATGAAAACCATTTCCTCTAAGAACAGGAACAAGGCAGGGATGTCCACCATTACCACTCTTATTCAACATAGTACTGGAAGTCCTAACCACCGTGATCAGACAAGAAGAAGAAATAAAAGGCATCCAAATTGGAAAGGAGGAAGCAAAACTCACATTATTCACAGATGACATGATATTGTACATAGAAAACCTTAAAGACTCCACCAAAAAACTACTAGATTTAATAAATGAATTTGTCCATGTAGCAGGGTATAAAATCAATGCCCCCAAATTGATGGCTTATGTATACACCAATAATGAATTCTCAGAAAGAGAAACTAAACAAACAACGCCAATTATCATTGAAAAAAATTAAGGTAGTTAGGAACAAACTTAACCAAGGAGACAAAACACCTGTATTTGGAAAACTCCAGGATGTTGAAAAGAGATATACAAAAATATATAAACAAGTGGAAGAATATACTGTGTTAATGGATTGGTAGAATTAACATCATGAAAATGTCCATACCACCCAAGACAATCTACAGATTAAATGCAATTATTATTAAAATGCCAACAGCATATTTCACAGATCTAGAAAAAATTCTCCAAAAAATTAAAAATGGAGTGGCCTATGACCCAGCGATTCCCCTTCTTGGAATTTATTTTAAAAAAACAACACCCCAAAACACCAATTTGAAAGAATATATATACTTCTATGTTAATTGCAGTGTTATTTACAACTAGAGGCCTGGTGCACAAAAATTTGTGCACTCAGGAGGGTCCCTCAGCTCGGTCTGTGCCCTCTTGCAGTCTGGGACCCCTCAGGGAATGACCACCTGCTGGCTTAGGCCCAATCCCCAGGGGATTTGGCCTAAGCTGGCAGTCATACATCCCTCTGGCAGCCTGGGAGCCCTCGGGGGATGTCCACTTGCCAGCAGGGAGCAGGCCTAGCTGCAGTTGGACATCCTTAGTGCTGCTGAGTAGGTGGGAGAAGCTCCCACCACCACCGCTGTACTGGCAGCCGTCAGCCTGGCTTGTGGCTGAGCAGAGCTCCCCCTGTGGGAGCACACTGACCACCAAGGGGCAGCTCCTGCATTGAGCATCTGCCCCAAGGTGCTCAGTGTCTGTCATAGTGACCAGTGATTCCCAGTCGCTCTGCTGATAGGGTCAATTTGCATATTACCCTTTTATTATATAGGATAGAGGCCTGGTGCATGGGTGGGGGCCAGCTGGTTTGCCCTGAAGGGTGTCTTGGATCAGGATGGGGGTCCCGCTGGGGTGCCTGGCCAGCCTGGGTGAGGGGCTGATGGCTGTTTGCAGGCTGGCCAAGTCCCCCAGCGAGGACCCTCACCCCATGAGGGTGTGGCCAGCCTAGGTTGAGGGGCTGATGGCTGTTTGTAGGCTAGCCACAGCCTCCTCAGGGTGGTGGTCCCCACTGGGGTGCCTGGCCAGGCTGGGTGAGGGGCTGAGGGCCATTTCAGGCTGACCACACCCCCTTCAGGTTGGGGGGTCCTGCTGGGGTGCCTGGCCAGCCTGGGTGAGGGGCTGATGGCTGGTTGCAGGCTGGCCACAGCCCCTTCAGGGTAGGGGTCTCCCCTGGGGTGCCTGGCCATCCTGGGTGAAGGGCTGATGGCTGTTTGCAGGCTGGCCACAGCCCCCAGCCACCCAAGCTCCCAGTGGAGGCTGGCTGGAAGCAGGTATCTGGGATTTATTAAGCTTCTTTAATTGAAACTTTGTTGCCTTTTGCAGAGGCCACAGCCATCCAGAGCAGGTGGGAAACTTGGCTTCTTCCATCGCTGGGGTAACCAAACCTCTTGCTTGCTCCAGCTCCATGGCTGCCGGCCGCCATCTTGGTTGGGTTAATTTGCATATATCTGCTCTGATTGGCTGGTGGGCGTGGCTTGGGCATAGCAAAGGTACGGTCAATTAGCATCTTTGTCTTTTATTAGTGTAGATAGCCAAGATTTTGAAGCAGCTCAAGTGTCCATCAGTAGATGAGTGGATAAAAACCTGTGATACATTTACACAATGGAATACTACTCTGCTATAAAAAGAAAGAAAAAATTTTATACTTTGCAACAGCATGGATGGAGCTGGGAAACATTAATAAGTGAAATAAGGCAGTCAGGGAAAGACAAGTACCATATGATTTCACTCATATATGGAATTTAATGAGTAAATTGAGCTACCAAGCAAAATAAATACAGACCCATAGATAGAGAGCAGTCTGACTGCTCTCTATCTATGGTGGGGGAATTAGGGAGTGTTGTATGGATTGAGCAAAAAAAAAAAAAGTGATAATTCATGGATATGGACAATAGTGTATATAGCAGGTTGGGGGCGGGGTGGAAGTGGAAGAGGGCATGGAGGGGATAAACGTGATGGAAAAATTTTAATTTAATTTTTAAAAAGAAACATACAATCTTCAAACACTGAATCAGAAAATCTGAATGGACAGATTACAATTAATAAAATTGAAGAAGTAATTTTTTAGTATATGTGCTGCCGAAGCGAGCACAAGAAGTAATTTTTTAAAAAAACCCTCCCAACAAGCAAAAATCCTGGACTGGATGGCTTCACAGGAAAATTTTACCAAACACTCAAAGAAGAACTAACACCTATCCTTCTCAAACTATTCCAAAACATTTAAGAGGATGGAAAACTCCCAACCTCATTTTATGAGGCCAGCATCATTTTAATTCCCAAACCAGATAAAGACACTACAAAGAAATAAAATTATGGGCCAGTATCCCTGATGAACATAGATGCTAAAATTTTCAACAAATATTAACAAACCAGAACCAGGAGTACATTGAAAAGATCGTGCATGCCTTGCTGGTGTTACTCAGTAGTTGAGCATCCATCTATAAACCAGAAGGTCACAGTTAGATTCTCAGCCAGGGCTCATGCTTGGGTTGTGGAGTTGATCCCCAGTAGGGGGCGTGCAGGAGGCAGCTGATCAGTGATTCCTTTTCATCACTGATGTTTCTATCTTTCTCTCCTTCTCCCTTCCTTTCTAAAATCAATAAAAATGCTTTGTGTTTTATTTTTTTAATTAAATCTTTATTGTTCAGATTATTACAGTTGATCCTCTTTTTTCCCCCCATAACTCCCCTCCTCCCAGTTCCCACCCACCCTCCGCCCTCACCCCCCCCACTGTCCTCATCCATAGGTATACGATTTTTGTCCAGCCTCTTCCCGCACCCCCATACCCCTTTCCCCCCTGAGAATAGTCAGTCCACTCCCTTTCTATGCCCCTGATTTAATTATATTCACCAGTTTATTCTGTTCATCAGATTATTTACTCACTTGATTTTTAGATTCAATTGTTGATAGATGTGTATTTGTTGTTCATAATTTGTATCTTTACCCTTTTCTTCTTCTTCCTCTTTTTAAAGGATACCTTTCAGCATTTCATATAATACTGGTTTGGTGGTGATGAACTCCTTTAGCTTTTTCTTATCTGTGAAGCTCTTTATCTGATCTTCAATTCTGAATGATAGCTTTGCTGGATAAAGTAATCTTGGTTGTAGGTTCTTGCGATTCATCACTTTGAATATTTCTTGTCACTCCCTCTGGCCTGCATAGTTTCTGTTGAGAAATCAGCTGACAGTCGTATGGGTACTCCCTTGTAGGTAACTGACTGTCTTTCTCTTGATGCTTTTAAGATTCTCTCTTTGTCTTTTGCCCTTGGCATTTTAATTATGATGTTTCTTAGTGTGGTCCTCTTTGGATTCCTTTTGTTTGGGGTTCTCTGTGCTTCCTGGACCTGTAAGTCTATTTCTTTCACCAGGTAGGGGAAGTTTTCTGTCATTATTTCTTCAAATAGGTTTTCAATATCTTGCTCTCTCTCTTCTTCTGGCACCCCCGTAATTCGGATGTTGGTACATTTGAAGTTGTCCCAGAGGCTCCTTACACTATCTTCATATTTTTGGTTTTTTTTTTTATTTTTGATTTTCTGGTTGGGTGATTTTTGCTTCTTCGTATTTCAAATCTTTGACTTGATTCTTGTGATCCTCTAGTCTGCTGTTGGAACTCTGTGTAATATTCTTTTTTTAAAAAAATATATTGTATTGATTTTTTACAGAGAGGACGGGAGAGGGATAGAGAGTTAGAAACATCAATGAGAGAGAAACATCGATCAGCTGCCTCCTGCACACCCCCCACTGGGGATATGCCCGCAACCAAGGTACATGCCCTTGACTGGAATCAAACCTGAGACCCTTTGATCCGCAGGCAGACGCTTTATCCACTGAGCCAAAGTGGTCAGGGCTCTGTATAATATTCTTTATTTCAGTCAGTGTATGCTTAATTTCTGGTTGGTTCTTGTTCATAACCTCGAGGGTCTCACTAGATTTCTTGAGGGTTTCACTAAATTTATCGGCGATTTCTAGAAAATTCTTGAAAAACCTTATAAGTTCGGTTTTGAACTCTATATCCAGTAGTTTGGAAGGCAGCTATGCTCACCACTACATCACCAACGCATGAAATTGAATTCCTTCTCCTGTACCCAGCCTTGTTCTAAAAGCATCCATATGTAAAATATCACTGATAAAAAAATTCTATTAGCCAAAGTGATCTTTTAAGAGCTTATATTAGTCATGATTTCACTTGTTTTTTCTTACTAAATTCTTTACATTTATTGAGGTTAATGAAGTTTAATTACTATAAGAAATTGACAGAAGCCCTTATAAAATTCTCAAATTTTAAGAAGAGTTTACAAACAGATGCATGTAATTTTTATTCAGCTAATATGTTCTTGTTTTGGAGTATTGATCTGATGTGTCTATGATGAAAGAACATTATCACATTAAGTGGTTTGGTGGAAATTTTGTTTCCTTAACAACTGTTTCTTTTGGGTGAAAACTGAGTAACTTTTTTTCAGATTCTAAGGCAATGCAGTTCAACTACCACTACAGGGTTTAATTTTAAATAATGACATTTTCTTATCAGACTATTGGCCTAAATGTAGTTTAACAAGATAGGTAAAAAACCACTTTATTTTTATTCTCTTGATTTATTTGTTGTAGAATTTTTGGAATTTTGCTGGTCTTTGTGGATGTGTCCCTCGTCATTGCAGACCTACTTACCACTGATCAAACAATGTATATTCCTTTGGCATATCGTTCAATTTCTTTATCGATTGGTTTATATTTTTTCATGGATGTTCTTCTTCGAATATTTGTAGAAGGGTAAGTTTGACTAATTTTTCTAAAAGCACATCAAGCTATTTTGTACTGCTATGAAAAGCATCCCCAAATAATTGTCAGGTCAACCCAATCAGATGTGTCCCTCTTTATTAAAACAAGTCTCCTAGAAGGCATAGTCCACAAGAGAAACAACAATCCAAATCCCAATTTATACTAGACTAGAGGCCTGGTGCACAAAAATTTGTGCACTGGCCGGGGGGGGGGGGGAGCGGGGGGGTGTCCCTCTGCCCCACTTGTGCCCTCTCACAGTCTGGGACCTCTCGGGAGATAACCACCTGCTGGCTTAGGCCCGCTCCCCGGGTGGCAGATGGCAGGCCCAATCCCTTGGTGCCTGCCCCACCTCCCTGGGTCACGCACACAGCAGGACTGATCCGGGGGTTGGGGCGCTGCCCCAGGTTCGGGTCACACATGGGACGCCCCAGGTCGGGTCCCACACGAGATGCCCAGGCAGGCCAGTGGATCGCTGCTGCCCTGCCCAGCCGCCCTGGGTCGGGTCGCACACAGGATGCCCGGATGGAGGCCGGGCAGGCTGGCCAATCGCTGCTGCACCGTCCGGCTGCCCTAGGTTGGGTTGCACATGGACGCCTGCCGCCCGGGTCCCAAATAGCAGGCCCGGATGGTGGAGGGCAGGCAGGATGGCGCTGTCCCACCCTGCCTGCAGTATGCAAATTAGCCGCCATCTTTGTTGGCTGTTAATTTGCATATTGCTCTGACTAGCCAATGGGAGGCGTGGCGAAGGTACGGTCAATTACCATGTTTGTCTATTATTAGATAGGATTGGGCTCTAAAATTATTGTTGCAACTGGTCCTCTAGTCTCTGACAATGTATTCTAGATGGTTTCTTCAACAAGTAAACCCCTTTTGGGTTTGCAAAATGGAGCCAGACAGGAACGTGTCTACATACAAAATATTAAGAGGAACATGTATGTGAAACATTTGTATAAATATTAATATTTCATTAATAACTGAATCTAAATAAAAGCTGACAGTATGTTAAATAGAACATGAACAGCCCCTACCTCAGTTAAAAGAAAAACTTTTGTCAAGGTCACAGGAGATCTGAGGCATGGTTATTCCATCAGCTTGGTACTGAGGCAGCAGCTGATTTTCTCTGCTTTCTGAGAAGGTGCATAGAGTGAGCCACGCCTTGGAGTTTTATTGCTGTGGGAGTTAGGGACTAAATTCCCCAGCCTTCTCCTTTCCTTGTGAACTATCCTAATGCCTTTGAGTTAAGGACAGCTGCCCACTCCCAGGTCACTCAGAGGCTGAAAGGGCTACCCAGACTTGGGAAAAGCTTTCCCTGGAGCACCAGTGCCATGGCTGAAGTAGCCAATGTTGGGAGGAAGGTTCAGTGGGTAGAATTTCAGCATTGGTTAGGGATTGTTCTACAGGTGCAAAGCCAGACTATAAGTTTGCAGGCCAAAGTTGTGGACCCTTCTTCCTCTCATAAGCTCCTGTTATGCATTCTTCACAGTCCCAGTTGCTCTAAAAGTGTGTCAGGTTCAGCTTCCATTGCCCAATAGTACTGCCAAACATCCTACCTTTCTCTTGCACCTATGTGAAGGCAATGCTTGCCTCTTCTTTAATGGTTTGGTTATAGCCCATACTATACTTAAATTGACAAATTGATGCTTTTTACACATATATTAATGAATATTATACCCTTAGTCTAGTTTATAAAATACATTTTAAATAATTTATTAAAATAGAATGCTTAATGGGAATGAGTCAAATACTTTGTGTTCTTATAAATATCCCCATCTCTTCTTTGGGGGGCATAAACGTACTTTTTTGTTTTATACTACAGGATACTATCATATTTTTCTGATATACTTAATTCCATGGATGCTGCCATTATTGTAGTGACTCTAATAATTGATTTCAATTATATTTTTTATGACTATGAGATTTTTAAAGATATTCCCAGGTAAGAAACATATGATTCATCTCTCTTAAAGATTTTTTCTTTATTTTCTGTGGCTTTCATTTTGTGTAATCTTTTTAACTTTGAATGTCCTGATTCTGTGCCAGATAAGTTGCTTGAAAATGAAATGTTTAGACTAATTTCCACATACATGGAAACTAAAGACTTGGTAGGTCCAGCGAAGGGTGTACACACTAAGTATCTTTAGTTGAATGAAGAAGATGGAACACCCGAAGAAAAAACTAGGGACTTTACCTTTGTAGTAACTTCAACTTCTCCACATTTTTAAATTCACACTATTAGAATTTGAGCTTCAACCATAAATGATACATGAAATTCCTAGTTTTTTCTACCAGAGAATATTGATTTGAGTATATGCAAAATTTTAATGACTCCAATGACGATTCTCTAAAAAACAGCTAATGGAACATAAAACTAGATGACATGGGTAGCAATACAGAGGTAGAATTTTCAGGATAGTGTATTTAAAATTAAGAAAGCTGAGACAAAGTTAGAACTGTTAGGGATTAGAAAACTAAAATGTGTATGAGACACTGATGGATTTTTCTTTTTGTTCTTCCTCTTCCTACTCTGGTAGAGAGGAAAAGAAGAGCAAATGTGTACTGGGATGTAAATGTTGGGTTGGCTCACTAGGCTTATTCATTCATCAAATAGCTTGCTTCTTTCTGCTATATAACTTCCCAGGACTTCATTTTAGGTTCCGACATTATTTGACATTATTTGATAGGCTTTTAGAGTTGTTTGAAATAGCTAGAATGGTCCTCTGACCAGCAACCTCAGCATCACCTAAGCGCTTGCTAAAAATGGAAGAAGAAAAAAAACTCAGGCCCATACTAGACCTATGGAATCAGTATGTACACTCAAGTTAGGGAAGCACTAGTCCCCACCATCAGTTCTCTGCCATTGTGTTTCTTTCTGACGGTAGGCGGGACACCAGCTAGCCCATTGCGAAGTATCTCAACCTGCTGCCTGCCTGATGTGTTAGCAGCGGTAGAGAACCTCTGTTACTGACGGAAGTAACAGAGGTGAACAAGAATCCTCAGTTTGTATTGATGGGAAAAAGACTGAAAAATACTCATCTTAAACCACAAAAGTTAAATCTACAAATTCTAAGTGTCTATCGTACAACTATTTCTCTAAACCAGTTTCTCAGCTTCAGCGCTATTGCTATTTGGGATCAGATTGTTCTTTATTATGGGGGCTGCCACTAGATGGGGGGGCTGTCACACACAATTGTGACAACCCAAAATATCTCCAGACATTGCCAAATGACCTAGGTGGCTGGGTGGGAAACATGGGGTAGGAGGTGCAAAATTATCCCTTGTTGAGAACCACTGCTCTATACTTAGATCACATTGAGAAAAACATCGTTTCCAAAGCAAAAATTGATCTTTCTAATTTATTGTTAGATTGGTAATTCTCCTTCGGTCTCTACGCCTTATCATTCTGATGAGAATTTTTCACCTGGCTTACCAAGAAAGACAGCTTGAAAAGTTGACCAGAAGGATGGTAAGTGGGCAAAACATGCTTATGGTTCAGAAAAATGTGTTTTAGGAAATACTGGCAAGGGTTATAGGTATCTATATAATGATCTTTATTTTTATGTTGATTTATGTTTTACAAATTAATGATTCTTTTAAATGCTCAGGTTTCAGGAAACAAACGACGATACAAGAAAGATGGATTTGACTTAGACCTCACTTATGTTACTGGTTTGTGAAATTTAACTGTTGATTTACTTAAATTGATTTCACTTTTTTGTGTGTATAAGTAATTATGTGGGGTTTTTATTGTTGTTGTTGTTGCCTTCTCTAAGCCATGTTCTTTCAAAGCATTGTTTATCCATGAAGAAGTATGCCACTATGGTAGTGTGACATATTTGTAATTTAACCCTGACAATGTTTTTATTGTCATCTCAAATAAGGTCTACTTGGTTACAATACAGGAAGTTGAATGGATTTTCAGATGACTGCATTTGTTTGGTTTAGAATTTATTGAGTAGTTATTCTGGGTCCAAAGGATTCCAAAGAAACCTCTTCTTTTTTCTAGAACCCCAGAGAATAAGGTCATTGCTTTGTAGATATCAGGTTTCTGAGCCAGGATCACTGGAAAGCATCCTGGCAGTTCCCAACATCCCTGGAGCCCGGATCTCTCATTTTCCTTTGGTGTTTAAGTAAAAAATAAATTCCCGCTACAGGGGGAGCTCCAGACTGAGATCAACACAAATCTGTTCGCATATAGCTGGAACCAACTGAGTTGGGAACACAGGGGAGTTTAATGGTCATTGTACTGGATAATTTACTATATTATCTTGATTATCTTTAGGGTTAGTTAGTTTTTTCTATCATTTTCAATCCTGAAAGTATTTTTTTTTCTGTGAAAAAGGAGTCTGGTTATTAGTAAATTAAGTTGTCACATATTGTTTGGCATCTATAATGACATTCATAACAGTGACTATTTTGACTTCCAGAACGTATTATTGCCATGTCATTCCCATCTTCTGGAAAGGAGTCTTTCTATAGGAATCCAATTCAGGTAAGGGTATTGATCTAACAAATGCTCATATTTCTCAGTAACCATAGACTGTGGCCCAAAGATGGAAGTATTTTACTAAAAATTTACTCTTTCAGGTAAAAAATTATAATGGATTGACATTAATTAGCTTTTGCTTTGTTGCACACCAACCAAAAACTTAGTGACTTATAATAGCAGCCATTGGCTTAGCTCATGATAATGTGGTTTGTGAATTTGCATTGGGCTTAACTGGGTAGTTCTGGTGATCACAGACAGGCTCAATTAATCTCAGTTGAGTTAACTCATTTATCCGTGGGCACCTACTGGGCATCTGAGGATTGGTTAAATGGCTCCATGTAATATTTCATTCTCTAACAGGCCAGTGTGGGCTTTTTCGTTGTGGCAGTGTCAAGGATCCCACAAGTAGCAAGCAAAAGATTGTAGAGCCCCTGAAGATCTAGGCTCAAAACTAGTATAATGTGGCTTCTACCTCATTCTATTAGAAAAGCAAATTGCAAATCCAGTGCAGATTCAAGGAGTAAAAAACAGACTCCATTTCTTGATGGCAGGAATTGAACAAATTGTGACCATATTTTTGTAGTCTATCATAGGGGGTAAGGGTGGGAATTCTTTAAAGTAAATAAGTAAAACATGTGTTCTTAGGTTGAGATCCAAAATTATAGTAGAGGCATACTGCTTTAGGTCTTGTGGATTAAGTAAACTAATTTCAAAGATAAAATTATGTGTACTATGAAATTTCAATTAAAAGTCATTGCTTAAGAAGTTTGCATAATGTGTGGGTATGTATACATTAGAGCAATTTACAGTATTTATATCTCAATAAAAATATAATATGTAATTATACATAATTATGTGTATGTGTGTATGTCTATATTCATACATATATAATTATACTTTTATTGAGGCATAAAAAAACTTGTAAGATGTACTGATCTTAAGTGTTTATCTTGATGTAATTTCATATATGTATATGCATGTAACCAGCACCTCTATCTAGATATAAAACATTTCATGCTCTTTTTCAGTCAATATCCCAACACACTAAAAGTCTAACTGAGTTAGTTTTACTTCTTATTGAATTTCACATAAGTGGAATCATACTCTAACTACATCTTTTGTTACTGACTTTTTATGTTCAAAATAAGTTCTGTGAGATTCATCCAATATTGTTATGTGTAAGAAGTTCTTTTAATTTGTTGCTTTTTAGAATACTGTATTGGAAGTCCAAGCATTCAGTTTACATGGAGAAATTATAACATTATACAGCACCTCACAAAGGCAGCAAATACATTACAGTTTACAAAAGCTATTCTACAAAATATTTTAAATTTGAATTATCAAAAGGTACAGCTGGAGAAACAGATATAAAACTGGCAACCAGTAATTTTGACTGTAGCTTACATGACTTTACATATGTGAATTTGAAAATACTGAGTTTAGGGTAATCATTATGCTTTGTGTCTATATGAAAACTATTAAAGGCCCTGTGCATGAATTCATGTACTAGTGGGGTCCACCTGCGCCAATCAGGGCTGATTGGGCCGGGCTGGCCCGGGAAAGGGGACGCAGGTTAAGGGGATCAATTGGGGGTGGGGCTAGCTGAGGGGACGGGCCACTGGCGGTTAGCCAGCTAGCCCTGCGCCCTGGTCGAACTCCCGATTGGGGGACAATTTGCATATCAGCCTCTTATTATATAGGATAATACTGCCTGTTGAAGAATGAACAGTATAATACTGATTGTTAAAGAATCGTGTTCAAAATTATTTAATTCACTTCAAAATGTCATACAAATTATTATGTTTTTTATGTGCTATTAAATCTTCACTCATTTAGCTCAAGTACATTACTAAAGTAATATATTAAATTTTCCACTGCAGTGGTCTTTCACACCATTGACATTTGCATACTTTAGTATAAATTAGAAAGAAATGTGTGATATTCACAAATGTTCAGAAAAGCAAGCAAAAGGTCAATGAACCTGCCAGGTTCTTTGAGATAGTGTCATGTCAGCTTCATAAACATTCATTCTGTAAAATAGTTAGCTAATGTTTGAACACCATTTGCAAGATAAAACACATTTTCTCATAAATAATGAAGTCTTTTTATCAAGCACTAAAAAGTATACAAAATAATTTGAATTTGAGCAAGTCCTGGAATGTGTTCAGCCTAATATTTAAACAGACTTGTTTCCAGGGTTTCACAAGGACAAGATTTTAAATTGCTCAGAAGAGTTAGAAACTGCCTTGAGAGAGATGAACACAATCATTACCAATAGAAAAAGTAACCATTGTGTTTATCGCTTAAGAGACAGAAAAATGTAACATTTTTCCCTTAGAATTATATGTATACAACTATATATAATATATAACATATAATAAAAAATATATTATATATACTTTGGTATAAAACATATATTAGATAATATAGTTATTTAATAATATGTAATTATAAAGTATATAATTATAAAATAAAATATACTATATATTAGAATAATATATTTCCCTGTTAAAATAGCATGCTTAATTATATTACATATAATTAAGCCCAGCCTGCACCCTCTTCAACCTGGGAGCCCTCAAGGGATGTCCGACTGCTGGTTTAGGCTCGATCCCACAGGGGACCCTCACCCCATGGGGGTGTGGCCAGCATGGCTAAGGGGCTGAGGGCTGTTTTCAGGCTGGCCACACCCCCTTCAGGGTGCAGGTCCCCGCTGGGGTGCCTGGCCAGCCTGGTTGAGGGGCTGAGGGCCATTTTCAGGCTGGCCATGTTCCCCAGCGGGGACCCTCACCCTGATGGTGGTGTGGCCAGCCTGGGTGATGGCTGAGGGCTGTTTGCAGGCCCCTCTCTCAGCAGCCGGCCCTGGTGACCCAAGCCTCCTGTGCCTAAAGGCCTCTCCTTCAGCCCCCAGCTAGGGCGGGAGAGAATCTTGGGTTGTCCTCGGCAACCCAAGCCTCCCTGCACTCTGGCCTGCTTCGTGGCTGCCACCCACAGGCCCCTCGGCACTGGCCCAGGCAGGCGGGAAGCTTGGCTTTCTTTGTTGCCTGGGCGACCCAAGCCTCCTGCCTGCTCTGGCTGGCTCTGTGGCTGCTGCCGTTATTTTTGCCCCACTAATTTGCATACTCACTCCTGATTGGCCGGTGGGCGTGGCTTGTGGCCATCATGAAGGGACAGTTAATTTGCATGTTTCTCTTTTATTAGTGTAGATTATATATAATATATATAATTATGTATCATAATATATAATTATATATCATATGGTTGACCCTTGAACAACATGGATTTGAACTGTGCAGGTCCACTTATATGCAGATTTTTTTCAATAAATACTGAAAGTGTATTTTCTCTTCTTATGATTTTCTTAATTTACATATCATGAATATGGTACATAATACATATAACATAAAAATATGTGTTAATCAACTGTTTATGTTATTGCAAGCCTTCCAGTCAAACTTAGTAGGTAAGTTTTGAGGGAGTCAAAAGTTATATGTGGAGGAGATTCCAAGATGGCTATGGATTAAATGAAAGCTACACTGACCTTCTCCCAGCAACAGCAACTAAAATATAGAAAAATCATCCTGAATAATCAACTGAAGACTAGTTGGAGAGAAGCCTTATAACCAAGGACTTAAAGAGGAAGCCACATTGAGACTGGTATGAAGAGGCGGCCACATTGAGCAGAGGCATGAGAGGGTTGGTGGGAGCAGCTGAAGTTCTATAGGGTATCTCCCTGAGAAGTCTGGGGTCCAAATCCCAAACCTGGCTCCCCAGATCAGAGCACAAGAACTAGGAAAGGTGCCCACAAAACATCTGACTGTGAAAAGCACAGGGGGTTCTGTCCACCAGGGAGAGATGACTAGAAATGCAGGTACCCTCTTAAAGGACCAGTGGACAAAATTTTGCTTGTAGCCACTCCCCTTGGGCTCTGGCAGAGAAAGGGTAGAGTGGACTAGATCTGTGTGAGGAGAGCCTGGGGTTAGTGGCTCTGGGGAGAGAGCTGAGAGGAGAGCTGCCTGGATCCCTGTGCTGAGTCATTCCTCCATACTGCAGAAGCCATCTTTCTTAGGCAGACCTTTCCCATCCATGTAGCTTTAGCTTTGGGGGAAACAATAGCCCCATCTATTGGAATCCCTCTCTCCCCATCCTGTGGAGCTTATGCCCTGCTGAGGACTACAGCCAGAGACTCATTAACTGACTGAGGCTAACAGACAGCTGGAGGCAAAGGCAATCCCTGGGTGCTTTGAATCTTTGCCTGATGTACTCCTGGGCTGGGGGCTAGCAAAAGCAGAACTTGGTGTGCAGCTTGGTTCTTTCCACATGAACTCAGGCCTAAAAGAGGGAGTCATAAGCTGTGGATTGCTAATAGCTCCAAACAAGTTGCTCAGGGCCAATCACAGACAGTATCAGACACTGGCCTGCACCGGAGTCCCTCTGAAGAGGCCCAGAATTAATACACCCAGTGGCCAGCTTCAGACAACAATAGAGAAAAATGCAACAAGCTTCACAAGCAGCATATCCACAGGGAAAAATTGGCAGGCACTAAATCCTGCTGAGGTGAATTCTGTTTCATGTGATCAGCACCTAGATAGCAGCCTCCATACTGTGTTGGGGGTTGAAGCTCACTGTCAGCCAGCCTGATGGTAGAGCCCATTCATGAATGGGCCAATAACAATCAAGACTCAACTACAGCCCTGGCCGGTTTGGCTCAGTGGATGGAGCGTTGGCCTGCGGACTGAGGGGTCCTGGGTTCGGTTCCTGTCAGGGGCGTGTACCTGGGTTGCGGGCACGTCCCTAGTGGGGGGTGTGCAGGAGACAGCTGATCGGTGTTTCTCTCTCATCGATGTTTCTGACTCTCTGTCCCTCTCCATTCCTCTCTGTGGAGAATCAGTAAAATACATATATATATAGAGAGAGACTCAACTACAACAGGAAAGCCCATACAATGCACACAAGGGGACATTCATAGAGCACCCAGTTCTGGTGATCAGGGAGACTATGCCACTGGGTCCCACAGGTCACCTACTATATAAAGCCACCCTATCAAGATGAGGGATCATAGCAGATATACTTAATACATAGAAACAAATACAAACAGGTAGCCAAAATGGGGAAACAAAGAACCAGGCCCCAAATGAAGGAATGTGAGAATGCTCTAGAAGGAGAGCTAAATGAAGTAGAGGTAAACAATTGATCAGATATAGAGTTCTGAGTAAGGATTTTAAGGATGCTCAACAGCATGAATAAGGATATAGAATACCATATCTGAAATAAAGAATACAGTGGAAGGAATAAACAACAGGCTCAATGAAGCAGAGGATCAAATCAGTGATTTGGAAGACAAAGTAAGAAAAAATATCCAATCAGAGCAGAAAAAAGAAAAAAAGTTTTAAAAATGAGGATAGTTTCTTGTTGTTTTGTAAATGTTTGTATTGATTTCAGAGAGAGAAAGGGAAAGGGAGAGGGAGAGATAGATAGAAACATCAATGATGAAAGTGAATCATTGATCAGCGCTTCCTGCATGCCCTCCACTAAGGATCAAACCTGCAACCCAGGCATGTGCCCTGACCGGGAATTGAACTGTGATGTCCTAATTTATGGGTCAATGCTCAACCACTAAGCCATACTCATTGGGCAAAATGAGGATAGTTTAAGGGTCCTGTGGGACAACATGAAGTGTAAGAACATCTATGTGATTTGGGTACAAGGAAGAGAAGAAAGAGAGAGCAAGCGATCAAGAGCCTATTTGAAGAAATAGTGTCTGAAAACTTCCCTAACATGGTGAAGAAAAAATACATACAAGTCCAAAAAATACAGAGACTCCCAGTAATATGGAGCTAAAGAGGTCCACACCAAGAACATCATGACTAAAATTTCAAAGGTTAATGACAAATAATCTTAAAAGCTGCAAAAGAAAGGCAGTCAGTTACCTAAATTAACTTTCATAAGACCATCAGCTGATTTCTTAACAGAAACATTTAAGCCAGAAGGGACTGGCATGAAATATTCAAAGTGATGGAAAACAAGGACCTACAGTCAAGACTACTTTGCCCAGCCAGTTTACATTTAAAATTGAACGAGAAATAGAGAGCTTTACAGACAAGAAAAAATTAAAGGTGTTTATTACCACCAAACCAGTATTATATAATAAATGTTCAAGGGCTTGCTTTAAGAACCAGGAGAAGGAAAAAAAAAGAAAAAAGAAAACAAAACAGAAGAATATAGTTAAAAAATAAAATGGCGGCTATCATCAACAAATCAGCAAACGACAAGTGCTGGAGAGGATGTGGAGAAAAAGGAACACTTGTGCACTGCTGGTGGGAATGCAGACTGGTGCAGCCACTATGGAAGACAGTATGGAGTTTCCTTAAAAAACTGAAAATGGAACTCCCATTTGACCCTGTGATCCCACTTCTAGGAATATATCCCAAGAAACCAGAAACACCAATCAGAAAGGATATATGCACCCCTATGTTCATAGCAGCACAATTCACCATAGCTAAGATCTGGAAACAGCCTAAGTGCCCATCAGTAGATGAATGGATTAGAAAACTGTGGTACATCTACATGATGGAATACTATGCTGCTCTAAAAAGGAAGGAACTCTTACCATTTGCAACGGCATGGATGGAACTGGAGAGCATTATGCTAAGTGAAATAAGCCAGTCAATGAAGGAAAAATACCACATGATCTCACTCATTCATGGATAATAGAGACCATTATAAACTTTTGAACAATAATAGATACAGAGGCAGAGCTGCCTCAAACAGATTGTCAAACTGCAGCGGGAAGGCCGGGGAGGGTTGGGGGGCAGGAGGTAGGGGAGTAAGAGATCAACTAAAGGACTTGTATGCATGCATATAAGCATAACCAATGGACATAAGACACTGGGGGATAGGGGAGGCTAGGGGAATGTCTAGTGCAGGGGGATAAAATGGACACATATGTAATACCCTTTGTAATACTTTAAGCAATAAATTAAAAAAAAATAAAATTGCAAGAAATATGTATCTATCAATAATCACTTTAAATGTAAATGCTTCAATCATAAGATATAAGGTAGCTGAACAGATAAGTAAACAAGACTCATAAATATGCTGTCTTCAAGAGACCCACATCAGAATGAAAGATACACACAGACTAAAAGTAAAGGGATGGAAAATGAGATTTCATGAAACTTGAAAGGAAAAAAGGCTGGGGTAACAATACTTATATTTGACAAAATAGACTTTAGAAAAAGACAAAGAAGGATACTACAAAATGATAAAGGGATCAATCCAACAAGAGAATATAATCTTTGTAAACCTTTTCTCCCAACATAGGATCATCTAAATATGTAAAGCAAATCTTGGAAATAAAGGGAGAGATTAACAGTAATACAGTTATAGTTATAACACCCCATTGACATCAATGGATAGATTTTCCAGACAGAAAATCAACAAGGAGATGATAACTTTAAATGAAACACTAAATCAACAGCATTTAAATGATATCTTCAGATCATTCCACCCATAGGCAGCAGAATAAACAATCTTGTCAAATACACATGGGATGTTTTCTAGGATAGACCACATGTTAGGACACAAAACAAGTTTCTATAAATTTAAGAAGATTGAAATCATATCAGGCATCTTCTTTGGCCATAATGCTATGAACCTTGAAATCAATCACAAGAAAAAAAAAAACTGGAAAAAAACAAACACACACAAAAAACACCACACAATGACATGGATACTAAATAACATATTGCTAAACAATGAATGGGTTAACAATGATATCAAGGGAAAAAATCAAAAGATACCTTGAAACAAATGAAAATGAGAACACAATAACCCCAAATCTGTGGGAAATTCATAGCATTGCAAGCCTATCTCAAGAAATAAGAAAAAGCTCAAGTAAACAATCTAATTTTACACTTAAAGAAACTTGAAAAAGGGCAACAAAGCCAAGAGTGAGTAGAAGGAAGGAAATAATAACATCAGAGCAGAAATAAGCTAAGTAGAGTAAAAAAAATACAAAAGATCATTGAAACCAAGAGCTGGTTCTTTGAAAAGATTAACAAGATTGGCAAACCTTTAACAAGACTCATTGAAAGAAAGGTAGAAAGGAAGAAAGAAAGAAAGAAAAAATGAAAGGAAGAAAGAAAGAAAGCCCAAATAAATAAATCAGAAATAAAAAAGGAGAAGTGCTAATTGACACTAAAGACACCCAAATGATTATAAGAAAATATTATGCCAACCATTTGGACAATATAGAAGAAATGGATAAATTCATAGAAGCCTACAACCTTCCAAATCAGTAAATCAGGAAGAATAAGAGAATCTGAACAGACAGATTACAACTAGTGAAATTGACGGAGTCATAAAAAAAACCTCCCCAAAACAAAAGCCCTGATGGCTTTAGAGGTGAATTTTACCAAACATCTAAAGAAGAACTAACTCACATCCTTCTCAAGCTATTCCAAATTTTTCAAAAGGAGGAAAGACTCCCAAGCTCATTTTCTGAGGCCAGCATTATCCTACTAGTAATTCCAAAACTAGATAAAGACACAACAAAGAAAATTCTAAGCCCATATTCCTGATGAACATAGATGCTAAAATGCTCAACAAAATATTAGCAAACTAAATCCAGAAATATATTAAAAAGATCATACACCATGATCAACTGGGATTTTTTCCAGGGATGCAATATCTGCAAAACAATAAATGTGATACACCACATAAGCAAATTCAAAGATAAATACCACATGATCATACCAATAGATGCAGAAAAAACATTTGATAAAATCCAGCACCCATTTATGATGAAAACTCTCAGCAAAGTGGGAATAGAGAGAACATACCTCAATATAGTAAAGGCCATATATGACAAGCCCACAGCCAACATCATACTCAATGGGCAAATACTACATCTGCCTCTTAAAATCAGGAACAAGACAGGGATGTCCGCTTTCACCTCTTATTTAATATAGTGCTTGAAGTACTAGCCACAATTATCAGACAAGAAGAATAAATAAAAGGCATCCAAATTGTAAAGGAAGAAGTAAAACTGTCATTATTTGCAGATAATGTGATGTTATATATAGAGAACCTTAAAGATTCCACCAAAACAATACTAGAACTGATAAGTGAATTCAACAAAGTAGCAGGATACAGAATATCCAGAGATCAGTTGCACATCCAATAACAAAGTGAAGAGACAATCCACTTAGTTGGAGAACATTTTCACCAATGATACATCTGATAAGGTATTAATATCCAAAATTTACAAAGAACTTATACACTAATAATGAACTATCAGAAAGGGAAACTAAAAAACAAATCCCATTCACTATTGCTTCAAAAGGAATAAAAAACCTAGGAATAAATGTAACTAAGGATGTAAAGAAGAGCAAAAAAATGATAAGACAGTGAAGAAAGAAATTGAGGAAGATACAAATAAGTGGAAGTATACACTGTGTTCATGGATAGGAAGAATTAACATCATTAAAATGCCCATACTACCCAAAGCAATCTACAGGTTCAACATGATTCCTGTCAAGATACCAATGGTGTATTTCACAGAACTAGAACAAATGATTCAAAAATTTGTATGGAACCACAAAAGATCTCTAATAGCAACAGCGATCCTGGGAAAGAAGAACAAAGTTGGAGGAATCATCCTGTCTGATATCAAACTAAACTACAAGGCCACAGTAATCAAAACAGCATGGTACTGGTATAAAAACATACATATAGATAAATGAAACAAAATAGAGAGCCCAGAAAGAATTCCATAGCTTTATAGTGAATTAATATTTGACAAAGGAGGCAAAAACATACAATGGACTAAAGATAGACTATTCAATAAATGGTGTTGGGAAAATTGGGCAGATACATGACAAAAAAAAAGTGAAACTAGACCACCTTCTTACACCACACACAAGAAAGACTTAAATGTTAGACTCAAAGCCATAAAAATCCTAGAAGAAAACATACACAGGAAAGTCTTAGACATTTCCTGTAGCCATATTTTTTCTGCTATATCTCTTTGGGCTAGGCTGCAGTGATCGGCAAACTCATTAGTCAACAGAGCCAAATATCAGCAATACAATGATTGAAATTTCTTTTGAGAGCCAAATTTTTTAAACTTAAACTATATAGGTAGGTACACTGTTATTAACTTAATTAGGGTACTCCTAAGGCTTAGGAAGAACCACACTCAAGGGGCCAAAGAGCCACATGTGGCTCGCGAGCTGCAGTTTCCCTAGCTGCTAGGGAAACAAAAGAAAAACAAATGGATCTACATCAAACTAAAACGTTTTTGCACAGCAAGGAAACCAATAGCAAAATGAAAAGACAACTCACTTAATTGGAGGACATTTTCACCAATGATACATTTGATAAGGTATTAATATCCAAAATTTACAAAGAACTTATAAAACTCAACACACACACACACACACACACACACACAACAAAAAACAAAAACAAACAACATCATTTTTAAAATGGCAAAAGACCTAAATAGACACTTCTCCAAAGAGGACATAGAGACGGACAATAGACAAATGAAAAGATGCTCAATGTCACTAATCATCCAAGAAATGCAAATTAAAATCACAATGAGATATCACCTCCCACCTGTCAGAATGGCTATCATCAATAAATCAACAAAAACGAGTGTTGGCAAGAATGTGGAGAAAAGGGAACCCTTGTGCACTGTTGGTGGGAAGACAAATTAGTGCAGCCCCTGTGAAAATCAGTATGGAGTTACCTCAAAAAATTAAAAATGGAGTCGCCTATGACAGCAATTCCACTTCTGGAAATTTATTCAAAAAAATCTGAAACACTAATTTGAAAGAATATATGTACATCTATGTTCATTGCAGCATTATTTACAATAGCCAAGATTTGGAAGCAGCCCAAATTTCCATCAGTAGATGAGTGGCTAAAAAAGCTGTGGTACATTTACACAATGGAATGCTACTCTGCTGTAAAAAGGAAGAAAATTTTACCTTTTACCATAGCATGGATGGAACTGGAGAGTATTATGCTAAGTGAAATAAACCAGTGAGAGAAAAACAAGTATCATATGATTTCACTCATATGTGGAATTTAATGCGTAAATTAAACTACCAGGCAGAAGAGAAACAGACTTACAGATAGCAGCAGACAGCTCTGGTGTGTGTATGTGTGTGTGTGGGGGGGGGGGGGGGGGAGAGAGAAAGGGAGGAAAGAGCAAAAAAGTAAAAAAGAAAGAGAACTCATGGACATGGACAATGGTGTGGTAATTGGGGAGTGAGAGGAGGGAGGTAGGTGGAGGTGGAAGAGGGCCATAGAGGGGATAAATGGTGACAGAAAAAATAAAATTAAAAAGAAAGTTATTCATGGATGTTCAACTATGTGGGGGTTGGCACCATTAACCCTAATGTTGTTCAAGGTTCAAATGTATAATTACATATAAATTATATGTAGTACATAACTATATATTATTCTATAAATATGTTACATATTGCTGTTATATCTATAACTAGAGGCCTGGTGCACAAAAATTTGTGCACTCGCGGGGGGGGGGGGGGTGTCCCTCAGCCCGGCCTATGCCCTCCTGCAGTCTGGGACCCCTCTGAGGATGTCCACCTGCTGGCTTAGGCCTGCTCCCTGGGGGATCAGGACCAAGCTGGCAGTCAGACATCCCTCTGGCAGCCCGGGAGCCCTCAGGGGATGTCCACTTGATAGCAGGGAGCAGGCCTAAGCTGCAGTTGGACATCCTTAGCGCTGCTGAGGAGCCGGGAGAGGCTCCCACCACCACCACTGTACTGGCAGCCATCAGCCTGGCTTGTGGCTGAGCAGAGCTTCCCCTGTGGGAGCGCACTGACCACCAGGGGTCAGCTCCTGCATTGAGTGCCTGGCCTCTGGTGGTCAGTGTGTGTCATAGTGACCACTCATTCCTAGTTGTTCTGCTGTTAGGGTCAATTTGCATGTTCCCTTTTATTATATAGGATAGAGGCCTGGTGCATGGGTGGGGGCCAGCTGGTTTGCCCTGAAGGGTGTCCAGGATCAGGGTGGGAGTCCCGCTGGGGTGCCTGGCCAGCCTGGGTGAGGGGCTCATGGGTGTTTGCAGGCTGGTCACCTCCCCCCCACAATGGGGACCCTCACCCCATGGAGGTTTGGCCATCCTGGGTGAGGGGCTGATGGCTGTTTTCAGGCTGGCCACACCCCCTTTAGGGTGGGGGGTCCCCACTGGGGTGCCTGACCAGTCTGGGTGAGTGGCTGAGGGCCATTTTCAGGCTGGCCAAGCCCCCCCAGCAACAGAAGCTCCCGGCCTCTCCTTTTTTTCTTTTTTCTTTTTAATTCTGGGATTTATTTACCTTCTATAATTGAAACTTTGTAGCCTTGAAAGGAGCTCAGAGCCTGCCAGGGTGGGTGGGAGAGAAGCTTGGCTTCCTCCATCGCCAGGGGCAACCCAAGCCTCCTGCTCACTTCAGCTCCGTGGCCACAGCCGGCTGAAAGCAGGTATCTGGGGTTTATTTACCTTCTATAATTAAAACTTTGTTGCTTTGAGTGGAGCTCAGAGCTGGCCACGGCAGGTGGGAAGCTTGGCTTCCTCCATCATTGGGGCAACCAAGCCTCCTGCTTGCTCCAGCTCCGTGGCTGCCGGCCGCCATCTTGGTTGGGTTAATTTGCATATAGTCGCTCTGATTGGCTGGTGGGCGTGGCTTAAGGCGTAGTGAAGGTATGGTCAGTTTGCATATTTGTCTTTTATTAGTGTAGATAATAAAAGGTAATATGCTAATTAGACTGGACATCTTCCAGACGTCATTCCGGACCTCCTTTATGCCAAAGCCAGGGCTGGAGGGAAGCCAGCGTGAGTCCTGGGTTCCTGTGGGTGGCCCAAGGGAAGCCAATCCAGGTCCCTAGTGCCTGCAGGCAGCCTGAGGGAAGCGTCTGTGGCCTGGGTGTTGGAGGGAAGCTGGGGGAAGCTACTCTTGCACAAATTTTCGTGCATCGGGCCTCTAGTACTATATAATTACATATATAAATTATATAGTATAAATTATATAGTATACATATATATATAGTATAAACTGATTTATTTTTTAAAATTTAAGTGTGGTTGGCATATAATATTACCTTAGATTCAGATGTACAATATCGTGATATGACAAATATATCTTATGATGTGATCATCACATTAAGTCTACTAACTGTCACTGCAAAGTACGATGTTAGCTATGGGCTTTTTATATATAACCTTTATCATTTTGAGGTACATTCCTTCTATACCCACTTTGCTGAGAGTTTTCATCATAAATGGATGTTAAATTCTGTCAAATGCTTTTTTAAAAAAAATCTATTGAGGAGATGATCATATGATTTTTGTATTGGTTTTGTTGATGTGATGTTTTACATTAATTATTATGTGGATATTGAACTTTCCCTGTATCCCTGGTATAAATCCCACTTGATCAAAAGGTATAATATTTTAATGTATTGCTGAATCCAGTTTTCTAGTATTTTATTGAGAATTTTTGCATCTATATTCATCACGGATATTGGTCTATAATTTTCTTTTTTTTTTGCAGTGCCTTTGTCTAGTTTTGGTATCCTAGTAGATTGAGTTTGGAAGTGATCCTTCTTCTTCATTTTTTTGGAGTAGTTTGAGAAATATAGCTATTAATTCTTTTTAAAATATTTTCTGTGAAGCTGTGTAGTCCTGGGATTTCATTTGTGGTGGTTTTTTTTTTTTATTACTGGTTCCATTTTATTCCTAGTAATCAGTTGTTCAGATTTTCTGTTTGTTTTTACCTATCTCAGTTTTGAAACATTGTGTGTTTCTAGAAATTTATCAAGTTCTTCTAGGTTGTCCAATTTGTTGGCATATAATTGTTTATAGTATTCTTTAATGATCCCTTATATTCTGTGATGTTGGTTGTAATCTCTTCTCTTTCATTTCTGATTTTATTTATATTGGCTCTCTCTTATTTTTTGCTGAGTCTGGCTAAAGGTTTGTCAACTTTATTTTTTCAAAGAATCAGCTATTAGTTTCATTGTCGTTTTTCTATTTTTTTAATCTGTATTTTGTTCATTTCACCTCTGATCTCTATAATTTCCTTGTTTGTATTTATTTGGGGCTCTGTTAATTCTTTTTTTAGTTCCTGTAGGTATAAAATTAGATTGTTTATTTGAGACTTATCTTGTTTCTTGAGGTAGGCCTGTATAAATATGAACTTACCTCTTACAACGGTTGTTGTTGCATCCCATAAGTTTTGGAAAGTTGTATTTTCATTTTCATTTGTCAAAAGGTAGGTTTTTTTTTTAAAAAAAAGAAATTTATTAAGATGTCATTCACATGCTATATAGCTTACCCATTTACAGTGTAAAATTCAATGGTATTTACTATATTCACAGAATTGTACAACCATCATCACAGTCAATTTTAGAACATTTTTATCACCTCAAAAAGAAACTCTTTAGCTACTGCCCCCTCCACCTCCCATTTACCTCAGCCCTAAGAAACTACACATTTATTTTATGTCTTTATAGATTTGCCTATTCTTGGCATTTCATATAAAGAATCATATAATGAGTGGTCTTTTATGACTGGTTTCTTTCACTTAACATAATTTTCTCAAGGTTCATCCATGTGGTAGCATTTATATCAGTACTTTTTTCTTTTTTGAGACCAAATAATATTTAGTGTTGGTATACCACGTTTTGTCTATCCATTTTTAAGTTAATAGGCATTTGGATTGTTTCCACCTTTTTGGGATTATGAATAATGCTGCTATAGACATTTGTTTCATTTGTTACATTTTTGCATGGACATACGTTTTCCTTTCTCATGAGCATATTAGGAGTAGAATTGCTATAGCATATTGTCATTTTAGATTTAATGATTTAAGAAACTACTGGACTCTTTTCAAGCAGTTGCACCATTTTACATTTCCACCAACAGTGTATAAGAGTTCTAGTTTCTCATCATCCTCTCCAACATTTTTCTTTGCTTGACTTTTTATTCTAGCCATCCTAGTGGGTGAACATGGTATCTTGTCATTTTGATTTGCACTTCCCTGGTGACTAATGACATTGAGAATCTTTCCATCTGCTTATTAGTCATTTGGATATCTTCTTTGGAGAACTGTCTACTGAGATAATTTTTTATTTTCAAATTGGGTTATTGGTCTTTTTATTATTGAGTTCTTTATAGGTGACATCAGAGGAATGGGGGTGTGAGAGTGCACTTCCCCCCCCCCACCTCCCCCCCCAAATTTCAATAAGTTAACCAACTATAATTCAACAAAGAAATCCCTGCTCAACACAGAGGCACACCTGAGAGACCTACGCACTGAAACATCGAAAGGCGGGCAACCAGGAATAGACAGGGAGAGGACAAGGGAGGAAAGCACAGATGGCCTGCAGACACAGCCCTGCAGCCGGGAGCTTGTGGCCCAGCTGGCTGGAAGAGGGGAGAAAGCCGGAGGTAGGAAGTGCTTCCTTCAACTGGAAGAAACAGAGAGCTGCGGGGGACAGTCCAGCAGGGCCAGCCGATGGAGCAAATGGTGACTGAACCAGCAGATGCCTGACAGAGCATGGGGTTCTGCCATGTGGCTCTCCACTGTCGGGCAGTTGGTGGTATTTCAGACAACAACCCTGTCCCTCCTTGCCCCCTCCCCCCACAAAAAAACCACATGCTTCCTATTGCCATTAGCATCAGGCCTACGAGTATATTATCTTAAACCAACAGCTAATGCAGTAGAACCACCGTTTCCCTCTGTGCCTGGTCCCCAGGTGGGGTGTTTGGAGTGGGACCCCACAGAGGTCAGGGGTCTTCATTACAGTGAAGGCAAAACAAACCCCAGGAACAAGCAGCATGCCTGTACTGTCTTATGGAAGCCAGAGGTTCAAGATGGGAGATCACAGCCATAAAAAATAAATTGGAAAAAAAATCTTGCGATTTGGCGCCATCTACTGGAAAATAATAGAAAGATCTCTTCAGAGATAAATGCATAAGCAAAGGAGGACATCAAATACCATGAAGAACCACAGTAACCATGATGACAAGAAAGAAAACAAAAAACCCCCAGAAAGCAAGCTGGAACACATGGAAATATGTGCTATAAATGATAGAGATTCCAAGATTGCGGTTCTGAAAATGCTCAACAATGCAAGAAAATACTGACAGACAGTTCAGTGCACTCAGAAAACAAACCAATAAACAAAATGAGTACTTTACCAGAGAGATAGAAACTTAAAAAAAAAAACAAACACAATCAGAAATCCTGGAAATGAAGCATGCAATTAAGAAGACAAAGAATGAACTACTGAGCATAGAAAACAGAGCCAACCAGATGGAGGAAAGAATTAGTGATATCAAAGATGGGAATCAATAAATGACACAGAGGGAGGAAGAGAGAGAACTGAGCATAAAGAATGAAACAGCTCTATGAGATCTATCTGATTCTATCAGAAAAAACAATATTAGAATTATAGAGGAGGAAGAGAGGGAGCAGGGAATGGAGAGTCTATTATAACAAAAAGTGGATGAGAACTTCCCAAACCTATGGAAAAAACTAGATCCTTGAATCCAAGAAACACACAGAACAACTAGTTACCTCAATACAAAGAGTCCCTCTCCAAGGCACTTGGTAGGGATAAATAAAGATTTTCCAAGACATACAGAAGCTAAGGAATTTTATCACCAGAAAACACTGATTGCAGGAAATACTCAAGGATGTTATTATACCTGAAACAAAGAACATAAGGTCAGAACACTAAGAGTAAGATCAACAAAAAACTTACAGCATAAGCAGGGATAATTTGTGACAACAAAAATTTAAAGGGGGAGAAATGAAAGATCTGACCTGGGAAAGGAAGATGAAAATCAGATGCACTCAAAAGAAAAAAAAACTACAATATATATGCAACTTCTTCACTTGCTATACACCTAATGGTAACTACATACAAAAACCCCCACACTGGGACATAGCTTAAAAAAATAAGAAACATAGGAAAGATGTATATGGAATACCATCAAACAAAAACAACAGACAGAAACATAAAGGAAAAGAATCAATGGAGATACAGAACTACCAGAAAATAAAAGATAAAATGACTACAGGAAATCCTCATACATCAATAATTACCCCAAATGTAAATGGATTTAACTCACCAATAAAGAGGTACAGAGTATCAGAGTGGATAAAAAAACAAAACCCAAACATATGCTGCCTACAAGAGAAACATCTAAGCTGCAAAGACAAAGGTAGTTTAAAAGTGAAAGAGTGGAAAATGATTCTCCAAGCAAATAACATCCACAAAAAAATCAGTTGTGGCCATACTTATATCTGACAAAATAGATTTAAAGATAATAAGAAACAGAGATGGATACTTTATAATGAACACTACATCAAGAAAACATAACACTTATCCTATATAATAAAGAGTGATATGCAAATGGTCGTTATGCCATGACACGTAATGACCAATCAGCAGGAGGGCGGGGCAGTGAACTACTAGCGGGGGACGGGGAGAACTACAGGAGGGTGGAGCAGGCGGCGGTGGGCAGGGTGGCAGACGAGGCAAGTGGCAGCGAGCTACTTGCACATGGATTCATGCACAGGGCCACTAGTTGATATATATGTACTCACCCATGAAGCGCTGAAATATATAAAGCAACTACTCACAGAACTAAAGGGAGAAACAAATAAAACACAATCATATGTGGGGAACTTAATACTTCATTGACAGCTCGAGATAGATCATTCAAACAGAAAATCAATAAAGAAATGCCAGCCTTAAATGACAAACTAGACCAAATGGACATAATTGACACTTACAGAACCTTTCATCCCAGAACATAAGATTATACATTTTTCTCCAGTGCACATGGGACAATCTCAAGGATAGGGCATATGTTGGGTCAAAAACTAACATCAACATCTTCAATGAGGTTGAAATTATACCTAGCATATTCTCTGACCATGATGCCACGAAATTAGAAATCAACTGCAAAAAGGAATTAAAGAAACACACAAATACATGAAGATTAAACAACAAACTACTAAAAAATAACTTGGTCAAAGAAGAAATAAAAGATGAAATCAAAAGACATATGGAGACTAATGAAAATTACAATACAGCACATAAAAATTTCTGGGATACAGTGAAAGTAGTGATAAGTGGGAAGTTTATATCATTACTGGCCTATCTCAAGAAACAAGAGAAATCCCAAGTAAACAACTTAACATCACATCTTAAAGGACTAGAAAAAGAAGAACAAAAGCAACCCAAAGTCATCATAAAAAATGAAATAATAAAAATCAGAGGAGAATTTAATAAAATAGAGAACAAAAAGACTACACAAAAAATCAATACAACAAAGAGCTAGTTCTTTGAAAATATTGATAAAACTGGCAAACCCCTGGCTAGACTCATTAATAAAAAAAAGGGAAAAGATCCATATAAACAAAATCAGAAATGGGAGAGGAGAAGTCACCATAGACATCACAGATATATTAGAATATAATGAAAGACTATATGCCACCAAATTCAATAATCTAGAAGAAATAGATAAACTCCTAGAAATATATAACCTTCCTAGACTAAATCATGAAGAATTGGAAAATCTAAATAGACAATCAGCAGTAAAGGAAATTGAAACAGCTATCAAAAAACAGAAATCCAGAACCAGATGTCTTTACCTGTGAATTCTACCAAACGTTCAAAGAAGATTTAAAACCTGTCCTTCTCAAACTCTCCAAAAAATAGAAGAAGAAGTAACTTTCTAACACATTTTATGAGGCCAATATAGGCCTGATACAAAAACCTGGCAAGGATAACACACACAAAAGAAATCTACAGAACAATATATCTGATGAATACAGATGCAAAGATAAACAAAATACTAGCAAATTTAATACAACAGTACACCCAAAAAATAATACATTATGATCAAGTCAGCCTGATTCCAGGGGTATAAGGATGGTTCAACATACATAAATCAATCAATGTAATACATCACATTAACAAAACAAAGCATAAAAATCATATGATCTTATCAATAGATGCAGAAAAACATTTGATAAGATACAATATCCATTTATGATTAAAATATTCAATAAAATAGGAATAGAAGGAAAGTACCTCAACATAATAAAGGCCATCTATGATAAACCCTCAGCTAATATAATACTCAATGGTGAAAATTGAAAGCTTTTCCTCTAAGATGAGGATTAGACAAGGATGTCCAGTCTCAACACCCTTATTCAACACAGTGCTGGAAGTTCTAGCCAGAGCAATAAGGCAAAAGAAAGAAATAAAAGACATCCAAAAAGGGAAGGAAGAAATAAGACTATCACTTTTTGCAGATGTCATGATTCTGTATACAGAAAACCCTAAAGACTCCACCAAAATAATTTAGAGAAAATAAACAAATACAGTCAAGTCTAAGGTACAAAATCAATGTGCCAAAATCCATTGCCCTCCTATATACTAACAACAACACTTCAGAAAAAGAAATGGAATTGCAACCAAAAGAATAAAATACCTAGGAATAAACTTAACAAAGAACTCAAAAGACCTATATTCTGAAAATTACAAAGCATTATTAAAACAGATTGAAAAAGACACAACAAAATGGAAAAGTATTCTGTGTTCATCGATTGGAAGAATCAATATAGTTAAGATGGCCATATTACCCAAAGCAATATACAGATTTAATGCAATCCCCATAAAAAAACCCCAATATCATTTTTTAAAGAAATAGAATGAGAAATCATCAGATTTGTATGGAACCACAAAAATTCTGAATAGCCAAAGTTATCCTGAGAAAAAAGAACAAAGCTGGAGCTATCACACAACCTGACTTCAAATTATACTACAGAGCTATGATAATCAAAACAGCATGGTATTGGCCAAGAAACAGACACACAAATCAATGGAACAAAATAGAGAGCCCAGAAGAATTCTGGGAGGGAGTCAAGATGGCAGCTAGCAGGACAACAGTGAGGGAGAGAGTGTGAGGGAGGGAGGGAGCAAAAGGGGAGTGTGTGTATGTGTGTGGTGTGTGTATGTGTAAGTGAGGGGCAGTTAGATTCTTTCAGGAGTCTCAGAGGGCAAAAGACCAGGCTCTCCTAGATGGGGGAGCCCCTGCTCCTACTGCAAGCACTCCCGGGGTGGCCAGCTCTGGCACAAAAACCATGCTGTCTTAAAGGGGAGAGCTGCTGTGACTAGGACTCCAGCCTCACCACCACCAGACTGGCCTCAGACACCATATAGGACCCTACAGACACTCTTACCAAAGACCTGCACCTCATCTGCAGACCCACAGACACTGATACTCTAGCCTCCCTCGCCACAGGCTCCTGTGAGTACCAGAGGGTACTCACTTTCACTGGCCTGGCTCCAGCCACAGGCCCCACACATCCTGGTGCCTGGGCTCTCTGGTGACTCTTGGGGTGCACGACTCTCCCACCAACCCGTCGCTTCAGCCTGGGGCCCTGTGAATCCCAGCACCTGGGTCCTCTGGTGACTCTCTGGGTGTGTGACCTTCCTGACAAGCCCTCTGCTTCAGCCACAGGCCCTGCAGAACTCGGTGCCTGGACCCTATGGTTAGAGCAAAAATGGGGAAACAAAGAAACAATCTCCAAAGGAAAGAAAAGGAGGATCACCAGGAAAGGAACTAAATGAAACAGAGGCATGCAATATGTCAGAAAAAGAATTCAGAGTAAGGGTCATACGGTTTATAAACCAGCTGGATGAGAAAATCAACAATTTATGTAAGAATAAAGAGGAAATCAAGAATTACATAGCTACAATAAAGAACACAATTGAAGGTTTCAACAGTAGACTAGAAGAAGCAGAGGACCAAATTAGTGAGTTAAGACAGGGCAGGAAAAACACACCCAATCTGAACAGCAATTAGAGAAAAAATTAGAAAGCAGGAGATGTGCCTAAGGCAGCTTTGGGGCTACATGAAACAAAGTAACACCCGTGTAATAGCAGTGCCAGAAGGACAAGAAGAGGAGCAAGGATTAGAAAATCTATTTGAAGAAATAATGACAGAAAACTTCCCTGATTTGGGGAAGAAAAAAGACACACAATCACAGAGAGTCCCAAACAAGATGAACCCGAAAAGATCCACACCAAGACACATCTTAATTACAATGGCAAAAGTTAACAACAAAGAGAGAATCTTAAAGGTTGCAAGAGAGAGACAGAGAGTTACGTACAAGGGATCTCCCATTAGATTATCAAATGATTTCTCAACAGAAACACATCAGGCCAAAAAGGAATGGAATGAAGTACACAAAGTGATCCAAAATAAGGGACTGAATTCAAGAATACTCTATCCAGCAAGGCTATCATTCAAAACTGAAGGGGAAATCAGGAGCTTCACAGACAAAAAAAGGCTAAGGAGTTTATCACTACCAAGCCAGCAATGCAAGAGATGCTAAAGGGACTGGTGTAAAAAGAAGAAATAGAAAGGGAAGAAGGAACACAGGTGTAAAGAATAAAAATGGCTTCAAACAAATACTTATCAATAATAACCTTAAGCATAAATGGTCTAAATCAAGCATGTCAAACTCAAAGACTAACCTGGGCCAAATAAATAAGGTTTAAGTTTATGTGGGCCGTAAAAAAAACAAAAGCTTCAATTTCCATAGAAACATAGGTTATTTCAATAGAGACATGCTGAATGCAAAGGGCTGAAATAAATGAGTAACCATTAACATAAAATAATAGAACATTTTAATAAAAGTTAACATTTTTTCTTGAACATTAACTTACCAGACACTGAATAACTGTACAACTTAATAAACAAAATGCAAATAAACCTATTTTTCTTGTTCTGAGAAAGCAAAATATTTCCTGTTACACACACCAAAACAAGTCAGTACAAGACTAATGATGTGGCAATAGGCTGCTAAAATATTCACTGTTAGTATTAGTGGAGAGAAATGGTATACCTGCGTGTAAGGTGCATAAGGGAAATGAATGCAACATGATATAGTAACCAGTCATTAGTGAACATTTTAGTTCATTATTAATAATTATGTATAACACGATATTGTAAAAATTAAGTTACAAAATTTTTATTAAAACATTTCTTACATACTGTTATATTGCCTGGGCCACAAAAATATTCATTGTCGGCTGCATGCGGCCCAGAGGCCGCAAGTTTAACATGCTTGGTCTAAATGCTCCACTCAATCAAAAGACACTGAGTGGCTGAATGGATAAGAAAACATGACCCATATATATGCTGTCTCTGAGAGACCCACCTCAAAACAAAGGATTCACACAACTGAAAGTGATGGGTCGGAAAAATATCTTTCAGGCAAATGGAAATAAAAATAAAAGCTGGGGTAGCAATACTTATATCTGACAAAATAAACCTCAAAGTGAAGGCCATAACAAGAGATAAGGAAAGCCATTTCATAATACTAAAGGGATCAATACAACAAGAGGATATAACTCTGGTATGCACCCAATGCAGGAGCACCCAAATACATAAAAAAAACTTCTGAACAATATCAAGAGCGAGATCAACAACAATATAATCATAGTAGGGGACTTTAGTACCCCATTGACATTACTGGATAAATACCATAGAGAAAAAATCAGCAAAGAAATAGCAATCCTAAATGACTCACTAGATCAGATGGAATTAATTGACATCTTCAGACCATTTCACCCCAAAGCTACAGAATATATATTCTTCTTGAGTGCACATGAGACATTTTCAAAGATAGACCACATATTGGGACACAAGCAAAGTCTCTTCAAATTCAAGAAGATAGAAATCATATCAAGCATCTTCTCAAATTATAATGGCATAATATTAAAAATTCAAACACTTGGAGGCTAAATAGCATATTATTAAGCAATGATTGGGTTATCAAAGAGATCAAAGAAGAAATAAAAAACATCCTGGAAAAAAATGACAATGAAAACACAACAATCCAAAATCTATGGGACACAGTGAGAGCAGTCCTGAGAGAGAAGTTCATATCATTACAGGCCTACCCCCAAAAAACAAGAAAAACTAGTAATAAATTAACTGTACAATTTAAAGAATTAGAAAGAGAGGAGCAAGAAAAGCCCAGAGTGAACAGAAGGAAAAAAATAATAAAGATCAGAGTGGAAATAAATGACACGGAGGCCAAACAAACAAACAAACAAACAAAACAAAACAATTCAAAAGATCTATAAAACCTAGAGCTGGTTCTTTGAAAGGATAAACAAGATTGATGAACCTCTAGCCAGGCTCACCAAGAAGCAAAGAGAGACGACCCAATAAACAAAATCAGAAAAGAGGCAAAATAACAACAGACCCCACAGAAATAAGAAAGGCTGATAAAAAAAATACTATGAACAACTCTATTCCAACATACTGGTCAACCTAGAAGAAATGGACATATTCCTAGAAAAATACGACCTTCCAAAACTCAATCAGGAAGAATTAAAAAAATCTAAATAGGCCGATAACTATTGAGGAAATTGAAGCAGTAATCAAAACATTTCTAGAGAGCGTGGCTATAATACCATATGTATATGGACAGATAATTTTCAACAAAGGAGACAGAAACACACAATGGAGTTAAGGACAGTATCTTCAATAATTGGTGCTGGGAAAACTGGAAAGCCACATGCAAAAGAATGAAAGTGGATTACAGTTTGTCCCCCATGTACAAAAATTATTTGAAAATGAATCAAAGACTTAAATATAAGACCCAAAACAATAAGTTACATAGAAGAAAATATAAGTACCAAACTTATGGACCTTGGTTGTAGAGAACAATTTCTGAACTTGGCCTCAAAGGCAAGGGAAGTAAAGGCAAGAATATATCAATGGGATTATATAAAACTAAAAGGCCTCTGCACAGCAAAAGAAACTGACAGCAAAACAAAGAGTCAGCCATAGATGGGAGATGATATTTGCAAACAGTAGCTCTGAGAAAAGGTTAATTTCCAAAATATATAAAGCACTCATAAAACTCAACACCAAACAAACAAGCTACCCAATCAAAAAGTGGGCAGAGGACAGCCAGCTTCTCTTCAGCTTCAGCCTGCGTGCTGCCATCGCCTTTATGCTGGGTGCCGCTTTCCGCCGCTGCGCTGTAGCAGCGGCCGCAGCCTCCCGAGTCAGCTCTCGAGGCCTCCTGCACCCAGCACCGCCCCGGCCCCAGTGGGTATCCAGTCAGTTCGCTGCTACTCCCATGGGTCACATGAGACAGATGAGGAATTTGATGCTCGCTGGGCGACATACTTCAACAAGCCAGATATTGATGCCTGGGAATTGCGTAAAGGGATGAACACGCTTGTTGGCTATGATCTGGTTCCAGAACCCAAAATCATTGATGCTGCTTGGCGGGCATGCAGACGGTTAAATGATTTTGCTAGTGCTGTTCGCATCCTAGAGGTTGTTAAGGACAAAGCAGGACCGCATTAGGAAATCTACCCTTATGTCATCCAGGAACTTAGGCCAACTTTAAATGAACTGGGAATCTCCACTCCAGAGGAACTGGGCCTTGACAAAGTATAAACCCCATCGATAGGATTCCCAAGGATTTACTGATAATACTACTTGAGTGTAAACAATCACCTGGAAACACTGATGATAACATATTACCTTATTTGAACAAGTTTTCTTTTATTGAGTACCAAACCATGTAATGGTAACTTGAATTTTAATATAAAGGAAATGAGTTTGAACTGAAAAAAAAAAGTGGGCAGAGGAGCTGAAAATACACCTCTCCCAAGAAGACATATGGAGCACCAATAGATATATGAAAAGATGTTCAACCTCACTGACAATTAGGAAAATGCAAACCAAAATTACAATGAGCTACCACCTTACACCTGTTAGAGTGGCAATTATCAACAAGACAAGCAATAACAAGTGTTGGAGAGGTTGTGGAGAAACCTCACTGCTGATGGGAATGTAGACTGGTGCAGCCACTATGGAAACCAGTCTGATGATTCCTCAGAAAATTAAGAATAGAGCTACCATACAACCCAGCAATCCCTCTTCTGGTTATACACCCGAAAAACTCAAAATCATGTATTTGCAAAGATATATTAGTATGTACCCCTATGTTCAGTGCAGCATTATTCATGGTGGCCAAGACATGGAAACAACCAAAGTGTCCCGCAATAGAGGATAAGGAAGACATGGTATATATACACAATGGAATACTATTCAGCCATAAGAAAGGATGAAATAGTGCCATTTGCAACACCGTGATGGACCTTGAGAACATTATGCTATGTGAAATAAGTCATTCGGAAAAAGCTAAAAGCTATATGATTTCGCTCATATGTGTGATATAAAACTAAAACTCTTGACCACAAACAGCAGCATGGTGATTGCCAGAGGGAAGAGGATGCGGGTAAAGGGGGTCCTGATATATGGTGACAGAAGATTTCACTTTGGGTGGTGGGCACATGGTGCAATATATAGATCTTATAACACAGAAACCCACACCTAAAGCCTATATGTACATGTTGACAAATGTCACTCCAATCAATTTAATTAATATTTTAAAAACGTTCTTTATATATTCCACATACAAGTTTCTTCACAGGCATGACTTGAAAATACGATCTCTCATTTTATAGGTTGTCTTTATACTTCCTCTATAGGGTCGTTTGAAGCACAAAAGTTTTTAATTTTGATTAAGTTCAATTTATCTATTTTTTCTTTGGTCGCTAGTGCTTTTGGTGTCATACCTAAAAATGCTTTGCCAACTCTGAGGTCATGAAAATTTAATCTATGTTTTCCTCTAAGAATTTTATAGTTTTAGATCTCCCAATTAAATATTTGATCCATTTTGAGTACATTTTTTAAAAAATATATTTTATTGATTTTTTACAGAGAGGAAGGGAGAGAGATAGAGAGTTAGAAACATCGATGAGAGAGAAACATCGATCAGCTGCCTCCTGCACATCTCCTACTGGGGATGTGCCCGCAACCCAGGTACATGCCCTTGACCGGAGTCGAACCCGGGACCTTTCAGTCCACAGGCCGACGCTCTATCCACTGAGCCAAACCGGTTTCGGCTTGAGTACATTTTTATACAGTATGATTCAAAGGTCAATTTTTTTTAATGTGGCTAACCAGTTGTTCCAACACCATTTGTTGAAAGACTAAAATATGATTGTAATGGCCTGTTTGCTACAAAAGATGTGGTTCTCAAAGTGTAATCACCATAGCAGTAACCTTACTTGTTAGAAATGCAAAGTCAAGATCCCATTGCAGACCTATTGAATCTGAAACTCAACAGTTGGGCCCAGCAATCTTTGTTTTTTATTGAATTTATTGGAGTGACATTGGGTCACAAAGCCATAAGGTTTCAAGTGTACAACTCAACAAAACATTATCTGCACACTGCATTATGCACCCATTGCCCAAAGGAAAGTCTCTTCCGTCCTTATTTATCCCCCTTTGCCCAACTCAAACTACCCCATCCCCTCTTCCCTCTATCACCAAACTATAGTCTGTGTTCGTGTGTGTGTGTGTGTGTGTGTGTGTGTGTGTGTGTGTGTGTATCCTTCACCTTCTTTTATCCAACCCCCAACCCCCACCCCTCTGACAGCTGTCAGTCTATTTCATGTATCCATGCCTCTGTTTCTATTTTGTTCATCAGTTTATTTTGTTCATTAACTTCCACATATAAGGGAGATCATATGTTATTTGTCTTTCTCTGACTGGCTTATTTCACTTAGCATAATAATCTCCAGGTCCATCCATGCTGTTGCAAAAGGTAAGATTTCCTTCTTTCTTATGACCAATTAGTATTCCACTGTGTAAATGAACCACAGCTTTTTTAAAAAAGATTTTTTATGGATTTTAGAGAGAGGGTGGGGAGGGGGAGAGAGAGAGAGAGAGAGAGAGAGAGAGAGAGAGAGAGAGAGAGAGAGAGAGAGAGAAACATTGATGTGAGAGCAAGACATAATTCGGCTGCCTCCTGCATGGCTCCTACCAGGAATAGAGCCCACAACCTGAGCATGTGTCCTGATGGGGAATTGAACCAGTGACCTTTTGGTACACCGCCCAAGTCACACCAGCCAGGGCTGAACCACAGCATTTTTATTCACTCATTTACTGATGGGCACTTGGGCTGTTTCCAGATCATGGCTATTGTAAATAACATTTCTATGAACATAGGGGTGCATATATTCTTTCTGATTGGTATTTCAGGATTCTTAGGAGATATTCCCAGAAGTGGGATTTCTGGGTCAAAAGGCAGTTCCATTTTAATGTTTTGAGGAAACTCCAGTGACTGCACCAGTCTGCATTCCCACCAACAGTGCATCAGGGTTCCGTTTTCTCCACATCCTCATTAGACTTGTTGTTTATATATTTATTGAGGACAGCCATTCTGACAGGTGTGAGGTGACATCTCACTGTGGTTTTAATTTGCATTTCTCTGATGATTAGCGACATTGAGCATCTTTTCATATGTCTATTGGCCATCTTTATGTCCTCTTTGGATAAGTGTCTATTCAGGTCCTTTGTCCATTTTGTTTGTCTACCTGGTGTTCAGTTATATAAGTTCTTTATATATTTTGGAAATTAACTCCTTAACATTGGTTAATATGTTGTCCCATTAGGTGGGCTCCCTTTTCACTTTATTGATGGTTCCTTTTGCTGTGCAAAAGCCTTTTAGTTTAATGTAGTCTCATTTGTTTATTTTTTCCTTTGTTTCCCTTGCTCAAGGAAATACATCAGCAAAAATATTGCTATGAGAGGTGTCTGAGGTTTTAATGCCTGTGTTTTGTTCTAGGATTTTTATGGTTTCATGACTTATGTTTAAGTCTATTATCCATTTTGCGTGTATGTGTATGGTGGTCTAGTTGCACTTTTTTGCATGTACCTGTCCAAATTTCCCAACACCAATTAGTGAGGAGAGTGTCTTTTCTCCATTGTGTGCTCTTCCCTCCTTTGTCAAATATGAATTGACCATAAAAATGTGGGTTTATTTCTGAACTCTCTGTTCTATTCCATTGATTTATATGCCTGTTTTTATGCTATTACCAAGCTGTTTTGATTTCAATAGCTTTATAGTATAGTTTGATATCAAGTAGCATGTTTCTCCAACTTTGTTTTTTCTTAAGATTGCTGTGGTGGTTCAAGGTCTTTTTTGGTTCCATATAAATTTTTGAAGTATTTGTTCTAGATCTGTGAAATGTGCCATTGGTAATTTAACAGGAATTGTGTTGAGTCTATAGATTGCTTTGGCTAGGATGGACATCTTAATTATGTCAGTTCTTCCAATCCATGAACCTGGTATATGCTTCCACTTTTTTGTATATTCTTCAATTTCTTTTTTTTTTTTTTTTTTTGTATTCTATAATTTTTGGAGTACAGGTCTTTTACCTCTTGGTTTAATTTATTTCTAGGTACCTTATTTTTTTGTTGCAATAATAAATGGGATTGTTTTCTTAATTTCTCTTTCTGATAGTTCATTATTGGTGTATTAGAGGCCTGGTGCATGGATTCGTGCACCAGTGGGGTCCCTCGGCCTGGCCTGCACCCTTTCGCAATCCAGGACCCCTTGGGGGATGTCAGATTGCTGGTTTCAGCCTGATCCCCGCTGGTGCATGAATCTGTGCACTGGACCTCTAGTATGTATGTAAGATCTTTGGTTAATCTCTTCCCACTCTCCCCCCACACTCTTCCCTCTGAGATTCATCAGTCTGTTCCATGTTTCCATGCCTGTACATTGAGCATCTGCCCCCTGGTGGCCAGTGTGCATCATAGCTACTGGTTAGAATATAGATAAGAATGCCACTGATTTCTGAATATTAATTTTATATCCTGCTAATTGCTGAATTCTTTTATTAGAGCTAGTAGGTTTTTGGTGGAATCTTTAGGGTTTTCTATATATAATATCATGTCATCTGCAAAGTATAGCCATTTTACTTCCTCCTTTTTCAATTTGGATGCCTTTTCTTTTATCTTTTTGTCTGATTGCTATAGCTAGAACTTCTAGTACTATGTTGAATAAGAGTGGTGAAAGTGGACATCCCTGACTTGTTCCTGATCTTAGGGAAAATATTTTTAGGTTTTGCCCATTGAGTATGATGTTGGCTGTGGGTTTGTCATACATGACCTTTATTGTTTTGAGAAATAATCTCTCTATTCTCACTGTGCTAAGAGTTTTTATCATAAATGGGTGCTGGATTTTATCAAGTGCTTTTTTCTGTATCTATCGATATGATCATGTGCTTTATCCTTCAATTTGTTTATGTGATGTATAATGTTTATTGATTTGCAAATATTTTACCAACCTTGAATCTTTGGAATAAATCTCACTTGATCATGTGTATAATCTTTTAATCTATTGCTGGATCTGGTTTGCTAATATTTTGTTGAGGATTTTAGCACCTATACTCATCAGGTATTGGCCTATAATTTTCTTTCTTTGTAATATCTTTATCTAGTTTTAGAATTAGGATAATGCCGGCCTCATAAAAAGAGCTTTTGGTAGTGTTTTCTCCTCTTCAATTTTTGGGCAGTTTGAGAAGGATAGTGTTCTTCTTTGAATGGTTGGTAAATTCACCTGTGAAACCATCTGGTCTAAGACTTTTATTTGCTGGATGTTTTTTGATGACTGCTTCAATTTCATTAGTTGTAATCTATCTATTCAGATTTGCTGATTCTTCCTGATTCACATTTGGAAGAGTGCATGTTTCTAGGAATTTATCTATTTCATCCAGGTTGTCTAGCTTGTTGGCATATCGCAGTTCATAGTATCTATACTTATAATATAGAGTAATATGCAAATTGGTTGGGACACCATTACATAATAACAGATCAGCAGAAGGGCGGGGCAGCGAGCTACGTGTGGCGGAGAGCTACAGGAGGGCGGGGCAGCGAGCTATGAGTGGCAGAGAGCTATGAGCAGTGGTGGGCAGGGCAGCCAGCTCAGGCAAGTGGCAGTGAGCTACCTGTGCACGGATTTGTGCGCAGAGCCACTAGTTTTCTTATAATCCTTTGTATTTCTGCATTGTCAGTTGTTACTTCCCCTCTTTCATTTCTGATTTTATTTAGAGACTCTTTTTCTTTCCTTGATGAGTCTGGTTAAAGATTTGTCTATCTTTTTTTATCTTTTCAAAGAACTAGTTCTTGCTTTCATTGATTTTTTTTTTTGTATATTTTTTAGTCTCTATGTCATTTGTTTCCATTCTAATCTTTATTATTGTCTTTTTTCTACTTACTCTTGGCTTTGTTGTTCTTTTCTAATTCCTTTCAGAGTAGGATTATATTGTTTATTTGAACTCTTTCTTGCTTCTTGAGGTACCCCTGTAATACAATGAACTTTCCTCTCAGAACGGCTTTCACTGTCCTCAGGATTTTCACTGTCCAAATCCTCTAGATTTGGAGTTGTGTTTACATTTTCATTTATCCAGATAACTTTTGATTTCTTCCTTGATCTCATTATTAACCCATTCATGTTATTTAGCCTCCCTGTGTATGAATGTTTTTAATTACTTTTTGAATTGTAGTTGATGTCTAGTTTTATACCATTGTGGTCAGAGAATATGTTTGATATCATTTCAATCTTCTTGAATGTATTAAGACTTATTTTGTGACCTAACATGTGGTCTATCTTTGGGAATGTATCATGTGCTCTTGAGAAGAATGTATATTCTGATGCTTTGGGATGAAATGTTCTGTAAGTATCAATTAAATCCATCTGATCTAGTGTGTCATTTAAGATAGCTCTTGCCTTGTTGATTTTTTTGTCTGGAATATCTAGCCATTGATTTCAATGGGATGTTAAAATTCCCTGTGACTGCATTACTGTCTATCTCCTCCTTAATGTCCACCAAGATATTCTTTATTTGTTTTTTTCTATGTTTGGTGCATATCCTATCTAATAATAGACAAACATGGTAATTAACCATACCTCCACTATGCTTCCCATTGGCTAATCAGGGCGATATGCAAATTAACTGCCAACAAAGATGGCGGCCGGCAGCCAAGCAGCTGAAGCGAGCAGGAGGCTTGCTTGCTCCAGTGATGGTGGAAGCCAAGGTTCCCCGCCTGCAGCAGCCGGGCTCTGAGCTCCAGTCTAAGTAACAATGTTGCAATTATAGAAGCTAAACAAAACCCAGATACCTATTTTCAGCCAGCCAGCCTCGGAGCTGGAGCTGCAACAAATTTTCAATTACAGAAGGTAAATAAATCTCAGAATAAAAAAAAGGGAGAAAAAAAGGAGAGACTGGGAGCTTCAGTTGGAGGCTTGGCCAGCCTGAAAATAGCTCTCAGCCCCTCATCCAGGCTGGTCAGGCACCCCAGTGGGGACCCCCACCGTGAAGGGGGTGCAGGCAGCCTGAAAACAGCCATCAGCCCCTCATCCAGACTGGCCAGGCACCCCAGTGCGGACCCCCACCCTGATCCGGACACACTTCAGGGCAAACCAGCTGGCCCCCACCCATGCACCAGGCCTCTATCTTATATGTAAAAGGGTAATATGCAAACTGACCCTAAGAGCAGAAAGACTGGGAATGACTGGTCACTATGACATACACTGACCACCAGGGGGCAGATGCTCAATGCAGGAGCTGCCTTCTGGTGGCCAGTGTGCTCCCACATGGGGGAGCTCTTCTCAGCCACAAGCCAGGCTGATGGTTGTCAGTACAGCGGTGGTGGTGGGAGCCTCTCCTGCCTCCTCAGCAGCACTAAGGATGTCTGACTGCAGCTTAGGTCTGCTCCCCGCTGGCAAGTGGACATCCCCCGAGGGCTGCTGGGCTGCCAGAGGGATGTCTGATTGCCAGCTTAGGCCCAATCCCCCAGGGAGCAGGCCTCAGCCAGCAGGTGGTCATCCCCCAAGGGGTACCAGACTGAGAGAGGGCACAGGCCGGGCTGAGGTCCCCCCCTCCCCCCCGCAGCCGCCGAGTGCACAAATATTTGTGCACCGGGCCTCTAGTATGTTTATAAAGATTATATCCTCTTGCTGGATCGATCCCTTTAGTATTATGTGGTGACTGTCTTTGTCTCTTGATATGTATGTCCTTTGCTTCGCAGTCTATTTTGTCTGATATAAGTATTGCTATCTCAGTTTTTTTGTTTCCATTTGCATGGAGCTATTTAAATATGTTTTTATTTATTTTAGAGAGAGAGGAAAGGAGAGGGAGACAGAAAAAAAAAAACATTGATGAGAGAGAAACACAGATCAGCTACCTCCTGCATGCTCCCTCGTGGGGACTGAGCCCACAACGTGGGCATGTGCCCTGACCAGAAGTCATGGGACATTGCTCAATCCACTGAGCCACACTGGCCGGCCATGCATGGAATACTTTTTTCCATCCCTTCACTTTCATTCTGTTTATCTTTTGTTCTGAAGTGGGTCTCTTATAGACAGCATATATATGGGTCACATTTTCTTGCCCTATGTCTTTAGGATGATCCCTTTACCATTTTTAATCAGCATCTCTGAAGAGATAATCATCTGCTTTCATAAAATCCATAAGTCATAAATCACCCCACAGGTATATCTACTATTCATATTCATATTTATTCTTATCATTTGCCAAAGTGCAGGCTCAAGTTTGAGCTATTAGTTCAGCTATCTAGGCAGACTGAGTATTAGGCAATAGAACTTAGGCTTCAGTGGTTGCATGTTCAATTATAACAATACTAGAGGCCTGGTGCACAAAAATTTGTGCACTGGCAGGGGTGGGGGTTCCCTCATCCCCACTTGTGCCCTCTCACAGTCTGGGACCCCTCGGGAGATAACAACCTGCTGGCTTAGGCCTGCACCTGGGTGGCAGAGGGCAGGCCCAATCCCTAGGTGCAGCCCCTGGTCGGGCTCAGAGCAGGGCCGATTGGGGAGTTGGGGTGCTGCCCCCTGTCATGCACAGAGCAGGGCAGATCGGGAGGTTGCGATGCCACCCCCAGTCATGCTCAGGGTAGGGCCGATTGGGGGGTTGGGGCGCTGCCCCCATTACACTCAAGGCAGGGTCGATGGGGAGGTTGGGGCACCACCCCTTGTCACGCACAGAGCAGGGCCGATCAGAGGGTTGGGGAGCTCCCCCCTGTCACACTCAGGGCAGGGCCAATGGGGAGGTTGCGGCTCCACCCTGTCACACACAGAGCAGGGCTGATCAGGGGGTTGGGGAGCTCCCCCCTATCAGGCACAGAGCAGGGCTGATCGGGGGTTGGGGCCCCTTCCCTTGTCACGAACAGAGCAGGGTGGATAGGGAGGTTGTGGCCCCGCCCCCTGTCACACACAGAGCCGCAGGGCGATCAGGGGGTTTGGGCGCTGCCCCCTGTCACACTGCTCCAGGGGCCAGGAGGCCTCGCAGCTCCGCTGATCCCAGTACTGGGAGGCCTCGCAGCTCCGCTTGATACAGGGGCAGTGAGGCCTCGCTGCTCAGCTGATCCCGGTGCTGGGAGGCCTTGCTGCTCCACTGATCCCGGTGCTGGGAGGCATATTACCCTTTTACTATATAGAATAGAGGCCTGGTGCACAGGTGGGGACTGGCTGGTTTGCCCTGAAGGGTGTCCTGGATCAGGGTGGGTGTCCCCACTGGGGTGCCTGGCCAGTCTGGGTGAGGGGCTGAGGGCCATTTTCAGGCTGGCGGGTGACTGAAGCTCCCAACCTCTCTTTTTTTTCTTTCTTTTTTTTTTTTATTCTGGGATTTATTCACCTTCTATGGCTGTCACTGGAACTGAGAGCCGGCTTTAGCTCTGAGGCTTGGCTCCAGCTCTGAGACCTTGGCTGCTGAAAGCAGGGATCTTGGTTTGTTTGGCTTCTATAATTGAAACTCTGTTGCAACTGCAGCTCGGCCGGCTGGCTGAAAGCATGGGGCTTGTTTAGCTTCTATACTTGCAACATTGTTTCTTAGAGTGCAAGCTCAGAGCCCAGCAGCGGCAGGCGGGGAACCTTGGTTTCCTCCTTCACTGGAGCAAGCAAGCCTCCTGTTCGCTTCAGCTGCCTGGCTGCCGGCCCCCATCTTTGTTGGCAGTTAATTTGCATATCGCCCTGATTAGCCAATGGGAAGCGTGTCAGAGGTATGGTTAATTACCATGTTTGTCTATTATTAGATAGTATATCCTGGACAGAGAATACCTTTGTCATTTTTAAGATAAGAGCCATCTACAAGCTATTTTAAGTGAAGGTTGACTACAGGATGCAAGATTCAGATCTGGCTATACTTGACTCCTGATAGAATGCTAAGCAGTCAGGTGGTTCCCCTTTATCCTTAAGAGGAAATAAAGTTGTAGGGTTATATTTTGAACAACATTGAATAGCAAAATGCAGAGCAAATGGTAGAATTTCATGAGTGGTACAATTGAATATTATTTATTCTGGCCAAGGACAGAAACTTTCTGTCTAGTGCAGGGGTGGGCAAACTTTTTGACTCGAGGGCCACAATGGGTTCTTAAACTGGACCTGAGGGCCGGAACAAAAGCATGGATGGAGTGTTTGTGTGAACTAATATAAATTCAAAGTAAACATCATTACATAAAAGGGTACGGTTTTTTTTTTTTTAGTTTTATTCATTTCAAACGGGCTGGATCCGGCCCGAGGGCCATAGTTTGCCCACGGCTGGTCTAGTGACAGATTGTGACCCCAAAAATGTAGTTTCTTGGCAAAGTTTAAGTTTTCTCTAGGTGTTATATGTATGTCTCTGTTCAGCTCATTTGGGTTAGAGGTATTTGGAGTCTTCGGGTAAACTACTTAGACCAGCAAACACAGCAGTAAATTGTCTACATATTGATACAAGGATGGACTCATGGGAAAAAATGAAATCAGTAAGATTATTTTTTAGACATTTAGAGCAGTATGAAGATGATTTTAAATGTCCCTGAACTTTAAACATCTAGGTACATTAATTTTCCCATTAAAAAGTAAATACTGAGAATCCTTATATGATGGTATACTAAAGAAGGCTGCACATAAATTAACCACTGTGAAATATTTACTTGTTGAGAAAATGAAGGTTTCAGGAGAGTACTCTAATAGTTGTATATTTCATTAGTGCTGTAATTAACCTCTAATGTTGGATATTTAGGTGTTACTGTTATCAATAACAAAGCAAGGAAGACACAAAGGCACAAGGATAGATTCCTACAGGTGAAATTATCAGGTTAAGGAGTATGAGTATTTTAGTATATATATTATAGTATATATTGCCAAATCCAATGGACTCTTATCAGCAATAAATCAAAGGTTTTATTTTCATGCCATATTTGCCAGCATTGGATTTTCTCATTAAAAAGGAAAGGGCTGATTTCATGGGTGAAAGTGGCATTTCATTTTTGCTTTGACTTCTATATTGATGAGGGTGAATATTTCTTTATGTAGGTTCTAAGCCAGTGAATTTTATTTTTTGTGAATTTATTTATGTCTTTGGCCCATTTAGCTATAGGATGAGGGCTTACAAGTTAAATTATTGTTAAAGAGTTAGTTTATATTAGTATCACTAATTTACAGATTATATTAGGCATAATCCCCAGTCACTCAATTTTACTGAGAAATCGTCTCCTCTGTTCTTTGTTTGTTATACTGAGGCATTTTTAAAACAGAAATTTCAGATTTTTATGAACACAAACTTAAATCTGTTGATTTTTCATTGATTTAACACATAGTTCTTTCTCATCCAAAAATTGACTAATGTTCACTTAAATTTCTTAGAGATATTTGTGGGGTTTTATATTTCATTCCTCGATCTACCTGGGATCCTATGAATTTTTTATGTAAATAAGACCGTTTATCTCCCTAACCCAGTACTATGCAGACTCAGAATGTTTATCTTTTTTATTTGACAGGGATTAACCAATTAACAAATTCATCACTTTGATACATTAATTTTATTTTTCTCAATATTAATCCAGTAAACATTGTTCTGAGGGTACTATACTAATCAATTTTTGAACTTTTTAATAATAATTGTTCTTGTACAGAGATTTGCATGTTTGTGTGTGTGTGTTTCAGATGGATAAGTTTGCTGAAATGTATTAGTGTGGTAAAGTAACTGTATTTTAAAAATAATCACTACTGCCCAGCCAGCATGGCTCAGTGGTGGCCTATGAACCTGGAGGTCACAGTTTGATTCTGGTCAGGGCACATGCCCAGGTTGTGGGCTCAATCCCCAGTAGGAGAAGGAAGATGATCAATGATTCTTTCTCATCATTGATGTTTCTATCTCTCTTTCCTTCTCCCCTCCTCTCTGAAATAAATTTTAAAAATATTTTTTAAATCACTACTTATTTCTTATTTTAAAAGTTATACATATATGCACATTGCATGTGTATATACATGTACACATATGCACATATATTCATTTTAGAAAATAAGAAAACACAGAGAAGACAAAAAAGTCTCCATATTGCCACCACTTACCTAAAAGTTGATATAATATGTTCATCTTTTTCTATCATTCATATACAAGAAATCATACCATATGTTTTCTTTGCATTTATTTATTTAAATAGTGCTTAGGTAAATTGTAATAACCAGATAATTACCTAAAAGATGTGTCGATTCAGAAGTAGATCTAGATAAAAACCACATATTACTGTGAATTAATGATTTGGAACAAATTTACTTAAAGTTAATTTATCATCTAATTTCTTTTTCGGGTAGCTTAAGCAATGTCTATTTATAGTATAGGCCAATTAGAGTGGCTAAGTACAACTTTGTGGGTTATTTGAAAACCATCAGTGGGTTAGATATGACTTGGAATGTACATAACCTCATATTTCCTGACTCCCCTAAAAGGTGCTAAGTGAGAGACCAATGAATAAAAGGTAATAACCATTTTAGGTTATTCCTAGAAAATGGTTTTTGTTGGTGTCATGTGGATATATGTAAGATAGGTGTCCATCTTTCTTAGGAAGTTGTGCGGTTCCTGGATACCAAGCATCGAAACCACTATCAAGTCTACAATCTTTGCCGTATGTACATGACTGGATATGTAACTACTATAGATAGAAAATAGATTACTATATATAAGAAGATGATTCAATTTTTACATTTCATTTAATCATAAGTATGTGGTGGTGGTGGGAAGTGAGTGAAAAAAATCTCCATCTTGTGCTGGGCTGAGTTGGAGGGGCAGGCAGGAGGCTGAAGTGGAGGTGGAGCCATGTAAGGAAGAGTCTACTCTAATGGTGTTAGGTTTAAGAAAACATTTGTTTTTCTTGTCAGTTTGTGTTTTGAAGACAGACAATTCAACCAATGTGTTCTTTAACCCACTAAAGGTGGAGTGTGAGAAGAGCAGGGCTCTACACAAAAACCAAAACCTTGTAAAAAACATGATATTCTAGTTTACTACTTTGTTTCTTTTGGTTTTTTTCTCTTCCTCTATATTAAACATTTTCAGGAGGCATTTTTGTTGGCCACATTTGCTTCTGCTCTCTGATGTCTAACTACCTTAGCATAATGTAATGAGTAGCCTGTTAGTGAAAGGTTCAGAGTGGGCCGGGGGAGCATCTATTACATGAGGCCATAATGTACCAAAAACTTTTATTTCAGGCACCTGGGTGCAGGTGGGCTGAGTCTGACAAAGGGATCAGCAGAGACTGAAGGAAGAGAAAGTTTTTTATTAATCACTAAAGGCCCGGTACATGGATTTGTGCACTGGTGGGGTCCCTGGAAGCGGGGGTGGGGGAGTGGGGTGAGGGGGGAGTCAGGCCAAAATCTGCAGTCCAACATCCCCCGAGTGATGTAGTAGTGCACAAAGTGAGGCTTGCTGCCACTCTGCTGCAGTCTCCACACCTGTCCTAGGGCGACACCAGCACACCCATGACTGAGAAGCAGCCACAGGCTCATGCCCAATCAGTCCTGATGCTGTCCAGGTCTGGATGGGGGAGGGGCGTGCAGGGGGAGTGCCTGCGGGAGAGGCTCGTGCCACCGCAGCTGCGCTTGCCAGCCCTGAGCCTGGTGTCTGGCGCCCATCGGTTAGCTGAGCAGTGCTCCCACTGTGGGAGTGCACTGACCACCAGGGGGCAGCTCCTGCATTGAGCATCTGCCTCCTGGTGGTCAGGGTGTATCATAGCTGCTGGTCGAACGGTCGCTTAAGCTTTTATGTATACAGATTGCTGGCTGCAAGCCGTTCTGCTGATGTAAGGGCCTAGTCCGTCCTTGGTTCCTCCCCGTGCCAGGTGTCTTCTGGTTATATAAGCTATGCAGTGCTCAAGGCTGCAAGCTTTCTGCAAGATATCTGCTAAGCACAATAAGTTTTCTCTGCCCCAGTTTATTCTCTTTAACCCTTTCAGTTAGAAAATTAAAAGTAAGACCTGTTGAACAAATCAAAATAAGTTGGGCTTAGGTTACTCAAGATGGACAAATCACTCTACTGTCTTTATTTTTTTGAGACTCGTAAGTGTCTTTTAGTATAGCAGGAGCCAGTCAAAAAGCTCCTTTTAAGATGAATAAATAATTTCTAAGAGAAAATTATAACATTCATAACTTGATAATTCACTGTGTTTATTAGGTATAGAGCTATGACCTATGTATCATTTATTTTAGGTGAAAGATCTTATGATCCTAAGTACTTCCATTATAGGGTCCATCGAATCATGATTGATGATCATAATGTCCCCTCTCTGAGGTAAGTTTATGCCAGTTGACTGTCAGAAGAGGGCTAAATACATTGGGCTTGATTTTTTTGGAAATCTGTTAATTCAACTAAAAATCTTACATTTGAAATCAGTGAGATGGTGGAATTTTCCAAAGAAGCACAGAATTGGATGGCTCAAGATGACAAAAACATCATAGTGATTCACTGTAAGGGAGGCAAAGGTAAAAAAAATTTATCTTTTTATTTCTCTTTTTCTAAAAAATTAGAAAAATATATTAAAGTACAAGAAACATATTGTTATTAATCAGTATTAATAGTTAACATTTAAAAATATTAACTTCAAGACTAAAGGAAAAAGCCCTTCTTTATACCCCCTGTTAAAATTTCACCCTACTTATATATTTAATTTCCAATCCCCTGCTCTAAGTCCATACACACCTCTCTCTTCTCTTTCTTCACTATCCAATTTTTTTTTCTCTCTGTCGTTTTGTCGTTGTTTGCTTGATTGTTGATTATATTGGGGTTTTTTTATGCTTGTTTGTGAGATTGTTTCACTTTTTCTTTTTGTTTTGTTTTTGGTTATTTTTTTTTAAGGGGAGAATGATGATTTCTATTTTTTTAAATATATTTATTGATTTTTTTTCAGAGAGGAAGGGAGAGGGATAGAGAGTTAGAAACATCGAAGAGAGAGAAACATCAATCAGGTGCCTCGTGCACACTCCCTACTGGGGATGTGCCCACAACCAAGGTACATGCCCTTGACTGGAATAGAACCTGGGACCCTTGAGTCCACAGGCTGATGCTCTATCCCAGTGTTGGCGAACCTTTTGAACTCGGCATGTCAGCATTTTGAAAAACCCTAACTTAACTCTGGTGTAGTGTCACATATAGAAATTTTTTGATATTTGTAACCATAGTAAAACAAAGACATATTTTTGATATTTATTTTATATATTTAAATGCCATTTAACAAAGAAAAATCAACCAAAAAAATGAGTTCGCGTGTCATCTCCGACACGTGTGTCATAGGTTTGCCATCACTGCTATATCCACTGAGCCAAACCTGTTAGGGCTGTTTTTGGTTATTTTTTGCTTCTGTTTTCCCTCGCCTCGCTTGATATTAGTTGTTGTTTGTAGTTTGCATTCATCTCTAGGTATTTGATGCTGGCTTTTTGGGGGGATTAGTGGCTGTCCTATTGGAGTTTTCTCCCCAAATAAATAGTTTTTTCTCCTCTTCTATTTCATTCTCTTTCTTGTCTCTCTTGCTTTTTATTTCTTTTCCCAATTTCATTTTTGCACTCCCTTTTTTCTCCCTCTTTTTTCTTTCTTTCTTTTTCTCTTCTTCTTTCTTTCTTATCCCCTAATTCTCGTTCAGTGCCTTGTGTGTTGTGCCTTGTTGTGTTGTATTTTGTGCCTTTAAATCAACACAGGAGAGAGAGAACTACATAACCAGACACCTGGAGAAGAGAGATCATGGGGAGACAAAGAAACAACTCACATATGAAAGAAAAGCAGGCATCACCAGAAAAGGAAGTAAATGAAATGGAGTCAAACAACCTGTCAGAGAAAGAATTCAGAGAAATGGTTAAGAGGTGGATGAAAAGAATGGAAGACAAATTTAACAGTATGTGTAAGAACCAAGAGGAAATGAAGAAGAACCAAGAAGAAATGAAAAATGACATCACTGCTGTAAAGAACTCAATGGGAAGCATCAACAGTAGACTAGAAGAAGCAGAGGACTGCATCAGTGAGCTAGAAGACAAGATAGGAAAAAATACCCAAGCAGAGCAGCATCTAGAAAAAAAAATTAAAAAGCAGGAGGGGAGCCTAAGAGAACTTTGGGACAACACAAAATGAAACAACATCCACATAATAGGGGGGCCAGAAGGAGAGGAAATTGAGCAAGGAATAGAAAACCTGTTTGAAGAAATAATGACAGAAAACTTCCTTGATATAGGGAAGAAAAAACTCACACAAATCCAAGAAGCTCACAGAGTCCCAAACAAAATGAACCCCAAAAGACAGACACCAAGGCACATTATAATTAAATTGGCAAACACCAATGACAAAGTAAGAATCTTAAAAGCGGCCAGAGAGAGACAGAAAGTTACCTACAAAGGATCCCCCATCAGACTAGTGACTGATTTCTCAACAGAAACACATCAGGCAAGAAGGGAATGGAATGAAATATACAAAATCATGCAAAGCAAGGGTCTGAATCCAAGAATACTGTACCCAGCAAGCCTATAAATCAAAATTGAGGGTGAAATCATGAGCTTCACAGACAAAAAAGGACTAAGGGAGTTTATTACTACCAAACCAGCAATACAAGAAATGCTAAAGGGTCTGTTGTAAAAAGAAAAAAATAGGAAACAAAGAAGGAACACAGGAGTAAAGAATAAAAATGGTAACAAACAAGTACCTATGAATAATAACTGTAAATGTAAATGGATTAAATGCCCCAATCAAAAGACATAGGGTAACTGAGTGGGTAAGAAAACATGACCTATATATCTGCTTTCTACAGGAAACCCATGTCTGAAAAAAAGACATGCACAGACTGATGGTGAAGGGATGGATAAAGGTTTTTCAGGCAAATGGAAATGAATAGAAAGCTGGGGTAGCAATACTTATATCTGACAAATTAGATCTCAAAGTGAAGGACATAAAAAGAGATAAGGAAGGCCACTTCATAATACTAAGTGGAGCAATCCAACAAGAAGAAATAACCTTGGTAAACATATATGCACCCAATACAGGAGCACCCAAATACATAAGAAAACTTTTGGAGGATACCAAGGGAGAGATTGACAGCAATAGAGTCATAGTAGGGGACTTTAATACCCCACTATCACCATTGGACAAATCCTCTAAACAAAAAATCAGCAAAGAAACATCAATCCTAAATGACTCACTAGATCAGATGGAATTGACATCTTCAGAACATTTCACCCTAAAGCCACAGAATATACATTCTTCTCAAGTGCACATGGGTCATTTTCAAAGATAGACCATATACTGGGTCACAGGCAAAGTCTCTTCAAATTAAGGAGATAGAAATCATATCAAGCATCTTCTCAGATCACAATGGCATACAACTGGAAATCAACTAACATAAAAACAATCCAAAAAAATCAAACACATAGAGACTAAATGGCATTCTATTAAACAATGACTGGGTTACCAGAGAGATCAAAGAAGAAATAAAAAACATCATGGCAACGAACGACAATGAAAACACAACAATCCAAAACCTATGGGACACAGCGAAAGCAGTCTTGAGCGGGAAATTCATAGCTCTACAAGCCTACTGCAAAAAACAAGAAACAATGGTAATAAACTACCTAACTCTACAACTCGAAGAGTTAAAAAGAAAGCAACAAGAAAAGCCCAGTGTAAGCAGAAGGAAGGAAATAATAAAGATCAGAGTGGAGATAAATGACATAGAGACCTAAAATACAATACAAAAGATCAACAAAACCTAGAGCTGGTTCTTTGAAAGGATAAACAAGATTGATGAACCTCTAGCTGGGCTCACCAAGAAGCAAAGAGAGAGGACCCAAATAAACAAAATCAGAAATGAAAGAGGCGAAATAACAACAGACCCCACAGAAATACAAAGGATTGATAAAAAATACTATGAACAACTCTATTCCAACAAACTGGACAACCTGGAGGAAATGGACGCATTCCTAGAAAAATACAACCTTCCAAAACTCAATCAGGAAGAAACTAAAAATCTCAATAGGCCAATAACTATGGAAGAAATTGAAGCAGTCATCAAAAAGCTTCCAGCAAACAAAAGCCCAGGACCAGACGGCTTCACAGGGGAGTTTTACCAAACATTCAAGGAAGAACTAAAACCTATCCTTCTCGGACTACTACAAAAAATTCAAGAGGAAGGAACACTTCCAAGCTCATTCTGTGAAGCCAGCATCACCCTAATACCAAAACCAGAAAAAGACAACACAGTGAAAGAGAATTATAGGCCAATACTCCTCATGAACATAGATGCCAAAATCCTTAACAAAATCCTAGCAAATTGGATCCAGCAGTACATCAGAAAGATCATACACCATGACCAAGTAGGATTTATCCCAGGGATGCAAGGATGGTACAATATCTGCAAATCAATAAATGTGATACATCACATAAACAGATCTAGAGAAAAAAACTACATAGTCATATCAATTGATGCAGAAAAAGCATTTGACAAAATCCAACACCCATTTTTGATAAAAAACTCTCAGCAAGGGGGGAATAGAAGGATCATACCTCAACATAATAAAAGCCATATATGACAAACCGACAGCCAGCATCATACTCAATGGGCAAAAACTAAAACCATTTCCCCTAAGAACAGGAACAAGACAGGGATGCCCACTCTCACCAATCCTGTTCGACATAGTGCTGGAAGTATTAGCCATTGCGATTAGACAAGAAGAAATAAAAGGCATCCAAATTGGAAAACAAGAAGTAAAACTGTCCTTATTCATAGATGACATGATATTGTACATAAAAAATTCTAAAGACTCCATCAAAAAACTATTAGGGAGAAACTAAGATGGCGGCATAAGGAAACACCGAAATTGCTGCCTCCTACAACAACTTCAAAACACAATAAAAAGACAAAACGGACATCATCCAGAACTTAAAGGAAGGCTGGCGGAGTGGAAATTCTACAACTAGAAGGAAAGAGAAAAGCACATTGAGGGTCAGGAGCTGTGGAAGTAAAGTGCAAAGGTACAGAGGCTCGAGAGTGCGTGGAAAGGGGCTGGTACCTGAGGACGCGGCTGTCTTTTTGAATCGGGAGGGAGTCACAAGCTCCCAAGTGCTCTGAACTCCGGTTCCGGGAAGTCTCTGGGGACCCAGGACTCATACGGGGAGAAACTGGACTGTCTGGCAGCGGGCAGAACTCGGAAACTCAGGGCAGCTTTCCCTCAGAGGTGCTTGCAGCAATTAAATTATCAGGACACTGAGACTCGCGTGGCCCCTTAGGGCAGGGCTGAGAATCCGCAATAGTTCCTTGCTCCACCCTTTGATTCCCTGAGACCCCGCCCCACCCAGGCTGCAGCAGAGGCTTTTGCATATGAATGCCCTGGCCCTTTGCAACCTGAAAATTACCTAACAAACTGCAGCTGGGCCACAGACCCAGAACTTCCAAGAGAAGGCCCAAGGCCCCACAGCATCTTGCATTGCTTCACAGCTGGGCCTCATCAGGGCACCTCCAAACTCCAAAACAGGAAGGGGAATCTGCAGTTCTCTTCATAGCTCCTGCTGGGTAACCTCCAAGAGCCAGGGTACCCAGTGGTCAGAGGGGGACCATCTGGATTACAACTCCTCAGATCCATAAGGGACACACCCAGGGGGCAGACTCAGTGAGCACCAAAGCCCTACTGAAGCAAGTCTTGCCCCAGGAGGGTGTCTTCAGCACAGAAGTTCTCCCACTGCAGACACAGCCGATTCTCACTGCCAATTGGCCCGGAGGTCAACTCCTCTCAGTGATCCTACAACAATCAAGGCATAACTAAAACAAGACTGTGCACAAAGCCCACAAGGGGGTGCATCAAGAGTGTCCACCTCAGGTAACGGGGGAGGCTGAGCCACTGGGCCCTACAGGACACCTAGCACACAAAACCACTCTACCAACACAGGGAAGCATAAAAAATGTGGAGACAAAGAAACAGGTCACAAATGACAGAAATGGAGGAAAGAAAATGACTGGATATAGAGTTCAAAACCACGTTTATAAGGTTTTTCAAGAATTTTATGGAAACCGCTGATAAATTTAGTGAGACCCTCAAGAAATCTAGTGAGACCCTCGAGGATATGAAAAATGACCAACTAGAAATTAAGCATACACTGACTGAAATAAAGAATAATATACAGAGATCCAACAGCAGACAAGAGGATCCCAAGAATCAAGTCAAACACTTGAAATACAAAGAAACAAAAAATACTCAACTGAAAAAGAAAAAAGAAAAAAGATTCCAAAAATATGAAGATAGTGTAAGGAGCCTCTGAGACAACTTCAAGCGTACCAACATCAGAATTATAGGGACACCAGAAGAAGAGAGAGGGCAAGATATTGAAAACCTATTTGAAGAAATAATGACAGAAAACTTCCCCTACCTGGTGAAAGAAATAGACTTACAAGTCCAGGAAGCGCAGGAACCCCAAACAAAAGGAACCCAAAGAGGACCACACCAAGACACATCATAATTAAAATGCCAAGAGCAAAAGATAAAGAGAGAATCTTAAAAGCAGCAAGAGAAAGAAAGTCAGCTACCTACAAGGGAGTACCCATACGACTGTCAGCTGATTTCTCAACAGAAACCATGCAGGCCAGAAGCAGTGGCAAGAAATATTCAAAGTGATGAACAGCAAGAACCTACAACCAAGATTACTTTATCCAGCAAAGCTATCATTCAGAATAGAAGGTCAGTTAAAGAGCTTCACAGGTAAGAAAAAGCTAATGGAGTTCATTACCACCAAACCAGCATTATATGAAATGCTGAAAGGTATTCTTTAAGAAGAGGAAGAAGAAAAAGGAACTCTTACCATTTGCCACAGCATGGATGGAACTGGAGAGCGGATAAATACCACATGATCTCACTCATTTGTGGAAAATAATGAACAACATAAACTGATGAACAAGGACTGATCCAGAGACGGAGAGGCATTGATTGGACTGTCGGGCCTTGGAGGGAAGGTAGGGGAGGGTGGGGGTAAGGGGGAAAGATCAACCAAAGGACTTATATGCAAGCATATAGGTCTAACAAATGGACACGGACAACGGGGGTGGGGGGAGAGGTGAGGGCATGAGCGGAGGGGGCGGTAGGGGGTAACGTGGGGATAAGGACACATATGTAATATCTTAATCAATAAAAAATATATTTAAAAAAAACTATTAGACTTAATAAATGAATTTGGCAATGTAGCAGGATACAAAATTAACACCAGGAAATCTATGGCATTTCTATACACCAATAGTGAACTTACAAAAGGAGAGACTAAAAAAAGCAATCCCATTTACCATCACATCAAAAAAAATTAAGATACCTAGGAATAAACTTAACTAAAGAGGTAAAAGACCTCTACTCAGAAAACTACAGGATGTTGAAAAAAGAGATACAGGAAGACACAAACAGATGGAAGAACATACCATGTTCTTGGATTGGTAGAATCAACATCATTAAAATGTCCATACTACCCAAAGCAATCTATAAATTCAACACACTCCCCATTAAAATACCAATGGTATATTTCACAGACCTAGAACAAACTCTCCAAAAATTCATCTGGAATAAAAAAAGACCCCGAATAGCTGCAGCGATCCTGAAAAAGAACAAAGTAGGTGGGATCTCAATACCAGATATCAAATTGTATTACAAAGCCACTGTTCTCAAAACTGCCTGGTACTGGCACAAAAACAGATATATAGATCAATGGAATAGGATAGAGAACCCAGAAATCGACCTGAACAAATATGCTCAATTAATATTAGACAAAGAAGGCAAGAACATACAATGGAGCCAAGATAGTCTCTTCAATAAATGGTGTTGGGAAAATTGGTCAGGTACATGCAAAAAAATGAAACTAGACCACCAACTTACACCATACACAAAAATAAACTCAAAATGGATAAAGGACTTAAATGTAAGACGGGAAACCATAAAAATACTAGAGGAATCCAAAGGCAACAAAATCTCAGACATATGCCGAAGCAATTTCTTCACTGATACAGCTCCTAGGGCATTGGAAACTAAAAAGATAATAAACAAATGGGACTACATCAAAATAAAAAACTTCTGCACAGCAAAAGAACCATCAACAAAACAACAAGAAAGCCCACTGCATGGGCGAACATATTTGCCAATGTTATCACTGATAAGGGTTTAATCTCTGACATTCATAGGGAACTCATACAACTTAACAAAAGGAAGATAAACAATCCAATCAAAAAATGGACCAAGTACCTAAATAGACATTTTTCGAAAGAGGGCATTCAGAAAGCCAAGAGACATATGAAAACATGCTCAAAGTCAGTAGTCATCCAAGAGATGCAAATCAAAACAATGAGGTACCATCTCACACCTGTCAGAATGGCTCTCATTAACAAATCAACAGACGACAAGTGCTGGAGATGATGTGGAGAAAAAGGAATACTCGTGCACTGCTGGTGGGAATGCAGACTGGTGCAGCCACTATGGAAGACAGTATGGCGTTTCCTCCAAAAGTTAAAAATGGAACTCCCATTTGACCCAGTGATCCCACTTCTAGGAATATATCCCAGGAAACCAGAAACACCAATAAGAAATGATATATGCATACCTATATTCATACAGCACAAGTTACTATAGCTAAGATTTGGAAACAGCCTAAGTGCCCATCAGTAGATGAATGGATTAGAAAACTGTGGTACATCTACACAATGGAATACTATGCTGTTGTAAAAAAGAAGGAATTCTTACCATTTGCAACAGTATGGATGGAACTGGAGAGCATTATGCTAAGTGAAATAAGTCAGTCAATGAAAGAAAAATACCACATGATCTCACTCATTAATGCATAATAAAGACCATTATAAACTTATGAACAAAAATAGATACAGAGGCAGAACAGCATCGAACAGACCATCAAACTACAGCGGGAAGCCCAGGGAGGGTTGGTGGGGGGCGGGGGGGAGGGTAAGAGATCAACCTAAGGACGTATATGCATGCATATAAGCATAACCAATGGACATAAGACACTGGGGGGTAGGGGAGGCTGGGGGAAGGTCAAGGCGGGGGGGAAAGGAGACATATGTAATACTCTTTGTAATACTTTAAGCAATAAAACAAAATTTTAAAAAAGACTAAAGGAAAAAGGGAGATAGGGAGAGAGAAAAGAAGGAAAGAAAACAGGCATAAAAGAACTAAGAAAGATTGAGCATGTTTTCCCTTCTTTACTATCAGTTTTTTCATTTTTAATTTCTCAAAATATCAGTCAAAATGAAAAGTGTGTTTAACTTTAGAAATCATCAGACCCTTTAATTTTATTTTAAGGTTTTTTTAACTTTGTAAGAACCTTTTAAGGTTAAAAGAGCCCAAAACAATGATATTTCATAAACCAAAAATTATCTGAAATGTTTATAGTATAATGATACAAAGTTGATTTTGGTGGGGATAAAAATTTTTAAAGCCATTGTAAATCCAGCAAATGAATTCCAGGAAAGCACAATACTTTAATATTGCCTTATTGATTGAGTAGAATCAAGTTTTAATTTTACATGAAAATTAGTTTTAAGCCCGTTAGTAGTTGGAAAGTTCTATTGTTAGTTCCATAGGTTGAAATATTACATATATATATTAGAGTAGAGGCCCGGTGCACAAAAATTTGTGCACTTGGTGGGGAGGGGATGGTTCTCAGCTCCCCAGGGGATCGGGCCTAAGCTGGCAGTCAGACATCATTCTGGCAGCCCGGGGCTCTCAGGGGATGTCCACTTGCGAGCGGGGAGCAGGCCTAAGCTGCAGTTGGACATCCTTAGCACTGCTGAGGAGGCAGGAGAGGCTCCCGCCACCACCACTGTGCTGGCAGTCATCAGCCTGGCTTGTGGCCGAGTAGTGCTCCCCCTGTGGGAATGCACTGACAACCAGGGGGCAGCTCCTGCATTGAGCGTCTGCCCCCTGGTGGTCAGTGTGTGTCATAGTGACCAGTCATTCCCAGTCGTTCTGCTGTTAGGGTCAATTTGCATATCACCCTTTTATTATACAGGATAGAGGCCTAGTGTACAGGTGGGGGCTGGCTAGTTTGCCCTGAAGGGTGTCCTGGATCAGGGTGGGGGTCCTGCTGAGGTGCCCGGCCAGCCTTGGGAGGGTCTGAGGGCTGTTTCCAGGCTGGCCACACCCCCTTCAGGGTGGGGGTCCCCACTGGGATGCCTGGCCAGCCTGGGTCAGGGGCTGATGGCTGTTTGCAGGCTGGCCAAGCCCCGCAGTGGGGACCCTCATCCCATGGGGGTGTGGTCAGCCTGGGTGAGGCGCCGAGGGCCGTTTTCAGGCTGGCCACGCCCCCCTGGCAACCCAAGCTCCCAGCCTCTCCTTTTTTTCTTTTTTCTTTTTTCTGCGATTTATTTATCTTCTATAATTGAAATTTTGTAGCCTTGAGCGGAGGCCATTGCCATCTGGAAGCAGGTATCTGAGATTTATTTATCTTCTATAATTGAAAATTTGTAGCCTTGAGCAGAGCCGAGGGCCGGCCAGGGCAGGTGGGAAGCTTGGCTTCCTCCATCGCTGGGGGCAACCCAAGCCTCCTGCTCACTCCAGCATCGTGGTCGCTGCCATCTTAGTTGGGTTGATTTGCATACTTGCTCCTGATTGGCTTGTGGGTGTGGCTTGTGGCATAGCTTGAGTATAGCGGAGGGACAGTTAATTTGCATGTTTCTCTTTTATTATATAGGAGATATATATATATGTATATATATATATATATATATATATATATATATATATATATATATAATACAATGCCACGGATAAATAGAAAACATAGAAGCTGAATAATATGGAATTGCCAGGTTTTGTTTTTTACCATTTTTTTACTCACAAAAATGGCCATTTCACACTCATAGTGTAAGCAATTGACTTCAGTTTTCTGATAATTAAAGCTAAGTCTCTGTTTGGAGGAAAGCATTCATTTCAAATTAAAATTTGTTGTTGCTGTTGAGAGGGAATTTATATTATTCTGTGTTCACATGTTTTTCAATTGCGGTACAATTTCAAAGTTGTATCTCATTATGGCTTTCATTTGCCTTTCTAATTATTAATTAGATTACTAGTAAGATTGAGAAAGTGTTCATAGGTTTATTAGCAACTTGGATATCTTTCTTTTTAAAGTTCTGTTTAATTTTCCTGTCCATTTTTCTCCTAGATTATTTTTTTCCAGTTGACTTATAGGAGTTCTTTATGTTTTCTGGATTTTCAACTCTGCTATTTGTTCTATGTATTGCAAGAAACTTTTTCTGCACTGTAATTTTCTTTTTCTTTTTGAATATCACTTGGTTAACAGAAATCTTACTTCTAACATAGTTGATGTACTATATCATACTTTCTCTTAATAAGGTGTTTTTATGTCCTGATGAGCTTCAAAGGCATTCTCCTGTATTATCTTATAGAAGGTTCATTCCATTTGAAATTGATCTTTGTGTGTGATATGATGAAAGAATCAAATTTCATATTTTACCATATGACTATCCAATTGTTTCAGCACACTGATTGGACTTTCATTTCTTTTTTTTTAGAACAAAAAATATCATTAGTTTATTGCAGTTGGTTCTGAATAAATTAAAACATACAACATATTCTCTTTTAAAATAGGTTATGAAGACCAGAATTGAAAAATGATCCCATTTAAAAACTAGAAATACATTATACTTAGTATAATTAATAGAATGGTTATCAGGAGCTTGTCATTTATATATCAAGCAATGTATTTTACGTTCAGCAAACTTAATTTTATCAAATGTCTTAATTTCATAGACAACAATATGATACATATTGTATAAGAAGCACACAATAGTTTTGCACTACAATTTCAAAGTTTATAGAAATTGAAAAACAGAAGTTAAACATTGGTATACTGACAGCATTTGTGAACTTTGGAAAAACTGTATATCAAACTTAGAATCCAGATATTAGCCAATGTGAAACTTTACTTTCATAATATAAAAATGATACTTTGAGAGGCAAAATCTTATTTTACTAAACAAACTATATAAACATTTAAAATAATCATTAAAAACTCGACTTTAGAATTTATAAAGATTAGCTATAAAAATATATTGATAATCACTTTTATAAATATACCATTCACTACATTACAAAATAGTCTCTAGCACAAAATTGCTTTAATAACTGTATTATTTTATTCTGATAAGTGTTACATTAAATTGATTATAAAATACTCTTGGGAAACTTTGGTATGCATCTTCAGAAGTTTTTTGATTTTTTTTAAAAAAACTCTAATATCACTTTAAGGGCCTGTAAACATTCCATTCTATTAAAGCACAACAGAATAAGTAATGCATATTCAACTGCTTACAGAATATAGAATCAAAAAACAATCTGCTATATATTTGTAGAAAACCACCATTCCCAGAATAACCCAAAAAAACAACTATTTAAAAGTGTCAAACTTTTAAACAGTTTTCTTTCCATTCTGATAATAAATGTACAAAAACACTACACCCCATTCATGTACCTTAGATGTCTATTAGGACAAGGGCTCAAAATTTGTTTTTCCCACTCTTCAAAACTCTCTCAAGTCCAATAAATAAACTTAAGAGCCATTTAAAAGACTTGACAATAGAATATGTATATGTAATCAGAACACATGATTATTACATTTAGTTATGCATTAGGTTTTCTTTTGGTAATTTAGAATTTATTGGCAGAAATAAAATACATACACATGCACACAACTGAAAAGAGTTAATTTTAGGAAACAGCATGAAATACAGACCTATAGGGTAAATTGATTTAATTTTGAAAATTTACCAAATTTCATCTTGTCTGCCATTTTTGGATTATTGACAACTACTGTTATTTAGAAAATTCAGATTAATTAGTATTTACTTCCTGCTTCTTTAGTGTTTTTTTTTTTTTATAGAGTTTCCAGTTGTGCCAGTATCTTCCTTGAGGTCATATTCCACTTTATCCTCTGTCACCAATTCTCTTGCATAAGACTGTGAGTTGCAAAAGCCTAAATAAAAGATTCATTTTTTTACCTTTTAATTTGTGTAACTCCACTAAAAAGAAAAAATCATTTAATTTTTAGGCAAATCCACAAAATATTTTCTTTCTCAAATATCAAACACTTTTATGGGAATAAACATCCTTCAAGGTTTTTAACTCTTCTATTAGAGTTTTTTTAAAAATATATGTTTTATTGATTTTTTTATAGAGAAGAAGGGAGAGGGATAGAGAGTTAGAAACATCGATGAGAGAGAAACACAGATCAGCTGCCTCCTGAACACTCCCTACTGGGGGTGTGCCTGCAACCAAGGTACATGCCTTTGACCGGAATCGAACCTGGGACCCTTCAGTCCGCAGGCTGACACTCTATCCACTGAACCAAACCAGTTAGGGCTTCTATTAGAGTTATATTTTGATTTTTCCAGGACTGCAACTCGATTTTCCAGGCATTTCACATATTCTTTTTTCTTTCTGCAACATTCTAGAGCACTTCTCTGTTTTTCTTCTACCTTATTTCTCTCTTCAACGGGGGATCATCTGTCTTAGTTGTCAGAGATGTAAGACTCACAGGAGATGTCATCACCACAGTTTGTGGCAGCAAAGTAGCTGAAAGTGTGGTATGAATCTGAAATGTCTATATATCTCCTGATGCAGTTTGTACAACCACCTGGTTGCTGGGCACAAGTATTTGCTGTGCATAGTGGAGAATTGTGCCTTGTTGGGTACTGCCTGAATTTGTCATGGTTAGTGTCTGAAGTCCCTGTACTCCATCTGTGCTGGACTGGCCAGCTATAAGGCTCCATTGGGGGGCAATGGCAATGTACTGTCCGGTGCTATTCTGATAGATGGAAGTTGGAGCAGACATATAAGTGACAGCAGAAACGCCAGGATTTTCTCTGTCTCCTTTTCTGCCCTGTGTATCTTCAGAAGATATATCTTTCAAATTTTTTCTATAAGATGGGTACCTTGCTAGGATCCCATGGGCTTTCTGTGAGGAGCCTATGCTATCAGATGAGCCCTGAGATTCTTCACTTTCTGATAAAGATGATACCACTTGCACGTGTGGTGGGTGAATTACACAGACTGAGCCGTCTGGATGACCCTCTGAACCTGTACTTGCTCTCGAGGAAGAGGTACAGTTGTCACTGGCACAGATCCTCTTAGTGACATCTGTTGAGTGATATGAGAAATATGAGCTCCCTGAACTGTGGAACCAGGCTGAGGTCTGTGTCTGAAGTAGTACTCTTGTGGGAATCTTCCATAATCAACTGTGGCTGTCACCTCGCCGCTCTCTGGGGCGGGAACTAGACTTTCATTTCTTTACTGCTCTGCAGGACATGTTCTATTTCTGAACTTTCTATTCTGTTCATTAGTCTTTTCTTTGTCTGTATGCCTGTAGCAAAACTACTTTACTTACCATAGCTTTCTAATATTCCCGATTCCCAGTCAAGGGAGTCCACCCATCTTGCTCTCCTTCACAATTGTTTGGGTCTTAATAGACCATCTACATTTCCATATAACTTTTGTAATCAGCTAGTCAAATTACACATACATAAACACATACACACAAATACATTTGATTTTGATTCAATGTTGTTTAGAATTGCATTGAATCTGCGGATTGAAGACAACTGAAATTTTTACAATTCTGATTCTTTCATACATGAAGGGAGATTGCCCCTCATTTAGTTAGGTGTTCTTCAATCTCTCTTTATAACTTTTTTCATTTTCTGCACAGAAAACCTTGTGTAATTTTGGTTAGATATATTCCTAGATATTTATATATATATATGGTTTAAAGTATTACATTTTTTTCCTTTTTCCCCAATTGACACCCCCCCAGGCTAGGACAAGCCCTCACCGCCCCAGTGTCTGTGTCCATTGATTATGCTAATACGCATGCATACAAGTCCTTTGGTTGATCTCTAACCCCTCTGCTCCCCTGCCTTCTATCTGAGGTTAGACGGTCTGTTCAGTGTTACTTTGTCTCTGGATCTATTTTTGTTCGTCAGTTTATGCTGTTCATTACATCCCACATATAAGTGAGATCATGTGGTATTTATCTTTCTCCGACTGACTTATTTCGCTTAGCATAATGCTCTCCAGTCCCATCCATGCTGTTGCAAATGGTAAAAGTTCCTTCCTTTTTATAGCAGCACTTGGGGCCCAGTGCATGAATTCATGCATCTTGAAAGGAACTGTGGGCCACGAGGCTGCGGTGGGCACAGTGGCGGGTCTCAGCCCCTCCCGCCATGGCCCCCATCCCTTGTCTGCCAGCAGCCCAGCTCCTGCCACTGCTGCTCCCACGTACTGATGGCACAGAGAGATTGGGGTCGGCTGGGCCCAGCGCTAGCAGCAGATGCGAGTGGGGCCAGCACCTTCAGCGGGTGTGAGGGGTGGCTGCTGGTGCGATCACCCCTCAGCAGCAGGGGGAGGTGGAGAAGCCACTCACACCTGCTGATGGCACTGAGCGATCAGGACCGGCACTGGGCACACCAGTGGGTGCAAGCAGCAGCTCTAGAGCCGGCTAAGGGGTGTGAGTGGGGCCATCACCGGCAGCGGGTGCAAGAGGCGGCTGCCAGCCCTGATTGCCCCTCAGGAGCAAGGGGAGGTGGAGAAGCCCTGAGGGGCGATCAGGGCTGGGAGCCGCCGCTCACACCCGCTGCCAGCGCTGAGCGATTGGGGCCAGCCCCAGGCACTGGCAGCAAGTGCAAGTGGCAGCTCCATCACTGGCAGCTGGTACAAGAGGGGCTGGCGCCAGCAGCAGGTGCAAGAGCCTGGTGGGACCATGGCATGCAGGAGAAAAGAATTTTCAGTAACCACCAGAGGCTCGCCCTGATGACAGCGACTGGCACCCCACCCTGGTCTGGCACCCCCTCTCACCTGCTCCACCATTGCCCTACGGCCAATGCCCGACATGTGACGCGATCTTTTGCCTGCTGCCAATACCTGACATGTGTAGCACATGCCCCCTGGTGGTCAGCGAACGTCATAGTGACCAGTTCTTGGGTTGTTCAGTTGTTTGGTTGTTCCCCCATTTGGTCTATTTGCATATTAGGATTTTATATATATAGATAGTATTTCATTGTGTACATGTGCTACAGTTTTTTAATCCACTCATCTGCTGATGGGCACTTAGGCTGTTTCCAAATCTTAGCTATGGTAAATTGTGCTGCTATGAACATAGGGGTGCATATATCCTTTCTAATTGGTGTTTCTGGTTTCTTGGGATATATTCCTAAAAGTGGTGTTACTGGGTCAAATGGGAGTTCCATTTTTAACTTTTTGAGGAAACTCCATACTGTTTTTCACAGTGGCTGCACCAGTCTGCATTCCCACCAGGACTGCACAAAGGTTCCTTTTTCTCTACATCCTCTCCAGTACTTGTCATTTGTTGATTTGTTGATGATACCATTTTTTCAGGTGTGAGATGGTACCTCATTGTTGTTTTGATTTGCATCTCTCAGATGATCAGTGACTTTGAACATGTTTTCATATGTCTCTCAGCCTTCTGTATGTCCTCTTTGAAAAAATGACTATTCAGGTCCTTTTTTTATTGGGTTGTTTATCTTCCTTTTGTTAAATTGTATGAGTTCCCTGTAAATGTTGAAGATTAAACCCTTATCAGAGACAACATTGGCAAAAGTGTTCTCCCATGCAGTGGACTTTCTTGTTGTTTTGTTGATGGTTTCATTTGCTGTGCAGAAGCATTTTATTTTGATGTAGTCTCATTTGTTTATTTTCTTCTTGGTTTCCATTGCCCTAGGAGCTGTATCAGTAAAGATATTGCTACGACATATATCTGCAATTTTGCTGCCTATGGAGTCTTCTAAGATTTTTATGGCTTCCCATCTTACATTTAATTCATTTAACCATTTTGAGTTTATTTTTGTGTATGGTATAAGTTGGTGATCTAGTTTCATTTTTTTGCATGTACCTGACCAATTTTCCCAACACCATTTATTGAAGAGACTGTCTTGACTCCATTGTATGCTCTTGCCTCCTTTGTCAAATATTAATTGAACATAATGGCTTGGGTCTATGGGTTCTCTGTTCTGTTTCATTGGTCTATATGTTTGTTCTTGTGCCAGTACCAGGCAGTTTGAAAACCATGGCTTTGTAATATAGCTTGATATCTGGTATTATGCTCCCTCCCACTTTGTTTTTTTCTCAAGATTGCTGTGGCTATTCATTTTTTTATTTGAGATGGATTTTTGTAGAGTTTGTTCTAGGTGTGTAAAATATGCCGTTGGTATTTTAATGGGGATTGCATTAAATGTATAAATTGCTTTGGGTAGCATGAACATTTTAATGATGTTGTTTCTACCAATCCATGAATATGGTATGTTCTTCCATTTGTTTATGTCTTCCTCTATCACTTTTTTCAATATCCTGTAGTTTTCCAAGTACAGGTCTTTTAACTCCTTGGTTAAGTTTATTCCTAGGTATCTTAAATTTTTTGGTGCAATGGTAAATGGGATTGTTTTTTTATTTTCTCTCTGTGTGAGTTCATTATTGGTGTATAAAAAAGCCATAGATTTCTGGGTGTTAATTTTGTATCCTTCTATATTGCCAAATTCATTTATTAAGTCTAATAGTTTTTTGATGGAATCTTTGGAGTTTTCTATATACAATATCATGTCATCTGTGAATAATGACAGTTTTACTTATTTTCTAATTTGGATGCTTTTTACTTCTTCTTCTTGTCTAATCGCAATGGCTAGCACTTCTAGTACTATGTTAAACAGGAGTGGTGAAAGTGGTGTCTTGTTCCTGTTCTTAGGTGAAATGGTTTTAGTTTTTGCCCATTGAGTATGATGTTGGCTGTAGGTTTGTCATATAAGGCTTTTATTATGTTGAGGTATGATCTTTCTATTCCCATTTTGCTGAGAGTTATTATCAAGAAAGGGTGTTGGATTTTGTCAAATGCTTTTTCTGCATCAATTGATATGACTATGTGATTTTTATTTCTCAATTTGTTTATGTGATGTATCACATTTATTGATTTGCAGATATTGTACCATCCTTGCATCCCTGGGATAAATCCTACTTGGTCATAGTGTATGATCTTTCTGATGTAATGCTGGATCCAATTTGCTAGAATTTTGGTGAGGATTTTAGCATCTATGTTCATCAGGGATATTGGCCTCTAATTCTCTTTCACTGTGGTGTCTTTATCTGGTTTTGGTATTAGGGTAGTGCTGGCTTCATAGAATGAGCTTGGAAGTGTTCCTTCCTCTTGAATTTTTTGAAATAGTCTGAGCAGGATAGGTTTTGGTTCTTCTTTGAATGTTTGGTAAAATGCTCCTGTGAGGCCATCTGGCGCTGGGCTTTTGTTTGCTGGAAGCTTTTTGAAGACTGCTTCAATTTTCTCCATAGTTATCGGTATATTGAGATTTTTCCTGATTTAGTTGTTGGAGGTTGTATTTTTCTAGGAAAATGCCCATTTCCTCTAGGTTGTCTAGTTTGTTGGAATAGAGTTGTTCATAGTATTTTTTTTTACAATCCTTTGTATTTCTGTGGGGTCTGTTGTTATTTCACCTCTTTCTTTTCTGATTTTGTTTATTCAGGTCCTCTCTCTTTGCTTCTTGGTTAGAGGTTAATCAATCTTGTTTATCCTTTCAAAGAACCAGCTCTTGGTTTCATTGATCTTTATATTTTTTTTGTTTTGTTCGTCTCTATGTCATTTATTTCTACTCTGATCTTTATTATCTCCTTCTTTCTGCTTACTCTGGGCTATTCTTGTTGCTCTCTTTCTAATTCTTTAAGTTGTAGAGTTAGATGATTTTCTACCATTTTTTCTAGGTTTTTGTTTTCTTTTTTGAGGTAGGCCTGTAGAGCTATAAACTTCTCTCTCAAAACTGTTTTCACTGTGTCCCATAGATTTTGTATTTATTTTCATTGTCATTCATTTACAGGATGTTTTTAATTTCTTCTTTGATCTCTTTGGTAACCCAATCATTGTTTAATAGCATGCTATTCAGCTTCCAAGTGTTTAACACATAATAAATAGTGAATAATGGTAGTGATTATAATGATTAAAGTGGGGGCTAAAGATAGCCAGCACTAGAATCATTGAGGAGGAAGTGAAAATAGCAAGTTTAGACTAGGGATTCAAGAAGCTTAGCTGTGAAAAAATGGAGAGAAATTAGTTGTTTAGGCATTTGGGGCCCATAGAGAGTGTTGTTTATAAGGCAAAGTGAGGAGACCTGACTATGTTTATTTGTCAAAGGAAGAAAGGGGACAGACGGGGGTGGAGGGGGAGAGAGGGAGAGAGAGGGAGAGAGAGAGAGAGAGAGAGAAGAGAGAGAGAGATTTTGAAGGTACTGAAAAGTGGAGACTGATAAAGTCAAGACTGAGTTGAGAGAAGGGGATGGGATCCAGAACCCAAGTGGAGAATTTTGCTGAATTAAGAGGAGAAACTCTTCACAAGTGAGATTCAAAGGAAGGGAAAAGAATGGATGTAATCATGGGAAGCTTGTAGTGGGGACTCAGAGAGGCAACAAGTTAAGGGAGGTCTTGCCTCTGTGAAGAAAGAAATGAAGACACAAACTGAGAGTCACTGGGAAGATGGTTGGGTTGGAGATTTGAGGAATGTAGGGAAAATTTAAATCAGATTCTAAAAGAACTAGGAAAAGGAACTAACTAGCAACATATAGAAGTGTTTTGGCTGCATTAAAGGTCCAGTTTATGTGTTGGAACATTAATTTATATTATTAGCAATATGAAAAGTTGTGTGATTTTTCTCCAGCAGTTCTCTGCATCTCTGGTGTCTATGTATTCTGATGTTTTTATACGTAAGAATGGAGGAAGTGGATGCCCAAATTAATCAAGTATTAGGCTTTTACAGAGTGGGTACAACAAAAGGATGCAGAAGTAAGAGAGGCAATGTTATGTGATATTGGTAAAGCCAATAGTGAAATTATTCATTGTGCATCTAGTTCAATGAGGAAGTGAAAACAAAACGAGATAAAGGAGTTGTCGTGGGACTTGATGTCATGATAAATTGGAAAAGTATAAATGTCCATTCGTTCATGTATTAAACACTAGGTACTGTATAGATGTAGGGTATGTGATAGGTACTTAGCAGACACATGCACTTCTCCCATGGAGACCACAGTCTATTGTTTACAAAGAAAAAAGTAATATGTATTAGATGGAGATACATGCAACTTACACACACACACACACACACACACACACACACACACAATCACACAATCACACCTACCACTCTTGGTGTCTGGGAAATCACCTCATAGATTATAGATCTGCTTATAGATTCAAGAATTTAGCATGTAAGTCTACACAGTGGGGAGGGGTGATGGACATGGCTTGAAAAAGACTAAAGCGTAAGGGTTGTTGTAAAAAGTCACATAAGTTGGCATTAAGATAGCTTGCTATTTTGATTATGTGAAAGTTTCTTAAACTTGCAGAACCTCGGTTTCTCCTTCCCTGTGCTACTCACAGAGTTGTTGTAAAGATTATATGAGATATGTAAACCCAAATGTTAGTTATCATTATGAAAGTCAAGAATTTTATTACATTTAGAGGTGCAAGATGCTTCTGCCGACTTCAGGATAACAAAAGCTCTCTTACTGACTTTCAACTAACCAATTTAGTGACTTATATGATGCTCTCCATTCCCTCTATGAACTCACCTGTTGGTGTCCATTGACACATTGACAAATTGCAGCTAGAAAGCTTCTCTAAAGTATGCCTATCTGTTTCTACTTCTGCCAGTATCTGCCAGTTTCATTTGTTATTATACTTATGTCAAATAATCAAGTGTTACGTAGATCTGTGAAATGTTAGAGTGAACAGAACAAGTTATAGTTTTAGGAAACTTAAATTAAATGTTTTAAGAAGATTCAATAAAGTTAAGTGGCTACAACCATAATTACAGCCTAGTTAAATACAAGTAAGACTAAAGTAAAACACTGGGAGAAAAATTCCAGTAGTAAAATCTAAAGGGGTTCTGCACCTAGATTGCTTTTTAAAATGGGAAACTAAAAATTATAGATGATGCAATTATTTATACCATGGACCTAGCCTTTCCAAGAAAAAACTCCAAAACCTTTGTCCAAAATCAGAAGTGTAGTTAATAAATGTATATTCTTTTAAAGTGAAAATAGGCAATGTCATTTTTGTGATTCCCTGCTGTACCCGACTTCACTGGATGAGAGGGCATTTACTGTGTATGCCATTGTCCTTATCCACAGGGATATAAATCTGCAAAAGTGCTTTTCAAAGGAAAGATATTAGAGTTATAGAGACCCAGAGATGTCATCTACAATTGAAATGTTAACAGTCTATACACTACTGAAAGCTGGGTTGTTAAAAAGCTTTTATTTATCATAGCATAGGATGGTTCAAAGTCCTCTTTGGAAGTACTTGGCTTAGAATAGTGGTTTTCAAACTATGGGTTGTAAAATAAGTTTAGTAGTTCGTTTTAAAAGGATAGAATAGAAATCAGAGTGTATCTCAAGTTAAAGGGATAAGTTTGGAATTGGATAAAATAAGTTCATCATATACTGATAAGACAAAAGCTACAGATAATTATAGAAATAAAAAGCAACATTTTTAACCCAAGTTTTGCTCGGCAGGACGAAAATATGTATTGGAATAAAACACAAGAGACTTTAAGGATGAAATGACATGAAATCAAGAGTTTGTTTTAAACCCAGATATTAAACACTAGATACTGTATAGATGCAGGGTATGTGCATCTAAATGCTATAGAAGTGCATGTGTAAAAGAGGGAAGGAGATGAAACACGAAAGAAAAAAAGAAGAGAGAAATTAAACTGCAATAGGCCCTGGTTGGGCAGCTCAGTTGGTTAGAGAATCATCCTGATATGCCAAGGTTGTGAGTTTGATCCCCTGTCAGGGCACATGCAAGAATCAACCAATGAATGCATAAATCAGTGTGGAAAAAAACAAAATTGATGATTTTTCTTTCACCATTCCTTTCTCTCTAAAAATAAATTTAAGAAACCAAGTAAACAATATAACTAGAGGCCCAGTGCATAAAATTCATGCATGGAAGGGGGGATCCCCTCAGCCCTGCCGGCACCCTCTCCAATCCAGAACCCCTCAGGGGATGTCCGACTGCCGGTTCAGGCCCGCAGCAGTCAGATATCTCTCTCGCAATCCGGGACTGCTAGCTCCTAACCGCTTGCCTGCCTGCCTGCCTGCCTGATCGCCCGTAACCACCTCTGCCTGTTGGCCTGATAGCCTCCTAACTGTTCCCCTGCTGGCTTGATTGCCCCTAACTGCTTCTGCCTGCTGGCCTGATCACCCCCTAACTGCTACCCTGCTGGCCTGATCACCCCCTAATTGTCCTCCCCTGCCAGCCTGATCGCCCCTAACCACCTCTGCCTCGGCCCCCACCACCGTGGCTTTGTCTAGAAGGATGTCCAGAAGATGTCTGGTCTAATTAACATATTACCCTTTTATTAGTATAGATAATTATAGAATCTGTGGACCAGGTATATGGGGGTACATTATACTGTTTTCTGCTTTCATATCTACACTAATAAAAGAGAAAAATAGTAATTGGCATACGACACTACCCTTTTCATTGGCTAATCAGGGCTATATGCAAATTAACTGCCAACTAAGATTGGCAGTTAACTGCCAACAAGATGGCGGTTAATTTGCATATGTAGGCACAATGCAGGGAGGCGAAAGGGAAAGCAGGAAGAAGCCCCCTGCCACTGACAGTGATCAGAAACCCAGGGGGGAGGGAGCTAAGAGCTGGGGGGCAGGGCAAAGGCGGCCCTGGGGCCGCCTTTGCCCTGCCCCCCAGCCATGATCGGAGAATCAGGTGCCTTTGCCGCCCTGGCCAGTGATAGCAGGAAGTAGGGGTGGAGCCAGCGATGGGAGCTGGGCACGGTGGAAGCTGGCAGTCCCAGGAGCTAGGGGTCCCTTGCCTGGACCTGAAGCGAAGCCCACGATCGCGGCGCCCCCCGCTGCCACTGCGGGTCCCCGCTGCCCGGGCCGGACGCCTAGGCCAGAGGCGTTAGGCCTGGGCAGGGGCGGAGCCTGCAACCGCGGGGAGCTGGGGGTCCCCTGCCCAGGCCTGACACCTCTGCCGGAGGCCTCAGGCCTGGTCAAGGGGCCGATCCGGTGATTGGTGATCGGAGGGTGATGAGGGTCAACTCCTCTGGCCGAGGCATCAGGCCTGGGTGGGGGGCGGAGCCAGGGATTGGGGGGATATGATGGTCCCCTTGCCCAGGCCTGAAGCCTGGGTCAGAGGCGTCAGGCTTGGGCGGGGGGTGGAGCAAGCAATCAGAGGGAGATGGGGGTCCCCTGCCCAGGCATGATTCCTGGGCCAGAGGCCTCAGGCCTGGGCAGGGGCCAGAGCCAGTGATCGGGGGAAGATGGGAGTCCCCTGTCCAAGCCTGACACCTCTGGCGGAGGCGTCAGGCCTGGGCAAGGGGCCGATCAGGCGATCGGAGGGTGATGGGGATCTACGCCTCTGGCAGAGGCATCAGGCCTGGGCTGGGGGCCAATCCTGCGATTGGAGGGTGATGAGGGTCAACGCCTGAGGGCTCCCAGTATGTGAGAGGGGGCAGGCTGGGCTGAGGGACACTCCCCCCGCCCCCCCCACACCCAGTGCACGAATTTCGTGCACCGGGCCCCTAGTATTTTATAACACACTTAAAAACTTTAACTAAAATGGAAGGAATAATGGGTATTGCAAATGCTAGATAGTATTTGAGGTTCTATCCATTTTCTTTTATTGATGTTATTCTTAACTGGCGAGTAGCTCTGTAGTGTTAGAATCCTAAGCAGAACTGGTTGCCTCTGCCTGTGACTGCAGTAGTGATTCAAGAACAACGCACACAGCACATGTGCACTCATGCACATGGTTCGGAAGAATTCCTAGGAGAACCTCAGAGCAGTGAAACAGCTTTGGCTGTTTCTGACTTGAAGTTTTCTGAACAAGCACTTTCAGAGTGAAAGAAAATCAATTCAAAATGACCTCTGGATATTTCTGAGAGTATTTTTATAACCACATATTACCCTGAATAATGAGCTAACTTCTTTTCTTTTCTAGGAAGAACTGGAACTATGGCTTGTGCGTGCCTTATTGCCTGTGAAATATTTACAACTGCAGAGGTATGAAAGATGTTACTACAAACGTTGTCTTATGCTGACTGCATTTGCTAGTTCTGAAATGTCATTGGTAGGGTAGGATGATTATTTGAGTCATGGTATGTAATGAAATTGTAATGGGAGAGGCTGTTATTAGAAAGCTTGGTTTTAACACTTCCTTGTTTAACTTGTGGTTATAAGTGATCTAGATACCCCTTACTCTGGGCCAGGACTAGGGTGAGGTCAGTGAGACACTAGTGCGCCATGGGAAAATTTTAAGAGAATGCCAAAATAGTCATAGTCAAGATAAATAATATCCTAATGCAATATTTTTAAATGAAAATTAATGCCAAAAATCAATGATATATACAGTAGCAACATTTTAAATAAAGACAGGACCCAATAGGGGCAAGATTAAGGTGAGGTGAGTAAGGTCAAATTACACAGTGCAAAAAAGCTTAACAATCTAGATTCACCTGTGTCTCCTAGTCCAGCCCTGCTCTTACTCTGACCAATTATGGGACTTCCTCCTTTCTCACAAGAAAAATATCAAGATTGATTGGGTAAGTTCTCTAAAGGACTTTGATCCTTAGAAGTGCTAGGTAGCTAAAAGGTGATGTTTTCCAACTCAGAACAAAGTCTCCCCTGAGTGTTACTTTTGCATAGTCACTCTCTGTGGGGTCTGTGCCCTCTGGAAATTTCTGAGAAGACAGGGTGGGTAGTTTCACTTCCCGAAGCAAGGTTTTCAGTCTTTTTTCTGCCATGATCTTGCTGAGAAGTTACCACTTAGACGACATACTCCCAGTAGCTCTGCACCTCACTTGGCCCACAGTCAAGTTAAGAGAAACTGTGCATTATGCACCATGCCCAACACTCTAATTCCACCATCTTCTTTTTTCTAATTTGAGGCACACAAATTATGAAAATGAATGTTCTAGGACAGTGGTTTTCAACCAGTGTGCCACAAGAATTTTTAAATCATGCAATACCTGAGTATTTAGTCAAGGGTACTGATCTCTTTTCCCTTAGATTGTCATAATAAAATGACAGAAGACACACAAAAATAGCTGTCTGGTGTGAATGAATCAAAATTATACCTATTGTTTATCAGATTGGCAAAAATATTTTTTGGTGTGCTGCAGAATTCTGGTAATTAGTTAATGTGCCATGAAATGGAAAAGGTTGAGAGTCACTGTTCAAGGGCAATGCTTTTTAAACTGTGAATCAAAATCTATTAGTGAGTTATAAAATCAAAGTATTGGGTTGTGACTCGTATTTTTTTAAATAAAATGGAATAGATTAGGAAATATCAAAAGGTAAGTATTGTTTTATGAAATTGTGTTTCAGTTTTGTGTGTGTGTGTGTGTGTGTGTGTGTGTGTGTCTCCTAGGTTTATTAATGTAGATTGTGGCTTTTAAATAAAACAGTTGGAAGCCATTGACTAAAGCCTTAGACAGAGAGCCCCCTGCATGTTGCTGCATAAGTTGCCATGTCAGTCACCAGCTTTTCTTTCAGTCGTAATCTTCTCCATTTGTAAAATGGAAAGGTAGGAAGACAGACCAGATGACCTCTAAGGTCTTCCCAGCTCTAAAATTCTATGTCTTTATGAGTATTGGAATGAGCATGAGCCTTGATGTGGCTTTGCTAATTTTATCATTTTGGGTAGCCTCTGCCCAGAGACTGCTGACTTAGGGGGATGTGTACCCTTAGAAACATTAAGAATGCCTTATACAGGAGAGGAAAATACAGATGATCCATGATTGGATTGTCCCCATTTCTATAGGACAGCCTTTATTATTTTGGAGAACGACGAACAGATAAAACCACCAGCAGTAAATTTCAGGGAGTAGAAACTCCTTCTCAGGTAAGTGTTCTTTTTATTTTTTATTTTTTTTTAAAATATATTTTATTGATTTTCTACAGAGAGGAAGGGAGATAAGGTGGTAAGTGTTCTTTTTAAAAAGGGGGTCCTCACCCAGTCAGTTTGGCTCAGTAGTTGAGTGTTTACCTATGAATCTGGAGGTTGAGGTTCAATTCTCAGTCAGGGCACATGCCTGGTTTGTGGGCTCCATCTGCAGTGTCGGACGTGCAGGAGGCAGCCAATCAATGATTCTCATCGATGTTTCTGTTTCTCTGCCTCTCCTTTTCTCTCTGAGATAAATTTAAAAAAATTTTTTTAATAAAAAAAAGGGAGATTGACACCTATTATTTGGTTTCAGTTTAGACTTCTCCTTTGGTGGTCAGGCAGCAGCACTTGGGTGCCCTGTGAGAGGCCTTGATCCCTCCCAGAGGCTGAGAGCTGTGTCTCAGGCACTGCCTGAGCTTTGCAGGCTTTGAGTTCTCCCCAGAGCATATTGCTTCCCACTCTATGTTGTTTATTGTTTACGGAGTTCAGGAGTTGCTTCCCTTCCCAAAGAAAGAAGGTCCCAGACTGCTGAAAACTAACTAAAGTCATCAGCCATTTATTTCCCATAGAGAGGAACTGAGTCTTTCACAATTCTCCACTAGGGTAGTTCTACCCTTGAAGAATATCATGTGCGTGAGTGTGCACGCGCACGCGCGCGCGCGTGTGTGTGTGTGTGTGTGTGTGTGTGTGTGTGTGTGTGTGTCTGTGTGTCTGTGTGTCTGTGTGTGTGTGTGTGTGGGTGTGTGTGTGGCGGGGGGCGGGGGCGGTATGCATGAGACAGAGACAGAGAGAGAGATGGGGTAAGGGCTGTATTTTGAATGATAAAGAAAAGGGAAAGTAACATTTTTCATAAATCTATTATATCCAGACACTATCATATATTACTAGAGGCCGGTGCATGAAATTCATGTGTGTGTGTGGGGGGGGGAGGCGGTGTCCCTCAGCCCGGTCTGCAACCTCTCCAATCCGGGACCCCTTAGGGGATGTCCAACTGCTGGTTTCCTAACCGCTCGCCTGCCAGCCTGATTGCCCCCTAACTGCTCTCCCCTGCTGGCCTCATCACCCCTAACTGCTCTCCCCTGCTGGCCTCATTGCCCCTAACTGCTCTCCCCTGCTGGCCTCATCACCCCTAACTGCTCTCCCCTGCTGGCCTCATTGCCCCTAACTGCTCTCCCCTGCCAGCCTGATCATCCCTAACTGCTCTCCTTTGCTGGCCTGATCGCCCCTAACCTCCTCTGCCTTGGCCCCCTCCCTCACCCCCCCGCCACCATGGCTTTGTTCAGAAGGACATCTGATCTAATTAGCATATTATCCTTTTATTATTATAGATTATATTGCAGTTTTATTTGTATTATCTCATTTAATACTCAGATAACCTATGTGAAATATATGCTATTACCCTTTTTTTCCTTTTAAAAGTATTTTATTATGGAAATTTTAAAACATAAAAAAATTGAGACAATCATATTGTAAGTCTCCTGATACTCATCACAGCATTTCAACAATCACTTGATTATGTGGCCAATCATGTTTTATCTATTTATCTCCACTTAGACACACACACACACTCTACTCTTTAAACCAGGATTATTTTGAAGGAAATTCCAGCCACCAGATTATATTATCCTGAAAGTATGTTATTCTGCCATCTACCATAAAGACTCTAAAAAACCCTTACAACCATTTATCATATCTAAAAATAAAATAATATTTAATAGCATTAAAGGCCTACTTTATCTTTAAATTTCCATAATTACTTTAAAATCTTTTTAAAAACTTAGTTTGTTTCAATCAGGATCCAAATAAGAGCCATATGTTTCATTTGGTTGCTATGTCTCTTAAGTCTCTTATGTTTTATAGGTTTTCCACCTCTTTTTATACCTTGTAATTTGTTTTTGCAGAAAGTAGGACATTTATCCTATAGAGTTTACAACATTTTAGACTTGATTGGACCATGCTAAAGGTTTTACATTCATTATCTCTTTTCATTTTCTCAATAACTGTGAGTAGATACCATCATGATTCCCATTTTATAGCTGGGAACTTGAGGTTCAGGGAAATTAACTTTTTAAACCAAGAATGCAAATCCAGATCTGTCAGACTCTGAAGCCTGTTATTTCGCATCCTGTGCACAGCTTCTCCTCTCTGTTGGCCCTCAGATCAAAGTGAGAACTGGTTGTGAATTCTTGAATAGAATGGATGTGGCTGTGAATGAAAGTTTTTTGGGGTGAAGTGATGTAAGCTGAATAGGTACCTTTGGCCTTGGTAGCAGAACACTGCAACTGCTAGTTCAGGGGATAAGAACTCAGCCTTATCCCATGAAACTTTCTGCCATACCCAAGGGGGGGGGGGGGAAGATAGCTATAGGCCATACTAGAAGTCACACTTGAACTTACCAAAGCCCAGTCCAGCTTGAATCATGCCATTTCCATGCTCAAAATCCATAATGGCTTCTGACTGCCAATGGCAGCAAATATAATTTTGTTAACCTTGCCCCCAAGATCTATGATTTGATTTTCCAACCATTTCTTCCACTGTGTGCATTCACATGTCCCACACTCTCACACACTTGGGCTGTATGCTATTTCCCAGCTCATCAGCACTTTACACCCACATGCCATTGCTCACATGGCCCCTTTTCCTGGAGTTCCTTTCCCTTCCCAGCCTGATAGTCTCCTACTCTTTCAGTTCTTCTAGCCCTTTGTGTTTCTTTTAGAGGTTACTTTACTTTATATTATTTTCTAGCTATTTTCAATGGTGAGTTTCTCTACCCCTTTTGCCTAAAGCCCATATCTTAACCCATCTTTCCACCCTAGGAATTCCCAAGTGCCTCATACAGTATCTCCCCTGTTCAGAGCAAGTGCTTACTAAATATATGTTGGTGTGGTGTCAGGGAGTTGGCATGAACTCCTGCTGCAGGCCCTGTAGTTTTAGGTGGTAGGGGAAGAGATAGTGACAGCAAAGCAGCTTGAGGGCCATGCTTGATTACAAGCCTTAAGCAAAAGGTAGAGAATCTGGTGGCAGGAGCTAAGGGCGTGTTAGATATAACTCCTTCAATGACTATCCTTGTACACTTTCCTCCCCGCCCCCCCCCCCCCATTTCTTCTGCAGTTGTACACAGTTTCTCTAACTTTAGTCCAGAACTGGCACACCCTAGCTGCGACAGAATCTCTTCTGATGCACTGGATAGAAACGCAGGGCCTCAGCCTCAGGCTGAGAGCTGTGCTGGCAAGGCCCCAGGACAGAGTTCCTTCTGCGTGGGGTGGCAATTCTCAGATACCATCACATTCTGACCCTATACTGCTGGCCATTCTATATGGGCTACATTTCATCCATCCCTGAGTTAAGGACTTACACGAGCCTTTCTCTTTGCTGGCCCTTTCCGATGGAAAGTATGGCAGTTAATTTTATTAACACTTCCCAATGGGTGGGGCAGAGTCGATACATTTTTTAGTCCAGTTGATTCAGTACCAGAACTCTTCAAAAAGAGTGAGCAGCCTGCCATAGAGAAGGACTAGGCTAAGAGAATTCCCAGGGCTTCCTTGCAAAAACAAAATTGGAGAGGTGGAAAGTGAAGAAACTCCAGCTGGCAGAGACAAGAGAATGTGTATCTCCCACTGGCCTGTGGAGGGCTTCCTCTTGAGTTTTCACATCTGCCCTCCCTCATGCCTAGAAGGCCACTCACCACCAAACCACAACTTTCCTTTAACGCAGTCACACCTAGGCCTCTGACCTCACATAGATTTGTTCTCATTTGTTTCATGCTCAAAATCCATAGTGGCTCCTTAACTGTTTCCTGCTGGGATGCTGCTGTCTTGTTGGTTCTGGTTAGCTGCTCTCTCAATCATAGGAGCCTGTCAGCAGCACCTGGCTCCTTCCTTGTTACTCCTCCACCACGTTTTTTAAGGTAGATATTCAGTCATGAGGCGACCTCCATAAAAATGCAGTTATATAATGGCACCCAATAAATGTTCCCTTAATTAATTACTCTACTTAAGTTCTATGTAAAAAAATCAGATATGCTGACTTTAGACTTTTCATCTCCACTTAAATTAAGACTTCTGTGTGTATTTTTTCCAGAATAGGTATGTTGGATATTTTGAAGATGTGAAAAATATTTATAACTTGACTCTCCCTCCAAGAAAAATACTTAGGATAAAAAAATTTGTTATTTATTCAATTCATGGTAAGTGCTTTAAATATTATTGGAGAATTGGGCAGGTGGGCAATGTTCTTACTATTTGGGAGGATTTTGCTCACATTTATACATACAGAGAATCCCAACTCTGAACTATCTTGTATATCCTCACATATGAACCTCTCCCCCTGGAATGGCCATCAGCCCAGGAGTGCTGTGGCCGGACTACCAACCCTTAAGTTTACCTTTCCCATCATCAATTTGGGGTGCTCAATCCCCTTCCTTATTTCCTGTTCTCACTGATGCCCAGGGTAGACTTTTCACAGTGGAACCTCTGATTCAGAAGAGAGGAAGATCCATGAGATCTGGAGACCATTTTCTCACACCCACCTCTAATTTACGTTTATCTTGGCAGAGGCATCCCTACATCATTTTTTCACCTACCCCTTTCAGAGATCCTTTCACTCTCATCACCCTGGTCTCTCTCTCTTTCCCCTTCCTCTTCCACCTATAGCTCTCTCACCTTCATCAAGATGTCTTAAATATCTGGCTTGCAAAATAATTTTGTTGCCAGAAATTCTCTTTACAAATAACTACCAGGACCCATGCTAGTATTTCAAGTCCCTGGGTGGTGGCAGAGGAGCGGAATGAGTACATAGATAAAGAGCTGACCATAGTGTTGGGGGCACCCAGAGGCTGGGCCCAGTCCATCCTGGGGGTCAAGAAAAGCTTTCTGAGGTCAGCACTTAGGTCTTTGTTACCTGAATCTGCATGAACACAGAAAGAGTTGGGAAAAACCTGGGCTCTGTGGGGTATCTTTTGGCCTCCCAGCTGTTACCAATTATTTATTATTACAAGGAATGAAAATCCTTATAAACCTCAAAAGAGTTGACTAGATCCACCATCACCCAAAGAATCAGGAAAATTCATTAGATCATTCATCTCTGGGACTTTAGAAAGAAAAGAAAAAAGGTGGAGAGAGGAACGGGCCTGAAGTCCCATGTCTCTAATTCTGTCACCCACCTCGCTTCCCTGCACAGCTCACCCTTAGAGGAACTGGGGAAGCAGGGCATGGTGTGGAAGGGATGTCATTAGGTCTGCACCTTATTCTCCCCTGCAGAGGTGCATCGGGGGCAAGGCTCCCACATCCTTAAAGCAGCAGCCACACTGTGGCCCACTAGGAGGATGGAGTGCTGGGCCTCTCACTCGTGGTGTGGTGCCAGGGAGTTGGTATCCACCCAGATGGCTTAGTGTTTAGTCTTCTGGGGCGTCACACAAAATAAGGATCTGAAAATATATATTTTTAACATTTTATCCAATTATTCAGAAATGTAAAAATCTTTAAAAATACATAAAACTGCATAGTCAGAAAATAAATTAAAATTATTAGTTAAAATATAAAATACTTTTTTCAGTTTATGTGCATTCCCCCCCCCCCACGACCCCCCCGCCTCGCCCACACGCGCGCGCACACACACACACACACACACACACACACACACACACACACACATCACCACCACTTCTTGTTGGCAGTGAGGAAATTTAATAGATTACCACAAACAGATTACATAGTTTTCTGACTTCTGAAAACAACTTCAACTCAGTACATTGCCTGTGTGGAACATTTTGGTCTAGATTTCCAAACAAGCATTGTTCAGGCAGACCTGTGAAACACAGCCTGTTGTGACAGGATGCCGCCTGTGTATATAAATGAACTGTTGGTGAAAAGGCTTTGTAGATGGCATTCCTCTGCAAAGACCATTGTGACTGGGTCAAGGGATGTGGGGGATTGTGCAGGACAGGGCTGTAGGGGAGCTGAATGGAACTCCAGCCCTGGCCAGACCTCCCCAGGTAGAGCCAGGCTTGTCCAGCAGGTGGTAGAAGATAGAGGATAGCAGTACCTTGCTTCTTCCTTCCCACACAAAGTGGCGCCCTGCAAATAGAGCGAGACGGCTTTCTTCTGCAGTGAGGAAGGCAACACAGTTGGCTGTTGGAGCAACTACTTCCACTCAGAAATTTAATCCCAAATGTAAAACCAACTTAGTGGCCTGAGAACCCTTATGGTACCTGAATATATACTCAGCCTCAGCTTCCTCTTTGTTAACCATACAAAGCTCTGTGAGCATTAAACTATTCCAAACAGGTAAACCAGCATTTAGTCTAATGGAGTTTTTTGTTGTTGTTGTGTGTGTTTTTTTAAAGCAGCAATGGCAACCTCAGATTGATCACTTATACATGCAAGCTCTGCGCACTAAGTGCCATCCATGAGTCGGCTCCTTTTTTTAAAATATATTTTACCAATTTTCCACAGAGAGGAAGGGAGAGGGACAGAGAGTCAGAAACATTGATGAGAGAGAAACATCGATCAGCTGCCTCCTGCACACTCCCCACTGGGGATGTGCCCGTAACCAAGGTACATGCCCTTGACCAGAATCGAACTTGGGACCCTTGAGTCCGCAGGCCGAAGCTCTATTCACTGAGCGAAACCGGTTAGGGCTAGTCTAATGGAGTTTTAATGCATCTCTTTAATATGAACAATGAGAATAGGAATAGTTTCTCAAAATTCTAAGCTTCAAAATGTTTTTAAGTAAGGTCTAGAATGTCACATGTTGCCTTAATCTGATATTATATCTTAAGACCGTCAATTCTCTCTTAATATTTTGAATTTTACTTAAACTCTGTGGAGACATTGTTCAGTAAAATGTATAGCTCACACCTGGAGAACAGCAGAGCTAACCCAAATGTCTGAGTACTGCAGGTGAGAGCTGGTGGAGAGTTCCACAGGGCTGGTTTCCTGCTCTCAGGCTAACATAAAATAGAGGATTTTAAAAGTCCTATTTGAGATCCCTCATGAAGACTTCCAGAGATCATGTTGTGGCCTCAGCGCTGGTCAGTACAGTTGGGTCTAGCCTTGCAGGGCCAACTTAAGAAGGCCTATGTGGTAAGTTAAGATTCTTGCTGCACCCAATTAAACAATCAGGTCAAACTAATGACCTCGGCCCTCTTTTGAAATAAGAATAATTTTTATGATTACAACAGAAAGATGATGGGGAGAAAAAAGTGTGAAAGACTTTGAAATGGTCAATATCTAGTGCACTTTCTGGGTTGTCTCCACCGCCCATGGTCTTGAAAGTATTTTACAACTTTGTAAGTTGTAAAAACCTCATATTAATGGACAACATTTTTACACATAGAAATAGAAATGCAAATTAATTGTGCCTGGTGTAATGCAATTGGTTATTGACCCATTTAGTGTCTATTTGTAGATTCATGTCATCCTCCCTTATCTGCTATAAATGTGCAGTACTTTGAACTAGCTATAACATCATACTTATTAATGAATGCTTCCTTATTAATGAATGAGTTAAATAATTTTTGACATGTATTTCAAAAATGGAAGATACAGGACAATTCTATTGTATGCAACAATTTCTGTAAAACAAAAAGGAAATAAATATGTGTTCATATTTGTGTGTGTCTGTATTTGTAAAATGTGTGGGAGGATATATTTTTATATTTAATTAAGCATAAAACAAGATAGTGGTTATCTATTTGGGGGTGGAGAATTAACTAGCTGTGGAATGGGTGAGAGACTTTTCACGTCACGTTTTTAATTTTTAAATCATGTAATTATTTTAAAAATTCTAAATGTGTTGTAATTTAAACTTTTAAATCAATGCCCTTTTCTTATCACGTGATATTTGACTTAGTTTAAATCTGTATTTCACTGGTTTTTGGTAGACATCCTTAGAAAGAAGCTCTGCAGCTAGAATGGTACTGAGGGGACTGAGGCAAAGAAACTGTGATCCTAATGACAAGTTAATGATATGGTGTTAGTGGAAACAAAATGAAATGAAAACAAAGCAAACATAATATAAGGTGAATAGTCAAGAATGATCAAGATATGGCTTTATTAGAATATTTGTTTCACTTCTGCACCTTTAGTTCTGTGCATATTTAAGTAAAACGTGCAGGGTTGCGCGAAAGCAATAAAACTTGATTGGAAGCTTGAGAAACTCGCTCTTTGAGGAAATGCTAAAGGAAGTGGATCATTTGAATTGAAAAAAGGGACAAGAAACCATTTGTTTATAAATGTACACTTAACACCACAGGAATCCTATATTTTGTGTATCCTATATTTTCACAGAAACTGCTCCCTAGGAACTAAAGAAAGAGGAATTTAGACTGTTACTAAGAAACATCATGATTTGAATTCTGAAGAAAGCAACACATTAGCAAGAAAGGTTGCAAGTCACTTTCCCTAATTTCTTTTTTTCTAGAAAGACAAATCTTAGAAGCTGAACTATGTCTCTTCTCCAGACTTATAAAGTCTGCTTTAGGAGACAGAATTGGCTTGAAGCCTTGTCTTTCAGAGACAAAATTCATGCACCAAAATTATTTTATATTGATACTAGAGGCCTGGTGCATGAAGATTCGTGCCCTGGGGTTGGGTCACTCAGCCCGACCTGCACCCTCTCCAATCTGGGAGCCCTCAGGGGAGCCCTCTCCAATCTGGGAGCCCTCAGGGGAGCCCTCTCCAATCCAGGAGTTTCTGTCTGTCTTTGCAATCCTATGAGCGAATTGTCTGAGACCCCCAACCCAGTTTGGTTTGTTGCTCACAGAATAATAGAGGCATTTTTTTTCTTTGCTTCATTGGTGGAGATTTCCTGGAAGTTTTAGGATAGCTTCCCTTTAATTTTTGCTAGACACTCTGATTTTACTTATGTCTCTCACCTTTGCTTTCCCTCCATCCCCCACCTCAACAGTAACTTGCTCCAGGCTCACTTTGCTCTAGTGTCTAGGAGATCCATCTGCCACCAGAACTACGATTCCCAGCATTCCTGGTGCTCCCCATGCTCTTGGTTTTCCCTTCCTGCTCTGTCTCCATCCCATGGCCTCCCACTGTGCCAATTCCTCCAAGCCACCAGCTCTCCCTCTCTGCTCTCTATCTGGCAGCTTGGGGAGCCAAGTTCCCCAAGCCGCTCCACTCTCTGCTGGCTCTCCTGCTCTGCTCTCTGCCTGGCGCCTGTGGATGCAAATTAACCTGCCATCTTTGTTGGGTTAATTTGCATACTCACTCCTGATTGGCTAGTGAGATCAGCAAAGGGACGGTCAATTTACATGTTTCTCTTTTATTATATAGGACATTGTTACCTGGGATTTCCTCTCTTTTTAATTTATAATGTTAATTGTTGAGACTTTTTGATCTTTACTCTAACTTTTTATTTTCATTCAGGTGTTGGAAAAGGCAACGGTGATGATCTAAAAGTGAAAATAATAATGCGTCAAAAGATTGTCTTTTTCTGTTCTGCTTCCAAAAACTGTAGGGTAAGAGAAAGTATGTGAACTGGAAAAGCACTGCTTTAAATCGCAATGTCAGATCAGTATGTTGACCTCTCACAGCCCTTGCTTGCCACAAGGAGAGGCCATGTTGCTTTTTGGTTCCTATGCAACCTGGTGCCCCTGGGTTTGAATGCAGTCAGAGCTAAATTAAACTCACTGTTCAAAATAGATTTTTCAGAGCATGCTCCAGAATATATTTTCAGCTCAGAGTGTTGCCTTGGTTTTCATTTTTGCACAATGCCAAGCATGTTACCATGAATCTGTCAGAGTTTTAAATTCATGTACCTATTCTTATCTCTGGTCATTTTTAGCCAGACCTTTTTTTCTTGGTCATTTTTATTATATGGCGCTGACTCTGAAATTTTAGTATGCATATTAATCACCTCGGAGTTTATAAAGATGCTGATTTCTAGGTTGTACACCAAAGTATGATTGAGGAAATTTGGAATGAGACCTGGAAATCTAGATTTAGCAATGACTCAGGTGATTCTAACTCAGACGTCTCGTGGGACTGCACTATGAGGGGGAAAAAATGACATTGCAAAAGACCCAAAGCAATGGGACCTGGTAGTCAATTTTTATTTTAATCAGTACAGTGAACTTGATTGATGGCGCATGACAAGGTGGAGTTCCCTAAGCGCCCCCCACCCCCCACCATTCTTCAGGAAGTCTGGGATGGAAACTATGGAGGTGAGGAGGTTCTCAATGTGTTGGGGGACTGACTGGGGGCAAGGACTCCCCAGCAGTGAGAGCCTCTCTTTCTCTTGCTGGGGCTCCTGGTCCAGGGGCTCTTACCAGGGAGGTCGTGTGGACCATAAGGCCCACCACTCTATTGCTGTAGCCAAATTCATCGTCAAAAAAGGGAATGAGCTTGACAAAGTGAACATTGAGGGCAATGCCACCTCCAGCAAAAATAAAAGGTGGAGGAGTGGTTGTCACTATTAAAGTCACAGGCGACAACCAGGTCCTCAGTATCACCCAGGGTGCCCTTGAGGGGGCCCTCTGATGCTTGCTTCACTGCTTTTTTGATGTCATCGCATTTAGTAGATTTTTCCAGGTGGCAGGTCAGATCCATATTTTCCTAAATATTGAAAAAATATCTAAGACTACAGACCTTTTCTGAAGCAACAAGAAAGCTTCCTTCATGGGTCTAAGAAATACAAACTTTGAAAATTCTCAGGCTTGTCTCTAGTTCCCCTCTTACCTCTCCAACACTATTTCTTTCCATTCTTTTTGCCCCTCCCCTGATGGAGGGCACTCACCCAGGCCTGATCTTTGGCTTTCTTTTCTTACCTCTGTACATACTGTATTCTTGGTTCCGCTCATCCATTTTTCTGCTTTAAACTATACATTTTTTTTCTCTCATTCATGCAACACAGCATCCACTGTGTGGTAGATGTAGGAGCTACAACATGGACAGTCTCTGCTCCTATAATTCAAACACATCATATTTCCTCAGGCAAGGGAAACAAAAGAAAAAAAATAAACAAATTGGACTACAACAAACTAAAAAGTGTTTGCACAGCAAAGGAAACAAAATGAAAAGACAACTTACTGAATGAATGGGAGAACATATTTGCTGATACATCTAATAAGGGGTTACTATCCACAACTTTATAAAGAACTTATAAAACTCAACACAAAAAAAAAACACAATCAAATTTAAAAATGGACAAAGGACCTGAATAGACACTTCTCCAAAGAGGACTTACAGATGGCCAATAGACATATGAAAAAGTGATCAATGTCACTAATCATCAGAGAAATGCAAATTAAAACCACAATGAGATATCACCTCATATATGCCAGAATGGCTATCATCAGTAAATTCACAAACAACAAGTGTTGGCAAGGATGTGGAGAAAAGGGTCCCCTTGTGCACTGTTGATGGGGATGCAGACTGGTGCAGCCACTGTGGAAAGCAGTATGGAGGTTCCTCAAATAATTAAAAGTGGAAGTGCCTTATGAACCAGCAATTCCACTTCTGGAAATTTATCCAAAGAAACCCAAAATATTAATAATTCAAAATAATATACACACCCCTATGTTTATTGCAGCATTATTTACTAGATAGGATCTGGAAACAGCCAAAATGCCCATCAGTAGATGAGTGGATTAAAAAGCTGTGGTACATTTATTTTTTTAATTAAATATTTATTGTTCAGATTATTACAATTGTTCCCTCTTTTTTCCCCCCATAGCTCTCCTCCACCCGGTTCCCACCCCACCCACTGCCCTTACCCACATCCCCACTGTCCTCATCCATAGGTGTACGATTTTTGTCCAGTCTCTTCCCGCACCCCCACACACCTTTCCCCCCCGAGAATAGTCAGTCCACTCCCTTACTATGCCCCTGATTCAATTATATTCACCAGTTTATTCTGTTCATCAGATTATTTATTCACTTGATTTTTAGATTCACTTGCTGATAGATGTGTATATGTTGTTCATAATTTGTATCTTTACCTTTTTCTTCTTCCTCTTCTTAAAGGATACCTTTCAGCATTTCATATAATACTGGTTTGGTGGTGATGAACTCCTTTAGCTTTTCCTTACCTGTGAAGCTCTTTATCTGACCTTCAGTTCTGAATGATAGTTTTGCTGGGTAAAGAACCTTTGTAGGTTCTTGCTTTCATCACTTTGAATATTTCTTGCCACTCCCTTCTGGCCTGCATAGATTCTGTTGAGAAATCAGCTGACGTCGTATGGGTACTCCCTTGTAGGTAACTGACTGTTTTTCTCTTGCTGCTTTTAAGATTCTCTCTTTGTCTTTTGCTCTGGCATTTTAATTATGATGTGTCTTGGTGTGGTCCTCTTTGGGTTCCTTTTGTTTGGGGTTCTCTGCGCTTCCTGGACTTGTAAGTCTATTTCTTTCACCAGGCAGGGGAAGTTTTTTGTCATTATTTCTTCAAATAGGTTTTCAATATCTTGCTCTCTCTCTTCTTCTGGCACCCCCATAATTCGGATGTTGGTACGCTTGAAATTGTCCCAGAGGCTCCTTACACTATCTTCATATTTTTGGATTCTTTTTTCTTTTCTTTTTTCCAGTTGGGTGTTTTTTGCTTCTTCATATTTCAAATCTTTGACTTGATTCTTGCAATCCTCTAGTCTTCTGTTGGATCTCTGTATAATATTCTTTATTTCAGTCAGTGCATGCTTAATTTCTAGTTGGTCCTTTTTCATATCCTCCAGGGTCTCACTAGATTTCTTGAGGGTCTCACTAAATTTATTGGCAGTTTCTAGAAAATTCTTGAAAAACCTTAGAAGTGTGGTTTTGAACTCTATATCCAGTAGTTTGCTTTCCTCCATTTCTGTCATTTGTGACCTGTTTCTTTGTCTCCGCATTTTGGCTGCTTCCCTATGTTGATAGAGTGGCTTTCTGTGCTAGGTGTCCTGTAGGGCCCAGTGGCTCAGCCTCTCCAATTACCTGAGGTGGACACTCTTGGTGCACCCCTTTGCGGGTTGTGTGCACAGTCTTGTTGTAGTTAAGCCTTGATTGTTGTAGGTATCACTGGGAGGAATTGACCTCCAGGCCAATTGGCTGGGAGAATCAGCTGTGTCTACAGTGGGAGAACTTCTGTGCTGGAGACACCTTTCTGGGGCAAGACTTGCTTCAGTGGGGTTTTGGTGCTCACTGAGTCTGCCCCCTGAGTGTGTTCCTTATGGATCTGAGGAGTTGTAATCTGGATGGTCCCACTCTGAACACTGGGTATACTGGCTCTTAGATCTCTAAGGAGGTGCTAATTTAGTCTGTGCCTGAGGCTACCCAGCAGGAGCTATGGAGAGATCTACAGATTCCTCTTCTTTGTTTGGGGTTTCGAGGTGCCCAGATGAGGCCCAGCTGTGAAGCAATGCAAGCTTCTGTGGGGCCTTGGGCCTTCTTTTGGATGTTCTGGGTCTCTCTGACCCAGCTGCAGCTTGTTAGGTAATTTTCAGATTGCAAAGGGCCAGGCCTTTCATATGCAAAAGCCTCTGGGCACAGCTTGGGTGGGGCGGGGTCTCAGGGAATCAACAGGGTGGAGCAAACAGCTATGGCTGATCCTCAGTCCTACCCTAAGAGGCCCCGCATCTCAGTGTCCCAGTAATCGCTGCAAGCACCTCTGAGAGAAAGCTGCCCTGGAGTTCTGACCGATGCCAGACAGTCCAGTTTCTCCCCATATGAGTCTGGGTCCCCAGAGACTCTCCTGGAACTGGAGTTCAGAGCAGTCGGGAGCTTGTGTCTCCCTCCTGATTGAAAAAGACAACTGTGTCCTCTGTTGCCAGCCCTTTCCACATGCGCCTCTGTACTTCTGCACTTTACTTCCACACCTCCTCTGAGTTTCAGTGTGCTTTTCTCTTTCCTTCTAGTTGTAGAATTTCCACTCAGCCAGCCTTCCTGTGGTTCTGGATGATGTCCATTTTGTCTTTTAGTTGTATTTTTGCAGTGGTTGTGCGAGGCAGCACTTTCCAGTGTTTACCTATGTCACCATCTTGGTTTCTCAGCTGTGGTACATTTAAACAATGAAATGCTACTTGGCAGTAAAAAAGAAGGAATTCTTATCTTTTGGGGACAGCATGGATGATCCTAGAGATTATTATGCTAAGTGGAATAAGCCAATGAGAAAAAGACAACTACCATATGATTTCACTCGTATGTGGAATCTAATGAACAAACTTAACTAATAAGCAAAGTAGAGACACACTCATGGATAGAGAGCAGGCTGACACCTGTCAGGGAGGGGTGGTGGGATTGAGAAAAAAAGGAAAAAAGAGAAAGAAAAACTCATGGACACAGACAACAGTGTGGTGATTGCCTGGGGGAGGAAAAGTGGGGGGCAGGTGGAGGAGATTATAGGGAGGATAAATGGTGATGGATGAAGACTTGACTTGGGGTGGTGAACACACAATAAATAGTGTATGATAATGTGTTGCAGAGTTGTGCACCTGGAACTTATATAATTTTTTAACCAGTGTCATCCAATAAATTCAATAAAAACGAAAAAAATATATTTATCAAATGAGTTTTCTTCTGCTTCTGAAAATGGCACTAGCATTCTCTCATTCAGGCCTTCAAATTTGGTATTATCTTTGATCCTCTCTTTCTCTTGGCCCCCTAAATCCTGCTGATTATACCTTTGAAATCTCTCGTTCTTTCTGTTCCTATTGCCACTACCTAGTCCAGGACCTCATTTGCTCATGCCTAGATTTCTATAGTCATCCCCTTACCTTTTTTTCCCCTCCTTATACAGTGCATATATAGAGTCCTATAATTTGCATCCTGAAATACTGTTCTCATTGTGAAAAGTTGTAGGTAGAGCAGAAGACACACTGTGTGCCAATAGTCAAAGACAGTTAATATCTCAATATTCTTATCTGTAAAATAAAGATTACGTTTCAAGTATTGTGAGGATTGAATTTGTTAATATATGTGAAACTCTTTTATAAACTATAAATTACTAAGTAAATGTTATCCTACATAATAAAAGCCTAGGTGGCGTCGCACGATGCCTTCATGTGATGTCATCACAAGATGGCCGCCACAAGATGGCCGGCAGGATAGGGCAGTTGAGGGTGAACAGGCCAGCATGGGAGGGAAGTTGGGGGCGATCAGGTCGGCAGGGGAGCGGTTGGGCAGTTGGGGGTGATCAGGCAGGCAGGCAGGCAAGAGGTTAGGAGCCAGCAGTCCTGGATTGTGAGAGGAATGTCCCTGCGGAGTTGGGCCTAAACTGGCAGTCAGACATCCCCCAAGGGGTCCCAGATTGGAGAGAGTGCAGGTCAGGTTGAGGGACACCCCCCCCACACCCCCGCCCTGCGTGCATGAATTTCGTGCACCAGGCCTCTAGTGTGTAATAATGATCAGGCCACTTTGTCACATAGGAATTGCCCCACATACTCTCTAATAACTTCTTTCTTATTTTCCTGGCTCTTGAACTCACAAGATACAACCCTATGATATTTGAGATCATTTCCATTAGTAATTTGGCCTGCAGATTCCCTTTCAAGTAGCCTGGGACCCTTTTGGTCCTTGGAACACAACTCTAATTTCTATTTCATGTTTCTGCAGGTCTTTTCTTCTCCTTCCCCTTCCCCCACCAACCCCCATCCATACTGGGTTCTCTTTTCATATCTCTACATTTATGCAAATCCTTCCATTCCCAACTCAAGTTCTGCCTCTTCAAAGAAGCTTTCTCATCCTATACCTCCTGTTAACCTCCCCAAGTATGCAACAGCACACTCAGTCTTCATCATACGGCTCAACACATAATTATATGCCATTCTACTATCATTCCTTATGTGTATAGCTCCCTGAATTTTCAACTGAGTCTACGCCTTCTTTTGTATTTTCCTAAAGCCTAGCATAGACCTTTCTCATTGTGGGCGGCACTATTACACAAGGGTGAATCAATAACAAAGAAATACTTACTATAGCTTCAAAGTTGTTCATTCCAGAGACTTGGCCTATCTTTGGTAACTTCATCTAGCAGTCTGCTATGGACAAGGCCCATGATGCCATCGGCAAATAACATTTTTAACAAAGCATGACAGTTATTCTTTGCTTTTTGAATGTGAATGCCAGCTTTAAAATTGAGCTTCTTAGTGTATTCCCAACATATGAAAATCAGGTGACACACAGTCAATATTAATGTTTACTTGGTGAAACTGTAATAGAAAATTGAATACTTTGCTTTTCAACAGTGCCCCACCATAATCCTCAAACATATTGGCTTTTTAAAAAGGTAAACAAGTATTGCAATGTTATAGAAACAATGATTAACATTTATTTATACATGTAGTGATAGGGCTATGAGACCAAGAGTACTTGGTAAATATAGGAAGCCTCAATAAGTAAACATGAACTTCCCTGTTATACTTTCTATCTCATTATCAGCTATCTCATTATTTGAATTCCATGTGTTCATTCACAGGTAGTTCATGATATTGAAAGAGACAGAGTAATAATTCATCTATGCAACAGTCCACTTCTGTATGATGATGTAAAAGTGCAATTTCTGTCTTCTTCAGTGAGTAATCAAGAAACAACCTATGCTGTTATTCTTGTTTGGTTTTTTGAATAATTCTGGCTTGAGATTTCCATTGCTATATATCTCAACAAGGGAGATGATAGATGTCAACTCCTAACCAGGGAGGAAGAAAAAAACAAGTCAGATCCATAACACTTTTTTTAAAGAACATATGTAATTTTAAAATTTTGCTCATTTGCTTTTCTAATTTCTATACAATATGTATGTATTAATTTTCACATAAGTAACACAAAAACTAAGATGTAAAAAAAGACAAAGGTATGTTTTACTGCATAGAATAGTCAAATTTTTGTTTTATATTTTATACATTTAAAACACATTGCTCCCCATAATTTTTTAAATACTTGAAAGTGAAGATTTTACTTTCTTCTGAATTGTTATATAATACATTATAAATAGTATTTTAATGTAATGTTTACTTTATAAAAAATCCAATATTTACTTTATGAAAAATAAGAATTCTGCTGTCATTACCGTACCATAAGTGTATAATTTATATTGACCAGTCATAAAATGTATGTCTGGGCATTACTCTGTATATAACACATTTCTAATCTCAATAGTTTCAATTAATTTTCCTGTAAAACCAACCAAAGTTTCCAATAAGAAACTATGTCCATCACTTAACAAGTTTTTTTTGGTTAATCCTCAGCTGAGGATATTTTTTCCATTGATTTTTTTTTTCTTTTAGAGAGAGTGGAAGGGAAGTAGGACAGAGGGAGGAAAGGAAGGAGGGAAGAAGGGAGGGAGGGAGGGAAGGAGGGAGGGAGAAATGTCAATGTGAGAGAGACACATGGTTGCCTCCAACATACACCCCAACTGGGAATGGGAGTTGAACCTGCAACCCAGGTACATGGCCTTGATTGGGAATCGAACCTGAAACCCTTCAGTGCTCTGGCAGATACTCTAACCACTCGCCACACCAGCCAGGGCTGTGTCCATTGATTTAAAACATATTTCCTTTGTCCTCCTTCAGCCCCTGCTTTCTCCCTGTTAGGGGAGAATCTACTACTAGTAAGTATTGAAATGGTAAATGTGTTAAAGCAAGTGACCTGGATAGTTCCCATATTGGATGGTTACCCCTTGAATAATGGAGCCAGTCTGAATTCTTTCTCAATCATTGACCTCTAAGCTGAAAGACTGGTGAAGAGCACTCACCCAGAGGATGCTAGTACTATCTGGCCTTTATGATTTTCAAGGGCCATGAAGTAAAAGCACTTTCAAAAAATTTAGGTATTTCTATCATCATTAATAATGATAGTTAATTATATAATAGCTGCTCCTTGTAGGAATGGATGATATATTTGTGCATAAATAGGCATAGGCCCTTAATAGATTCTGCTTAGCACTATCGAAACCAGATAAAATGCATAAATGTCCATCATAGAAAAGATACATGCCTGGCCTGTGTGGCTCAGTGGTTGAGTGCCAACCTATGAACCAGAAGGTCACGGTTCAATTCCCAAGTTGCAGGCTCAGTCTCCAGTGGAGGATGTGCAGGAGGCAGCCGTTCAATGATTCTCTCATCATTGATGTTTCTATCTCTCCCTCTTCCTTCCTCTCTGAAATCAATAAAAACATTTTTAAAAAAAGATACATTTCCTTGAAAATTTTGATAGAAACAGTGATCCCTGAAAGCCTCTTCCCTGTGTCCTCGGTGTCATGTAGTAGACTGTAAACGCTGCACATTTAATGGCTGCGATTGTTTGATAAATATATAAATGAATAAAGGAAGGAATTGTAATCCCTGTTGGGTGATTAGTTTTTGGTATCACTTTTATTATGAAGAATAACCTTCTTTTTTAAATCCATGTATTTTTAGGATCTTCCTAAATACTATGACAACTGCCCCTTTTTCTTTTGGTTCCACACATCCTTCATAGAAAATAACAGGTATGGTTTATTATATAATCCACTAGAAATAGCCTTATCTTCAATGTTTGTGTAAGGTGTAATGGCAGGTTTTTTGCTGATTGCCATAAACTCGGTTTACAGAAACCAAAAAATCCTCAAGTCACCATTCTTCATTCACATACTCATTTAATCTGGTTATTATAAAAATATGGCTATTCTTGAGATTTGCATTATCCTCAAGGCCATGCCATAGGACTGTGTTATAAGTTAAAACATATTATAATCAGATCTTGAATGTGGTAATAAATCCAGCAGTTTGAGTTTGCTCAGTACCTTAAATAGGACAGATCCTCAGTATATGTTCATTTATTGATGACTGACCACCACCAAATTCTGTGCAAAAGTAAGGTGTCACCTGGCGGGGGGGGGGGGGGGGGGAGATAGGGGAGGGGCAGCTACAGCTACTCTAAAAGGTAATTGTCACACTTTTTTCTAGGACAGAAGTCATAAGACATAGTGTCTGTGAAGACAGCTAAAAAAAAATCATTCATAGTGTGTGCTCTCTCTCTTTTCCAGAACACACCCTAGCCTCTTCTCCCTTTTTTGTCCCTCAAAGCGAGTATCTTCTCCCTTTTCCTTCTAAGCTCCAAGGGCCCTTCTACTATTTCTGTAACTTTCTAAATGAATTTTACCTTATAATTTTTAAAAAATCATTAATAGTCTCACATTTAAAAGTGATTTCTAATAACTAAATTGCGAACCACTTTTAAAAAGGTAAATGTTAATTGATTTGAAGATTATTCCAAAAAAACTTCTGGAAACTCATTCCTGAGTCTAGAAATTCTCCACTTTAAATATTTGTTTCATGGTGCTGAGACAAATTTAAGATTATTGCTATCACAATACCACCCAACACAAAAGAAAAAATAATGTTCAAAAACTCATGCAGGTGAGTTTTGAAGCAGTTGTGATTGTATTTGGAATGAATTGATAGTTCTCATTACATAAACCTAGCCTATTCTTCAAATATGAACTGTATCTACTCACACTTGAGTCCACAACAGGAAACTGAGGCAAGAGGAAATTGAGCATCTAATCTACATACTTACAATGTACACACATTTAATGGATTTGGATAGAGTGAATTTTAGATTGAAAATTTTTTAACCAGTTTCCTTCCCTGCATGTATACAAACAATAAACTTTAACTCACAACAGAGGCAAAGTCTCTCAAATAGATATCTGGGTGGAACTTCATTAGGTGGGACGCCTCCGAAGTGGTAATTGCTAAATAAGGACACTTTTTTTTTTTCCTTTAAAAGACCATGCTCATATTAGAGAGACAACCACAGTCAGATCACTTTCCTCCTCACTTTTACATGTTTCTAAAGATTTCTTCAACATTGAAATGTCCATACTACTTGGTAAAGCTGTTTTTATTAGTTATGAGATTGTTATCAGCTAAAATGCCAACTTAATCATTGAAAAGACACTCAGTATTTTATTTCTGGTTTTAATACACACCTATTCTCTCTGGCTGATTTCTGTCACATAAAAATTTATTTTATTAAACCCAGATGTCTTTTATTCATTCCATAAAAGGCAATGTTAAAAGAATCAGTGACATGTTGTTACCATGTGTTTGTTAGTGAATATTCAGATATTTTGCATCTCAGTAGAGAAAGTGGGAGCATTGGCTCATAAAAAACTAAGAGAAAAGTGGGCAGAGATTAATCTTGGCCAGCAAATCTTTTTTTAACGCCTTAAAAAGGGTGCCTTAAATGGCTTTTCTATAAGCCCTAAAATATGTGTGTGTGTTTTCTATTCTAGGCTTTATCTTTCAAGAAATGAATTGGATAATCCCCATAAACCAAAAGCATGGAAAATTTATCGTCCAGAGTTTGCAGTTGAAATTTATTTTGATGATGTTAAGTTGTGCCTGGTATCTGATTAAGTGTAGTTCCCCTTCTAGAATAGAATCATATTCTTCCCAATCCCTGCTATGTATTTATATCTTCAAAACCCTCTTCCTTGCTGGTATACTTATATTTACATATGTGTACATATGTTCTTGAGAATACTATTCAACATATATTAAATATATACAAGAGAAAATGTCAATGGCAATTTTTTTTTCCTTTTTGAAGGAATATACTTCACACAAAGTTTTGAGATAAATTTGGAACACAATACACAGGAACATTAGTTACCACTTTTAAAAACTTTAAAGAAAACTTTTATATCAAAATAATTGGAATATTTAAAAATTGTGATTCCCCCTAATACTGTGGGTTTGTTTCACTTATTTACATATTTTTGGACAAGTATTTATTCCCTTTGTTTCACATTTGTAATTTCAGATTAGAAGGTAATTTCTATTTTCTTCCTCCATTTGACTTACAAACTAACAAATACCAGATTGACAGCAGAGACTTTTAAACCCAGAGACGTGTTTACACAGCAGCCCCTCACCCCAAACACACGCTTTTCTCTTGCTCTCCAAGCAGCTCACAGAGCACGACGAGCTTCCTCTAGTCACACGCAGACGTGGGGAGACTAGGAGAATCTTGGTCAACATGATGGATAAAGCAGCTTGGGGAACTCTGAGGGAAGGTCGCCTTTTCATTCTAGTCCTGTGTCCAGAGGGAATCATTTTCTCTTTGGTACCCAGTGCTATTCTAAGTACTTTCACTGCCACTGTACCTTAAGGCCATGATTGTGCTTGAAAACAGTTCTATTTTGGCTCTGTTGAAATTATCCTTACTTGAGTGATTTTTCCTTTATTTGGCAAGGCTCTCAATTCTAGACCAACTTAAATTCATTGGGAAACACAGCTAGCAATAAGAAACAGTGCTCTGCTAAAACACACGAAACCCATTCCTGAAAAACCTTTCACTCTGCCAAAAACACAGACTAAAATGGTTTGCTCGGGGGAGACAGGGTTGGGAGTTTAGGAGGTTTGGAGGTTTGGGGCAAACCACTCGAACTAACAAACGCAACCAGCACATTAACCACTAACCACTCAGGTAGCAGCGCAGAATGCCTGGAGGTTGCCACAGTAGGCATTTTTAAAAGGGGAAACTGGGCAATACCTTATCACAGAAGGACTGGTGGGTGCCAAGGTGGCACCGGCACAGGTGCTCTCTTCTTGTTTCAAAACAGCCCACAAACGGTCAGAGCTTCCAGTGCAGAAGGCCAACTGAAGGCTTTTTGCTTTTGACAAAAGTTATTACCCTCCTCTCCCTAACCTGGCTCCCCTGAAGGAAGAGATCTTGGAGGACCCTCTCAAGTTCCTTCCAGGTTATGACTGCATTATTCCCTGTTAATTGGTGCTACAGAAACGTGTTGTGGCAGAACAGGCTGTGTTGTTTCCAGAATGCACATCAGGGGGCAGGCTTAATTGAATGGGGGAAGTGCTTAGCTGGCTCATGGAGGAGTAAGATCTATTTCAATACTGGCAGACCCCCATTTTTAAGAATCTTGCTCTTTGAAATAAGGAGATACAGTTGGGATTTTTCTTCTCTAATCTGCCAAGGTCCATCAGAATTTCTGGCAATGAGTTGCCACATAAGTCTGCTTCCTCTCCTAGGAAGAGAACTTGCTTAGGGCCTCCCAGGGGGTTGCTGTCTTAGAACCCAATGTGAATAACTCTTTGAACACAAGAAACTTGTTTAGAATATATCAGAATGATACTGGTTTTCTTTTGTTCTTTGTTGTTGTTGTTGTTGTTGTTGTTGTTAAATATACATTTTTATTGATTTCAGAGAGAAAGGGAGAGGGAGAGGGAGAGGGAGATAGAAACATCAGTGGTGAGAGAGAATCATTGCCTCCTGCACACCCTCCACTGGGGATCGAGCCCGCAACTAAGGCATATGATTCCTTGACCGGAATCAAACCCGGGACCCTTCAGTCGCAGGTCGACGCTCTATCCACTGAGCCAAACCAGCCAGGGCCTCTTTCTTTTTTTGATACTGGTTTTCTTAAACAGAATTTAATTACCTGGAACAGTATCCATATCTTAATAGAAAGAAGTTTAACTACTTAAAGAAAAAGAATGGTAACCTGCCAAATCAGACACCTCACATCCACAGCCTGGTGGAGGGAGACAGTAACTCTAGTGAACCGAGTTTCATAATTGCAGTGTATAAAAAGAACTCCTCATATACTCAAATATTAGGCAAATAATTTAATAATATAGAACACTAGAATTTCTCTAAACACAGTGACTATATTTTTATCTGGAGTACGGATCTGAAATGGTACAAATTATACACGATGAATTCAATAGAATGAAAAATCAATTCCTCTGACTTTCCATTCCTTGTTCCCACTCAGTCTTCCTTGCCTCAGACTGTTTCTATTGAAGATATTTAGTTAAACCTTTAAAGGAGGACATGTGAGGTCTACTGCCAACAGTGTTCACATGCTGACGGGCACCACACAGGGAGACCAGGGACCCTGAGCAATTCGCTTCCTGCTGGAAGCCAGTACTTCATTTCTAGCCTGTTCAGATGAAGTGCCACTCAGATGGCCAAAGAACAGCTGCCATCTCCAAGTCTGTGGGAATCAGAGGAATGAGTGTTTTGTTGCTATTACTGCATACATGTGGCATAGCTTAATAAAAATTACTTTGTTTCATTGCTTTATAAAGTCACACCCCATACAGACATTAAAACTCAACGACTGCCAGTACCAGATATAAGGGGTTCCAGCACTATCAAAGCACGATGGAGTTATGGACCCCAAGAAAAACTTGAGAATGGGTCAGCCCTGACGGTACTCACTGCGGAGTGCACACACTACGTTTGGTCTAGTTCTGAAAGGGCTCCATCCAGGAGCACTGGCAGTCACCAGACAGGGAACAAGGACTTCTCTTGGCTTTGGCACTCTACTCCAGGAAGGGTTTCCAATTGGTGGAGACAATGAGTGAATGGTCCAAAGTGGTCCAAAGAATATCTGGAATCCTACCCAGACCAGGACCCAGAGACCAAAGCTAAGGGCTGTTGTGGGCCACAAGGTCTTCACAAAGACAGCAGCACAGCCCCCTCCCCTCAGGCCCTTCCGTAACATAAAGCCCAGCAGAGGGAAGCTCTTTGTGAGAGAAGAATGGAGTTGGCACAGTGAAGGCCAAGCAGCTTTCCAAAGGCTTGATACTCTAGGCCACACCCAAGAATATTTCAGAGAGTATATGATCCCACCAAAAAAATGAATGGCACTATTTTTTCAGTAGAGCAGCTTGGAAAAATCCAGGATGCTTACTCTGAAAGTTAAATCAGAAACATGGAAGCCACATCAGTTTACAGTTAAATTCTTTTCTTTAAGATCCATGGATATACTAGTATTGGTTTCCAAGCACCACAGGAAACCTTTTTAAAAACTTGAGCCACTTGGTATAGTGCATGTGTTAAGCAGATTTTTAAGAGACCCTATATCTAGAATGGGTTAAAGTAATCATACCATCTTCATGAAACATGGTTACCTCTGGGTTTTTCTGGTGTGATCTGATTAAACACAGAACAAAATTATGCTTCATTCACAACACACAACCATCCAAACTGCATGTACAATACAAATTTATGCAAAATCCCTGATTATATTTAGATTGTCAGATTAGGAATGGAGGGCCAGAGGCTACCCTGTGTGTCCTACCAAGGACAGCAGCAGCAGCTTTGCTATTTCAGTACAATTATGGGCAGAAATCAGATTGTGTAAAATTGAGGTCCTTCCATGAAGTTTAAGATTTAGGATAGAAGAATGGAAGACAACAAAATACTCTGAAATTAAAATAATTCCACACTGGGCTTGTACTCCATGAAACCCTGAGATGAGTTATAGTCCTCAAACACTTGTACTTGGATCCAGGTTCGCTAGAATACTTCAGTCTGCTTCAAGCTGGCTCATCATCAACTTCCTGCTGTATTCATAGGCCAAAAATAGTGCCCCATTGGCGGGGAACGCTCGAATCATAGTAGGTTTCAGTCCAGAATATAAGGCCGTTATTCCTAGAAGACAAAAGGGTGATCCAAGACTGAGTCCCTTCCTTAGAGATATTCCATGAAGCTGCATAGCATACATATTTTACACTTACAAATCCATACAACAGCATTAAAAACCAACACATGATGAAAGACCTCATTTCCAGATTTCCCCTGGACTAATGGAACTAAATAGACTATAGGAAGCCGGACAACGTCAGGACTCCGAGCAAAGCTGGTTGATGCTCAGGTAACATACACGAATCCCATGCCTGGTTAACTCCTGGTAGGTGGATCTGGCAGAACTGAGGCCTCACGAGGGCAGGCAGAAGGCGAACACAGAGCCACAGGCTGCCGTAATCTTGTAGCTTCGCCTGGGAGGCAAAGACGAGGCATAGGGCACGTGAAAAGAGCATTTCTGGTTTTAGCATTGCCCTATGAAGATCCAATTACATTAGGGAGGAGTAAGTACTTTGTAAAACTATAAAGTGTTATGTAAATTCAAAGAGGGGTTACTATTAGTAATATACAAGATATCTGTACTCAGGACACAAATTAAACAATTTCTGCATTCTGTTACTGTGCTCTCGCTTTTAAAATCATGATAGAGGAGTTCACATCTCCAGCTTTAAGATGTATAGAGGATGCTGGAAGGACGGACTTCACTCACTATAGTAGCATAAAACTGGCTTTATACAAACATTAAGTAGAAAATCTACATCCTCCTACATAACTAAAAACTGATAGAAAATCACCTTCAGAAGTTGCTTAGTGATTCCTACTTCCAGGAGACTAAGGATTAAGCATGGTGCACATTCTTTTAAATCCCTTAGTGGTTCTCTTAGGGTCATCTGAAAATATCTATACGACATAAAACAAGTGGTGCTAACTTCAAAACATCTGTCCCCTTAAACAAAGTCCATATTTTAATAATTCCCTCCAGGCTGTTTAGAACAAAGCATCCTAACAGGTACCTGGCTAAGGGGTTAGGAATAAGAACTTTAAACATTCTTGAGAATAACGAAAGTAAGCTAAAGAAAGGGAATTGGAAACAAATCCACAAACATGAATTAACATACAGTGCTAGCTAGACAAGGAATATGAAATGGGGCAGACACCAATTATACACGATACACTGCAATAAGACCAGCAGTGAAATATGACATACATATGTGCTCTGTTTGTGCAATAGCAGACCCACCTTCATTTTTCACAACACTTATACAGGTTCCAACAAATCCTGCCTGTTTTCCAGACATGGAAAGAACTTGAATTCTAGACTTGATACAATCCACTGGGTAAACAGCAAGCCAGAGGCAAATTCCACCAACTCCACCACTTAACATCAAAGGGACAGGGCCTAGAGAAGAAAATTAGCAAACAGTGTTTTATCTCAAAAACAGCTGATGTGACATTTCTAGAGGTCAAGGTAGTGGCTGCAGGTAGGTGCAAATAAAAATGCTAATGCTGTGAAGCCCAATTCTCTGAGGCAACTGTCGAACTCTAAGAGCACAGGTTCTGTGTGGTAGTGTACCCACACGGTAAACTTCTCCAAGAGGGGAAGCCCTAGTGAGGGTCATATCAGGCTGGTCACTGTGGCTCTGAGGCCCTCCTGCCCCACCCTCCAGAGGGCTGGTCCACACAGAACCAGCAGGCCCCCAGCAGCACGGCAGTGCCCTACTAGGAGGAACGAGATGAGAGAGCACTGAAACAGAGGCCTCTTTTCAACTGTCTCACTCTGAAGTACTGTAATATTTTAAAGCCCAGCAGCCCTGATTCTTCCTTTACTGTGGAAAATAAATGCTGTCTTATTAAACAGAGCAGTTAAGCCTGGGAGCTTGACTAATCCTAGAATAGGTCCAAAACACTGATGGGATGTTTTACGGAAAAAGTAATCACACTCATGTGGACCAAACACTGATACGCTGTGTCAAGCAGTTAAATAGAATAAGCTAGAAAGAACTATAATTTCACTTCTCTCAAACACTACCAAGATTTATTACCAAATTTTAAGCTTATTGCAAGATAATTTACAGGTGATTTCCCTATTTATTGATGTTTTCCCATAGGGAAAGGAATTTCTGTATTTCCTCACCTCTAAGATGGAGCCAGAACAAATTAATAAATATTATAACAGTACAGAAGTTTGGGATGCACTGCGTCAGCCTGTCCTGAGGAAATTACCAAGCTGAAAGGAGGGTGCCAACAGTCGCCAGCGCCACCTAGAGGAAGGTGCCTGCAATTGCCAAGGACACACTGCTTCCCAGTATCTGGAAATCCCAGTGCCAGGTGGGCCCCCACAGCGGGGCGCAGGGCACATGGAATCCGCAGCAACCACACCATTGGAAAGCTGACACCGTCAAACCCAAAGTGAATACATTTACCTAGTTCATCTTTTGATCTCCCTGCGGCAAAAAACGATCGACTTTGTTCATAGCCGCCGAAAAAGAAGAAATAGCCCGGTACTTCTCGAAGTAAAGTGCTTGAGAGTCCATGATAGAAGCCCAACGGGCCATCCTTTCTAAGGATACTCTTCACTACAGACCAAACTGTACTGGAAGGAGACAGAGGGACAGTGTTAAACACAACACCGGCATTAGCACCCAATCAACAGACCTGATTAAGCTCTAGGAAGGAAACAGCTGATTTTATAAACAGAATTCTGAGAATAAAGACTCCTGTGGGAAGGAAATATCTAGAGAAGCACAGATACAATTATGTGATGATAAGTGTTATCACCTAAACTATTCTATGATACAGAAATACATTTCTAGAAGACATATTATCAACAATATAAAAGAACTAATGCCATTTATTCAACAGTGAATAAGTGAAGTTATAATAGGAGTATCCAAACTCAGCAAGAACAGATGGTACTCTACTTGCCCAATCCCTTACCTCCCTCAATTCCTATTTCCTTCATCTTTCTTTGGATCTGGTGTTTTGAGGAAGTTTGTCCATGTGTTTTAGGGGTTGTTTTGTTGTGTGTTAATACAGAGAAATGAGCAAGGGAGTAAATGTTCCTTGAAGATAAGACCAAAGTAATGCTGTACAGTTCCTGTACGGCACACAGCAAGAGTTCAGTTCTTAGAAAGGAAGGTATGCAAGAGCTTTTATTTCAAGCAGATCAGAGTCCTGCAGCAGCCAGAACACAGGGCACTTTCCACCTGGGCTCCTCCTCTTCCTAATGGTTGTGCCACAGCAGACTGTGTCCCGCCAAACAGCAAGAAGCCAAAAACCACACACTCCTCTAGCTTCTCCCTTTGTTATCATCAGGTGACCTGGCTTGGACCAATGCAGGATTGAAGCCTGATTAGTAAAGGCCACTGCTTGTAATGGTTCTCTCTCTCTGAGGGCTTCCGAAGGCTCCAAAGGCATTACCCTTAGCTAGGTCCTTCTAACACAGCTCGCATTCTGTAATGCACGTGACAAAGTAATCCAATTCAACACAATTAGCCTGCCTTCCAATCCAAGTCAACCTTAAAGCATCACATACCACTGGGTGGACACCGCGGTGCCTCACTATCGTCACCCAATAGTTACTTTTGTGCAAGATGTCTGTTTGCCAAAGTCCTTTGGCTCTAACAATTACTTTCTTCTTCTTTCTTTTTTTAATACTTGCCCAAGAATATATTTTCCATTGCTTTTCAGAGAGAGTGGAGGGGGGAAAGGAGAGGGGGGGGGCAGGAAGGAAGAGAGAAACATAGATGTGAGAGAGACACATCAATTGGTTGCTTCCCACATGCGCCCCAAATGGGGCAGGGATCGAACCTGCAATCTATGTGCCCTTAACCAGGAATCGAATCTGCAACCCCTCAGTGCATGGGCTGATGCTCTAACCATTGGCACTAGCCAGGGCTTTTTTTTTTTTTTAATCCTCACCAGAGGACATGCTCAGAAAGAGGGGATTGGGAGAGGAAGACAGGGTAAGAGAGAGCGAGAAATCCCTGTGAGAAACATTTATCAGTTGTCTTCTGTATATGCCCCAACTGGGATAGAACCTGCAACCTTTTAGTGCACAGGACATGCTCAACCAACTGAGCCACTCAGGCCAATGTTTTTTGTTTTGTTTTTTAAATGGATCCAGTTTAACTTTTTTTATCCTTACCCAAAGACAATGGGTATTTTTTTGTTGTTTTATTGATTTTTAGAGAGAGAGGAAGGGAGAGAAAAAGGGAGAAACATCGATCAGTTGTCTCCCATAAGTGCCCTGACTGGGGGATTGAACCACAACCCAGATGTAACAATTACTTTCTTTAAAAATACCTTAAACTACTTTCAAAGGACATGAGGACAACTTTATGGGTGCTGTTCACGTTCTATTTTTTAATCTGGCCATTGGTTACAAAGGCATGTTCATTTTGTGGCTACATATAGAACCACACACGATTTCTGAGTGTATATATTTCTATAAAACATTTTAAAGTCTTACACATTTGAACCTCTGGTTATGACTAATAGATTCAAATTGGTTGTAATGAATCTCAAGGCTGCAGGAAACAGGGCTCTGTGACATACCCCACCCTCACTGGGAGGAGATTAAAAATGGTTATCTACTGGTTTTTCCCAACAGACTTACAGGCTTTGAGTTAGCCACAGCCATACCCACCACCAGAACTTCTGTCAGCCAGATGTTACAATAAAAAAGCAAATTTTGAGGTTAACAAGGATAATCAATTACTTTTTGATTCAAATAAATCATATTGCATACCATTACTCACAGGGTAACTAGACTCTATTTTCAAGACCGAGTTGAAGAGTGATCATTTGATCACTGAAGAAAGCTATGTTTACAGGGGCTTCCGTGGGTTTTCAGACCTTGGGCCCTTTGTAGGTAAAAGTAAAGGATTAGGGAGCGGGGTTAAGGAAGTTAGCACTAGGATCTGGACTGATCAGCCTGAACACCCATGTGAATCCTGGGAACAGGCAGCAAATATTCATCTCCGATTCCAAATGAGCACTTGTGAAGGCTCAGCTCTCAGTACCAAAGCTCCCATCCTGGTTGGAGATCATGCCTTACTTACAAAACAGGCCAAAAGGGGATACTCCTGGCTTCTTCACTTGTGGGGTATTACATATCTGTCAGATGGGGTGATGGTCCAACCATCACCCCGTCCATTTAGAAAATTATCCTGTGACTATAGGGGAAAGGGTTCTAGAAAAACCATATTTTGGAGTAGAGAAATCTGTTTTTCTATTACTTGATTTTAGCACAACATGAAATTACAAAGTACTCAATACTGTAAGGCAACAGAGACCTATTGTTTGTGCCCAGGGGTACTTACTTCTGGCTTTTGGCTATCTTTCCTGAAGTCTCCATTTCGTACATGGTCTGTAGCCGGCACTTCACGAGCTCAGTGGGGCAGAGCACCAGCGCAGCAAACGCAGAGGCAAAGGAACCAGCAGCTGCATTCTGCAGATCACTGAAAGGACACAAGCACAGGCGACCAATTACCTGCCCCGTTCTTCATTCACTCGGCACTCACCATGCTGAAACTCTCCGGTGGTAGAGCAGAGTGTGCATAAGAGAAAACAGTTCCTGAGTACCCACCGGGAATCTGCACTGGCTGCTTTACCTAAGGATTCCACAACCCTGTGAGGTTGACAGCAATACACCAGTCTCCATACGGGGAAAATAACGTGCCTAGTCACACAGCTTCCACGTGGCAGGCTTAGGATTCAAACCCAGGTCCGACTGACGGTAAAATCCATGCTCTTTTTATTGGTCACATGCTATGGACTGAATGTTTGTCTCCCATCCCCAAACTCCACGTGGAAGCCTAGCCACAAGGTGATGGCATTTGAAGGGGTTCCTTTGTGAGGTAATTAGGTTTAGATGAGATCATGAGGGTGGAGACCTTCTGGTGAGATTAGTACCCTTATCAGAAGAGACCAGAGAGCTAGTTTGCGTGCGCTCTCTCTTCCATGCAGAACACAACAAGAAGGCATCCCTCTGCAAGCCGGGAAGAGGGCCCTCACTAGACACCGAATCAGCCAGCACCTTGACCTTGGACTTCCCAGTCTGAAGAACTATGAGAAACAAATGTTTGTTGTTTAAGCCTGCAAGTCAATGGTATTTAGTTATAGCTGCCAGAACTAAGACACACAGTGATATAAAAAAGCAAAACATGGAGAGGAAGAAAAAAATTACCCATAGTCCTACCACCCTAACACATGCACTGTTAATATTCCAGTGTATTTTGCTCACTAAGCTTTACATAAAACTAGGTTCTGAGGCCATCCCTACACACCCAAAACCCAACCTGGAGCAAACATGTATTACAACTGCCACAGATGAAAATTCAAGATAAATTTTTAACTCAGAAGTTGTTCATTCCAAAAAGATTTCCCAGTTCAGCTAATAACCTCCTGGCTGCAGCAACACAGAGGGAATGTAGGGAGGGCAAAGCCAGTGAGTCTGCAAGTTCAATGGTTGCAGGTAAAATGGCTAAGCTGGAAATAGAAATGGAGGAATGAATGCAAATAAATACAAAAACAGAAGTTTTCACCTCCTCGTCTCATATCCGTTTAGTGCCACCAGCCAGTCACCAGCAGCATTGTGAAACTGAAATCCAATAGAGTTTAAGACTATGGTGGAAAGTCTAAGAAATAAACTGTCAGGAAGGCTTCTCTGAGAGTTCATGGGGGTCAGAAAAGATGACCCTTCCATCCCTCGGGCAATGTTTCATCAAGGGAGCATGACTGGCACATGGGGTGGAACAACCTCCGCTGGGCAGGAAGGACCGAGCTGCTCACAGCAGGACAGCTGGCTCCCGGACACTCCCCTGTTAAATGCCAGCATTCTGCTGTCACTGGACAACCAGCAGCACTCACAGATTTCCAAAAGCCCCCGGGGAGTAATCCCCTCAGCTTACTGGCCCAGGTACAGAGAGCCCCTTACAATTTTTCTCCAAACTGTGAGCAAAAGCTTAACAGACCTACCACATTCAGTTATCCTAAAGTTACAGTAAACTAATAGCTAAATAAACTGATGTCAAACAGCAGTGTCAAATCAAGGGCCACTTCCAATCCCAGCTCTGGTATCCTCTCTCCTGGTAGGCTGGCCTCAGTGCCTCAGAAGGATGTACGGCTGGTGTTAGGTTTCAAAAGGTTGGCTCGGAGCAGCTTACTCTCAAGAGGAAGACACTGCTTACAGTATGGACTCCCTTTTGATGTTAGAGAATTGAACATCATACCATTCTGGTGCAGAGCCAGATACACAACTATGCTGGCACTCAGCTCTCTGGAGTGTGGAAACTGCCTGTCACTCAACTCCACTCCTACCCACTCCATTCCTACTGCGCTCGGTTCTCAAAACCAAAGCTTAAAATGGTTTCTGCTGTCTTTCAGCCAGCCTGCAGATCCATACTTGGCCTCCCTTGGGGACTCTCTGTCAATCTGCTGACAGGCAACAGTCAATCAGGGTCATTAACCAGTTTGCCAAGTTTGCAGGAACAAAGGTGGCATCAGTAAATGGAGCCGCCCATTCAATCTAAGATGTAATGGTTTGGACACCTGAACAAACACCTATCATGTCGTTACAATGCAACAGCAAGGCCAGATCAGACCTGCCTGGACTTTGGCTTTCTAATAAATACTTTCATCTACCAAGGCACTAAATGAGGTCCATGGGCCCCAGGCTGGGCCTAACTTATAAGCGTTGAGAGCTGGCACTGAAATGGCAACAGGCATAGGATGGGATTTTGCAAGAATTGGCTGTTTATCACCCATTTAACAAATATGTACCTGAACAATCCTGCCATGTAAGATCTTGTCCAGCCAAAGGTCAAAAGATACCACTCAGGGCAGTGTTCAAACCAAGAACAGACAAATATTTACAATATTACTGAAATTCACAACAGGTTTTCTCAAGCGGTTTCTTCTTTTCACTGCTCTGCTTATTCATCTTTTATCAGGATTTGACCCCTACAAAATACTCTAACTATGGTCTTATGGAGAATGCTGAATGGGGCTGGAGCCCTGGCTTTCTCAGCCATTACCGTGTGACTTTTGAACATGCCAGTACCTGCACTCCATTTCCCCTCTAAAACATAACACTCACTTTGCTTGTCCCACAGGACCATTAAAGCTAAAAAACACAGCATACACGTCAGAGCTCTGTAAACTCTAAGGCAGCATTTCCCCAACAGGTGACAAGCAAACTCTGTTCTGCAAGATGAAAAAGAATCTGAGTTCAAAAGATAATTGAGTGCTGGTTTAGGCCAAGGGAAATAGGAAGGTGTCTGTCTTGAAGGACTCCTCCAGAATCCCATGTGGTTGCTGTTTCCCATCTTCTCTAAGGATGTTGGAGGCCCAGACTCCTCAGTCCAGAGTCTCTTCCTCTAATGGGGTGAGCTGCAGTCATAACAGGTTCTTCCTGTCAGTCTCTACTCTGGGAAATCTCACTCTCCTGGTTTGTCTCCTGCTTTTCTTTACTTCCTCTCCTTTTTCTGGCCCTCTATACTGGAGGTTCAGTACTCAGCCCTCCACAAATGTTGTCTCCATGAGTGAGCTCACCAGCCCCGAGCTTTTAAAAAACAGGTTCCATCCATCAAGACAGAATTCCTTCATATAAAAGGGAGCATGCTTAGACCTCTAAGCACCTCCAAGGGAATATTTCTGTACAAAAGGAACCTAACTCCAGTCATGTAGGACCTTAATTGCAATGGGATTCCAAATTCCTACCAAAATAACCAATAAGCCTGCCCTTTGTAACCATGAGGCTGACAGAATAGTTTTAAGTTATTTCAAGCATGGCAATGCTCAAAGGGGGCATGGATAAATATCCCAGGGGCTTTCAAATTCTTTTTAGTCTAAGTATAATAAATGCCCAAGAATGACAGGACCCAAGCCAAAGTTTGATGTCTGGGGCAGACTTGGCCAAAGAAGATTCGCCAATAATTTCTCAGATGCTCCTGACCCTTCCTAAAATTCCAATTCTCTCCTCAAAGTTATTTGGTTCAGGCAATCTCTTCCAAGACTTTTTATTTTGCTGATGAAATAGAACCTAAAGTTTGGGTCACAAGTTGCACCTATGGTTTTAGTCTAGCACCTCTGACCACAAGAGAAGCAGCCCCACCATCAGCATCTTAAAAGCATTCTCCTGAAGAATACCAATGCCTAAGGGTGGGCTGGCAATTCTCCCTTTGTGTAATGCAAATGTGCATTCCAACACAATCACTATATATCCTATCTAATAATAGACAAAAATGGTGACGAAACCGGTTTGGCTCAGTGGATAGAGCGTCGGCCTGCAGACTGAAAGGTCTCAGGTTCAATTCCGGTCAAGGGCATGTACCTGGGTTGCGTGCACATCCCCAGTGGGAGATGTGCAGGAGGCAGCTGATCAATGGTTTCTCTCTCATCGATGTTTCTAACTCTCTATCTCTCTCCCTTCCTCTCTGTAAAAAATCAATAAAATATATTTTTTTTAAAAAATAGACAAAAATGGTAATTGATCATACCTTCGCTACGCCTCCCATTGGCTAATCAGCGTGGTATGCAAATTAACCGCCAACAAAGATGGCAGCTAATTTGCATACTGCAGGCAGGGCGGGTCAGCGCCATCCTGCCTGCCCTGCCGCCATCCGGGCCTGCTATCTGAGACCCGGGGCGGCCGGGTGGGATAGCAGCAATCGGCCAGCCCAGCTGGGTGTCCTGTGTGTGACCCGACCCAGGGCGGCGGGGCGGGACAGCGTGGCTCCTCTGTCACCCCAGCTTCCTCATCATAGCTCCTTTGGGGGCCTAAACCTTTAGTCGGACATCCCCCGAGGGCTCCCTGGCTGCCAGAAGGATGTCTGACTGCAAGCTCAGGCCTGATCCCCCCAGGGTGTGGGCCTAAGTCAACAGGTGGACATCCCCCAGGGGTCCTGGACTGCAAATGGGCGCAGGCTGGGCTAACGGATGCCCTCCCCCCCCCCCCCAGTGCACAAATTTTTGTGCACTGGGCCTCTACTATATATAAAAGCCTAAGTGACCTTTCAACCAGTAGATATGATGTGCACTGACCACCAGGGGGCAGACACTCAATGCACAGGCATGGAAACATGGAACAGACTTATGAATCTCATGGAAAGGGGGAAGGGGGAGGGTGGGAAGAAATTAACCAAAGATCTTATATGCATACTAGAGGCCCAGTGCACAAATTCGTGTATCGGTGGGGTCCCTCAGACTGGCCTGCAGGGACCGGGCCGAAACTGGCAGTCTGACATCCCCTGAGGGGTCCTGGATTGCAAGAGGCCACAGGCCAGGCTGAGGGACCCCACAGGCATGAATCCACCCACTGGACCTCTAGTGTATTCATAATCAGAAAGAAAGTAGTTATTTTTAAAAAGGAAACATTTTCTCCATAAAGTATCATAAAATCTTGACTATACAACAGTGTTGCTTTTTTACAAATCAAAAAAGTGTCAGTGTCTTCAATCACCTCAGCTTTGCCTGCTTGTCCAATCCCACCACTTTCCGCACCACCTGCTGGCAGAAGCCGTAGCACATGAAGAGGACAGAGTTCTCGGCGATGTTGGCGATGAGCGCTGGGCTGGTCCCCTTGTAGAAACCCCGGAAGCCCACCTGTGAGTAGGTCTTTAGGCAGCAGTCAGTGAGGCCCCTGTACAGGTCAGGGAACGTCTGCATCTTCACTTTCATCGTGTCAAAGGGCTGCCCAGTCAGCACACATGCTGTGCCCCCTGCGAACAGGACAGAAGTCTTCTGTAGCACAAGTCTATGGCTACGTTTTAGAGTGAAGACTCAATCACCCATGGAAACGAGGGGCAGGCAGCCTACCCCAGCACTGGCTCCTGCTTCAGCTCATTTAGACCTCTTGCTCCCCCAAACCTTCTCACCCAGTCCAATAAACAACATGTGTGCCGGGCCCCCAGCTCCTGCCCTGAAAGAGTTCACATGGTAGAGACACTGATGTGGACTCAACAGTCCAAAGCCACTGATAAAAGGTGTGGCATGTGTCAGCAGCATCAGCAATGGGGTCAGAGGGATCTGGGCTTGAAGCCTGGCTCTGCTGTGAGATCCCGAACACGTGAGACAAGTGATGTAACTTCCCAGCCTCAATTCCTAGCAGGGTTAGTGTAAGGATCGAATATAACAATGGATGAGAATGGATAACATATGGTGGCTACATAACAAGTGGTTAATAAATAGCAGTTGCACCCTGGCCAGTGGGGCTCAATTAGTTGGAGCATCGTCCTGTGTGTGCACCAAAGGGTTGTAGGTTCAGTTCCCGGTCAGGATGCATGTGGGAGGCAAACGATTGATGTTTCTCTTTCTCTCTCTTTAAAATCAATTTAAAAAAAATATATATCCTCAGGAGAGAATTTTTTTTAAAAAGCAGTTGCTGTGTGTGAGTGAATGTGTGTGTGTGCGCGTGTGCATGTGTGTGTGTGTGCGCGTGTGTGCTATGCAGGTAGCCATATAAAAGGAAGGGCAGAGAAGTCTGGAAAGAGTTAATCACTTTTCTTGCCTAATGCCTGGTGCTGGTGACTACCAGAGAAATAATAAAGGAATAGGCAACAGATAAAGAAAAGAGAGTGGCTAATTAATCCCTGAAAAGTTAAGTATCTGAGCCTACAAGAAAGTCTCTATTTGAACTCTACCAAGACATGATTTGTATTCAGATAGGCAATGAACTAAAACGTACATTTGCTTAGCAAAAATCATATATTTATTTGATTTTATACAGTAAGAGTATTAAATACAGAAAATCCAAAGATCACTTCAAGAAAAATTCTGAACGTAAGGAAAAGAAAGACCTAAGGAAAAATGACCCTATTATATCCCCAAATCCTGAATTGAATCTGCATTTTGGGAACTGCCACTGGCTAATATTTCTACTTTCCCTTGGGCCTGCAAGGCCACCTTATCTCAGTTGTCTCATGCTTGTGTTATAAAACATAACCACTGATAAGGTTATTAAAGCCTAATCAAAACTGAAGAGAAGGATTTCATAAATTATTTAAGAAACAAACTCAGAGACACAGACAACGGTACAAAGGTTTACAAGAGGGAAGGGGGAGGGGGAGGATGAAGAGGATAAAGGAGGTCAAATATATGGTGATGGCGGGAGACTACTATAGGGTGGTGGTGGTGAGCACACAATGCAATATACAGATGATGTCTTATAGAATCGTACACCTGAAACCTATATAATGTTATTAACCAATGTCACCCCAATACATTTTGTTTTTAGTTTAAGAAATGCAATTTCATAATTTTAACATTATGCATAGTTATTCCAACTCAGTTGTAGAAAGTAGAGATTGTGGAGGGGCTGTTAAGAATAGCTCCCAATTAATTACTGGGAAATAAACAGGCATTTCCAAAGAATGTGAAAACTGTTTGATCTCTTCTCTTAAGCAAATCACAAGTATGATCTTTGTGGTTCTATCACTACTGATTGCTTCTTTTAGGAGAGTAGTAATACATTTCTGTCTTATCTAATTATCCCTAATTCTGAATTACAATTTAATAAAACATCACTATTATTAAAGTTATTCTCTCCTAGGTACTAATGGGCCAAAATAAAATAAGATCCTAATTATCTCACAATAATTTAATTATTCCAAAAGATGAGGTGAATGTCAGAATTTTTAAACTTGGTACATAATTTAGATGACTTAGATGCAGATAAACTGAATAAAGCATTTAATTCAGAGCATTCATGTTTTAACTGGAAGTTTTCCATAGTCTTACAATTATCCTGAATGGTCCAGACATCATAGGTTACTAGACTAGTAATATGCATTTGTTGCATATCTGGAACAGTTACATTTCTAACAGGAAAAAGGTAGGAGCCTAATGAATTTTCAAATGCTAGTTATAATGCTCTCCTTTCATCCATGAAGGTAAGCTAATTCTGCAGGTAATTTACCGCACACAAATGATACTGTCGAGGCACTCATCATGTCCATCAAGTGGGTGACCACTATTCTGAACACCAGCACCAACCAACGGGGCCAGGTCCTCAGATACCTACCAAGTCAATGAATATGAATAATTTACAGGAACTAAACATTTCTCCGTGTGCTTAGCCCTCAGACCTCTGATTATCTCGTCCTCCTTGAACACATGGAAATAGCCTCTGCATTCTCTCATAGGTATCACAGTGGGTCCTGCATTTTACTCTGCAAGAGGCACTCAAACCGTCTTGTACTCTATGCTTTACCAAGGTTGCTGTTGGTGGATTTTCAGTCCTTGATGTAGTTGAGTCAGCAAACATCAAGGTGCTGAGGAAGTCTATTAGGCACAGACAGTGTCACGGTGAAGGCCAGCTCACAGGGAGAGCAGAGGTGAGAAGCAGAATTACTTGGCGCACCCACAAAGAGGTGAGAACCGCAACCCCCTCTGGAGGCAGTCAATAAATGTTCAGTTTAACACACAGAGAGCTGCATCACTGTCAAAGAATTCCCATTTAAAAATACTGGCATTTGAGAGGATAAACTTCAAAGACCTAAAGTGCCACATCCCTCAACTACGCTGGTTGAGCAAGCATGCTGCGTCAGAGCAGCGGAGCGGGGTGCATAACCTCACAGTTCTTCAACTGTCCAGCGCTGCCACAGGCTTCCCCTGCGAGGTTACACTGCTGACACCCTCGCTGCCTCATTTCAACAATGCAGTTACCTATCTTCTTCAACTCCTCCCGCATTCTAGCTGCCGGGGCTCTCGATCCTCTCCTAGACTCCTACAGCAGCTGCAGACAGTCGGTGACAGCTTCCCGCCAGATAAGCTGCACTAAAAATCTGCTTGGTGGGGAGGTTTGCTTAAACGAAAAAGGAGAGATACAGAAGAACCTGTGTGTGTTACACCCTCACCGCGGCTCGCTCTTACATGCTAATCACTTCCATGGGTGGGCTGTGTCCACAAAACACTCAGGTCCCTCTGCTCCTGGCCAGCAATAAAAACCCCAACGCCCAACAGTTTCCCCCTGCAGAGAGCTGGGGCAGTGAAGGCTCCAAGCTAACCCCACCTCCAGGAGTGCTACTGGCCCATTACAAACTATTAAAACAAAGAGGACAACAGAACTAGACAAGGAACCAAGCAGCCAAGGTCCTAGCCTTGTCTGTGCACCATCAAGCTGTGCAAGCTGGAACAAAGCCATCTGGGCCCCTTTTCTATGTTCAGAATGAGCATTAGAGCCAATGGTCTCTGAAGGCCCGACTAGCACCGTCACTTGAAGAGTGAGACCCTCCAATATGGAATGGCTGCTTCCCCTTTGCATTCCACATACAGGGAGCTCTTAGGTCACTGCCAGGAACCTCCTCTGCTCAGTGCTCACAAGTGCCTCACCAGGTGAAAACATAGACCCCTGAAGAGAAGCCTGTTGTTCTTGGAAGTTAAATGACCCAGAGCAGTGCTGTATCAGAGAAGGGTGACCCTGTGTTTCCAGGGCAGGAAGAAACACCTGCTCTCAGTTTTCAGGAAAAGTTAATGTTAGCATGGGTAGGAGCCCCTACATGTTCAGTCACCAGCAAATGCTTACACACCAGACTCCCAACAATACAGTTGCAATTTACAGCTTTAAAATTCACTGTAAATTATAAATGTGGCATACAAATGCCTGTCTTGGAAAAGGTAAGCTCTTCAACTCTATCACAACAGATTTGACATCTTTGATAGAGTGACTGAAGGACATTAAATTCCAAAAGCTGAGAATCTCTCGTGTGGTTAAATATCCACCTATTGCAGAGACCAAATGGTTCCACTGTTTTGTGTCAGTGTCCAAATGTGGCATGGACAGGCAGGCGGGCAGGGCGCGAGGTCTCAGGGGCTGCAGTTGGATTGCACAGCAGGGTGAGGAGCTGACCCAAAGTCACACAGCAGGCAAAAGTTTCCCCAGCTCCTGGGTTGGGACACTCCCTGTGGTCTCTAACCTGGGAGCTGGTGCCCTTACCCCGCACTTATCAGTGTCTGCAGTGGGCTGTTTCTAGCCTTCCTCATTAGCTCACCTTGGCCGACCTTTGGTTCATGGGAAAATACTTTGTTCTTCTCTGAAATGCAATTTCTTTTTTACAATGAAGCGAACGACAGGATGAGAGTAGGTGACCATGTGGATTTGTTGAGCCACAAAGCCCCACTGGATAATAGGACAGTGGGCAGCCCAACCCTCTAGCCCAGGGGTCCTCAAACTTTTTAAACAGGGGGCCAGTTCACTGTCCCTCAGACCGTTGGAGGGCCGGACTATAGTTTAAAAAAAACTATGAACAAATTCCTATGCACACTGTACATATCTTATTTTGAAGTAAAAAAACAAAACGGGAACAAATACAATATTTGTATTTGCATGTGGCCCGTGGGCCGTAGTTTGAGGACCCCTGCTCTAGCCTCTCCATTCTTCATCGGAGCTGCAACCCATTATAAGAATTGGTGTAAGAGGCAAGGATAAACCAAGGTTTTCATCTGGGAAGTCTGAGCATTAGCGTGCTCCCCAGTCCTAATATAACACAGGAATCTGGAAGACAAGTTACCAGCCATCCACTTCCCATTCCGTCCTTTGCATCAGGCTGAGCCAAGGTGACCTTTGTAAAGAATAGCCTGTGTGTTAGAAGCTGTGCCGGGGAGTACTTACTTGTACCCCATGGGGCCACAGTCTGCACTGGGGCTCAGGACCAAGTCCAGCCCACCATTCCCCAGCAACTCCTAGGGCCTCACCTTACCTTTCGGGGCTTTAAGATACAGTGAATGCCAGTCTCATTTACCAAAGATATTTCTAAAGGGTGTCCTCCTTTCCTTCCCTGGCAGTAGTAAGGACAGTAACTGGGATTCCCCGGAGACATGGCTGGGTGTTATTTTTACACTGCAAGGGCTCTGAAGACTGCTAGGCTTGGAGTGAATCCCAAGTAACCTGCACATCCAGCCAGGGACAAAGAACAGGGACTTCAGCTTGAAGGTGCAATGTTTTCCAGCTGTAAACCAGACACCTTCCCACCCTGCACCTTGACTCATACTTTGTTAATCCTCACCCAATGATATTTTTCCCATTGGTTTTTAGAGAGAGTGGAAGGGAGGGGAGGGAGCAGAGGTTGGGGAGGGAGGGAGAGGAGGGGAAGAGAGGGGGAGAGGAGGGGAACAAGGGGATAGAGAGGGGAAAGAGAAACATCGATGTAGTAAGAGAGATACATCAATTGGCTGCCTCTGGCACACACCTCAACTGGGACTGGGGATCTAACTTGCAACCCAGATACGTACCCTTGACTGGGAATCGAACCAGTGACCCTTCGGTGCATGGGCTGGCGATCTAACCACTGACCTACACTACTCAGGGCCTGACTCATACAGTTTTAATATAATGGGAACTAGTCTACCTTCTGCTGTGCTCAGAACTCAATATTACACTTCCGTTAAATGAATTCATTCTGAGTTAAACCATATTGGTTTTGGGTGACAAAGTAATATTTTCACGATGCTTTCCCTGGATCTCACTTATAGAAAGTCCTTGAGGAGGAGAGGATTGGCGTTTTCTCTGGGATTACCTGCGGCCCCTGCTGTGAGGTCAATGGCAGCTTGGATGGCAGGATTGGACTTCATGCTTGCCCACTCCTCTGCTGGGCTCCGTAGAAGGCAACTCTCTGAGGCTTACAATGGGCACCTCATATCCCTGGGAGGAGGCAAGAGTTCACCATCAGACAGGCCTTTGCAGCCTCCCTTTCTCTAAACCTGCTGCCTGGTTACTGGACCTGAACTTCTGGGAGCTGGGAAATCAGCTCCAAAGGAAGTGGGCTCAAGATGTCAGTGCTGTTTAGTGACTGGCCTCCCTTTTTACCTGGCCACCACCTCCTCACAAAAAGCTCACAGATCAAAAACCGTCCTTCGGTATCAATGTTACAGCCCTGGTGAGCGGCACTTCAATCCCACCATTCTGAAACCCTTAGAAACAAATGCCAAATAAGTGAGTTAGCCACTGACGTCCGAAGTCACATCAAATAAGTTTTGTAGAGATTTAAGTTGAACCATCACTCCGCTAGGCTCAGTTCTACATTCAGACAGCAGCCTGTGCTGGGTCCGTTAGAGAAGGTCACAAAACAGCTGGGCTGGGGAAAAAACAACAGGTTAAGAGCTGTGCCAGTGACACATGCTAAAGTCTGAATGCCTGTCTACTCTGCCACCAACAGGATGGCGCCTTGGACCCCTAAAGCTGGGGGTCCCCATCTATACAAGGCAAATATTAAAAGCATTATTGTTGTAATACAAAGGCAATCACAAATAGCCACGTGGGACAGATAATGAACTGTGACCATGCATCAGTTCTTAGAACCAGCAAAACACAGCACTGAACATCAGTTATCATAATCACAGTCCCCACCAGTGCTTCTCAAACATGTGTGCACACAAATCACCTGGGGACCTTGTTGAACTGCAGATTTTGATTGACAGGCCTCAGGTGAGACCAGAAATGCTGCCAGCCCTGATAATGCCTGACCACCAACCACTTTGAGAACACCTGCTCTATTGTGTCCCAAATATGTTTGACAAGAACCACTTCTGGGGCACCTGTTAAATGTTCAAATAACAGGCCTCTCTCCTGGAAATCTTGATTCTGTGTAAAAACCAGAGCTTACTCCTCTACCTTTAGACAAAATTCAACTATTGCTGAGGTATAGACTTAATATAGAGTACAAAAAGCAATGGTGGTTCATTAACATAGAATATCCAAATAACCAGTTTAGCAACCAACTCTGTATGATTTTCAAACTATGTAAGTGACTTCTCTAACAACAAGGAACAGTTTTTATCCTCATTACACTGAAGACCTGTGTGATCCGTCAGGCCACCATTCAGGAGGGGCACTGAGGGGTGGGCTGGATCAGTGATGAACACCATCTCCTAAAGGTCAGAAGAAAATAATTTTAACCACTTGAAGAAGGTTGCCAATAACCACAGACCAAGAACCTAACTTTTTTTTACAAAAAAATTTAAAACCAGCAACAATAAAATCACAGTACTTAAAGCAAATGGCAATGATGTAATGTTATTGACAGGCCTGGAGAGGCAGTACCAATGGTTGATAAGGTGGTGGCCATCCGGTTTCTGGAGAAGGATGTCAAGATCATAATCTAATCTCCCCCCTTTCCAGATGGAAAATTGAGGCCAGAGAAAGATGAACTGTGAACGTGCATCAAGGAGTCACAATAGGGGCTGGGCGGAGGGAGGAAAAGGGGTGGGGGGCATTGGAGACATCTGTAATACTATCAACAGTTAAAAAAAAATTTTTTTTTAAGGAGTCACACAAACAGGGCACATCCAATATGGCCTCTCAGTGTCTTCATTCCTTTTGGAATGGACATTTCTTTCTTAGGAGGAAAAGAAAGGCACGCCGGATTATACAATGCCATCACTGTGGATTCAGCCCCCTCAGGTAAGCTGAACTTATTAAACACGTCAAATCCTACAAATAACTACTTGTAGAATTATTAGGATAGTAAACAGTGATCGGAACATTAAGGCAAAGTGTGGGCAATTGGTTCATATTATGAGTGGCTTTGGTTTGAAGGAGGCATAGGGCTTGCAAGACTGATCAGCGTGAGTTAAACTGATTGATAAGCCTCAGTACCACCTGAAATATAAAAACTGAGCCCTTTCAGCATCCCTTTCCCCCCCTTTAAAACGACACCAGGGTCGGACTTCAGGACAGACAACAGCGCTGGTCATACATCTTAACTGATTTCCTAAGGAAATTAATTTCTCTAGTGGGAGAACCTAGAGGCCGCATTCGACTCGCAAGTTCCAGCTAAACCTGCACAGCAGGCGGCCGCCGGCCAGCAGGTCCCGGAGCTGGGGCAGAGCTGCGCGGGGAGGCGACCCAGCTTCACTACCGAACGGCCCACGAGGCACTCCTCCCGGGGCCTCGGATCCTCGCCCGCACGAGGGGCACCTCAGGGAGCCCACGTACAACTTCCCCGGCTCTGACTCCGCCCGGCAACCTGCAGGCGTCTCCCATTCATAAGCGCCCGGTCCCCCGCGCTCCGCACACAGGGCGCTCCGCACACTCCGCGCACCCGCGGAGCCTCCCGCCGGTGAGCGCAGGCGGAGGCCGCGCAGCCCGAGTCCCCGCCGAGCCCGGGCAGCACGCGGACGAGGGGCCACACGCGGGTCCCTGGGCACGCGCGCCGCGCCTTGGCCACCTCGCCGGCTGCCCGGGAAGGTCACGCCGCCCGGGCGCGGAGGCCCGCCCGCCCCGCTCCCGGCCGGCTCCCAGCAGCCGCGAGCGCCAGGCCGGGGCTGCGCTCACCGCCGCGCCGAAGGGCCGGTCCTGCTCGGGCTCGGGGGCCTGCGGTCCTCTCCCTCCGCGGGGGGGCGGCCGCTTAACCCCCACGTGGGCCACGGCCGGCCCTCCGCCCCGCCCCGCGCCCGGGCCCCGGGCGGGCGGTCTCCGCGGCTGCGGAGCCCAACGGCGGGGCGGGCTGAGCCGCCGGGAAGCGGAAGTGGGCGCGGGGCGGCGGCGTTCCTCCCGCACCGGCCGGGGAAGGGTGCGGGGGGCGCTGACCGGCACCGGGGCCGGAGGGGCTGGGGTGGCCGTGCGCCGCCCGGCCTTTCGTTGCTTCCCTTCCCTGGGCTCCCGGAGGGTTTCCGTGAGGCTCTGCTCTAGTAAACCTCAGGGCGGGGGCGGGCTGGCGGGGAAGGGTCGGCGAGGCTGCCGGGTGACCTTGCTGGGATCGGGCTCAAGGCCTTAATTATAAATTATAATTTAGTACGAAAGTAATGGAAAAGGAAAGATGAAATATAAGTTTGTTATTGCAGGAAAAAAAGAACAAAAACCATTTCCCATTCTGCCTTCCCCAAGGAAATCCATTTCCACTGATGAAAACTGAACCTCTAAGTCAGTCGGTCTCTCTGATCTTTTAGGCTATTTCTATAGCTCTGCCAATTTATTAAAAAGCACTACTCAGGCATGTGTTGTGTAAAGGAACTTTCTCTCCCTAAGGCACAGCTAAGACCCACTCAGCATATGTGACACTCAGGGCCTTAGAGTGCTTGGTTCAGGCGTCATTTCTACATAGCATTTTCTTCCTTGAAACATGGTATCATTTGCTTTTACAACTTTCTGCCCTGTTTGTGTGTGGTGTTGGACTACTGCCAATGTAACCGTGGGTCCGCAGTTAGACAGACATGAGCAGAGCAAGGGCGATGGGCCAGGTACAGAAGGGCACCAGCACAGAAAGCCCTGGGTCCCTAGCACTGGACAAGTGTAGGGTGGGACCTTGCCCCAGGGTGACCTTTCCTCCCCAAGCATATCCCTCCCTCCCGGTCATGTGGTTTGGACATCTTGCCTTTTCTCCCTAGAGGTTGCATCTAGGCCTCAGTTTTATTTCAGCTCCAGGCCCAGAAAACCAGACAAGTGACCCCACAGCTGACCCCAGGACCAGCTGCATTGAATAATGCCCCCTGCCCTGGTACTGACCAATCAATCAGCCGAGACCTAGACCCTGAAAGAACATACCTAGAAAGCTACTATTCTACTAAGACCTTCCCTTGGAACCTCCCCAAAAATCTCCACCTCCCAGGACCATGCCTGTGCCTTTCCCCTCCTCTCTCCCCTACCTGCTAGGTGCTTTACCATTCATTCCTCACTCCCAAGCTCCAAGCGCCCGTCCTTTACCTCTTTAACTTATTTCCAAGCCCATTTCTTAAGCCTATTTCTTTACAAATTACTTCTTCCACCTCTGTAATTTTATAAATAAACTAGAGGCCCGGTGCATGAATTCATGCACGGGTGGGGTCCGGCTGGCCCACCCTAATGGGGGCCAGTTGGGGGCAGAGCCTGCCATGGGCAGTTGGCCAGCTGGCCCCGCCCCCAACCTGGCCTGGCTGGGGGGGGGGGGGCGCCCCCCAATTGGCTCGTTGGCTAGCTGCAGTGCACGTCATAGTGACCGATCTGACGGTCGCTTGGCTTTTATATATATAGATCTTCTCTTATAACTTGAGTCTTGACTCTGAATTCTTTCCTAGCCAGAACTCAAGTACCAAGGTTGCTGAACCCAGGTCCGGTCTGACCCCACCAGTCTAACACCTGGTGTTGTTATCTCTGCCTACAACGTAAATAAGTGATTTTTTGTGTGTGTGTGTGCCAGCCAGTGACTTAAATTTTACGTGCTTCACAACTGAATAGACCTCCCTGAGGGAGGAGGTGCCATGAAGGACTCAGAACTCTTGATAAGTGGAGACTTACCTCAACATAGCATAAAACTGTCTTCATAGGATCACTTCACTTTTGAGAACTCAAGCTTCTGGAACAAAATTTAATTACAGTAACAAGCCAGGGAGTTCCAATGAACTGCCCAAAGTACCATATAACACAACCAGTAGGAAGCAGAACCAGGAGCATAACTCCCATTACAACATCCTAGAGCAGGGGTCCTCAAATTTTTTAAACAGGGGGCCAGTTCACTGTCCCTCAGACCGTTGGAGGGCCGGACTATAGTTTAAAAAAAACTATGAACAAATTCCTATGCACACTGCACATATCTTATTTTGAAGTAAAAAAACAAAATGGGAACAAATGCAATATTTGTGTTTGCATGTGGCCCGCGGGCCGTAGTTTGAAGACCCCTGTCCTAGAGCATCAGTCACCAACTTTTCGGCTGTCCTGGACCACCAGTGGTCCATGGACCTCCGATTGGCGACCACTGTCCTAGAGAACTGAGAGACTTTCAATATCACCTGGCCTGGTGGCTTTTGCAAACTAGAAACTTGAGGCCCAAAGGAAAGCTTATGAAGGGTAGACCCAGATCTCCTGTTATAGATTAGAAGGAGCTCTGTACTTGGAGCCAGGATGTTTTAAAAAATCTGTGTGACCTATAGTGAGTCATTTAACCTTTGAAAACTCTAGTCATCACGTGACTGTATCTCTAATTCACCATGTGCTGCCTCTACTGCAGGTCACCGTTGGCATCCTTGCTGAGCCCTCATCCCTTGGCCCATACTTTGCTTGTCTCTCTTTAGCCCCTTCCTCTTCATCCCTCAGAAGGGAACTGTCATCACTTCCCCCAAAACTTCTATATTTCCTCTCTTCCTCACCTTTCTTTAACAACCATCAGCCTCAATTTACTCTGTAAACTAAGAAGCAAGCAGGAAACTTTCCTGCAAAATTTTAACCCCTATTCTATAGGGGTTGCCTTTTTGGCACAAACTGTCATTCATTTTTCCTCTGCTTGCTGTTTTGCTTGCTGTCCCATGAATAATGCTGGTGAAGAAACAGGCTTAGAGGAGTCAAGTCACTTGCCCAGTGTTGTACAAGTACTAAGGGAAGAGTTGAGACTCATCAAAGTTCTTTCCAACTCTATTTCTTGTTCAATTCTAGTTGTTCAACAAAGTTCATGTTCTTAACCACTACACTATACAGTAATACCTTCCAGAAAGCTTCCTCTGAAAAGCAACAAGGTTGCAGAAACTAGTTCTTTCTGTTGGAATAGGTCTTCCTCCAAAATACTTTAAAGTTCTTTACAGCAGTGGATCTTTCTGCTATCTTTGTTTTAGGAATAAGGAAACATATGCAGAACTCAAAAAGCCTTACATCTCACGAGAGCTCAGAGAACTGATTGGTTGGCATTGAATTGTGAAGTGTTCAAGCAAACTTTGTCCTAAGGGTATTTCCTCAGGAATCTGATGTTCTCTTGAGAACAGAATTTTAAATTACTCCTCTCAATGTAGGTAGGTCAAATAGTATTTCAAACCTGGGTTAAAAACAGCAAACAGATCAATACACTGACCTCTTTGCTCCAGGTAGCTGTTTGCTGCACTTGGGATTGCACAATCCTGGGACATCAGGGCAGCTGACTCTGTGATGGAAGGGCAGATGTGACGTAGGTCAGAGGTAAGGGGACAGAGTGGCTACATGGAAGAGACAGGCTTGACGATTTCAATAGAATTTCACAATGCACAGGTTAATGATCCCAAAAGGAGAAATAATTTCATGACTTGAAGGATTTTGGCCCTGATACCATGTGAGTGTGTTTTAACAGAGTGTTAATTGGAGTCACAGATAATTTAAAAACATAAATTATCTCTGATTCAACGGTACTTTTAATTAATAAAAAAGGGAAAATGCTTTGATTACACAATTTCAACTCTCATCAAATGTTCTTGGCAGTTGATGTAACTTTCATTGAAAACTCTCTCAAATATTTTTTTTTAGCCAGGGGAAGTTTGTATTAGAAATAAATACAGATTTGGATTTCTGTCTGTGTGGAATAAGGGGGTACAATAATTTGTAACCCATGAAAGAGTTGGTAGTACAGTATTTTAAGAGGTGGAAATTTATGTTTGTTTGCCAGTTTCATTGAGAAATAATTGACATATATCACTGTATCAAGTTTAAGGCATACAGCATGATGGTTTGATTTATATATACTGTGAAATGATTACCACAGTAGGTTCCACTACCATCCATCTTTTCACATAAATACAATGAAAAAAGGGGGAAAAAACTTTTCTCCTTATGATGAGATTTCTTTGTACTCTTTTAACAACTTATATTTTATACAGCAGCTAGAGGCCCAGTGCACAAAAATCATGCACGGGAGAGGGTGGCCCTCAGCCCAGCCTGCACCATCTCCAATCCGGGACCCCTCAGACATCCCTCTCACAATCCTGGACTGCTGGCTCCTAAACACTCACCTGCCTGCCTGCCTGGTCGCCCCCAACTGCCCCACCTGTCAGCCTGGTCGCCTTCAACTGCCCCCCTGCCAGCCTAGTCACCCCTCACTGGCCCCCCTGCCAGTCTGGTTGCCCCTAACTGCTGCCCTCTACCGGCCTGGTTGCCCCCAACTAGCCCCCAAGCCTGGTCACCCCTCACTGCTCCCCCTGCCGGCCTCGTCGCCTCACGCAGCCTGCTGTTCGGTCATTTGGTCATCCCTCACTGCCCGCCCCCGCTGGCCTGGTCACCCCACACAGCCTGCTGTTCAGTCGTCTGTCTGGTTGTTTCGGTCGTGGGCCCCTGGCTTTTTATATATTAGGATGTTAGCTATAGCCATCATGTTGTACATTACCTCCCTAGTATTTATTTAGTTTATGCCTTTTGACTGCCTTCTTTATTTTCTTACTTGGTTTTAGAGAGAGTTAAGGAGGGAGAGAGAGAGAAAAAAATTAACGTGAGAGAAATATCAATCAGTTGCCTCCACACACACCCTGACTGGGGATCAAACCCGCTACCTTTTGGTATACAGGACTGTACTCTAAGCAACTGAGCCACAATGGCCAGGGCTTGACTACCTTCTTCTGTTTTACATTTCCTTGGCAGCTTTTTAATAGCTAATGTGAATATTTCATGAGCCACAGGTTTGAATTCATAAAATATATGTTTTTTATTTCATTTTTTCCTTTTTATTGAATTTATTGGGGTGAAAGTAGTTAACAAAATTATACAGGTTCCAGGTACCCAATTCCACAAAACATCATCTGTACACTGTATTGTGTATTCACCAATATATGTGTTTTTTTAAAGACATAATCTATAATAGCAAAGAATTAGGATAAATGCCCATAAATTGTTAAAATTTAATGTGTCTTCAATAAGAGGAATTACTATGCCATAATTTAAAAAATAATTTCCTTGGAGTTCCAAAATGGTGGAGTAAGTGGAAGCTATACTGACACTCTCCAGGACCACACTGGAATTACAACTAAAATACAGAAAAACCATCTTGAATAACCAACCGAAGTCTAGGTGGAAAGAATCCTAATAACCAAGTATAGAAAATAAAAACCACATAGAGACTTGTAGGAAGAGCAGAAGCATGAGAGGGCTGGCCTGGCACCTGGCCACAGTCAGTAGCTGAAGGTCCGGAAGGATATCCCAGCTGTGGGGGGTTCCCATTGAGAACTCTGGGGTCTAAATCTCAAGCTGGGCTTCCCAGCACAGAGCACCAGAACTGAGAAAGATGCCCATATAACATCTGGTTGCAAAAACAGTAGGGTTCCTGTCTGCCAGAGAGAGACGGCTGGAAATACAGGCACCTTCTTAAAGGGACAATGCACAAAATTTCATGTGCAACCATTCACATTGGGCTCTGGCAGAGAGAGGGCAGAGTGGACTAGAGCTGTGTGAAAAAAATCCAGGGTTGGGGGCTCTAGGGTTAGAGCTCAAAAGGCAGCTGCCCCTGGTTTCCTGTGCTGGGTCATTCCCATGTACTGCAGAGGATATCATTCTCAGGCAGACCATTACAGCACTTGCATGTAAGAATATATTAAAACTAGAGACCTGGTACACGAATTTGTGCACAGGTGGGATCCAGCCCACCCCAATGGGGGCTGATCAGGGCCAGGCTGGTGGGGGTGGGGGAGGCGGAGAAGGGCTGTGGACAGTTGGCCAGCCAGCCCTGACCCAATCGAGGTTGTGGGGGGTCGATCGGGGGCTAGGCCGGCCCGGGGGAGAGGCCATAGGAGGTTGTGGGGGCTGATCGGGGCCCTAATCCTGTCAGTTGGCCACCACAGTACGTGTCATAGCGACCAGTCATTCTGGTTGTTCCATCATTCTGGTCGCTTAGCTTTTATATATATAGACTAGAGGCCCGGTGCACAAAAATTTGTGCACTCGGGGGGGAGAGGGGGGTCCCTCAGCCCGGCCTGTGCTCTCTCGCAGTCTGGGACCCCTCAGGAGATAATGACCTACTGGCTTAGGCCTGCTCCCAGGTGGCAGAGGGCAGGCCCAATCCCTAGGTGCAGCTCCTGGTCGGGCTCAGAGCAGGGCTGATTGGGGAGTTGGGGTGCCGTCCCCTGTCATGCAAAGAGCAGGGCAGATCGGGAGGTTGCGATGCCACCCTCAGTCATGCTCAGGGTAGGGCCAATTGGGGGGTTGGTGCACCGCCCCCTGTCACACTCACGGCAGGGTTGATGGAGAGGTTGCAGCGCCACCCCCTGTCACGCACAGAGCAGGGCCAATCAGGGGGTTGGGGTGCTGCCCCCTGTCACTCACAGAGCAGGGCCCATCAGGGGGGTTGGGGCTCCGTACCCTGTCATGCACAGAGCAGGGCGGATCAGGGGGTTGAGGCGCCGCCACGTCATACTCAGGGCAGGGCTGATGGGGAGGTTATGGCTCTACCCCAAAACACACAGAGCAGGGCCCGTGGGGGGGGGGGCAGGTTGGGGCGCCGCACCCTGTCACACATAGAGCAGGGCTGATCAGGGGGTTGGGGCGCCTTCCCCTGTCATGAACAGAGCAGGGTGGATAGGGAGGTTGTGGCCCCGCCCCCTGTCACACACAGAGCCGCAGGGCAATCAGCGGGTTTGGTCGCTGCCCCCTGTCATGCTGATCCCGGTGCCAGGAGGCATATTACCCTTTTACTATATAGGATAGAGGCCTGGTGCACGGGTGGGGGCTGGCTGGTTTGCCCTGAAGGGTGTCCTGGATCAGGGTGGGGGTCCCCACTGGGGTGCCTGGCCAGTCTGGGTGAGGGGCTGAGGGCTGTTTTCAGGCTGGCGGGTGACTGAAGTTCCCAACCGCTCCTTTTTTTCTTTCTTTTTTTTATTCTGGGCCAGCTTTAGCTCTGAGGCTTGGCTCCAGCTCTGAGGCCTCGGCTGCTGAAAGCAGGTATCTGGTTTGTTTGGGTTCTATAATCAAAACACTGTTTCAACTCCAGTTCTGAGATCCCGGCTGGCTGAAAGCAGGTTTCTGGGGTTTTGTTTAGCTTCTATATTTGTAACAATGTTTCAAACTGCAAGCTCAGAGGCCGGCAGCAGCAGGCGGGGAACGTTGGCTTTCTCCGTTACTGAAGCAAGCAAGCCTCATGTTCGCTTCAAGCTGCCTGGCTGCCGGCCGCCATCTTGGCTGGCAGTTAATTTGCATATCGCCCTGATTAGCCAATGGGAAGGGCAGCAGAGGTATGGCTAATTACCATGTTTCTCTTTTATTATATAGGATTCTTAACAACAACGAGAATTTATTCTTCCTGGGCTTTCTGCTAAGAGTAAACTGATGAAAGTTCACTACTAGGTCCAGTAGTAATTGCTAAAAATTTTGGCTTTGGTGTCCTCCAGAAGTGCTACATTTGAAATCAGAAGACACCTTACAGAAAACAGTGTTTGAGTGATATCAGAATCATAGCAGAGTGAGACAACCTCTTAGTCTTGCCCCTAAAAGTTCCAAGTCAGACAAAGAATTCCCTGCTCAACACAAACATATCTGAAAGATCTGTGCATTAAGACATCTGAAGAAGGGCATGTGAGAATAAGGAGGAAAGATAGGATGGAGAAAGAACAGAGATGGGAGCCCCAGGCATAATCAAGCTCTTCTGTGAGCACCACCTGAAGCAACAGCAGTGGAAGTGTCAGATTGCAGCCCTCACTGGGCCCCTGAGAGTCAGAGGGGCAGAAGCAAGCTTGCAGCCTGAGTGGCCTCTACAGATTGCTGCTAAACCCAGTGAAAAAAACAAAGCCACAGGCCTGGGACCCTGCCTCCCTCTCTCACTGACCCCCCATCCCTCACAGTGGAACCCAGTAGAGGCAGCTGGGATACTTCAGATAGTACAGTGCAGCTGGCAGCCTCTGGTTATAAGGAGGCAGCCATAGGAACTCACAGGCCCAGAACCCCATTACCTACCACATCCCACCACACGGGTGGTGCTTTGAGACCAAAGTGACCTGGTCATAGACGGGAAAGCCCACCTCCTCAGAGAATACGGGGCATTTTCTATAGCCCAGGTGACATTGCCCCACTAAGATCCCTGAAGTCCCATGTAAGAGAAAACAAAAACTTGTGCAATAGCACCACCTAATGGGAAAAAAAGAAAAACCTCTACTTAACTTGCTAAATTGTTAAAAGCAATAGTCTAAGATTTCAAGTCCCTGGCAGAGTAGCATATCTGGTTAGAGCATCATCTGGATATGCCAAGGTTGCGGGTTCCATCACCTGTCAGAACACATACAAGAATCAACCAATACATGCACAAATAAGTAGGACAACAAATCTCTCTTTCTCTTCCCCTTCCTCTCATTCTAAAACAAATACATAAATTTTAGGCCCGGCTGTCATGGTTCAATTCCCAGTTGGGACACATGTCTGGGTTGCATGCTCAGTCCCCAGTGGGGGGAAGTTGTGTGTGCAGGAGGCAGCCAATCAGTGATTCTCTCTCATCATTGATGTTTCTATCTCTCTCTCTCCCCCTCTCCCTTCCTCTCTGAAATCAATAAAAATATTTTTTTAAATAATAAATAAATAAATAGATTTTGTATATATGTAAAGATTTCAATACATCAAATGCCTAGACAAAGAAATAATCCATCAAGTACAATGAGTAGCCAAGATAACAAGGGAGTTCACAAAGAAAATGAAAATTATGATTTAAATGACAAACATTCAAGATTTCAGTTCTGAAAAAACTCAATGAGATACAAGAAAACTCTGAAAAGCAGTTCAATTACTTAGAAATAACATCAACAAACAAAAGGACTTCAAGTAATAAGATTTAAATTATAAAAAAGAACCAAACAAAAATTCTGGAGCTGAAGAGTTCAATAAATGAGATAGAGAATGAACTAGCAAGCTTAGGAAATATTACAGTCCAGAACAGCAAAGAATTGGTGATATTGGAAATAGAAACCTATGAATGACTCAGGTGGAAGAGAGGAGAGAATTGAGAGTAAAAAATAAACAAAAGAACTCCATGAGAATCATGTGGCTCTAATAGAAAGAGCAATGTAAAGATAATGGATATATGAGGAAGAAAAGAGAAGGAGAAAAGAACAGATAGCTTATTTAAACAAATAATTGATGAGAACATCTCAACCCTGTAGAAAGAACTAGACTGTCTCATCCAAAAAGCTAATAGAACACCTCATTATTCAAATCCAAAAGGCCTTCTCCAAGGCACATTATATAAAGCTGTCAAAAATTAACAGTAAAAAAAGAATTACTAAGGAAGCCATGGAAAAGAAGATGGTAACCTATCAAAGAAACCCCATTAAATTATCATTGGATTTGTCAGAAGAAACTCTACAACTAGAGTAAAGTGTAATTAAAATATGAAAAGAGAAAAATCACCAGGAAAGAATCATATATCCAGCAAAGTTACCCTTTAGAAATAAAGAAGAAATAAAGGCTTTTCCAGACAAACAAAAGCTGAAAGAATTTACCATCACAAGACTTGCATGACAAGAAATGCTAAAAGGTGCTCTTCTGCCTGAAACAAAAAGACAAAATGACACAAAATTGTGAGTAAGATGAATAACAGACAGAAGCAGGAATTGCAGCTCTTGTTCAGAATAGGACTGAATTCCTAATTAAAAGGCACAGAGTAACAAGATGAACTAAAAAACAAGTTCCTGCACAGCCAGTGTGGCTTAGTGGTTGAATATCTACCTATGAACCAAGAAGTCATTGTTTGATTCCTGGTCAGAGCACATGCCCAAGCTGTGGACTCGATCCCCAGTGTGGGGCGTGCAGGAGGCAGCCAATCAATGATTCTCAAACCTCAGAGGGAAGGCAGGGAAGGGTGGATGGGAAGAGATCAATCAATGAACTTGTATGCATATATGTATAACGTGTGGACACGGACAATGGGGTGGTGAGGGCCTGGGGCGGAAAGGGGAGGAGGCTGGGAACAGGCTGGAAGAGGTTAATGGGGGGGGAAAGGAGGACCTATGTAATGCTTTCAACAATAAAGATTTTTTAAAAAATCATTCTCTCTATTCATTGATGTTTCTATCTCTCCCTTTCACTTCCTCTCTGAAATAAATTAAAAAACACACACATATATAAAGTTTAAAAAAAAATAACAAATTCCAACTATAATCTTGTTATATTAGGAGACGCTTCTCAGCTACAAAGACAAACATAGACTCAAAGTAAGGGGGAAAGATAATATTCCAAGCAAATATTATTCAGTGAGAAGTGGGTATAGCCATACTTCTGTCAGACAAAATAGATTTCAAGATAAATAAGAGACAAAGATGGGCATTTTATGACAAAGGAGACAATTCATCAAGAAGATATAACACTTATCAATACATATATATACATACATATCTCTCCAACCTGGGAGCACCAAAATATGTAAAACAAATACTAACAGACCTAAAGGGAGAAATTGACAAAAATGCTTTTATAGTGGGGTACCTAAATATACCACTGACAGCAATACATAGATTATCCAAACAGAAAGTCAGTAAGGAACTAACAGCCATAAATGACACATTAGACCAAATGGGCATAACTTATATCAACAGAGCTTTGCATCCCCAAACAATATAATTCTTCTCAAGTGCACATGGAACATTTTCCAGGATAGACCACATATTGGGGTACAAAACTAGTCTCAATAAGTTTACGAACACAAAAATCATACCAAGTATATTTTTCAATCACAACAATATGAAACTGGAAATTAGCTACAAAAAGAAATTTGGAGGCTCTGGTCAGGCAGCTCAGTTGGCTGAAGCATTGTCCTGATATGCCAGGGCTGGGGGTTCCAACCTTATCAGGGCACATACAAGAATCAACCAATGAATGCATAAATAAGAGGAACAACAAATTGATGTATTTCTCTCTCTCTCTCTCTCTCTCTCTCTCTCTCTCTCTCTCTCTCTCTCCTCTTTCTCTCTCTCTCTCCTCTCTCCAGCTAAATTTTAAAAAACAAGAAGAAAGCTGGGAAAACCACAAATATGTACAACTTAAACAACATCTACTGAACAACTACTAGGTCAAAGAAAAAATAAAAGAAGATATCAAAAGATGATGCATAGAGACACATGAAAATGATAATACAACATATCAAAATTTGGGGAATGCAGCAAAAGTAGTGCAAAGAGAAGTTTATACCATTACAGGCCTACCTGAAGAAACAAAAATCTCAAATAAACAATTTAACATGTCATCTTAAAGAACTAGAAAAAGAACAAATAAAACACCAAGGCAATAGAAAAAAGGATATAATAACAATTAGAGCAGAATTAAACAAAACACACAATAAAAAGACAATAGAAAAATATTAATGAAACAAAGAGCTATTCTTTGAAAAGTTAAATAAAATTGGCAGTTCTCTGGCTAGACTCACTAAGAAAAAAGAGATAAGACTCAAGTAAATAAAATCACAAAAAAAGAGAAGTTACAGCAGACACCACAGAAGTACAAGGACTACAATAATATTATGAAAAGCTATAAACCACAAAATTCTATAACCTAGAAAAAAAATGAACAAATTCTTAGAAATATATAACCTTACCAGACTGAACCATGAGGAACTGGAAAACCTAAGTAGATTGATCAACAATAAAGAAATTGAAACAGTAATCAGAAAGCTCTCCCCTCTGAAAAAGTCCAGGACCAAATGGCTTCACTGGTGAATTATACTTAACATTCAAAGAAGACTTACTATCTACCCTTCTCAAGCTCTTCCAAAAAATTAAAGAGGGAATATTTCCTAACTCATTGAATGAGGCCAACATTACCTTGATACCAAAATCAGGCAAGAACAACACACACACACACACACACACACACACACACACACACACACACACACAACCTTACAGGCTGATATTCCTGATGAACATAGATTCAAAAATCTTAAACAAAATACTAGCAAGTCAAATATAATAATACTTTAAAAGGATAATGCATCATTATCTAGTTGGGTTCATTCCAGAGACACAAGGATAGTTCAACATGTGCAAATCTATCAATATGATATACCACATTGACAGAAAAAAAGATAAAAATCATCTGATCGTATCAACAGATGCAAAAAAAGCATTTGACAGATACAACATCCATTTATGATTAAAACACTCAATAACAGGTATGCAAGGGAAGTATCTGAGCACAATAAAGGAAATATATGAGAAACTAATCATATTCAATAGTGAAAAGCCTAAAGCTTTTCCTCTAAGTTCAGGAACAAGACAAGGATGCCCACTCTCTCACTGTTATTCAACATAGTATTGAAAGTCCTAGCCAGAGCAACCAGGCAAGAGAAAGAAATAAAAAGGCATCCAAATTGCAAATAAAGAAGTAAAACTGTCACTATTTGTAGATTACATGATTTTATATGTGGAAAACCCCAAAGAGTCCACCAAAAGACTATTAGAAACAATAAAAAATTATAGTAAAGTTGCAGGATACAAAATCAGTGTATTAAAAATCCATTGTATTTATATATACTAATAGTGAAATATCAGAAAAAGAAATGAAGAAAACAATCCCATTTACAGTTGCAACAAAAAAGAAAAAATACCTGGAATAAACTTAACAAAGGAAGTAAAGAACCTATATACTGAAAACTGTAAGACATTGTTGAAAGAAATTGAAGTACATACAAAGAAATGGAAAGATATTTTATGTTCATGGATAGGAATAATCAACATAGTTAAGATCACCATACTACCCAAAGCAATATATAGATTCAATGCACTCTTTATCAAAATCTCAAAGACATTTTCCAAAGAGATAGAACAAAAATTTATCAAATTTGTGTGGAACTACAGAGAAATCCTGAATAACCAAAGCAATCCTGAGAAGAAAAAACTGCCGGGGTTCTTGTCCCAGCATCAAGAAGGGTTCAGGAATCTGGAGAAGGGGCTGTGCGTAGATGACATAGGAATCCAAAGACTAGTAAAGAATCCGGAGACGAAATATAATTTTGAAAGGCATTTTGGGTGTCAGAGGAGCTTAACTAAAGGAGCTAAGTTCTAAGGTCTTAAGTCTAAGGCCTTAGGCCCAGGACCCCATGCTTTTTATTAACACAACTTGTCCTGAGGAGAGGTGGAGATATATACTTCAAAGGGTCAGGGTTTGGTACAGAGTCCACTGTCAGAATGGGGGAATTAGCCTACAGCTGTTCAGGTGTTTGGCCAGTAGGAAGCAGTAACATGTAGATTAAGATGCCTTTTAGCTGTCTGGCAGCCACAATCAGTTTCCTATTCAGGTTTGGGAAAATGCCTTTACCCATTTCCAAATGCAGGTGACTACATGCGTGACTCAACCCTGTTGAGTCCCCAAGTCTCATTAACCATTTGATGAAACTCTTGAAATTATGACATGCTGGAATTGGTCACTGGCAAAAAACAAAGTTGGAGATAGCACTCTCCCTGACTTCAAATTATCCTACAGAGCTACAATAATCAAAACAGCATGGTATGGGGGATTTCAAGATGGCAGCAGAGTAGATGGAAGTTACAACACTCACTTCTTCACAGGACCAAACTGGAATTGCAATTAAATTAAACAACAATCATATTGAATAATCAACCGAAGACTAGCAAAGAGGAGTCTTTAAACAGGATTTATAGAAAAAGACACATTGCAACTGGTAGGAAAGGTGGAGACATGAAAAGGGCTGGCCCACTCCTATAGGCAGTGGCTGAGGTTCCAGAAGGATAACTCAGCTGTGGAGGAAGGTCCCTCTGAGAAGCATGATGTCTAAACCCAAGCCAGGCTCCATAGCCCAGAGTACCAGAGACAGGAAGAAGCACCCACATAACATCTGGCTGTGAAAATCAGTGGGATTTCTGTAGGCCAGGGGAAGGTAATGGGAGACACAGACATTATCTTGAAGGGCCAACACACAAAATCTTGTTCACAGCTACCCTCCCTGGGCTCTAGCAGAGGAAGGGTGGAGTGAACTAGAGTCACATGAGTAGAGTCCAGGGTTTGTGGCTCTGGGGAGAGACCTGAGAGGACTGCCACCAGATCCCTATGCTGAGACATTTTCTCATACCACAGTTGACATCTTTCTTGGGTGGAGTACTCCTTTCATGTATCATCAGCCTGGGGTAAAGCAATTGCTCCACCCTCTGGACTCCTTCTTGCCCCACCCTGCTAAACTTTTTTTTTTTTTTTTTTTTTTTTTTTGGTGTGCCACAGAATTTTATTTTATTATTTTTTTTTTTAATTTCTTTTTTTTTTTAAATATATTTTTTATTGATTAAGATATTACATATGTGTCCTTGTCCCCACGTTACCCTCTACCCCCCACCCCCCCACCCCCGCTCATGCCCTCACCCCCCCGTTGTCCATGTCCATTGGTTAGGCCTATATGCTTGCATATAAGTCCTTTGGTTGATCTTTCCCCCGTACCCCCACCCTCCCCTACCTTCCCTCCAAGTCCCGACAGTCCAATCAATGCCTCTCCGTCTCTGGATCAGTCCTTGTTCATCAGCTTATGTTGTTCATTATATTCCACAAATGAGTGAGATCCTGTGGTATTTATCCGCTCTCAAGTTCCATCCATGCTGTGGCAAATGGTAAGAGTTCCTTTTTCTTCTTCCTCTTCTTAAAGAATACCTTTCAGCATTTCATATAATGCTGGTTTGGTGGTGATGAACTCCTTTAGCTTTTTCTTATCCGTGAAGCTCTTTATCTCACCTTCTATTCTGAATGATAGCTTTGCTGGATAAAGTAATCTTGGTTGCAGGTTCTTGCTATTCATCACTTTGAATATTTCTTGCCAGTCTCTTCTGGCCTGCATGGTTTCTGTTGAGAAATCAGCTGACAGTCGTATGGGTACTCCCTTGTAGGTAACTGACTGTCTTTCTCTTGCTGCTTTTAAGATTCTCTCTTTATCTTTTGCTCTTGGCATTTTAATTATGATGTGTCTTGGTGTGGTCCTCCTTGGATTCCTTTTGTTTGGGGTTCTCTGCGCTTCCTGGACTTGTAAGTCCATTTCTTTCACCAGGTAGGGGAAGTTTTCTGTCATTATTTCTTCAAAAAGGTTTTCAATATCTTGCCCTCTCTCTCCTTCTGGTACCCCTATAATTCTGATGTTGGTACGCTTGAAGTTGTCCCAGAGGTTCCTTACACTATCTTCATATTTTTGGAATCTCTTTTCTTTTTTCTTTTTCGGTTGGGTATTTTTTGTTTCTTTGTATTTCAAATCTTTGACTTGATTCTTGGGATCCTCTTTTCTGCTGCTGGATCTCTGTAAATTATTCTTTATTTCAGTCAGTGTATGCTTAATTTCTAGTTGGTCCTTTTTCATGTCCTCCATGGTCTCCCTATACTTATTGAGGGATTCATTAAATTTATCGGCGGTTTCCATAAAATTCTTGAAAAACCTTATAACCGTGGCCTTAAACTCTATATCCAATCATTTGCTTTCCTCCATTTCTGCCATTTGTGACCTGTTTCTTTGTCTCCGCATTTTGGCAGCTTCCCTGTGTTGATAGAGTGGCCCTGTGCGCCAGGTGTCCTGTAGGGCCCAGTAGCTCAGCCTCCCCAGTTACCTGGGGTGGACACTCTTGGTGCACTCTTGGTGCCTTGGTTGTTGTAGAATCACTGGGAGGAATTGACCTCCAGGCCAATTGGCTGTGAGAATCAGCTGTGTCTAAAGTGGGAGAACTTCTGTGCTGAAGACACCCTTCTGGGGCAAGACTTGCTTCAGTGGGGCTTTGGTGCTCACTGAGTCTGCTCCCTGAGTGCGTCCCTTATGGATCTGAGGAGTTGCAGTCTGGATGGACCCCCTCTGACCACTGGGTACAGTGGCTCCTGGATCTAAGGAGGTGCTAATTCAGCCTCTGCCTGAGGCCACACAGCAGGAGCCACGAAGAGGCTCAGCTGTGAAGCAATGCAAGCCGCTGCGGGGCCTTGGGCCTTCTCTTGGAAGTTCCAGGTCTGCCTGGTTCGGCTGCAGTTAGGTACATTCACATGCAAAAGCCTCTGCCGCAGCCTGGGTGGGGCGGGGTCTCAGGGAGTCAGAGGGCGGAGAAAGCGGCCATGGCCGATTCTCCGCCCGGAGTCGCGCGTCTCAGTGTTCCGGTAACGGCTGCAAGCACCTCTGAGGGAAAGCCGCCCTCAAGTTCGCTCGCTGCCAGACAGACCAGCCTCTCCCCGTGTGAGACCGGGGTCCCCAGAGACTTCCCGGAACCGGAGTTCAGAGCCGTCGGGAGTTTGTGATTCAAAAAGACAGCCGCGTCCTCAGGCGCCACCCCCTTTCCTCGCGCGCGCGCATGCGCGCGCGCCGCCGTACCTCTGCACTTCACCTCCGCAGCGCCTCTGGCTCTCAGCGTGCTTTTCTTTCCTTCTAGTTGTGGAATTTACACTCAGCCAGCCTTCCTGTTGTTCTGGATGATGTTTGCTCAGTCCTTTGCGGTAATTTTCAATTGTTGTGTGAGGCAATAATTTCCCGGTGTTTACCTATGCCGCCATCTTAGTTGCTCCACCCTGCTAAACTTAAACCCTGCTGAGGAGGCAGCTGCCTTGGCCAGGGTATAGAGGTCTGGGCAGACTCAGGGGATGACTGAGTTGTTTGGCTTTGGGACAGGGGCCATTCCCTCCACTTTCTAGTAAACTTGACAGGCACTTCCCCCTCATGGGAGATCTGATAGAACCATCCTCCCAGCTTCTGGCAGATCCACCCTCTGGGCTCCAGAGGCCCCACCTGCTTGACTCCTAGTGCCTCTGCCCTACTGAGGTCATGGCAAAATCTTGGACAGACTGAGTCATGTAACTCTGCTGTGGCAGAGGCCACACCCATCACCGTCCCTGAAACATGACTGCACCTCCCCCTCAAGGGAGATCTACTAGCCCCATCCTCTTGGCACTGCCAGGGCCTCTGAGCATAACAGGCAGCTGGCAGGCAGAGGCAGCTGGAGGCAGATCTTGTGGCACTTTTGCTGGCCTTCCCCCACACCAGGTGGTGTTAAAAGCCCGCTTTGTTGTGCAGCTTGGTCCTTCCTACGTACCCAAGCTTAGCAGAACAAACTGTGGATCACTAGTAGCTCCAAACAGGTTGCCAAGGGTCGGGTACAGAGAGCATCTGACATTGGTCTGCAACAGAGTCCCTCCCAAGATTCCCCAGTGACCAGATTCAGACAATATCAGGATCCAATAAACTTCACAAGAAAAATCTTGACAAGCATCAAACCCTGCTGAGGTGAATTCTGCTTCATATCGTAAGCACCTGAACAGCAGCTAACATGCCATGGCTGGGGTTGAGCCTCATAGTCAGACAGCCTGAAGGTTGATCACACACACAAACAAGTCAATAGCAATCAATACTCAATTACAACAGGAGGGCCCACATAAACCACACAAGGGACATTCCTGGAGCACCTACCTCAGGTGATCAAGGTGACTGTGCCACTGGATCCCACAGGACACCTATTTCATAAGGCCACCTTGAAGACAGTAGTCATAGCAATCTATCTAATACAAAGAGGCAGGCCCCAAAGGAAAGAACAGGAGAAATCTCCAGAAAAAGAACTAAATGAAATGGAGACAAACAATGTATCAGATAAAGAGTTCAAAACAATGATTATAAGAATGGTCAAGGAACTGAGAGAACTACAACAGCATGAAAATGGACATAGAAACCATAAAAAAAGGACCAGTTAGACATGAAGAATACAAAATCTGACATCAAGAATGCAAGGGAAGGAGTAACAGTAGGTTAGATGAAGCAGAGGATTGAATCAGCAATTTAGAAGACAAGGTAGAAAAAAACACCCAGTCAGCAGAAAAAAGAAAAAACAATAAAGACCTGGCTGGTGTGGCTCTATTGGTTGAGCATCGTCCCATGCATTAAAAGGTCAGTGGTTTGATTCCTAGTCAGGGCACATGCCCGGATGCCGGCTTGATCCCCAGTAAGGGCCATGCATGAGGCAGCCAGTCAAAGATTCTCTCATCATTGATGTTTCTACCTCTCGCTCCCTCTTCCTTCCTCTCTGAAATCAATAAAAATATATTTTAACAACAACAATAACATCTCGGCCCCGTAACCTGGCTGGCCCCACCCCAATTGGGGGTGGGGCTGGCCAGCCAACCTCCCATGTCCCCTCCCCCCGCCGGCCGGGCCCCATCAGCCCCCATCGGGCTGGCTAGACCCCACCCATGCACAAATTTGTGCACCAGGCCTCTAGTTTTTAACTATAATAGTAAGAAACATATAGTACTTACTATGTGCTAGGCTCTGTTATAAATACAGATACATATTGTAACCCACTTAATCCCCACAACAACCCTGTAAGGTAGGTACTATCTTTACTTCCTGTTCCACAAATAAGGCACCTGAGACCCAGAAAGGGTAAGAAAACTTGCCCAAGTCCCACAGAAGGGGGTGGAGCCTGGTCCTTGCCTCTGCCTGCCATGGAAGAGCCAAGTTCTGCTATGTCTACTGTAACACTGGAGCTGAGGAGTTTTAATGTGACTGCTTTATTCTCCTTTTGCTTCTATTTTCTTGGGGAAATGTTTAAATAGTTTAAAAAACATATTAGAATTTATTTTTCTCTAATTATGGGAATTTTGTGAGTGGTCTATGCTACATGGCATGCTTCTAATAGCTTTAATATCTGCTAATGGTATGAGGCCCTGTCTCCGGTCTCCATTTAGTAGAATATGCTTTTGTTGTTGAATTCTGTTGTTGACTGACATTTGCTTGGCATTGTATATCACCAACTCTAAACAATGTCAGCAATAAATATTTGTGACCTGAAAAGGCAGAATCTCTTCGAGCATTCATGGCTTGTCTATGTACTGTTTTAGATTACCTTGTGATCAGCTCTGGCATTAGTGCATGATGATAAGTGTATTGCTGCACTTTCCAAAAAGGGTTATCTCCTATTTCACAAAGTTAAAATCAAGCTTGAAAGTTAGAGGGCTTACGTGATCTTTGAATAAATTTTTAAAAATAGCAGTTTGTCCAGATAGTGTTGCTCAGTGGTTGAGCATTGACCTATGAACCAGGAGGTCAGGGTTCAATTCCCCTTCAGGGCACATGCCTGAGTTTCCAATTGATTCGGCCCATCTCTCTCATCAATGTTTCTATCTCTCCCTCTTTCTCCTTTCCTCTCTCTCTAAAAATCAATAAAAACATTTAAAAAATAAAATAGCAGAGTTGTTTAAAAGTTATTATTAGAAACACTTGACCCATGCCACCTAAAGCTGGTGGGACCCTCTGCCTTGCCGCCTGCTCACAGCCTCGCTTACCATGCCATTGGAGAAGGCGTTCAGCCCCACACCTTCCAACAAAGAGTAAAAGATCTCTGACTTATCTGAGAGCAGCATCCAACCAAACTCCCAGTGATAAGAGAATGATACAAGAGTGGGAAGCAGCCCTAGCTGGTATGGTTCAGTGGATAGAGCATCGGCCTGCAGACTCAAGGGTCCCGGGTTCAATTCCAATCAAGGGCATATGCCTGGGTTGCGGGCTCGGTCCCCAGTGGGGGGTGTGAAGGAGGCAGTCAATCAATGATTCCCTCTCATCATTGATGTTTCTATCTCTCTCTTCCTTTCCTCTCTGAAATCAATAAAAATATATTTAAAACAAGAAAAAAGAGTGGGAAGCAGCTTCCTGTCCTGGATAAAACCAAGTATCTTGTGCCTGATCATGTCAACATGAGTGACCTCATCAAGATAATTAGAAGTCGATCACAGCTCAATGCTAATCAAGCCTTCTTCCTGTTAGTGAATGGGCACAGCATGGTAGGTGTGACCACATCGATTTCAGAAGTGTATGAAAGTAAGAAGGATGAAGATGGATTCCTGTATATGGTATACACCTCTCAGGAGACATTTGGAATGAAATTATCAGTGTAAGACTAGAAAAATGAATCTGTTCTAGAATTTTTTAGACCCTTACCAACGGGAAAAAAAAGGGATGTTACCAACAGATTGATCAGTTCATCTAAATCACAGGTGACCAAAACAGTAGTGTCCTGCCTAGGAGTTTTAGAAAGTTGTTTTTTGCTTTAAGCAGAAAAACTGAGTTCCAAGTGAGCACATTCAGCTTTGGAAAACTGTATTATTTAATCTAGGCTGTCTTGTTTTAAAGTTTAGAAGTTGACAAACAAAATACTTTGCATTCTAAGTTACCAATAAAATAGATCTTCAAGTCTTTTAATGTTCTTTCCCCAATAGGAACTTGCATTTTGAACATTCAGAGAGAGTAAGTCAGAACCTGCCAACTTTTTATTGAAGAGTTTCTATCCAACTAGAGAAATCTCAAGCATGGCCCCCAAAACACATTTGGCATAGTAGTTTGCAAAAAGCAGGCTAAATGGAGGTGTAAAAGAAAACGGTGAATTGCTGTTAAAGGGTCCTGATTCCTAGCAAGTATACCCACGGCAATGCTCTTGCAGTGTTAGGAAGTTCTTATTTGGTTTGTTCTCCAGACAGTAACATACATAGTATCACTGCTCAGTAGGAACCTTGAATAATTTATTTTGGTCAAGTTTCTCAGAAGGTCCAGAGGGGGGAAAAAGTGACATTTCTTCTGTTTTGAATATTCTCTGATCAAGAGCTCAAACTAATAGTGCTGCATTGGTAAATAAATAAGCACTTGTATCCATTTTATTCTTTAGGACAGTGGTAGAAAGTACAGAACCCTGCAGATGATCCATGTTTTATGTTAAGTGTGTGACTACAATATGTTGTTTAAAAGTTTCCACGTTTTTAAGAGTATTTCAGTTATCATTGTTAGGTCAAACAACCTTCGGAATTCCCCCACTCTAAGTGCATGTCAGTTGTGAAGAAAACAGTAAAAGGAGATATATTCTCTTCACATATATTAATGTCAGAAGTTAAACATTTTCCAAGTCTAACCAGGATAATCAATACTTCCTACTACCTGCATGGTTCATTATTTACTGTTTTCATGGGAATATCACAAAAAGATCACAGGCCACTTTACATGTAGCAGGTCTTAATTTGCCCTTATATATTTAGAAGTGTCTAGAATACCTGAGAAAACACCCACTCTTTTTCTTGCCATAGCATAATTTGATTAAAGAATCTGATTAATTATCACTGTGCTACTGGATGCTACAATGCAGTGTCTTGTAAATTTATTTTACCAGTACAAGATTTTCTTGTTGTGGACAATACTATTATCAATGCATCAATCACCCACCTTAAACAGTCTCCTTGACACCTTTTTCTCTGCCACCTCTGACTTTAGGCTATTTCAGCAACTATTCAGACTTAATTTTAACCAAGGAAAAGGAAGCCAAGGACAAGAAGGGGAAGTAAAATTCAAACTAATTCATTTGTTACTTATTCATTATCCTAATAAGGAATCGATGGAAGGGGAGATGAGACAAGTAATAGGTTTAAAAAGTTACTTAGTGGTGTAAACTAATTTATGACAACTTTAAATTCTACCACAACTGATGACCTATCTTGCTGGGGGCAGGAGAGTCTTCAATAGTATAATAGTAGAAGCTCTTTCTTTTAAATAATGCAATCAACACCCACAACCTCAATTTAAAATACATTCTAATTAAAATCTCTCTAGTAGGTAGGTCCCTAAAGTGTCCTTTGCTCTTTCTTTTTTGGTCCCCCTCCCCCTTTGCTCTTTCTTAATTTGACTTACCACACTAATGTCAGAAGCATGATTTTGGTGACACGAGCACCTGCATGTTATCAGTGGAACTTCAACATTCAGACTGGAATAATGCCAATGAAACACAAACATGCCATTTAGCAGACATGAGAAATAGGGAAACAACCTTGGTTAGGAGTTGGGAGACTTGTGGGCTGACACTTACTGGTCATGTGAATTGATTTACTCACCTAACTTATCTGAGGCTCATTTTTCTCATTAGTAAATTGAAGCTAAAAATCCTTGCCCTGCTTATGTCAATGGTTATCATGATGATTAAATTAAGTAATTTATGTGACAGTTTTTTGCAAAATTTTATGCATATTGAAACATGAAAAATTTTAAAGGTCATTAAAATGGTTGGAAATTTAAAAAACAGCAGCAGTGTGGACAGATAAAGTGAATGGATATGTAAAAGTTTACTATAATGTAGTATAAGTCTCCAAGATGGTACCCAATGAACCATTTCTCCTGGTATTTGAAGAAAGATATAATCCCCTTCCTTTGGACATGGGCTGGCCCTGTGGCTAATTTTTCATCAATAGAACATTGCAGAAGTGATGCTGTGTGACTTTCCACGCTGGATCATTAAAACCTTGGCAGCTTTAGCCTGGACCTATAGATGCTTGCTCTAAGGCAAACTAGCTTCTTTATAAGAAATCCAAACACCCTAAGGTGTCATGCTGTTAGAAAGCCCAAGCTGGCCAGGAAGAAAAGTGTAAGAGAGAAAGAAAATCTCTTCTCCCTCTACCCATCCAAAGTTCATTGACTGGGACTCTGTCAATTTGCCTGCCAAAAGACAGATTAACAAGAGAATAATAAATAAAAGTGTATTAACACAAGTCTTATACACTCCTACCTGGATGTTGTCGGGGTGCTCAGAGATGAGTAACTCAAAGAGCTAGTTAAAACTCGGGCTTATATAGCATCTTAAGAGAACCATAAAATTTTAGAGAAGTGACAAGACAAAGGTAAAGGATTTTAAATTGCTATGGCAGCAAATTGTGGGAAGGAAAATATATGGAGGAACTAAGATAAGGGCTACTTAGTAAAGTTGGTTATGTATATAACAGGTCTGAGAGTTTTTATAATCATGAAAGATCATACCTCCTCCAAGATATTTAGTTCCATCTTTAGGATGATAAGTCTCTCAAGTTGTCTCCAGTGATTTACTTTTGTTTTCTTGGTAGAGAAGGAAGGGGGAACCACTTTACAAATTAAGGTCCCACTTTTAGACATATAATGGGAGTCCAGAAAGAGCTTTTCTTGTCTACACAGGGTGGGGCAAAAGTAGGTTTACAGTTGTGAGTACACAAAACACAGTTTATTTTTGTATTATTATTTATTAATTATTGTATTATTTCCCATACAAACTATTGTAAACCTGCTTTTGCCCCACCCTATATTTGCTTCATTTCGAATGCCTGCAGCTGAAAATTATCCTTATATCAAAGTGGCACATTTTGGTGTAGTGTATTATGCTTCCCTTCAGGGGCCACTTGGAAGGAGGGAGGTTGGGAGGGAGGTTGGGAGGGAGGGAGGGAGGGAGAGAGAGAGAGAGAGAGAGAGAGAGAGAGAGAGAGAGAGACCTATTTCTTGCAGGCATTCCAGATGAGCCATCAACTATGTGAGTGAAAAAACCATCTTGGGCATCCAGTTCAGATTAGTTGCTGTCTGGCTGCAACCTCATGAGAAACCCCAAGCAGGAACCACTCAGCTGAGCCCATTCAACCACAGAACCAGACAAATATATGTTGTTTTAAGCCAGTAAGAGTGGTCTGTTATGCAGCAATCGGTAAGTAAAATATATAGTATTTTGTTTTTTTCATTTTCATGGAAGGCTTATCGAATTAGTGTAGGATTTTATAAGACATTTAGGACAAAGTCACTGATATATATCAGGACCTACTTTATTTGATTTGCTGCTTCTTGACAAAGACACATTGTCCTAAAAAGTACATTTCAAGGGGCACTGGGAAGAAAATATCTAGTGAATTAATGCTAGGAAAAAGGAGGGGGGGAAATCTACTTTCAAGCTACATTTTTGTTGCAAATGCTTTGGACAATTGCATAAGTTATGGTTTTTCTAAGAACAAACTTATTATTTTTATTTATTTATTTTTAAATATTTTTATTGATTTCAGAGAGGAAGGGAGAGGGAGAGAAAGTGAGTAACATCAAAGATGAGAGAGAATCATCTATCAGCTGCCTCCTGCATGCCCCCTACTGGGGATCATGCCTGCAACCAGGGATGTGCCCTGAAATCAAACTGTGACCTCCTGGTTCATAGGTTGATGCTCAACCACTGAGCCACATCGGGGCCAGATTTATTTTTTTAAATGTATTGTTCTCTTATGGTTTGATTTATGGCTGATCAAGATTACCCTAATGATTATATTTTTAGTTAAAGTCAGGTTTGTTGAGATATCATTTATATACAGTAAAATTTACACTTTTCATGTGTACAGGTCTGAGAGTTTTGATAATCACAAAAGATCATACCCCCTCCAAGATATAGAGTATTTCAATAACCCCCAAAAGTTTCCTTGTACTCCTTCATACTCAGTCACCTCCTTTCATCCCCAGCCCCTGGTAACCACTGATCTGATTTCTGTTCCTATAGCTTTGTCTTCTTTACATTGTCATATAAGTGGAATCACATAGTCTCTTGTGTCTGGCTCCTTTCACTTAACGTAATGCCTTTGAGATTCATCCAAAGTAATATTCTGTTCCTGCACCAATTACTTCCCTTTCCCTTTATGTTATTCTAAGAATATGCAAAGCTGTGAATAGCTAAATAAGTCATAGGGTCATTGCAGTGTTTCAGGAAGTTTTGTCTGAGGATCACCTACATTGGAATCACCTTGAGTGCTTGTTGGACTCTCAGACTCAGACCTATGGAGTCAGTGTCTGAGTAATGTGTGAGCAACCATCCCCATGTGACTTTTATGCACCACCAAAGGCAGAAACCCTCAGGTATTCCAGTGGACAAGAATATCAGAGTTAGATGGTTCTGAGTTTGAATCTAGTACTGACATTTACTAGTTGTATGAACTTGGGCAAATTACTTAAACTGTCTGCACCTATTTTTTCTTTTGTACTTGTAAATAATTTATTTACCAAATATTTTTGAGCGCCTATTATATGACAGGCACAGTTCTAGGAACCAGGGTCGCAGCAGTGAATAAGATAAAGTCCAATCCTTCGTGGAACACAGCACAGGATAAGTGTTTAAGCACCTAAATATATGAGAAAATTTCAGATAGTGATACTCTAGAAAATGAAACAGTTTTGACATAGAGGGTACCTTAGTTAAGATACAATGTAGGCTGTAAGTTAGTGTACTGTGTTTAGCATTGTCACAAAGGTTCTGTATGGACTAGTCATGCAGGGGTGGGCAAACTTTTTGACTCGAGGGCCACAATGGGTTCTTAAACTGGACCGGAGGGCCGGAACAAAAGCATGGATGGAGTGTTTGTGTGAACTAATATAAATTCAAAGTAAACATCATTACATAAAAGGGTACGGTCTTTTTTTTTTTTAGTTTTATTCATTTCAAATGGGCCGTAGTTTGCCCACGGCTGGTAGTGGATCTTAGCAAGATCTTCTCAATGTAAGCTGAGTTTTCAGCATCACAAAAAATGTAGTACCAATCTTGATTCTTATTTGAAACTGCAGAGAAATTATGTCAACATTCAACCGCTAGTATGGCATTCTAACTGAGAGGGTCCCATGAGCTGGCATTTCTGGCAGAGTTTATGCTCATGCATTCCAGATTTGAGAACACTTCATCACTTCTGGGCCACTGTTCACGGCCTTTCTGAGGGACGGAATAAAACCAAGTCTTTCTCTTGCATCGTTTTATCTCTAAAGCCAGTTCTGGAACATAAAAATGTATCTCATCTTTTCACTCTTCCTCAAGAATAGAGACTGAAAAGAAATACTAATTTATGGGACAGCATGCCCTATTGTTAATTTTTTTTTTTTTAACCTCCTTGGTGGCCATGGATCATTTTGAGGCTTTTAATGAACATTGTGGATCTTCTCCCCTAAACACTGCATAGAGGGTCAGTTCTCCGCCTCATCTTAGTGGCCCCGTCTGTAGTGTTTGCACAATAGATTGCTCCCTCCACTCTCGGCTCTCCTGTCCGGTCCCGCCTCAGTCCTAAGGAACCTCCTTCAACTCCATCGTCGACTCCGCCTCTGCGACTAGCATCGTCGGGAGGGAGGAGCCAAGGGCGAGCCCGGAACGCAGTTACCCGACCCTGTGGCCCGCCGGAGCGCTGAGGGAGGGGAACGCGTCAGGCTGAAGAACGGAAGCGAGAGGCGGGGGACGTGTTTGGCCGTGGACACGCTGTTCCCGCTCGCTGTTCAGTTTGTTTCTGGGCGATGTTTCCAAGAGTCACAGCGATCCTCCCTCTTCGCCCCCTTTCCCGCCTCCCTTTGTGTCCTGGAGGCCCAGAGGCGGCGGCGGCTGCGACTGTGCTCCTCGGCGCTCCGCACGGACCCGTCAGGTACCTCATCTCCGCGCTGTTGGCCCCGCACGTCTTCCGGCAAAACCCCTGCCCCCTCCAGCACGTTCAGTTATCCTTCTCCCGCTTCCTGCGCTCTGTAACCCGCGGGATCTTAGAAGCCTTTGCTTGAAATTTGAGGAAAGGGATATCCCAGGACTTGCCCAAGGTCATAGTGCCCGTGGGAAACAGCTGCAGGTGCGTCCCGGGTCTGCTGTCCTGTGCTCTTCTGTGACACACCGCGCCTCTAACTACTCGCCACCTTCCCCCTCATTTTATCCAGGCTCCGGAAGCGAACTTTCATTTTTTGCCTCCCAAGACTGTGACGGTCTCTTTCCTGGCCCTGTTGATTCTTCACTGTGTTACTGAACGTGCTTGCAGTGCGCCAGCACTAATGTTAAGCCCGAATGGGCCGTCCTGCCATCACGGAGCTTCCAGCCACACCAAGGAGGACATTCAAGTGCAGTAATAGCTGAGCTGGCACAGGCAGCACAGGACGCTCTGTTAATGTAGACAGGTGCTGAGCGGGCGAACAGGGACACCTAACCATTGCAGGAGAAGTTCAAAGTACCCTTTCTGGGAAAGAACCCAGAAGTAATCTGAAGGCGGACTCAGGTGGGAATTAGCCGGACAAGAAGAGGAGTTGTGGCATACTTGGTATTTGTTCTCTGGGGACGCTCATGCCATGGAAACTTAATTATACTGCACATATTCCGTGCAGTGCGATTTTGGGCCACCGTGTAGGCACAGCGCTAAAGCGTGCTGGTAGCAGTGGGACGGGGGGACTCGGGGTGGAGGAGGAAGTTTGCATAGGTCGGACTGATAGGCTGTGACAGGACAAGGGTGGGATAGTCAGAGCAAAGAGTTCAGCTGGTTGCCTTGAAGGATTAGGGTCCCCAATGTTAACAGAAGAATGAGGAGCAGCTCTGGGGAAGCTTTTAAAATATGTCATGGTTTTTGGAATACAGAAATATCCATTTGTGGCAAGAGGCCCGTTCAATACAGAAATGTGAGAAATGGAAGGTAGTCCGAGGGGAGTTCTTGAGGGCGGTTCTGGATGTGTTGTATTTGAAGTGCTGAGGAGATGCTCTCTGTGGAAACATACTCAGGTGGGAGGTTCGAGCTGGAGGTTTATTATTTTCGTGTTGAGTTGCTTCCTAGACATGATTTTCCTGGTATAAATATACTTTCCATGGCACTATAGCATGGAAACATTGGAGGAAAACATTGAAATACGGGTTATATGTGAGATTCATTCGCCTGATTGCCACTTTTCTGTGACACCTTTAATTTAATTTAACTTTCATGTGATAAATAATAGAGCATTTTCCTAAGTTGAGTAATATGAGGATTATGCAATAGGTTTTTCATTCTAATTAAGTACCTGATGTATTAACCTCTGACATTTATTTTTATAAATAAAATAGTTTGTTTCAGCATTTTTAAAAATAGCCATTTTATTTTTCATTAAAGGGTCCCTAATGTGGCACTACCATTTGCTGGCTTTGAGAATTTGATACAGTTTTAACCCACAGTCTGATGTAGGGTCTTTGAGATCAATTGCATCGGAATCACCTGGAGTCTTGGTTAAGTGCATATCCTTGAACCCCATTCCAAATTTACCAACTAAGAATCTCAGGAATCTAAGTTTTGAATGAGCTCTCCAGGTGACTCATATGACCTCTAAAGGTTAAGAATCATTAACTAAACCTCTTTGAGCAGCAGTTTCTTCTGTAAAGCAGGAATAATAAAATTGTTTGGATTTTAAGGATTTCAATAACATACATAACACAGCTACTCAAATGTGGTCCTCTGACGCCACCATCAGCATCACTTGGGAACTTGTTAGAAAGCAGACTTCAAATCCTTCCCCAAAGCTACTGAATCACAATTCTTTGCTGGGACCAAAGAATCTGTGTTTTAACAAGTCTTCTAGGGTAATTCCTATACATTTAAAAAATTTGAGAAACAGTGCTCTATCCTGTTTGCTTCAAGATAGGAACAATAAATTCTTAGTTACTAATATATCATCAGTGCCTACTACTGTATAGTGCTCAGTTTAAAGTAGATATTTGCCAATTTAATGAGTGACTTTTTATACACTATACTCTCTTACTGAAACTAAAACAGTCATTAGTTTTTAAAGTTCTTTAATATCAAAATATTCTTTTTTTCTGTTCCATTTTAGCTTCGCTTACAAATAGTGATTGGTTAAATGGCGCATAGCTTAATGAGAAAGTTAACCAGCTTAGATAACACCCAGAATTTTTTTAATAGAAAGTAACATTTTTTAGATAGAAATTTATTTATTTTAATGTTGTTTAATTATGACTTTTTAAAGAGGTATTATTATATCATATTAAGAGGAAGGCCTTGGCAGTCAGTCAGATTTGAGTTTAAGAATAATAAATTGAAATTTAGTAATCATGCCAGTGTTTCACAACCTTTTTTTAAATGTCTTGGAGCACATAGAAAGTGATATTTTTATCAAAGTCTGAGGTGTATGAAAGGAGGCACCAGCAGTCTCAGGCCTAGGTGATCAATATCTCAGCACATCTGTAACCCATTTGCGGCCCACCAGCATGTCTTAGACCAGTGATGGCAAACCTATGACACGCGTGTCAGAGGTGACACGCGAACTCATTTTTTTTGGTTGATTTTTCTTTGTTAAATGGCATTTAAATATATAAAATATCAAAAATATAAATCTTTGTTTTACTATGGTTGCAAATATCAAAAAATTTCTATATGTGACACGGCACCAGAGTTAAGTTAGGGTTTTTCAAAATGCTGATACGCCGAGCTCAAAAGGTTCGCCATCACTGTCTTAGACCTTAGTGAGCTCTGAGCTTCATGACCTTGGGTAAGTTACTTCGCTTCTCTGATTTCCAGTTTGCTTATCTGCAAAATGGGGATAAAATCTACCTTATGGAGTTGATGTGGGTATGAAAAAATTTACCAAAAATATGTTGTCTAAGACTAGGCACATAGTATATGTTTAATAAAAGTTAAATTTGCTGTCATTATGGTTGTTAACAACAACAATAATAAAAAACACTAGATCAATTATGGTGGTCATTTTGCAATATATATATACAAACATTGAATCATTATGTTGTACACCTGAAACTAATACAATGTTATATGTCAATTATACCTCAATTAAAAAAAATAAAAAGGAAAAGGGAAGGGCTTGAATTGAAAAATTTAAAAACACATAGAAACAGTTTTTTCAGTCTTTGCTTGATTATTTTTGCATTGTATTTTTTTCTTTTTTTCTTTAATCTTTCCAGGACAAGAAATTATATCCAAAGATATTTTGGCACTAACAATGCAATCTGTAGCAAAAAAGATGGGCAGTCCATTCCAACCCATGAGATTTCCAAGCAGACAGAGAGCCAAGACAATGTAAAGGAGAATTCGAAAAAAGACTTGCTAAATATCCTTAAGGACATGAAAGTTGAAATAAGCACAGTAAATGTACAAACCACAAAGCCACCCAACAGAAGACCACTTAAAAGTTTGGAAGCTACAACTGGAAGACTTCAAAAAGCTACAAAAGATGCCCCAAAGAAGAGGTAAATGATTTATAGTTTGAATGTTCTTTAAAAGTAATTTCTGAAACTCCAGTACATTTTTTCTTCTAGAAAAGAACATTTTTAGAAATCTTTAGTCCATCTTCAAATTAGAGTGCTTCCTCTCCCCTAAATACCTCTTCCTCTATACTTTTGTTTGGGACTGATAAATACATTCTTTTAGCCTGTCAACCTGTGTCTGCCTTCTACACTCAGCAGTGACTCTTGGCTCTGTGAAGCTTTCCCAGCCCTCCTGTCCCTGATCTCATTTCTCCTTTCTGAGTCTCTATATATTGAGAATCATATGAATACTAGTTAGTCTGTTAAAATTTTCATCTCTCTACTTTTTTTCCTATTGTCACTAACATTTTTTAAAAGAATTTTTTTACTTAATTTTCCACTTGTTTGATTTATCTTCCCTGTTGGGCAGATACCTCTTTAGAGCAGGACCTGTATGCCTCATTGTGTGTTTTTTTCAGGATTTAGAACAGCATCTAAAAGGAATAGATAATGCTTACTGATTTACTATTACCAGTGTTTCAAGGAACAAAATGGATTCACAGATTTGCATTTATGTAAAAGACTCTTTTATCTATGAAATAGAGACATGCAAACTGTTTTAGAAAAACTGCAAACTAAATATCTGCACACAGATCATCCTAAGTGCATTTAGAAGCTGGGTGTGTGACATCTATGCTGAAGCCTTTTGTAAAGTGAAGCTTTTTAAAACAAAACAATCATTATTATATATAACTAGAGGCCCGAAACACGAAATTTGTGCAAGAGTAGGCCTTTCTTCCCCAGCTGCTGGCACCGGCTTCCCTCCCACCGCTGGCAGGCACCCGGGATCCAGGCTTCCCTTGCAGCCCTGGCTTCATCCAGAAGGTTGTCCAGAAGGACGTCCGGGAGGATATCTGGTCGAATTAGCATATTACACTGTTGTTATTATAGATTATATACAATTTACAAACTTTACATCATTTAATCACTTCAGTAATCTGTTTTATCTATGTGGATTTTGTCCCTTGTTCTTCTGATGAATTTTCCAAAGTCTAGACAAACTTGCAGCAAACTTGTCAAAACTCTTAGAGACTTTTGACAGTGCAGGTGAGGGGGAGTGGATGGATTAGTGGAAGGTAGACAGCAATAATTCTGATCCAGACTTGAATTATAGCTCTTCACATCCAGGCAGAATTTTTACATTTAAAAACTTTAAAAATATTAAATTAGAGTAGATGGGATCAGTGAATTAATGGAGGCCAAATATCAGTTTGTAAACAGAGACTCTAATAATTACTTGAGAAATGCTGTTATTATTCTACATTTAAATAAGGGAATATCTGTATACAATCTAGACAGAGGAAAGGGGAGATAATCTAATTGAGAATTTCCCACACTTTCTTACATATGTCTCTGTATTAACTGCAATATAATTGTCTCTTTAAGTTAATTAACAAATCATTTACATCCTTATTTAATTAAAAGTAGCTTCTTGTCTCTGAAGGGCTTGTTTATATGAAATTTCCATTTTAAAAATTCCACCTAGCATGGAATTTTAGTATGTTTTTTTATAACTTTTATATGACTTCTTTTGACTAGTAATTTTCAGTGCTCTGAGCTTATTTGGTGTCTTCAAAATATTGCAATTACTTATGCTTATCAAGAGTAATATATTTCACTAATTATAAGTGCAGTGATATTTTAGCATTTGCAATGTACTTTAAATGGCAGTATTTTATTGTAGTGATAATGTTTTACATGAATGACATCATTGATTTACATAATAAGGTATGTGACTTTAAGATCCCCATCACTGATTTCTCTTAGCAGAATAAACAGGTAAGGTAGATTCCTATTTCCCAGAATGATTTAATTTTTTATTATTTTCAGAACTTTTATGGAATCTCTTATTTTCTACATTATATCACATTGTATCAAAAATATCTCTGTAAAGCATAATTGTGTGGTAGAGAGTAAGCTAATTCAGTGAGTGACCATAATAGGTTCTGAAGGAATACACGAGGCCAAAGTGGTAAGGCATTATAAATTTATTAGGTCATCTGGAGAACAGATGGGCTGAGCCCCCAAATGGTGCTAGCACCCAGGAGTGGGGAGTCAGAGATTTTAAAGGACTCCAGGTGGGCTTTTTCTGAGCGGAGAATTCTCTGGGCTGGTCCTGGGAAGGTCTGGAGGGGCAAGATAATGTTCTTAGCAAGTGGAATGTGGTCTTAGCCAGTGGAATGTGGTCTAAGCAAATGGGAATGTCTGTTGTGAAGTACTCTAAAGGTCAGTTCCCAGGGGAGGGGGTATCGATTCAATGATTTGATCAGACCTAACAGGTCCCTCATCCTCCTCCTTTTAGAAACAAAATATATACACACACACACATACATATGTGTGTGTGTGTGTATATATATATATATATATACATATATATATATATATAAAATAGGTAATGCACACACAAATATATATATAAATACTTACCTAGAGTGAGTTGTTTATTAGCTCCTGACCTGTTTATGACCCATTGTGCTTTTTTTTTATAGTTATACAATTTAATTAACTATTATAGAAATGGTTAAAATAAGTTGAATGCTATGCAAAGATTCAGTAAAGGTAATTTTTGAAATTGCTTTCCAATTAGATATGAATGAGAGAAGCATAAACATTTAGGAAAATTCTACACTCAGATTGCTTTGTAAGCATTTTTAACTTTTTTTTTTTTAATATATATTTTATTGATTTTTTACAGAGAGGAAGGGAGAGAGATAGAGAGTTAGAAACATCGATGAGAGAGAAACATCGATCAGCTGCCTCCTGCACATCTCCCACTGGGGATATGCCCGCAACCCAGGTACATGCCCTTGACCGGAATCGAACCCGGGACCCTTCAGTCCGCAGGCCGACACTCTATCCACTGAGCCAAACCGGTTTCGGCCATTTTTAACTTCTTGCTCCATGTTTCTACTTAAAGAAATCAAAATTGGGAATAGTGGAGAATAGTGTGTGGTGTAGATATAAATGATATATCTTGGAATTGCTATCAGTGGTCCTATCTTCAAAGAAGCTTGGTCTTACATCAACAGATTGGTGAATGAGGTACATTTGTTTTGAATTTTTAAAAATCTGTTTTATTGCTTAAAGTTTTATAAATAGTACATATGTCTCTTTTTTTTCCCCATTGACCTCCCCCTGGCCTTCCCTACTTCCCCCCCTCACCCGTACATGCCCTCACCCCCCACCCTCCATGTCTTGCATCCATTGGTTATGCTTATATGCATGCATACAAGTCCTTTGGTTGATCTCATACCCTCCCCTGCCTTCCCGCTGTCATTTTTTAATTATTTCTACTGTTCCCTCCCCACTTTTTCTTAAGGGATTCCAGATGCACAGAATTGGATTAGTTATCATCTTTAGTTTGTGATGCACTGTCATCATTGCTTCATGCATGGCCTATTTTTATTTATTCATTTTTATGTTAATCTTCACCTGAGGATACTTTTTCATTGATTTTTAGAGAGACTGGAAAGGAGGAGGAGGGGAGATGGAGGAGAGAGAAACATTGATGTGAGAGAAACATTGGTTGGTTGCCTCCCGCTCGGGCAACCTAGGTACGTGCCCTTGATCAGAATCGAACCTGGGACCCTTTCCACTGAGCCAAACTGGCTAGGGCCATGGCCTGCTTTTAAAAGTTTCTTTATTTGTTTCATATATTGAACCACCATTGACATAATTACTGTGTACAACAATTACTGAAGAATTTAGTGGCATAAAAAACATTTTTTATGCTTATAGATTCTGTGGGTCAGCAGTTTGAACAAAGCAAAGGGTAAATCTCTGCTCCATGATGTCTAGGGCCTCAGTTGGAAGATTTGGAAGTCCAAGGGCTGGAATCATCTGAAATTAGCTCACTCGTAGGTCTGGTAGTTGCTACTAGCTGTCAGCTGAGACCTTGACTGGGATTGTTAGCAGAAACACCTACATGTGGCCTCTCTATGTGGCTTGGACTTTATTACTGCATGCTAACTGGCTTCCCATGGCGTGTCCCAAGAGAAAGGGAGACAGGAGAAATTTGCATTGTTTTTATGACCTAGCCTTGGAATCAGATTGGCCTGGCTGGGTAGCTCAGTTGGTTAGAGCATCATCCCCATACACCAAGGTTGCAGGCTTGATCCCCGCCAGGGCACATACAAAAGTCAAGCAATGAGCACATAAATCAGTGGTTCTCAACCGTCCTAATGCCGCGACCCTTTAATACAGTTCCTCATGTTGTGGTGACCCCCAACCATAAAATTATTTTGTTGCTACTTCATAACTCTAATTTTGTTACTGTTATGAATCGTCATGTAAATATGATATGCAGGATGTATTTTCATTGTTACAAATTGGACATAATTAAAGCATAGTGATTAATCACAAAAACAATATATAGTTATATATGTGTTTTCCTATGGTCTTAGGCGACCCCTGTGAAAGGGTCATTCGACCTCCAAAGGGGTCACGACCCACAGGTTGAGAACCGCTGGCATAAATAAATGGAATAACAAATTGATTTTTCTCTGTCACCCCTTCCTCTCTCTCTAAAATAAATAAAAATAAAAAATAAAAAAATTGGATACCACCACTCTCATTTCCTGTGCTGCATTAATTTTTTAAGAGTACTTGCCTTTTATCACAGCAATTGCCAGAAAATCACCTTCACATGTATATATCATCTAAAGGAATGCCGTAGTATAATGTTAAAAGCGTGTATTATCTTGAGTTACTATTCACGACGTCAGTGACAAACACAGTTCAGTGGGGCCTTGACTTACGAGTGTCCCGACTAAAGAGTTTTTTGAGATACCAGCTGTCTCTCCTCCGATTTTTTGCATTGAGTTGTTAGAGTAATTTGAGTTAACGAGCTCCTTAACGAGCTTGGTCTCGGAAGGAAATAACTCGTAAGTCAAGGCCCCACTGTATTCCCTGTTGTGCTCCAGGGAGCCTTAGGGCACAGTTTGGGAACTAAGGTCCTGTTCTACGTGAGTTCTTGAGAGGCGGTGGACCACACCCTTAAGTTTCTTAGAAGTCCAGTTGCTTGTTTGAAAGGCTCTTTGAGGTACTAATTTAAATCTTTCTAAGACCTTAACAAAGGGTTTATAGCCATGGCCATCTTTACTTCTTGACACTGCCCTGGATTTGATTTCTGTTCAGAAGCCATTTCTGAATTTTAGCATTGTTCTGTATGGAGGGACTTAGAATGAGAAACATCTCCCAATTATATAGCTTGGAGATGGTTTGCCTTTCAGGCACAGCGGATAGAATTTCTTAGGTCTTGAGTTTGGAGTGTACAGTAATTTTTCAAATTCCACATATGTTTTCTGTAGACAAATATTCCCAGAAGTGGAATTGCCAGGTCAAAGAATTTATATATTTTTTAGATTTATGATACATGTCACCAAATTGCCTGAAAAAAGTTATGACAATTTACGTGTCCACTAAATAGTATTGTTCACTTCCTCAGGGTTCCTTTTCTGAAATTGTCACACAGTTCATATTAAAGAAGTTCAGAAGCACAGAAGGGTATAAACGTATGCATTCATGAAATAGTCTGAATTATAGAATAGAGTAGATTGTTAAAAAATATTTTTAAAAGTTCTCATCACTGCCCAGCTCGTGTGACTTGGTTGAGCATATCTCCATGCACCAAGAGGTCGAAGGTTTGATTTCCTGTCAGGGCACATGCCCAAGTTTTGGGCTCAATTCCCAGTAGTGGGTATGCAGAAGGCAGCCTATCTATGTTTGTCTCTCATCGATGTTTCTATTTATCCCTCTCCCTTCATCTCCATCTAAAAATTCAATAAAAACATTTTTTTAAAAGTTCTCATCACCTTGTTAAATATCTATGTAGAAAGATCCCTGTGTTTTGATGATAGAGGTTCCCCCACAATTTTTGTTAATTAGAATATTTCAAATTATAAACCCAGAAGTTATCCTATCTAATAAAAGAGAAACATGGTAATTAGCGTACGACCGCTACCCTTCCCATTGGCTAATCAGGGAGATATGCAAATTAACTGCCAGCCAAGATGGCGGCCGGCAGCCAGGCAGCTTGAAACTAACATGAGGCTTGCTTGCTTCAGTGACGGAGGAAACCAACGTTCCCCACCTGCCTTGCCGGCCTCTGAGCCTGCAGTTTGAAACATTGTAACAAATATAGAAGATAAACAAAACCCAGAAACCTGCTTTCAGTGAGCCAGGATCTCAGAGCTGGAGTTGTACATTGTTTCGATTATAGAACCCAAACAAACCAGATACCTGCTTTCAGCAGCGGAGGCCTAAGAGCTGGAGCCTCAGAGCTAAAGCTGCCCAGAATAATAAAAAAGAAAAGAAAAAAAAAAGCGGTTGGGAGCTTCCGTCACCCACCAGCCTGAAAACAGCCCCCAGCCACTCATCCAGGCTGGCCAGGCACCCCAGTGGGGACCCCCACCCTGATCCAGGACACCCTTCAGGGCAAACCAGCCAGCCCCACCCATGCACCAGGCCTCTATCCTATATAGTAAAAGGGTAATATGCCTCCCAGCACCGGGATCAGCGTGACAGGGGGCAGCGCCCAAACCCCCTGATCGCCCTGCGGCTCTGTGTGTGACAGGGGAAGGCGCCCCAACCCCCTGATCAGCCCTGTTCTGTGCCTGATAGGGGGGAGCTCCCCAACCCCCTGATCACCCTGCGGCTCTGTGTGTGACAGGCTGCGGCGCTCCAACCCCCTGATTGGCCCTGCTCTGTGTGTGACAGGGTGTGGCGCCCCAACCCTCCCCCCCCCCCACACACACACACACACGGGCCCTGCTCTGTGTGTGACAGGGTAGAACCATAACCTCCCCATCGGCCCTGCCCTGAGTGTGAGAGTGGTGGCGCCCCAACCCCCTGATCGGCCCTGGTCTGTGGGTGATAGAGGGCGGCGCCCCAATCCCCCCACCCCCCACGAGCCCTGCTCTGTGCGTGATGGGGTAGAGCCATAACCTCCCCATCGGCCCTGCCCTGAGTGACAGTGGCGCCGCCCCAACCCCCTGATCGGCCCTGTTCTGTGGGTGATAGAGGGCACCGCCCCAACCCCCTGATCCGCCCTGCTCTGTGTGTGACAGGGGGCGGTGCCCCAATTCCCCTATCAGCCCTACTCTGTGAGTGACAGGGGGGAGCTCCTCAACCCCCTGATGGGCCCTGCTCTGTGTGTGACAGGGGGGAGCTCCCCAACCCCCTGATCGACCCTCCTCTGAGCCCGACCAGGGGCTGCACCTAGGGATTTGGCCTGCCCTCTGCCACCTGGGAGCAGGCCTAAGCCAGCAGGGCGTTATCTCCCGAGGGGTCCCAGACTGTGAGAGGGCACAGGCCGGGCTGAGGGACCCCTCCTCCCCCCCCCCGAGTGCACAAATTTTTGTGCACCGGGCCTCTAGTGACTATATAAAGAACACCATGGTCATGAAATGTAAGGTTCTAGAAAATGAATGCTCATCTATAGTCTGCATATTCTGATCAAATAGGGTGAACCAAAAAAATGTATACACATTTTAACAGCTGATAGCTCACTTTTGAAAATGAAATGTATATTAATAAACACTGCCTTTATAATTATTCAAAGTGTGTGTATACATTTTTGGGGGACACCCTATATATACTGTGGAACCTTGGTTCTTGAACTTAATTTGTTCCGGAAGACTGTTGGAGAAGTGGTTTGTTTGAAAACCAAATCATTTTTTCCCCATTAGAAATAATGTAAATTGAATTAATCCATTCCAGACCCCCAAATGATTCCCTGTTTTAACCTTTCTTATATACAATACATGTCTAATGTACTGTTTAACCTATAAACAAACACTTCTTATCTTAAATTTATCGAACCACCCCTACTAGCCTTAAACAAATACCATTCATTCCAGGGGTGTAACATCTTTGTTTTTTCACATATTGCCTCCAGAATGCTGTCACTGGCTAACTGCTTTTCCCCTTTCTCCAAATCAGTGGTTTTTCTGCCTTTGCCTATGATTGTTGTTTTGTGAGCACTTTCATACCCTTATCAACATCAGCACACTTGATAGCCTTTTTATATTTTAAAAATTGTGCTAATTGTACATTTCACCAGCAACAAAAGAAAAAACATGAACATATTCATAGCACAATTTCCTGTGGTCTTAACACAAGGTTTAGGAGTAAACTGACTCATTCTCTCCTTTGTTTGTGCCCTGAGAGATGCTTTTTGTCATGTATCAGAATGAAAGGGTTATCAGGTTTCGAACTGAAGTGAACAACTTGGTCAAGAACTGAGTTATTTGCGATGGGAGATATTGCAGAGCTGAGGTTTGACTGAATTAAAATTTGAAAATATACTTAACAAGTGGTTTATGAAAGAAACACAGTGATTTGAGATCAGGATTAAGCCTTATTCACAGGTAACAGTTAAAATTAGTACTAATCAGATTTTAGATCCCCCATATCTCAGTAAAGTCCTTAACCCTTTGTGGTCCAATTTTATTTTTGGAATTCAAACAGTCTGGTCCAAATTAATTGATGGGATTGAATGTTGAAGTTATCTGTCTCACTAGACCTCAGCTTGACGTTGGACCTGCTCCTAGTGCCTGGTCTGTCGAGTCAGCCTCCACGTTGGACCAAAAAGGGTTAAAATCTTTATCCAGCAACTTCTTAGGGATTTGGGAACTTCGATTTGCATATTAGACACCAGATAATTCTATAGAAAGCCAGGTATAGCAAAACATTAATTTGGGTCTCACTCCTTGAGATTCTTTGTGACTTAAAAAATGTAAATAGGAGAAACCAAGATGGCGGCATAGATAAACACCTGAAATTGCTGCCTTGCACAACCACTTCAAAAATACAACTAAAAACCGGAACTGGTTTGGCTCAGTGGATAGAGCGTCGGCCTGCGGACTGAAAGGTCCCAGGTTTGATTCCAGTCAAGGGCATGTGCCTGGGTTGCGGGCACATCCCCAGTAGGAGATGTGCAGGAGGCAGCTGATCGATGTTTCTCTCTCATCGATATTTCTAACTCTCTATCTCTCTCCCTTCCTCTCTGTAAAAATCAATAAAATATATATATTTTTAAAAAATACAACTAAAAGACAAAACGGACATCATCCAGAATCACAGGAAGGCTGGCTGAGTGGAAATGCTACAACTAGAAGGAAAAAGAAAAGCACACTGAGACTCAGAGGAGGTGCAGAAGTAAAGTGAAGAGGTATGGAGGCGCAAGCAGAAAGGGCTAGCAACTGAGGACGCGGCTGTCTTTTTCAGTCGGGAGGGAGTCTCAAGCTCCCGACTGCTCTGAACTCCAGTTCCGGGTGAGTCTCTGGGGACCCAGTCTCATATGGGGAGAAACTGGACTGTCTGGCATCGGGCGAAACTCGAGGGCGGCTTTCTCTCAGAGGTGCTTGCAGCGATTACCACGGGACACTGAGACCTAGGGCCTCTTAGGGCAGGGCTGAGGATCAGCCATAGTTGTTTGCTCTGCCTTGTTGATTCCCTGAGACCCTGCCCCACCGAAGCTGTGCACAGAGGCTTTTGCGTATGAATGGCCTGGCCCTTTGCAATCTAAAATTACCTAAAAAAATGCAGCTGGGTCAGAGAGAACCAGAACTTCCAAAAGAAGGCCCAAGGCCCCAAAGCAGCTTGCATTAATTCACAGCTGGGCCTCATCTGGGCACCTCAAAACCCCAAACAAAGAAGAGGAATCTGCAGATCTCTCCATAGTTCCTGCTGGGTAGCCTCAAGTCGAGGCTAAATTAGCACCTCCTTAGATATCCAAGTGCCAGTGTATCCAGTGGTCAGAGTAGGACCATCCAGATTTCAACTCCTCAGATTTATAAGGGACACACTCAGGGGGCAGACTCAGCGAGCACCAAAGCCCCACTGAAGCAAGTCTTGCCCCATAAGGGCATCTTCAGCACAGAAGTTCTCCACCGTAGACACAGCTGATTCTTACAGCCAATTGGCCTGGAGGTCAATTTCTCCCAGTGATACCTACAACAATCAAGGCTTAACTACAGCAGGTGTGCACACAGCCCACAAAGGGGTGCACCAAGAATGTCCACCTCAGGTAATTGGGGAGGTGGAGCCACTGGGCCCTATAGGACACCTAGCACAGAAAGCCACTCTGTCAACACAGGGAAGCATAAAAAATGCGGAGCCAAAAACAGATCACAAATGACAGAAATGGAGGAAAGCAAACTACTGGATATAGAGTTCAAAACCACACTTCTAAGGTTTTTCAAGAATTTTCTAGAAACTGCTGATAAATTTAGTGAGACCCTCGATAAATCTAGTGAGACCCTCGAGGATATGAAAGGGACCAACTAGAAATTAAGCATACACTGACTGAAATAAAGAATATTATACAGAGTTCCAACAGCAGACTAGAGGATAGCAAGAATCAAGTCAAAGATTTGAAATACGAAGAAGCAAAAATCACCCAACTGGAAAAGCAAAAAGAAAAAAGAATCCAAAAATATGAAGATAGTGTGTAAGGAGCCTCTGGGACAACTTCAAGCATACCAACATCCGAATTATGGGGGTGCCAGAAGGAGAGAGAGAGCAAGATATTGAAAACCTATTTGAAGAAATAATGACAGAAAACTTCCCCTACCTGGTGAAAGAAATAGACTTACAAGTCCAGGAAGTGCAGAGAACCCCAAACAAAAGGAATCCAAAGAGGACCACACCAAGACACATCATAATTAAAATGCCAAGGGCAAAAGACAAAGAGAGAATCTTAAAAGCAGCAAGAGAAAAACAGTTAGTTACCTATAAGGGAGTACCCATAAGATTGTCAGCTGATTCTCAATAGAAACTATTCAGGCCAGAAGAGAGTGACAAGAAATATTCAAAGTGATGAATAGCAAGAACCTACAACCAAGATTACTTTACCCAGCAAAGCTATCATTCAGAATTGAAGGTCAGATAGAGAGCTTCACAGATAAGGAAAAGCTAAAGGAGTTCATCACCACCAAGCCCGTATTATATGAAATGCTGAAAGGTATTGTTTAAGAAGAGGAAAAAGAAGAAAAAGATAAAGCTCCCAGAATCGAACCTGGGACCTTTCAGTCCACAGGCCGATGCTCTATCCACTGAGCCAAACCGGTTCCGGCTTTTAGTTGTATTTTTGAAGTGGTTGTGCGAGGCAGCAATTTCAGGTGTTTATCTATGCTGCCATCTTGGTTTCTCCTATTTACGTTTTTTAAGTCACCAAGAATCTCAAGGAGTGAGACCCAAATTAATGTTTTGCTATACCTGGCTCTCTATAGCATTATCTGGTGTCTAATATGCAAAAATTATGAACAACAAATACATGTCTATCAGCAAGTGAATCTAAAAATCAAGTGACTAAATAATCTGATGAACAGAATAAACTGGTGAATATAATAGAATCAGGGGCATAGAAAGGGAGTTGACTGACTATTCTCAGGGGGAAAGGGGTGTGGGGGGTGCGGAAGAGACTGGACAAAATTTGTACACCTATGGATGAGGACAGTGGGTGGGGGTAAGGGCAGAGGGTGGGGTGGGAACCGAGTAGAGGGGAGCTATGGGGGTAAAATGGAATAACTGTAATAATCTGAACAATAAATATTTAATTAAAAAAAAACAACTCAGGGACACAGACAACAGTATGGTAATTACCAGAGAAATGAGGGTTTGGAGCAGGTGGAATACGGTAAATGGGGAGACAAATGGTGATGGAAGGAGACTAGACTTTCGATGATAAGTGCCTAATGCAATGTGCAGATGATGTATTGTAGAATTGTATACTTGAAGCCTATGTACTTTTATTGACCAATATAACCCAATAAATTCGATTAAAAGTAAAATAAAGAATGGGGAAAAAAATTTAAATAATTTCTTTTTATGCCTGGCATATTTTTCTTTTTAAAAAATTTTAAAATATTTTTAACTGATTTGAGAGAGAGAGAAAGAAACATTGACTATTTCCAAATTATTTATGCATTCATTGGTTGATTTTTGTATATGCCCTGATTGGGGATCGATCCCTAAACCTTGCTATATTGAAACGATGTTCCAACCAACTGAGCTACCTGGTCAGGGCTATCTGGCATATTTTTCTATTAACTTATCCTAATTTACTGAAGAGTATCACTTCTTTAGCCTTTTGATATAGAAAATTTAAAACAAAGTAGGCCCTTGCCAGTAGCTCAGTTGGTTAGTATTGTCCCAATACACCAACGTTACGGATTCGATACCATCAGGGCACGTGCAATTGTCAACCAGTGAATGCATAAATAAGCGGAACAGCAAGTCAATGATCCTCCTTCTCTAAAATCAATAGAAATTAATACAAAAACAAAATTAAATAATGAACCCTTTTGTACCTGTCTGTCACCCAACTTCAATAATCAACATTTTTCCATTCTTGTATCATCTGTACCTTCATCTACTTTCCATTTTCTACTTGATGACTGTAGGAAGTGGGCCTCTGAATTTCCCCAGGGCAAACAGAATGTAGGGAGGAGGGAAAAGGGTATAAGAACAAAGAGCTATGTACCTGAGCTGGTATCTTGGTGAGAAACTCCCCCCTCCCCAGATGCCCGCCTCAGCTAGATAAGGGGAGGTGGAGACAACTAGAAAATGCCTCCACCCATTTTTTTAAATAACCCAATAGGAGACAATAAGACCTAGGTGACATATGAGGAAACTATTAACCTCATAGTACTCAGCCAATGAGGAACCAGAGGAGGGACTCTCACACCCTAAGGGGATAAATAGGCTGTGATCGCTAATCCATGTGTACCTGTACAACTGGACACCTGCTCTCAAGAATGTATTAAAAGTCTCGTTTTCGCCATACTTCTGTCTCCGAGTCTGTTATTTGAATTCAGACAGGTGAGCATTTCTCATGATGACGACGATTTTTTTACATACACTGAAGTGTATAAATCTTAGTTGTAGGATTTTGACAAATGAATCTGTCCATGAAATCCACACATTTATCAACATGCAGAACATTTTCCATTTTCATCTTCCCAAGCAGTAGACTTCTGTCCTAAGGCAACCATTATCCTGATTTTTTTCACTTTAGATTAATGTTTCCTCTTCTAGAACTTGATATAAATGGAGTCATACAGTATATACTATTTTTATACTAACTTTTTTTATGCAGTTTCAATCATTTTGTTGCGTGAGCTAAGTACTACTCCACTAACTAAATGGATATATCACAATTTGTTTTTCTTCTGATGGTAAACATTTGGGTTGTGTCCAGTTTTAGGTTATTATGAATAAATATTCTCTATGAACAGGTTTAGTCACTTTTATATTTGTTTGTAATATATACTGTTTTTGAATTAAAATGGCACCTAATGTTTATCTATGCAATAGCATTGTATTACTTTGTATTCTTTCATTAATTACAAATCCTTAATTTCTTTTCAAATATATCAATTATTTGTATTTACTTTATATTTTATATACAGAGTATGTGTATATGTGTGTAAATATACTTATATATGTACTATATATATTTGTATATGTTTTCATATATATACATATTCATATATACATACATACATATTCACAGAGAGAGAGAGAATGAGAATGGGGGTATATATATATATATATATATATATATATTCCATAGCTTCACTCACTTCCTTTCTTTTATATTTTACTAAAACTATTCAATTGTAAATTCCCTGAGGAGAGTGACTATGTCTTTACTCCTTTGTATCTTACAAAGAACTTAGCACACACTATATGTATTAAATATTCAATTATTAATTATTATTGAAGGAAAACCTTATTAGACAGTAAAAGAGCAATGTGGATGTTTTATTTAAACCCAAGTTATGTTTGAATCCTGGCTTCAGTGTTTAATGACTGTGAGTGCCTGAGTGAGTCACTTCACTTCTCTGAACCTTCTTGCTTGTGAAATGGCACTGTGGTTGGAAATAACCGATGGGTGTGTATACTCTTTGACCCAGGTTCTCCAATTCTCAGAATTTATCCTGCAGGTTAACTTGTGTTCTTAAGAAGTAGTGTATTTATAGGTTTCTTCACTGTAGCATTGTTTATGATCACAAAAGATTTAAAATAACTTATATGTCCATCAATAAAGAACTGATTGAAATGACATCATAAAAAAAAAAAAAAAAAAAAAAAAAAAAAAAAAAAATAAAATGGCACCTAATTAAAAATCCAATAATTTATAAGTTTTAAGACTGATCTTTATCCCTCCACCTTAATACATTTTTCTGAGTTAGTATTATGCTTCAGCAAATATCCATTTCACATTTAAGTTTATATAAAACTGATACCTAATATTTAAGAATTCTTGATTTTGTCAGAAATTGAATGATACTTTTTTTAATATGTCTTTATTGATTTTAAAGAGAAGAAGGGAGTGGGGAGAGAGAGAGCGAGACATTGATATGAGAGAGAAACGTTGATCGGTTGCCTCCCATACATGACCAGGGACCAAACCTTCAACCTGGGCATGTGCCCTGACTGGGAATTGAACCAGCAACCTTTTGACATATGAGCCACACTGGCCAGGACTGAATGATTCTTTTTTGAGCAACAACACAAAAAAAATTTTCTCTGAAAAAATCATTTTACTTTCCACTAAACTAGTAATGCCTCTTTTTTCTTTTTCATTTTCTTTTCCAGAAGTGAGTCACTGAGTCCTGAGTTGGTGGCTGCTGCATCTGCTGTTGCAGATTCTCTCCCTTTTGACAAGCAGACAACCAAGTCAGAGCTGCTCAGGCAGCTTCAGCAGCATGAGGAAGACTCAAGGGCACAGAAAAATGGAGAAAGAGCTAAAATTAGGTTAGTGAATCAAATAGTATGTCAAATAGTAATACTGGTATCTCAAAATAGGCTATTTTCATGTAACTGAGTTATATACATAAATATTAATTTATATGTAACATATGCCTCATAAATGGCATAGTTGTTTAAAAAAACAACTGATGTCTTAAGTAAAATTTCAATTAAGTGATTAATTTTTATTTTCAGAAGTTACACAATTTCTTGTTCCTTAGAAAGAAATGATAAATTTAGTGATGTTACTAAAAATCAATAAAGAATAAGTTTCTCTGAGAAGATTAATTTTTTCTCATTAAATAATTTTCTGGTGTTATGCACAATACGATAATCTTCAAGCCTGTTTTCTTTTTCCCTCTTATTAAGTTTTAGCTGACATCCTTCCACTTCTCTCATCTCTCATTACTTTATACCAAGTTATACCACTTGCTGCTGAAATGTAGTCAGGGGTGGCACTGCTTTGTTTTGCAGAGCAATCTAAGTCAGTAGTTCTCAATGAGCATATTGTAAGATTTCTCTCAGGGAGTTAAAAAAAATACAGATGACTTGACTGTCACATCACTCATTTATTTGTATTTGAACAAAATGCAAGGCAATAAATATGGCTAAATTTCAACTTTAATTTAGTTGTTTTAATCTATGTGATAAGTATACAGATACTGATTGTATATCAACTGCTCTAGATGCTTGATAATTTTACATAGGTGACACTTTTATTTTTTTATTTTTAAAATATATTTTTATTGATTTCAGAGAAGAAGGGAGAGAGAGAGAGAGATAGAAACATCAATGATGAGAATCACTGATCAGCTGCTTCCTGCACGCCACACACTAGGGATCGAGTCTGTAACCCAGGCATGTGCCCTGGCTGCGACCTCATGGTTCATAGGTCAGTGCTCAACCACTGAGCCAAGGCAGCAGGCAATAAGTGACACTTTTAATTTATATTTTAAATGAACACATCTGAAGAGCATTTTCTTTTTTTCTCTTATTACTTTTTTTTATTGTCTATACTATTACAGATGTCCTCATTTCCCCCCACTTTGACATCTTTAGAACACAGAAGGAAACAAATCTTAGTGGTCTGTGGATTGTGAATGTTAATATGTGACATATTATCTTTTATTTAAATGTAAATTATGTTGTATTACTGCATAGGAATGAAATAAAAATTAATTGATATGAGTCATGTTTTCTATTATTCAATAGATAAAATTTGTAATACACTTGATTTTTTCTTATTTCAGTTTCAGTAACATAATATCAGATATGAAAGTTGTCAAATCTGCCACAGCTAGAGCTAGTACAAGACCAGTTCATCAGATTCAGTTTGATGAAGGATCTGACAATTATGTTGGCCAAGAGAAGACCGTCGACCTTAGAAAAAGGTATTGAAACTTTGCAGTCTATCTGGTTTTGTTTGTTTCACTGTAGTTTTACTTCATTGCTATGCATATTATTGGTGATAGGTATCTGAACATTATGAATGTATTTATATCTTTCTTCTTATTCTCCATGTACCATTTCCTAGAGAGGGGAAGATTATTTTTTACTCATTGATTGATTTAAGAGAGAGAGAGAAACATTGATTTGTTGTTCCATTTATTTATGCATTCATTAGTTGATTCTTGTATGTGCCCTGACCGAGGGATCACACCTGCAATCTTTGCTACCCAGCCAGAGCTAGGGAAAGATCTTCTGAGTTTAACATACCTAAACTTTTATTTACCATAAATTAAAATGGTCCCTGCCGTACACCTGGGGAATAAAGGTCTCCTGATTTGGAATAAGTAGAGCTGACTGTATTCTGAACAAATGAACATTTTGAGAGAAACATTATTTTTCATTCTGATGTATGCCTAATGTATGTTCATATACCCTTTTTATCTCTATATAATAATCTTTTTTCATACCTTAGAGAATTAACTCATTGTCAAAGAAAAGATGATCCTATAATACCTTAAAGTGGTAGATTACTTGTGGTAATTTGAATTTAGCAATTTGCAGTTCTTAGAGATGCTAAGCCCTGCCTTACATATTTTATTATAGAACGCTATCTTTATTTACATAAAGTTTCTGGTTTCTTTTGTTCTCTCACAAGCCCATAAAGTGATAGTTGGGGAACCAGATATTTAGCATGGTCTGACAAAAACTAACTGAACTTTATAGCATGTGGGCTCACAAATGGAATGTTTTTGATGTATATTTTATGGATTTTAAGTACAATCTCCGCAATTTGAGTTAGTTCCTTCCAAGTGTTAAATTACTAATTTGTACAGGAAGATTGGAAAAGATGGTAAGCAATTAACAAAAGAAGTTCAAGAGGTTATAGTGACTTTGGAAGAATATTTGAATTACTAATTTAAAGTGATTTTTACAGCTATGATATATTATTGAATAAAGTAGGATGTGTATTAGAGTTTTACTTAAGATTCCTCAAGAATATTTAAATTGAATCTTTTTTTAATCAGTCTTTGAGATAATTTCATGCAACTACATCAGAATGCTATACCATAGTTTAATTTTTAATGGTATTAGCTATCATTAAAAATTAGAAGGCAGCAGAGAGAAGCTAAAAAAGTAGGAAAGGGATTTATGTGCATACTAGAGGCCTGGTGCATGAAATTTGTGCAGGGGGGCGTGTCCCTAAGCCCGGCCTGCACCCTCTCCAATCTGGGACCCCTTGGGGGATGTTCAACTGCTGGGTTAGGCCTGATCCCGAACTGGCAGTCGGAGTTTCCTCTTACAATCTGGGACTGCTGGCTCCTAACCACTTGCCTGCCTGATTGCCCCTAACCGCATCTGCCTGCCAGCCTGATCACCCCCTAACCACTCCCCTGCCAGCCTGATTGATGCCTAACTGCTCCTCTGCTGGCGCAATCGCCCCCAACTGCCCTCTCCTGCTGGCCTGATTGCCCCCAACTGCCCTCTCCTGCAGACCTGGTCACCCCCAACTGCCCTCCCCTGCCAGCCTGATGGTCCCCAACTGCCCTCCCCTGCCAGCCTGGTCACACCCAACCGCTCTCCCCTGCTAGCCTGTTCGCCCCCAACTGCCCCCTTCCAGCCTGGTCACCCCCAACGGCCCCCTCGCCCCCACTGGCCTGGTCGCCCCATGCAGCCTGCTATTTAGTCGTTTGGTCATCCCTCACCCCCCTGCCAGCCTTGTTACCCTAATCAGCCTGCTGTTTGGTCTTTACTGTGACGGTGTCCTGGACAATTTGCATATTTCTCTATTGTTAGTATAGATAATGACTGTGTTAAAAAGCTGATTAAAGAATTCTAGAAAAGGGGAAGCAATGGTGGGATACCAAGTTGTTCACCCTGCTCTGACTTGGGACAGACTGAGACAGTCCAGGCTGTTCTGATTTTTTTTCAGTTAGAGACAGAGAGGTGTGAGTCACAGAGCACTGACTTTAGAGTCACACTAGTCTGCCATAGAATTTTAGCACTGTGCCACTGACTAATTCTGTGACTGGGGAAATCGTTTTGTTTCTCCATCTATAAAATGCTGAAAGTGAAGCCTGGCTTAGTGTCTTTCTTGAGTAATAGGAAAGAAACATGTATAAACCATATTTCGTAGTTGCACAGCAAATTGTTTCCTTCCCTTCCTCTTTACTACATTGTGCTTTTAAAATTCCATACTTTGCTGAATCATTCCCTCTTTACTGTGAGTTACTTTTTTTTCCTAAATATATATTTTATTGATTTTTTACAGAGAGGAAGGCAGAGAGATAGAGAGTTAGAAACATAGATCAGCCGCCTCCTGCATACCTCCTACTGGGGGTGTGCCCGCAACCAAGGTACATGCCCCTGACCAGAATCGAACCCGGGACCCTTCAGTCCACAGGCCGATGCTCTATCCACTGAGCCAAACTGGTTACGGATGTGAGTTACTTTAATCCATCAATCTGTTCACCTGACTTGAGGTTGAGGGATGCTTGGTAGGGAGAAGAATGCAAGACACTGAGGATAGTTCTGGAGCACAGATGCCTATGTTTATAATACTTGGGAACTTGCTAGAGGGAAATATGTGATGTGAAATCACCTTGTCTAATTTTAATATGGACTTTACATTTTTCAGTTGAATTTAGTAGAAATAAAGTAATTTGATCCCAAAAATAATGCAAAATTATTTTAAAAATTAACCCTACCTTTTAGAAAAATATGAGAAAGGGAGAGGGAGAGAGATAGAAACATTGATGAGAGACACATATATTAGTTGCTTCATGCACGTCCCCTACTAGGGATTGAGTCTGCAGTGGAGGCATGTGCCCTGCCCAGGAATTGAACCTATGACCTCTCAGTGCTTGGATCGATTATCAACCATTGAGCCATACCAGCTAGGCTAACCCTATCTTTATAAACTGGTTTTAATCTGCCAGTAAATGTACTCAAACATGAATGTGAATTGAGGGATACAGCAGTTGATTAAAATATACAAGGAAAAGTTACCTGACATTAATTTCAATAGTTAAAAATAGTTATGTAAAGAAAGTTCATTATTGTTTTAAAATTACAGAACAATTGCTTAGTTTTTGTTTTGCTTTTTAATTTTTTAAAATTTATTTCAGAGAGAGGAAGGGAGAAGAAGGGAGAGGTAGAAACATCAGTGATGAGAGAGAATCATCAATCAACTGCCTCCTTCATGCTCCCTATTGGGGATTGAGCCTGCAACCCGGGCATGTGCCCTGGCTGGGAATCAAACCATGACCTTCTCTTTCATTGGTTTATGTTCAACCACTGAGCCACACCGGCCAGGCCAGAACCATTGCTTTGTAAGTGGGAATGTTTTTATTTATCTGCAATCATTTATAATTATAATTTCTAATTAAACATGTAGCCTGGTCAGTGTGGCTCAGTGTTTGAGCATCGACCCATGCACCAAGAGGTCATTGGTTCAATTCCCAGTCAGGGCACATGCCTGGATTGCGGGCTCAATCCTCAGTAGGGGGTGTGCAGGAGGCAGCCAATCTGTTTCTCTTTCATTGATGTTTCTATCTCTTTTTCTTCTCCCTCTCCCTTCTTCTCTCTCTAAAAATCAATTTAAAAAACACACATACATATTTTAAAAAACAGGCTTTATTTTCTGCCTTTAAGAAAACTGCTGACTTTAGCAACATTTTTGTGTGTGCGGGCGGCCTCTTTGGGTTCATTTTGTTTGGGACTCTTCATTTCCTAGACTTGTATGTCTATTTCCTTTGCCAGGCTAGGGAAGTTTTCAGTCATTATTTCTTCAAATAGGTTTTCAATCCTTCGATGTTTCTCTTCTTGTACCTCTGTGATGCAAATGTTGTCCCAGAGGTCCCTTAAACTATTCTCATTTTCTCTTATTCTTTGTTCTTTTTGCTGTTCTGATTGGGTGTTTTCTGCTGCCTTATCTTCCAAACCAGTGATATTATCCTCTGCTTCATGTAATCTGCTATTGATTCCATCTAATGCAGCGGTTCTCAACCTGTGGGTCGAGACCCCTTTGGGGGTCGAATGACCCTTTCACAGGGGTCGCCTAAGACCATTAGAAAACACATATATAATTACATATTGTTTTTGTGATTAATCACTATGCTTTAATTATGTTCAATTTGTAACAATGAAAATACATCCTGCATATCAGATATTTACATTACGATTCATAACAGTAGCAAAATAACAGTTATGAGGTAGCAACAAAATAATTTTATGGTTGAGGGTCACCACAACATGAGGAACTGTATTAGAGGGTCTCGGCATTAGGAAGGTTGAGAACGACTGATCTAATGTATTCTTCATTTCTGTTTTTGTATTCTTCATTTCTGACAAGTTCTTTTTTATGACTTCTGTCTTTTTGTGTAAGTTCTCACTGAGTTCATCTACTCTTCCCCTAAGTTCATTGAGCATGCTTATAATCAGTGTTTTGATCTCTGCATCTGGTAGATTGCTTGCCTCCATTTTGTTTAGTTCTTTGGCTGGAGATTTGATCTGTTCTTTCATTTGAGCCATGTTTCTTTGCCTCCTCATTTGAGCTGCCTCCCTGTTTGTTTCTATGTATTAGGTGGATCTGATCCATCTCCCAGTCTTGGCAGGGTAGCCTTATGTGGTAGGTGTCCTATGGGGTGCAGTGGCACAGTCTTCCTGATCACCTGAGCCAGGTGCTCCAGAAATGTTCCTTGTATGGGTTGTGTTTACCTTCCTGTTGTGGTTAAGTCTTGATTGCTATTGGCACATCATTGAGTGGGTGGGATTGACCTTCAGACTGACTAGTTGTGAAGATTGGCCATGACTACAGCAGACAAGCTGTTGTTTGGGGGCTGACCCCACAAAGTGGGATTTGCTGTAGCAGGACTCTGATGCCTGCTATGTCATTTGTGGAACTAATTGGGTGGTGCTGTGGTGTGCTCTGAAGCTGGCCTCTTGGTGTGTTGGCTCTGGGGCCTCTTGGGGGTGGGGGGCGGGTATCATTACAGGCCCAAGTCAGCTGCTACCTGTGCCCAACCCTGAGGCCACTTGGTAGGACCTACAAAGTGAGTGTTTGGTAGCTGCCTCTGCTGAGTTTGGAGGTGCCTGGGAGAGGCTAGGCTGCAAACCAATGCCAGAAGCCAGCTGCCACTAGTGCTGGGACTACTTAGCAAGAGTTATAGGGCACACTGAGGCTGGTCACTTCTTGTTTGGGGTTGTTTGGAACCTTTCAGAGATTTTAGGTAAGTCTACATTGAGGGCTGAGGCCAGCCGCTTGTGAATAACAGCCACTGAAAGGTTCTGCCATGTGCACAAGTTATGTGGGGTGGGTTCTCAGGGAATTACCAGGGTGAACAAGTTTGATGGAGACTCAGATATGGCACTAGCAGGCTGGATAGGGGGAGGGCTCAGCAAAAGGACAATGGCACCTGCCAGCATTTTTAGTACTGAAGAGAACTGCTCCTCCAACCTACACCCTAAAGCCAGACAATTCAGTCTTCCCTGTTTGTCCCTGGTGCTTTGAGCAACTACCCCAATTCAAAGTCAGTGAGTTCCTTAGTGAATAAGCCCTTTAAGAGGAAAGCCTGGTACTCTAGCAGACCTCCCTCTCACCCGGGCTGAATCCAAGCTAATTCTCATAGCCAGATGTTGTGGGGACTCCTATTCCTGCCACTGATGGTCTAGGCCAGTGGTCGGCAAACTCATTAGTCAACAGAACCAAATATCAACAGTGCAACAATTGAAATTTCTTTTGAGAGCCAAACTTTTTAAATTTAAACTGTATAGGCAGGTACATTGTTATTAACTTAATTAGGGTACTCCTAAGGCTTAGGAAGAGCCACACTCAAGGAGCCAAAGAGCCGCATGTGGCTCTTGAGCCACAGTTTGCCGACCACTGATCTAGGCTGGATGCCCAGTATTGGGCTGGGACTCCTCACCCTCAGGAAGGACCTCTACATCAGAGCTGTCCCTCCCGATTTATAACCAACACATGTGAGTTTGGGACCAGTCCTTTCAAATCTCCGCTCCTTCTATCAGTATCATGGAGGCTACTCCTTTTTATTCTTAGTGATAGGAGTTCTGTTTTGTTAGTCTTCTGGTGTTTCTCAAGGGTGGTTGTACTATAATTTAGTTGTACATTTTTTTGTTGGTTGTGTAATTTTGATATGGTCTCAGGAGGAAGTGAACACAGAGTTAACCTACTTTGATATCTTGACCAAAGTTCTAGATTCATTTATGACAACTTCTAATTTTCCATATTTTGATAGTTTCCCACAACATTGAGTTTTCTAAAACATTAATATGAGATGGAGCAAATAAAAATTATGGCAAATTAGGCTAATCTTTACAATTAGGTATTTTGGAAATTAGGCTTTTCACTGTTTTGTTGTATTATGATGTAAAAATTCAAGTTCATCTGTTCCTATTTTTAGTTATTAGTCTTAAAGATATGGCAGTTTAATTAAAATGTCTGGTGTCATCAGTGGAATTACTTCAATATCTACATTGAATACTTTATATAAATTTTTTTCTCATAAACAATTTTTATTGGCAGTGTATAAATACTCACTGAATAAATTATTTTTTCTTCTTTAATTTTAGGAAAAGTATATTTAAGGGAAAGAGACTTAATATTTTTGATGTTAAGGCAGCTACTGAAGAGGCACCTGAAACAGGTTTGTTAAGAAAAGAACAACACTATTTCTCATGTATAGAAAAATTCTATCTTTCATAAATGTCCTTAATGTTTGATTGCATAATAATCAGGTATTTAAATATTCCATCCTGTCATTGGCATGGATCCTGCTTATGAATGTACTTGCTGACATTGCTAGCCTTTGTCATATTTTCCTCTTGAAATGTTTCATTCTGTGAGGCAATGGGAAGTAAGGGGTGACTACCAGCCACATGAATCCAGAGCTATAGATTGGCTACTAATTTGGAGTAGAACATTGATCTCCCACTATTTGCAGTGTACCTGTGTACTATTGCAGAAAGATACACTGGTTTCTGCCTTAAGGCATCTCACTGTCTAGAAGAGGAGATAGCATTGGTAGACCTAACTTACTGATTTAGTGATTGCGTAGGAGATGGGATGAGGAACATTCAAGGAATATATTTAGCAGACTTGTAGTGTTTTTTTCTTAGTGCACAGTCTGTTCTTTGTTTTTTTCTCCTTTCTTCTTTAGGCAAGAAGTCAAATCCTTCAAATTTGCCATTTTAAGTCTAATTAAAGAGAAATAAGAATATCTTTTTGCTTGGCATTAAGTTTGATTTACTGATAAAATAACTGAAGAAACTCAATACAAATGGTCTCCAGCTTACAAGTTACTTCCAATTCTAAAGATTGTAAGCTTTTTGGACCTTGGTAGACATAATTTTATATTTAATATTTAAGTTCCTAAGCCCCCCCTCCAGTGACTCATGTAAACTTTCTATCATTTACTGGTTTTCCTACTGTTCAATAAGCTCATGATATTAGGGGCTAGGTCTCAGTGATCTTTATATAGTAGCACCTAGCAAAGTGGCTTACAGATAATAGGAATTCGTTATTTTAAATCTTAAAATCCTTTTTTGAACAAATTGGGATAAACTATATATCCATAAAGGAAAGGAGTTAATTCAATCAATGTTTATATATTTAAATGAAGTTGAAGCTAAGAGAACACCCTACCCTGTATTGTGCTGACTGCATTCTGTCCTGTGTGATGAAAAGGAAATGCACAGGCATGGGGAAAGGATCACCTTCCCCCTAATGAAGTGGCAACTGTTAAGCTTGCCTCAGAGAGGGAATTTGTTGTCAGGGCAATTGCTATTGTCCATCTAATGAATAGCCAGAAGAGACACTTGGATTCTTGAAAGAGCCAGCTTGCTTTTTTAAAATCAGAAATATTATTTCTAAAACTGAAAGTAGCTAGCAAGGAGGTAATAAAAGTTATATGTATTTTACAAAATAGTATAAAATAATGAAACTCTAATAAGGAAAGTAATGCACAAATTTATGTCAATTTACTCTAAGGAAGGTATTGTTTTAATAAGCTATATTACATTTGAATGTCATTTTCCCCCAATTAAATACAAGAATATCAATAATGTGCAAACCTAAATTTAGTATTTATTCACTGTTGTTTCCCTACCACCTAAAATAATGCCTGACTTATAGTTGGCATTCAATAATTATTTACTGAACAAATGAATGAGTTCTTCTGTCCCATGATTACCACATTTTGCTCCCCACTAAGTTCTTACTAGTGCTGCAAAGAATATAGTCCTATACCCTATTGCTTATCCTGGAGAGATTTGGTTTGGGTATCTGGATTATTCAGCCCAGATTATGCCATACTAACCTCTCTGAGTTTCCCATCCATCACTTATGAAATGGAGCTAATCTCAAGGATTAAATAAAATAATATAATTAAAGTGTCAGGCATAATGCCTGAATCATAGTGCACATTCAATAGATAGTCGCAGGTATTAACATCAATCTTCTATATATATAAAAGGCTAATATGCAAAGTGTCCCCTTGGGAGTTCAATCACTCGCTATGATGTGCGCTGACCACCAGGCGGTAGCGCAGAGCAAAGGAAGGCCTCAGCCGGCAACTGGGGAAGGAAGGCCCCAGCCGGCAGCTGGAAGGCCCCGATCGGTCATGATCGCCAGCCAAGCTTAGGGACTCTACCCGTGCACGAATTTTGTGCACTGGGACTCTAGTTAATAATGATGAAACATCAGGAATGGTGGTGTGAGAGATCCTCTCCTCTTGAAATTACAACAAGTTAACTAGCTATAATTCAACAAAGAAGTCTCTGCTCAATACAGAGGCATGCCTGAGAAACTCCTATATTGAAACATCTAAAGATGGGTAACCAGGAATAAACAGGGAGATGAGAAGGGAGGAAAATGTTCACAGCCCACAGACATAGCCCTGTAGCTGTTGTGGAGAAGGGAGGAAGCTGGCACTGGGAGGCACTTTCTTCAGCTGGGAGGAACAGAGAACATTGTGGGGCAGTACAGCAGGGTGAACAGTGTCTAAGTCAGCAGATGCCTGATAGAGCACAGGGTTCTTCCATGCAGTTCTCCACAGTTGGGGCAAACTGTGGTGCTTCAGAGAAAGAAACAGAACCACAGAGCCCTGGCACTTGTTGGACTCCCCAAATTCGCCTCTGGTTGCCCTTGGAGTTGGTGCGAGGAGCATATTATCTGTAAACCAAGAACAATTATAGTAGAACTGCTGTTTCCCTCTGTGACAGATCCCCAGGTGGGGAGCTTGAGGTGGGACTCCCATGGAGGTCAGGGGTCACCAATACAGTGAGTGCAAAACCAAACCCACCCCAACAGCACAGCTGTACTGTCTTACGAAAGCCATGGAGGTCAAGACTAGGAGATCACAGAACTAAAAAATCTTGTGATGCAGCACCATCTACTGGAAAATAGTAGAAAGACCTCTACAAAGGAAGCTGGTATATAAATGCCTAGGCAAAGGAAAACAATAAATACCATGAATAGCCACAGTAATGAGGATGATCAGAAAGAAAATGGAAAATCCCCAGTAAGTCAACTGGAACACATGGAAATATGTTATATAAATGACAGATTTCAAGATTGCATTTCTGAAAATACTCAACAAGATGTGAGAAAATACAGATAGGCAATTAAATGCACCCAGAAAAAAGAAAATGAACAAAACAAGTACTTTACCAATGAAATTGAAATTTTAAAAAAGAATCAATCATGCCCAGCCAGCATGGGTCAGTGGTTGAACATCAGCCTATGAACCAGGAGGTCAGGGTTCGATTCCTGGTCAAGACACATGCCCAGAGAGCAACAGGAACTAAGAGGAGCTCAAACCGTTATAGTCTCGCCTTCAGAACTTTCAGAAAACATCACAGCCCTGCCAATACCTTGATTTGAGCCCAGAAAAACGTCCAGCCCACAGAACAGTCAAACTTCAAGTGAAGGCCGGTCTTCAAGCAACAGCGACGCAAGATGGCAGCCAGCACGGGCTTGGGAGTAAAAGTCCCTCGCAATTTTTCACTGTTGGAAGAACTTGAAGAAGGCCAGAAAGGAGGAAGAGATTGCACAATTAGTTGGGGTGTAGAAGATGATGAAGACATGACACTTACAAGATGGACAGGGATGATAATTGGGCCTCTAAGGACAGTTTATGAAAACCGAATGTACAGCCTTAAAATAGAATGTGGACCTAAATACCTTAAAGTACCCCATGTTGTAAGATTTGTAACAAAAATTAATATGAATGGAGTTAATAGTTCTAATGGAGTGGTGGACCCAAGGGCCGTATTAGTGCTAGAGAAATGGCATCGTTCATATAGTATCAAACATGTCCTGCACGAGCTTTGGCACCTAATGATGTCTAGTGAAAGTATGTCACTCCCTCAGCCACCTAAAGGACAGTGTTACAGCAACTAATCAAAAAGAAAATCACAGGCCCACTCCTCCCCCATTCGATTTAAGCAGTCTTCAATTTCCACAGTAGTAACTTTTCTAGGTACGTCTTGTAGACATCAAAGTACTGGAAAGGAAGCTCCTATTCAAAGGCAGTTTATCTTAAGATACTGTAAGTGATACTAATTTGTTGTCCGTTTGAAATATATAAGTTGTGCTATAATAAAAAGAAAAGAAAAGAAAAAGAGACACATGCCCAGGTTGTGGGGCTCAGTCCCCAGTGTGGGGCATGCAGAAGGCAGCCAATCAATGACTCTCTCATCATTGATGTTTCTATCTCCATTCCTTTGTGAAATCAATAAAAATATATTTACAGAAAACACACACACAATCAGAAACCCTGGAAATGAAGCATGCAATTAAAGAGATTAAAAAGTGAACCGTGCAAAGAAAACAGCCAACAAGATGGAGAGAAGAATTAGTGATATCGAAGATAGCCACCTAAAAATGGTGCAGAGGGAAGAAGAGAGAGACGTGAGCATAAAGAAAAATGAAAGAGTTCCACAAGAACTATCTGACTTCATCAGAAAAAGCAATATTAGAATTATAGGCATTGCAGAGGAAGAAGAGGGAGCAGGGAACAGAGAGTCTATTCAAACAAATATTGGATGAGAACTTCCCAAACATATGGAAAAAACTAGGTTCTCAAATCCAAGAAACAAAAAAGAACACCTAGTTACCTCAATCCAAAGAGGCCCTTTTCAAGGCACTTGGTATTGAAACTCAAACGTCAATGACAAAGAAGTTCTCAAAGCAGTCAGGGAAAAAAAGGAAGTGACCTACAAAGAAAAACGCATCAGAATTTCATCTAACTTCTCAGCAGAAAATCTGCAAGCCAGAAGAGAGTGGAACCAAATATTCAAACATTTGAAAGAGAAATTACCAGCCACGAATAATATACCCAGAAAAATTATTCTTTGTATATGAAGGAGAAATAAAGATGTTCCCAGACATACAGAAGCTGAGGGATTTTAACACCAGAAAACCTCCATTGCAGGAAACACTCAAAGGGGTTATTCTACCTGAAACAAAGAATATAAGGTCACAATACTAAGAATAAGATCATCAAAAACTTACAGTATAAACAGGGATAATTTGTGACAACAAAAACATAAAAGTTCTGAACTAACAAAGGAAGATGAAGATGACATGCACTCAAAAGAAAAAACTACACTATATATGTAACTTCATTTTTTACAAGTTTCAATAAAGGAGCCAGAAACACACAATGGACTAAATACAGTCTCTTCAATAATTGGTGTTGGGAAAACTGGAAAACCACATGCAAATGAATGAAGCTGGATTACAATTTGTCTCCATGTATAAAATATACTCAAAATGGGTCAAAGACCTAAATATAAAATCTGAAACAATAATGTACATAGAAGAAACTATAGGTACCAAACTTATGGACCTTAGTCGTAGAGAACATTTTATGAACTTGACTCCAAAGGCAAGGGAAGTAAAGACAAAAATAAATGAATGGGACCATATCAAACTAAAAGGCTTCTGCACGACAAAAGAAACTGAAAACAAAACAAAGAGGCAGTTAACCAGATGAAGATGATATTTGCAAACAGTTGCTCCGACAAAAGTTTAATTTCCAAAATATATAAAGAACTCAAAATCAACACCAAACAACCCAATCAAAAAAGTGGGCTGACGTCCTGAAAGCACACCTCTCCCAAGAAGACATACAAACAGCCAATAAATATATGAAAAGATGTTCAACCTCACTAGCAATTAAAGAAATGCAAATCAAAACTACAATGAGATACCGTCTCACACCTGTTAGAATGGTTATTATCAACAAGACAAGTAATAACAAGTGTTGCAGAGGTTGTAGGAAAAAGGGAACCCTCATTCATTACTGGTGGAAATGTAGTCTGGTACAACCACTATGGAAAGCAGTCTGGTGATTGATCAAAAAAGTAAAAATAGAGCCGCCATATGACCCACCAATCCCTCTCCTAGGTATATACCAAAGAAACACAACAGCCTGAAAAACATGTATTCACAAAGATATATGCACCCCTATATTCATTACAGCATTATTCATAGTGGCCAAAACATGTAAACAACCAAAGTGTCCTGCGATAGAGGACTGGATAAAGAAGATGTGGTACATATACAAAATGGAATACTACTAAACCATAAGAAAGGGTGATATAGCACCATTTGCAACAACATGGATAGAACTTGAGAACATTATGCTAAGTGAAATAAGTCAAAAAAAAGCTAAGAAGCATATAATTTCACTCATATGGGATATAAAACAAACTCATGAACACAAATAGCAGTGTGGTGGTTGCCAGAGGGAAGGGGGTGTTGGGAAAAGGGGTCCTAATATATGGTGACAGGAGAAGATTGGACTTTGGGTGCTGGGCACACTGCAATATATAGATCTTATAACATAGAAACCCACACATGAAACCTATATGTTCATGTTGACCAATGTGACCCCAAGAAATTTAATTTTAAAGAACAAAATGAGGATGATCATTATCATCATGAGAAGACAGGTTGATCAGTGTCCACTGAATGAATTTTAAAAAGTGTGACCATAATAAGTTATTTACTGTTATTACTCTGTAAATATGGCTAATATGCCTAGTTACTATGATCTTTTCTCTGTATCAACTGTTCTAGGCCAACATACTTTTTATCCAGCATTTGATGCTGGCTATTAGGCATGGTCATACATGAACTTTAATTTTAAGTCTTTGTATGGACATATGTTTTCTTTTGAGTAAATATTTAGGAGTAAAATGGTTGCATGGTAAGTGTATTCTCAACTTTTAAAGAAACTGAGAAACATTTTCCAAAGTGGTTGTACCATTTTACGTTCTCACTTCTGGGAATATGACTCATTCTTGAAAGATGTCTTAAATTTTCAAAACAAGTGATTGAAATATTACATGATGGTATTTATAAGCTAATATTATACTACCTTACTAAGAGTTTGTTGTGGGGATTAAATGAACTAATATACAAAAAGCACTTAGTAAAGAGTAAGTTCTCAGTGTCCATTAGTAGTAGTATTACTGTCATTATTATTATAATCATGTTAATTTTTCTTTGGTCTTTATTAGTAGTATATAGTTACTTAACAGACTAAAAATACGCTTGACTTTAAAGAACAAAGTCCCATGTTGTATTAAAATATTCATTTTTATAAAAATGCTAGAGGCCTGGTGCACAAAATTCATGCACTGGGTGGGGGAGTGTCTCACAGCCCAGCCTGCACCCTCTCCAATCGGACCCCTCGGGGGATGTCCGACTGCCAGTTTAGGCTCGATCTAACAATCTGGGACTGCTGGCTCTCAACTGCTCACCTGCCTGCCAGCCTGATCACCCCCTAACCACTCCCCTGCCAGCCCAGTCACCCCCAACTGCCCTCCCCTGCCGGTTCACTCCCCCCAACAGCCCTCCCCTGCCGGCCCGGTCGCCCCCAACTGTCCTCCCCTGCCATCCCGGTCACCCCTAACTGCCCTCCCCTGCAGGCCCGGTTCCCCCCAACTGCCCTCCCCTTCTGGCCTGGTCACCCCTAACTGCCCTCCCCTGCTGGCCTGATAGCCCATAACTGCCCTCACCTGCCGGCCATCTTGCAGCTGTGGGCGCTGCCATCTTTGAGGGTGTGGTAGTCAATTAGCATATTCCTTCCTTATTGGCTGTGGGCACCGCCATCTTTGCAGGTGGGGCAGTCAGCATATTCCCTCCTTATTGGCTGTAGGTGCCACCATCTTTGCGACAGCATGAGAGTCAATTAGCATATTCCCTCTCTATTAGATAGGATCTTTAAACAAAATATACATTTCTTTTTTTCTTTCCAGTAGAGAGGCCAGTGAGACTTTAGTGGTTGATTACCACTAAAAGTAAAAGTTAAGGCTTTTAATTATTGTACTTGTAGTCTTTATGTATCATTTCTGTTTCAGTTTTAGCTCTCAGAGAGCGAACTTTCACTGTATAGTGTATAATAATGTGCTTCAAGGTATGAAGATATATCACCAACTCAGAGTTAATTATAACATTTTTAAAAAGAAAGATATTGATATTGACTTGTCCTTATTTGAAATGTTTTTATTATATAGAAACAGCACCTTCACTTTGGGATGTGGAATTTGCTCAGCAGTTAGCTGCAGTAAATGAACAGTCCTTTCAGAATGGTTTTGAAGAGATAATCCAGTGGACAAAAGAGGGGAAACTGTGGGAATTCCCAATTAACAATGAAGCAGGTAAGTTTAACTCCAGAGGTTTATAAAATTCACTGATTGAGCCCTGCCAGCATGACTTAGTGATTGAGCATCAACCTATGAACCAGGAGGTCATGGTTCGATTCCCAGTCAAGGCGCATTCCTGGGTTGTATGCTTGATCCCCAGTGGGAGTGTGCAGGAGGCAGCTGATCAGTGATTCTTTCTCATCATTGATGTTTCTATCTCTCCCTCCTTCTCCCTTCCTCTCTGAAATCAATAAAAATATTTTTTAAAAAATAAAAGATTAGCTAAAAGTTGCAAACACCTCATTAATTCTTGGGAAAATGTAGTTCGTATTTTAACCTTTGTAGTTTTCTGCTCTTACTGTAATATTTCGATTTTTTTATAACCTCTCATTTGTTTGGATTAATAAGTAGAATGGAAGCTTAAATATCAGAAATAATCTTATATTTTCATAAAGTACTAGAGGCCCGGTGCATGAAATTCGTGCACAGGTAGGGTCCCTAGACCTGGCCGGCGATCAGGGCCGATCTGTGGGGTGATCGGCGAGGCAGTTGGGGGGCCCCCACTGGCACCTGCCTTGGCCAGCCTGGGGCCTCCAGGCTGGAGGCAGCTCCTGCATTGAGCGTCTGTCCCTGGTGGTCAGTGTGCATCATAGAGACCTGTTGTTCCACCGTTTGGTCAATTTGCATATTAGGCTTTTATTATATAGGATTACTTTTTATAATAAAATTTTAGAGACTTAGCAAATTCTTATATTTTGTATATGTGTATGGTATATACAATAATATAGCATACTGGATTTAATCTATTACACAACATATATATTAAAGTTTTATGGTTTCTTTATTCTGTAAGGTATCAGAGTATAGTAAAAAAAAAAAAAACCCACAAAAAAACAGAAAGTAAAGTAGTTGTGCAAACCTGAGTATAGAGCCTCAACTCTATCAATTATTAGCCATTTGCCTTTGAGGAAGTTACTTACTTTGAGCCTTAGTTTCCTCATCTATAAAATTAAGGCTACCTCATTGGAAGACTATAAGAATTAAATAAGATAAAGTTATTGAGTTGCTCAGCACAGTTCTTGGCATGTAAGCATATGAATAAATGTTAGTTCCTTACTCTCATGTATGATCATAGAATTTTAAATGGAGTGAAAAACTTAGAAAATACAAGGTGTAGTATTAAGGGAAGATTTCTTATTTAATGACACTTGAGTTTTCTAAGTCTTCATGGTTAAACACATGGTTTTAAAACCCAGTATTGAGTCCTGGCTGGGTAGTTCCGTTGATTAGAGCATCCCCCGCATACACCAAGGTTCGATCCTCAGTCAGAGCATGTACAAGAATCAACCAGTGAATGCATAAATAAGTGGAACAACAAATCAGTGTTTCCCTCTCTCTCTCTTGATCTCTCTCTCTCTAAAATCAATAAAAATTTTTAAAATGTTAAACTGAATATTTAGGTAGAATAACTTATGACTTTATTTAGATGAGACAAGTGAAGTATAGTTGATTAGGAGTTCAAGTTCCTAAGTGAGTTATAAACTTAATCTCTCCAAGCCTTGTCTCCCTCATCTATAAAGTGATGGGAATAATAATAGAACTTATTTTATAAGATTCATCTTAGAAACAAGTGAGCTTATACAAGTAAAGCATCATCACTATCCTCTGCTTTCTATAACAACAATATTGTGAGGAGATATACTGCTGTAACTATTTTCTGTTCTATACTGTAACCTTTAAAAATCTTTAAACATTAACAAGGATATTATGTATTTTCTAAAAACTACCAACTAGGGTAATAGGAAAGCATGAATTGGTGGTTCATTGTCATCAACAGTAAATACTTAAGTTCATTAAAATCCAGAGTCCTTACTCCAAAGTAATTTATCTGAAATTTGACCTGGTTTTTGAATGTTTCATCTATAATAACACATTGTATGCAGGAAACGTATTTATACGTTTTACTTACACATTTTACGTTGACTGGTAGTAGAGCGCGGGATACGTATTAATACGTTTTTTATAGACAAGCGGTAGAATGCGGGTAACGTATAAATACGTAAACTAAAGTTATCGTGATTTTACTGAACGTTGCCATTTGTGCAAAAAATTAGCAAAAATGGCCCGCGCCACTTCTTAGCGCGCGATAAAAACTATCCGCAAACAATGTGTTAACAAAAGCTTAATATGCAAATCAACCGAATAGCAGAACAACCATCCAGGCGACCTTCCGGACTACCACGCTATGACACCACAGGTGCCAGGCCAGCCAAAGCAGGTGTGATGCGATTGTTCAGGCCATTGTCCCATGATCGCCCTGCAGAGGGAGGCCCAGGCCATCCTCTGCGGGGTGATTGATCACAGAGCCCCACCCAGGTGGGCAGGGCTTCCCTCTGCTGGGTGATTTATTGGGGAGCCCCGCGATAGATCGCCCCAAAGAGGGAGGCCCAGGCTACCCGGCAGGTGGGCGGGGCCTCCCTCTGCGGGGTGATCAATCTGGGGGCCCTGTGATTGATCACCCCACAGACGAAGGCCCAGGCCACCAGCCAGTGACACTGTGGCAAGTTGCGGGGCCAGCCAGCCATCGCCTTGCAGAGAGAGGCCCAGGCCAGCCAAGCCATCACACCCCATGCCTGTCGGCCGCAGAGAGAGGCAACCAATGGCGGGGGAAGGGGACCGCGCCACCCAGATGGCAAGCAGTGACAGCAACAGGGGCGAGTCCAGCTGCCAGCACCTGGGGGAAGGAAAGCCCTGATAGGCCCTGATTGCCAGCCAGGCCTAGGGACCCTACCTGAGGGGTCCCAGATTGCGAGAGGGCACAGGCCAGGCTGTAGGACACACAATACACACACACACACACACTCTCTCTCTCTCTCTCTCACTGTACACAAATTTTGTGCACCAAGCCTCTAGTTTTTAAATAAGAAAAAAAATGTTTTAAGTCAGGTTATGAAGATAAATGTGTTCCATATATTCTGTGCATATTATTGATACTTCATGGTCAGAAAGGGAGGTATCTCATTTCTAGTTCCTTCAGGCAAATCTTTGAAAAACGGAAGGAACTATGGCAACTTTCTCACTTTGCTCACTCCCCTCAATACATCTTAGGAACCTCTGATTACTCAGAGAGACTGGCATTAGAACCTGGAGCCCCAACAGTTCAATAACATTCTTTTATATACTGGGTGTACTGGTTAATAATGCAGATTTTTTTCAATAGATGGAGTTACACATACGTTGATATATATGCGATTTGATATATATGCTATTTTGTTGTATTGACAGCAAGCTTCAAAACTTCATATGACAAATTTTCTGAAGGTATTAACATCATAGATATTTTTACGCTTAAAAATGTTGAATTTTGTGCCAAAAAAAATAAGAGCATTTGCGGAAAGTTTTAATTCATTACTTTATTTTGAAGAAAAGTGCCGCTGAAAGCTTCAGGAAGCTTATGGTGAACATACTCCATCTCCAGATACTTGTGAACGCTCGTTTAAATGCTTTAAAAGTAATAATTTTGATGTGAAAGACAACATCCAGGTCTACTGAAAAAGTTTGAAGGCCAACAGTTACAAGCATTATTGGGTGAAAATGTGTATCAAACTTAAAAACAGCTTGTAAAAAGACTAAACGTTGCTCAGCAAACAATTTCCGATTGTTTACAAGCAATGGGAAAGATTTTAAAGGAAGGAAAATGGGTGCCACATCAACTGAACGAAAGACAAATGGAAAAACAAAAAAAAATCAGTAAAATATTGGTTCAACGGCACGAAAGAAAGTCTTTTTTTGCATCAAATTGTGACTGGTGATGAAAAGTGGAATTATTTTGAGAATTCCAAACGCACAAAATCATGGGTTGATCCAGGTCAACCATCAACATTGATTGCAAGGCCTAATCACTTTGGAAAGAAGATAGTGCTCTGCGTTTGATGGGATCAGGAAGGTGTGGTGTATTATGAGCTTCTAAAACCAGTTGAAACCATTAATACTGATGGCTACCGACAACAAATAATCAATTTGAACCACGCTTTGATCGTGAAACGACCAGAATGTGCCAGAAGACATGGCAAAGTAATTTTGCTTCATGGTAACCCACCATCACACACTTCAAAACCAATTAAAAGATCTTGCCTGGGAAGTATTAACCCACCTGCTGTATTCACCATACCTTGCTCCTTCAGATTACCACTTGTTCCGATCGATGGCACATGCACTTTCTGAGCAGCACTTCAAAACATACGAACAAGTGGAAAATTGGGTCTCTGAATGGTTTGCCTCAAAACAAGAAAAGTTCTATTGGGACGGTATCCACAAATTACCTGAAAGATGGGCCAAATGTGTAGCTAGCAATGGACATTACTTTGAATAAAGCACTTTTGATGTTTCTCTTGAAATTATGGTGTTTTCTTTGACTACAAAAACTGCATTATTAACTGGTACACCTGGTATTTCTTATACTTAAATTTTAAGATTAATAAAATGTCATGCTCTATCAATAATTAGCTTCATGAAGTTTTACTTTGATGCTTTCAGGGAAAGATGTTTTGTTTTATTTTTAGGGGTTCACCATTTCAGTTTTGGAACATAATACTGAAAATGACAAACAGCATGTCCTGTTTTACAATTTAGTTCCTAGTGTTGTGTTTTCCCATTACATAAAAAATATGATTTATTGTTTTGCCACTTAAAATGTATAAATTATTTTTCTTATTCAATGTAGGGTATTTTTTGTTAGTTTTTGTTTTAAGAACTGGTCTGTCCCTCCTGTTGTGCTTTGCCAAATTAAGGGTGTCTGGAAATGTTATCCAAGAGTAATTTTCAATACAGGCTTCAGTGGACGAAAAACTTAGTCATGTATGTTAATCATTCTTTTGTTTTTATTCTTCACTTGGTTTAAACTTTTTCACTTTTAATGTGTCATCCTTTGCTAGGTATCTAAAATATGTGCTATAATATGAGCTAGCAAGAATAATTATGAAAATTCAAAATTACCATAAAATTCTAAAGAGGGCTCTGTTGTTATGGTGGATGGTAAAGTGTAGAAAAAATTAGGGCAAGTATAAAGATTATAGGGCAAGTATGTGTTATCTGAAATAATTTATTGGTTGTTTTATTGTATTTTTAATGTACTTTTTATTGTTAATAGTATTACAGATATCTCCCATTTTCCCTTCCTTTATCCCCCTCTTCCCAGCCCCTATCTATTGGTTGTTTTAGATGACATGATGGCCCATGAACAAGAGCCTCAAAATACTGACAGGAAAAGAAATAATAGTTTTGACAATAAATGCGAGTGGAAAGAATTTATAGTGAACTGAATTTGCTTCAGTGCTGTCATATACCCTTGTCAAAAATAATTGGTTATTGCTATTAACTGGGTTTACCCTTTTTTGTTGTACCATATTTTTAGCTGTATTCATTAATATTTCATTGCATTCAATATTATTTATCGCAGAATTAAATTTGTTAGACACAGAATTAACATGTTCACTTTAGTTGATTTATATACCATATGGGATTTTCTTCCTGTATTTAACTTCCCATTTTCTCTTTACTATATTATGTTTTATTTAACTTATTAAAAAGATATTTTAAATTTCATAAACATATGGAAGTTTACTTGCAACAAAGTCAAATAATATAAAGGAATGGGGAGTTTACTTTACTGTATTTCTCTTTCCTTTTCCTGAAACAAACATTGTAAATAGTTTGATATGTGTCCTCTCAGTTCACTTTAAATGGCAGTTACGTATTTACCTTTTGTTTTGTTTTGACCTATATGGGACCATAGATTGTCCTGAAGCATTTTTTCTTACTTAGTGATATGTGTTGAAAACATTTGTTAAGGGATTTTATTTATTTAAAATCATGTTTCTCGACACCATTGGGTCCTTCAACCTGAGAACTTTGTTTTTTCAATTGGGGAAAAAATTTCAATTTTCTTTTATTATTTGATAATTTGTGTCTTTCAATCTCTCTTTTCTCTCTCTTCTTTCCTTTATTGATTAAGGTATTACATATGTGTCCTTATTGCCCCATTAACCCCACACACACACTCATGCCCTCACCCCCTGGTGTCTGTGTCCATTGGTTAGGCTTATAAGCATGCATACAAGTCCTTTGGTTGATTTCTCCCCTTTACCCCCACCCTCCCCTACCTTCCCTCTGAGGTTTGACAGTCTGATCCATGCTCTTTTGTCTCTGGATCTCTTTTTGTTCATCAGTTTAGTTGTTCATTATATTCCATAAATGAGTGAGATCATGTGATATTTATCTTTCTCTGACTGGCTTATTTCGCTTAGCATAATGCTCTCTAGTTCCATCCATGCTGTTGCAAATGGTAAGAATTCCTTCTTTTTTTACCACAGTGTAGTATTCCATTGTGTAGATGTACTACAGTTTTTTAATCCACTCTCTTTTAGTCATATCTTTGTTTTTCATAACAAGGTGTTACTGGCTTCATAAATTGATCTAGGAAGTGTCCTTCCACTTTGTGAAGAGATTGTGTAAAATTGGTGTTTATTTTTCTTTAAAAATTTTATAAAATTGTCAAATGAAGTGATCTGGGCTTATGGATTGCTTTTTTTTTTTTTTTTTTTTTTTTAGAGCTTTTAAATTACACATTCCTTTCCTTAAATAGTTATAAAGCTGTTATGTATTTTTGGGGAGGGTTGAGTTTTGGTAGTTCAGATTGTTGAATTTTTTAGTGTAAAATTGTTTGTAATGTTCCTTTACTATTCCTTTAATGAGTTTTGGATTTATAATAATAACCCCCTTTTCATTTTTAATATTGGTGGTTGGTGACCTCTCCGCTTTATTCTTTATAGCACTTAATGGATAGATTTATCAATTTTACTAATTTTTTTAAAGAACAAGGTATTGGTATATTTTAAAAAATTTTTATTGTTGAGAATATTACAAATGTCCATCCCCCTCCACCCGGGTCCCATCTCACCCCAGGCCTTCACCACCCTACTGTCTGTGTCCATAGGTAAAATCTTTGGTTAATCTCTTCCCATCCTTGAACCCCCTTTCCTCTAAGATTCATCAGTCTGTTTCATGCTTCTGATTCTATTTAATTCACCAGTTTATTTTCTTCATTAGATCTCTTGTTTGTGTATTTTGTTTTTTAGATTCAATTGTTGATAGATAAGTATTTATTGCCATTTTATTCATATTTTTAGCTACTTCCTCCTCCTTCTCCTTCTCCTCCTCCTCCTCCTCCTCCTTCTCCTCCTCTTCCTCTTCCTCTTAAAGAACAGCCTTCAACATTTCAAGTAATACTGGCTTGGTGGTGATGAACTCCTTTAGCTTTTTCTTGATTGTGAAACTCTTTATCTGACCTTCAATTCTAAATGATACCTTTGCTGGGTATAGTAATCTTGGTTATAGGTTCTTGCTATTCATCATTTTGAGTATTTCTTGCCCTCCCTTCTGGCCTACAAAGTTTCTGTTGAGAAGTCAGCTGACAGTTCTATGGGTGCTCTCTTGTAGGTAAATACCTGCTTTTCTCTTGTTGCTTTTAAGCTTCTCTCTTATCTTTAACCCTTGGCATTTTAATTATGATGTGTCTTGGTGTGTCTTTGGGTTCCTCTTGTTTGGGATTCTCTGTGTTTCCTGGACTTGTGAGTCCATTTCTTTCACCAGATAGGGGAAGTGTTCAGTCATTATTTCTTCAAATTGTTTTATTGTTTTTCAATATCTAGCCCTTTCTCTTCTCCTTCTGGCATCCCCAAAATGTGAACGTTGGTACACTTGAAGTTGTCCCAGAGACTCCTTACACTATCTTAATTTTTTTTTTTCTCTTCTCATTGGGTGTTTTTTGCTTCCTCATATTCCAAATCGTTGATTTGATTCTCGGAATCCTCCACTCTACTATTGAATCCTGTAAATTATTCTTTTTTTCTTTTTCTTTTTATTCTTGTTGTTTTTGTCTTGTTTTGTTTTCATTTTATTTTATTATTTTTTTAAATCTTTATTGTTAAAAGTATTACATATGTCCCCTTTTTTCCCCCATCAACCCCCTCCAATCCACCCTTCAGTCTCTGCCCCAGGCCCTCACCACCCCACTGTCTATGAATTATGCATACAAGGTCCTTAGTTGATTACCTCCCACCCACCCACCCTCCCCTGCCTTCCCTCTGAGATTCCACACTCTGTTCCACGCTTCCATGTCTCTGGATCCACTTCGTTCCTCAGTTTATTTTGTTAATTGGATTCCATATATGAGTGAGATCATATGATACTTGTCTTTCTCTGACTGATTTATTTTACTTAGCATGATACTCTTTAGGTCCCTCTATGCTGTCTCAAAGGGTAAAATATTCTTTTCTACTGGTCCATAGTATTATATGGTATAAATGTACCACAGCTTTTTTTATCCACTCATTTACTGACGGACATGTGGGCTGTCTCCAGATCTTAGCTATTGTAAATTGTGCTGCCATGAAAATAGGGGTGCAACCATTACTTCTAATTGGGGTTTCGGATCTCTTAGGATATATTCCTAGAAGTGGGATCACTGGGTCAAATGGCAGTTCCATATTTAATTTTTTGAGGAAACTCCATACTGTTTTCCATAATGGCTACGCCAGTCTGCATTCCCTACAGCAGTATACTAGGGTTCTTTTTTCTCCATATCCTTGCCAGCACTTGTCATATGTTGATTTGTTGATGGTAAACCATTCTGACAGGTGTGAGGTGATAACTCATTGTTGTTTTAATTTGCATCTCTCTAATGACCAGTGACTTTGAGCATTTTTTTCATAAGTCTCTTGGTCATTTGTATGTCTGCTTTGGAGAAGTGTCTAGGTCCTTTACGTATTTTTTAATTGGATTGTTTTTCTTCCTTTTGTTAAGTTGTATGAGTTCCTTATACTAAGAGTATATTTTAGATATTAACCCTTTATCAGATGTATCATTGCCAAATATATTCTCCCATACAGTGGGCTCCCTTTTCGTTTTGTTGAAGGTTTCTTTTGCTGTGCAGAAGCTTTTTATTTTGATGTAGTCCCATTTGTTTATTTTTTCCTTAGTTTCTTTTGCCTTGGTGATATATCTTTAAAGAGATTGCTACGAGAGATTGTCTGAGATTTTGGTGCCTATGGTTTCTTCTAGGATTTTTATGGTTTCCCAACTTATATTTAGATCTTTTATCCATTTTGGGTTTATTTTTGTGTATGGTGTAAGTTGGTGGTCTAGTTTCATTTTCTTGCATGTATCTGTCCAATTTTCCCAACACCATTTATTGAAGAGACTTTCTTGACTCTGTTATAAGCTCTTGTCTCCTTTGTCAAATATTAATTGAGTGTAATGGTTTGGGTCGATTTCTGGGGTCTCTTCTGTTCCATTGATCTATATACCTGTTCTTGTGCCAGCACCAGGCTATTTTGATTATAATGGCTTTGTAGTATAACTTGATTTCTGGTATTGTGATTCCTCCAACTTTGTTCTTTCTCAGGATTGCTGCAGCTATTTGGGGTCTTTTGTGGTTCCATACAAATTTTTGGAGTGTCTGTTCTAGGTCTGTCAGATAATCTGTTTGTATTTTAATAGGGAGTGCATTGAATCTTTGGGTAGTATGGACATTTTAATGATGTTGATTCTACCAATCCATGAACACAGTATACTCTTCCACTTCTTTATATCTTTTTTAACATCCTGTAATTTTTCGAGTACAAGTCTTTTACCTCCTTGGATAAGTTTATGCCTAAGTATCTTAATTTTTTTGTTGCAAGGGTAAATGGGATTGTTTTTTTAGTTTCTTTTTTTTAAGTTCATTATTGGTGTAAAAAAAGCCATCCAATTTTGGGTGTTGATTTTGTATCCTGCTACATTGCTAAATTTATTTATTAAATCTAGTAATTTTTTTTCTGGAGTCTCTAGTGTTTTCTAGGTATAATATTATGTCATTTGCAAATAATGAGAGTGTTACTTTGTCCTTTCCAATTTAGGTGTCTTTTATTTCTTCTTCTTGTCTGATCCCTCTGGTGAGGACTTCCAGTACTATTTTGAATGAGTGATGAAAGCAGACATTCCTGTCTTATTCCTGTTTGTAGAGGAAATGGTTTTAGTATATTGAGTATAATGTTCACTGTAGGTATGTCAAATATGGCCTTTATCATGTTGAGGTATGCTCCCTCTATTCCCACTTTGCTGAGAGTTTTTACCAAAAAAAGGGTGTTAGACTTTGTCAAATGCTTTCTCTGCATCAATTGATGTGGTTTTTGTCTTTCAATTTGTTTATGTGATGTATCACATTTATTGATTTGCAGATATTGTACCAGCCTTGCATCCCCGGAATAAATCCCATTTGGTCATAATGTATGATCTTTTTAATGTATTGCTGGATGCAATTTGCTAATATTTTGTTGAGGATTTTAGCATCTACATTCATCAGGGATATTGGCCTGTACTTCTCTTGCTTTGTAGTGTCTTTGTCTGGTTTTGGGATTATGGTAATGTTGGCTTCATAAGAAGAGCTTGGAAGTGTTCCTTCCTCTTGAATTTGTTGGAATAGTCTGAAGTGGATCAGTGTTAGTTCTTCTTTGAATGTTTGTTACAATTCCCCTATGAAGCAATCTGGACCAGGACTTTTGTTCGCTGGAAGATTTTTTTGATTACTGCTTCAGTGTCTTCAGTTGTTATCGGCCTACTCAGGTTTTCTGATTCTTCCTGATTTACTTTTAGAAGATTGTATTTTTCTAGGAATTTGTCCATTCCATCCACGTTGTCCAGCTTGTTGGCGTATAGTTGTTCATAGTATTTCCTTACAATCCTTTGTATTTCTGTGGTGTCAGTGGTTACTTCTCCCCTTTCGTTTCTCATTTTATTTATTTGGGTCCTGTCTCTCTGTTTCTTGACTAGAGGCCCGATGCATGAAAATTTGTGCAAAAGTAGGCCTTCCTTCCCCTAGCTGCTGGCACCGGCTTCCCTCTGGCACCTGGGACCTGGGCTGGCTTCCCTCGGGCTAACCGCAGGCAACTGGGACCCGGGCTGGCTTCCCTCGGGCCCCGGCTTCATCCAGAATGATGTCCGGAAGGATGTCCAGTTTAATTAGCATATTACCCTTTTATTATTATAGGTGAGTCTGACTAATGTTTCCTCAATCTTGTTTATCCTTTCAAAGAACCAGCTCTTTTAAATTAATTTTTTTGTATTTTTTTTTTTTGTTCTCTATAACATTTATTTATGCTCTAATCTTTATTTTCTTTCTTCTACTTAAACTCTGGGTTTTTCTTGCTGTGCTTTTTCTAGAACTTTAAGTTATAGGGTTACATAGTTTATTATTAATTTTTCTTGTTTTTTGAGGTAGGTCTGTAGTGCTATGAACTTCCCTCTCAGAATTGCTTTTGCTGTGTCCCATAGACTTGGTGGTGTTGTGTGTTCATTTTCATTTGTTTTCGAGAATTTTTTATTTCTTTCTTGATCTCATTGGTGACCCATTCTTTGTTTAACAACATGCTATTTAGCCTCCATGTGTTTGAATGTTTTTGGATGTTTTTACTGTAGTTGGTTTCTAATTTCATTCCACTGTGTTCTGAGAAAATGCTTGATATGATTTCAATCTTCCTGAACTGGTAAACACTAGCTTTATTTCCTAACATGCGGTCTCTCTTTGTGTATGATCCACTTGAGAAGAATGTATATTCTGCATCTTTGGGGTGAAATGTTCTATAAATGTCAATTAAATCCATCTGATCCAGTGTGTCCTAGAGTCAGTGTTTCCTTGTCCAGTTTTTGTCTGGAAGATCTATCCAGTGAAGTTAGCAAAGTATTAAAGTCCCCTACTATGACTGTATTGTTGTCCATCTCTCCCTTAAAATCCTCTAGAAGCTTTTTTTATTTATTTAGGTGCTTCAAAATTGGGTGCATGTATGTTTACCAGGGTTATATCCTCTTCTTGGATCAATCCCTTTAGTATTATGCATTGATGTAGTATTATGTTGTTGTCTCTTGTGATGGCCTTCATTTTGAAGTCTATTTTGTCAGATATGAGTATTGCTACCCCAGCTTTTTTGTTTCCATTTGCATGGTAAATATTTTCCATCCCTTCACTCTCATCCTGTGTCTTTTGTCCTGAGGTGGGTCTCTGGTAGATAGCATATAGTTGGGTCATGTTTTTGTATCCACTTAGCTACCATGTCTTTTGATTGGGGCAGGTTGGTGCTAGTGCCAGGTCTTGGGCCTTTTATTGATAGGTTTGGGGCACGCTGTCACCAGCTGCAGCTTGTTTGAGAGATTTTAGCAAAGTCTGAAGCCTTAGCAAGGACAGGCCATTCACATGGAAAAGCCACTGCAAATAGGTTAAGTGGGCCTGCAAATTGGATGGGGCAAGGAATCACCAGGGTGAACAGATGTGGCTACCAGTCAGCCTTGAGATCATTGAGGTCCCAGCCCAGATATAATGACCCCTACGAATAGCCCTGTCTTGGAGAAATCTGCCCCTATCTTGAAGAAATCTGCCCCTGAGAAATCTGCCTATTCCAGACAATCCAGTTCCTCCCAGTATGTGTCCAGGTTCCCAGAGCTACTGCCTGGTGCTGGAGCTCAGACACAGTAGGATCTTGTAAATTTGTGTGCTGGCCCTTTAAAAGGAACTCCTGGGTCTCCAACAACCTCCATGTCCCTCAGCCCCAATCCCCGCTGATTTTTACAGCCTATAATTTTGGGGACTTCTCTTCCCAGCTCTGGGACCCTGGGATGTGGTGTGGGGCTGGGACACCTTGCTCCTCATGGGTGGCCTCTGCAGAGACAATCTCCCAATTAAAAAATTGCACACATGGGTGTTGGACCAACCCATTCCATCCCTCCTCCTTTCAGTGTGCTTTCTTCTTTACTTCTCCAGTTGTAGGACTTCCATTCAGCCATCTTTCAGGTAGTTTTCAATGATGGCTCTGTAATTTATTTTATTTTATTATTTTATTTTATTTTATTTTATTTTATTATTTTATTTTATTTTATTATTTTATTTTATTTATTTTATTTTATTTTATTTATTTTATTTTATTTATTTTATTTATTTTAGTTTATTTATTTTATTTATTTTAGTTTATTTATTTTATTTTATTTATTTTATTTTATTTTTATTTTTATTTCATTTTATTTATTTATTTTATTTTATTTTATTTATTTTATTTTATTTATTTATTTTATTTATTTTATTTTATTTTATTATTTTATTTTATTTTCTAGAGGCCCAGTGCACGAAATTCATGCACTCGGGGAGGAGGGGTCCCTCAACCCAGCCTATGCCTTCTTGCAGTCCGGGAGCCCTTGGGGTATGTCCGACGGATGGCTTAGGCCCGCTCCCCGTGGACATTCTTAGTACCACCGCCACTGCGCTCGCCAGCCATGAGCCTGGCTTCAGGCTGAGTGGTGCTCTCCCTGTGGGAGTGCACTGACCACCAGGAGGCAGTTCCTGCATTGAGAATCTGTCCCCTGGTGGTCAGTGTGCATTATAGTGACCAGTCATTCCGCCGTTCGGTCGATTTGCATATTAGCCTTTTATTATACAGGATTTTATTTTATACTAGTAGCCCTGTTCACAAATCCTGGACCGGTAGGTCAATGCCACCCTCCTGTAGCTCTCCGCCTGCTGCCGCCCTCCTGTAGCTCTCCACCCGCTGCCCTGCCCTCCTGTAGCTCCCCCATCCCCCCCATAGCTTGTTGCCCTGCCCTCTCCTGTAGCTCTCCACCTCCACTTGCTTGCTGCCCTGCTCCGTCCTGTAGCTCTCTGCCGCCTGCTTGTAGCCAGTAAGTCGCTGCCACCCTCCTGTAGCTCCCTGCCCGCTGCCCCACCGTCCTGTAGCTCCCCTCACCCCCTTCCCCCCTCATAGTTTGCTGCCCTGCCCCCTCCTGTAGCTCTCCGCAGCCCACTTGTACCTTGCTGACCCACCCTCTGGCTGATCCATGATCTGGTCATGACGTGCTTGGTCATTGCACATCAGGGTGTAATGGCTAATTAGCATAATCCTCTATTATATAGGACTAGAGGCTCGGTGCACAAAAATTTGTGCACTCGGGAGGGGGTCCCTCAGCCCGGCCTGTGCCCTCTCGCAGACTGGGACCCCTCAGGGGATGACCACCTGCTGGCTTAGGCCCACTCCCTGGGGGATTGGGCTTAAGCTGGCAATCAGACATCTCTCTGGCAGCCCGGGAGCCCTCGGGGGATGTCCACTTGCCATCGGGGAGCAGGCCTAAGCTGCAGTCGGACATCCTTAGCGCTGCTGAGGAGGCGGGAGAGGCTCCCACCACCAACACTGTACTGGCAGCCATCAGCCTGGCTTGTGGCTGAGCAGAGCTCCCCGTGTGGGAACACACTGACCACCAGAAGGCAGCTCCTGCATTGAGCATCTGCCTCCTGGTGGTCAGTGTGTGTCAGAATGACCAGTCATTCCCAGTCGTTCTGCTGTTAGGGTCAGTTTGCATATTACCCTTTTATTATATAGGATAAAGGCCTCGTGCATGGGTGGGGGTCCTGCTGGGGTGCCTGGCCAGCCTGGGTGAGGGGCTGATGGGTGTTTTCAGGCTGGTCACACCCCCTTCAGGCTGGGGGTCCCCAGTGGGGTACCTGGCCAGCCTGGATGAGGGGCTGATGGCTGTTTGCAGCTGGTCACACCCACTTTAGGGTGGGGGTCCCCACTGGGTGCCTGGCCAGCCTGGGTGAGGGGCTTATGGCTGTTTGCAGGCTGGTCAAACCCCCCCAGTGGGGACCCTCACCCCATGGAGGTTTGGCCAGCCTGGGTGAGGGGCTGATGGCTGTTTTCAGGCTGGCCACACCCCCGTTAGGGTGGGGGTCCCCACTGGGGTGCCTGGCCAGTCTGGGTGAGGGGCTGAGGGCCGTTTTCAGGCTGGCCAAGCCCCCCTAGCGACAGAAGCTCCCAGCCTCTCCTTTTTTTCTTTTTTTTCTTTTTATTCTGGGATTTATTTACTTTCTATAATTGAAACTTTGTTGCTTTGAGTGGAGCTCAGAGCCAGCTGTGACAGGGAAGCCTGGCTTCCTGCTCGCTCCAGGTCCGTGGCCATGGCCGGCTGAAAGCAGCTATTTGGGGTTTATTTATCTTCTATAATTGAAACTTTGTTGCTTTGAGTGGAGCTCAGAGCCGGCTGCGGCAGCTGGGAAGCTTGGCTTCCTCCATCATTGGGGTAACCAAGCCTCCTGCTTGCTCCATCTTCGTGGCTGCTGTCCGCCATCTTGGCTGGATTAATTTGCATATAGTCACTCTGATTGGCTGGTGGGCATGGCTTAAGGCATAGTGAAGGTACGGTCAATTTGTGTGTTTGTCTTTTATTAATGTAGATAGTGATATATAGATCATTTTTAAAATAATTCTTTATTGTTGAAAGTATTACATATGTCCCGTTTTTTACCCCATTGATCCCCTCCAGCTTGCGCTCTCCATCCCATTCCCCACTACCCCCTGCACCAGGTCTTCAGCACCCTAGTGTCTGTATAGATGGGTTATGCATATATGCATACAAGGTCTTTGGTTGATTGCCTCCCACCCACTCACCCTTCCCTCCCTTCCCTCTGAGATTCTGCACCCTTCCATGCTTCCATGTCTCTGGATTCACTCTATTCATTAGTTTATTTTGTTTCTTAGATTCCACATATGAGTGTGATCGTGTGATACTTGTCTTTCTCTGACTGACTTATTTCACTTAGCATGCTATTCTCCAGGTCCCTCCATGCTATCTCAAAGGGTAAAAGATTCTTCTGATGGTTCTGTATTTTAGTTGTAATTTTTATGTAGTTCTGGGAGTCAATGAGTACAGGCATTTATCTATGCCACCATCTTCGTCTCCAACAAGGTATTGGTTTCTCTATTTTTGTATTTTTAATTTTATGATTCCTGTTATTATTTTTATTATTTCTTTCATTTTGCTTGCTTTGAGATTATCTTGCTCTTCTTTTACTAGATTCTTGAGGTCAGAGCTCAGATTACTTATTTGGGACTCTTCCTCTTCTTATGTATGCATCTAATGCCATATTTTTCTTGTCTTAGCTGTGTCCCACAAATTTGGATTTGTTGTGTTTCCATTTTCAATTCTGTGTGTGTTTTTTAATTTCCTTTGAGATTTCTTCTATGAACCATTAATTATTTATAAGTATATTAATCTTCAACTGTTTGAAGATTTTCCTATTGTCTGTTACTTGATTTTAGTTTGATTCCATTATAAATAGAGTACATACGTGTAATATTTCGGTTATGTTGAAATTTGTTTTGTGATCCTTGATATGGTTTAGTTAGATGAATGTTTCATAGATGCTTGGAAAGAATGTCTATTCTGCCATAGTTTGGTAGAGTGTTCTATAGATGTCAGTTTGATCCTGATGGTTGTTCAGTTCTTCTATATCTTTGCTAATTTTCTACCTGGTAGTTTTTAATTGCTGACAGTGGGATATTGAAATACCAAGTATATTTGTGGATTTTTCTGTTTCTTCTTTATTTCCATCATTTTTTCTTTCATGTATTTAGAAACTCTTGTTTGGTACATAAAAAATTCACATGCTATCTCTTCTTGGTGGATTTATCCTTTTATTATGTAATGTTCCTCTTTCACCCTTGTAATTTTCTTTGCTCTATAGTCTACTTTATTTAATTATTCATATAGCCACTAATGATTTCTTTTTTTTTTTATTAATGTTACCAATATATATAGTAGAATCTTAGTTCTTGAACTTTATTCATTCCAGAAGGCTGTTTGAGAAGCGATTTGTTAAAAAACCAAATCATTTTCCCCTTAGAAATAATGTAAATTGAATTAATTCATTCCAGACCCTCAAATGATTCCCAACCTTTCTTATTTATATACAGTACATGTCTTATTTATATACAGTATGTGTCTGTTAACAAACTTCTTTTCTTAAATTTATCGAACCACCCCCTACCAGCCTTAAACTAATCACTTTCAGCACTTGTTCCAGGGGTGTTTTTCAAGAAGTCAGTATGGGGCATCTTCACTTTTTCACATGTCACTGCCTCCAAAATGCTGTCACCAAGTGCTCTTCATTTATATAAATCAACAACAGTTTTTCTACCTCTGTAATTGTCTGTGATCATTGTTTCTTTCACACTTTTAGCAACATGATGAACTCAAGTTTTAAAATTGTGCTAATTGTCCATTTCACCAGCAACAAGAGCTATTTATATATATATATATATTAATAAAAGAGAAACATGCAAATTGGTGTCACTCTGCTACGTCCACCAGCCAATCAGAGCGACTATGCAAATTAACCCAACAAAGATGGCGGTTAATTTGCATACGCAGGCACAGAGCGAAGACTGAAGGCTCCAGCCCAGCAGTTCTCAACCTGTGGGTCGCAACCCTTTTCGGGGTCGAATGACCCCTTCACAGGGGTCGCCTAAGACCATCGGAAAACACATATATAATTACATATTGTTTTTGTGATTAATCACTATGCTTTAATTATGTTCAATTTGTAACAATGAAATTGGGGGTCACCACAACATGAGGAACTGTATTAAAGGGTCATGGTATTAGAAAGGTTGATAACCACTGCCCTAGCTGGAGTGAAGATTGAAGACTGAAGACTGAAAAGTGAAGAGGCTTGGCTTCTCCGCTGCAGCTGCAGCGGAGAAGCCAAGCCTCACTGCGGCCGGACCAAAGGCCTGGGTCCCGGGTGCCGGAGGAAAACTGGTGCCAGCAGCCAGGGGAAGGAAGGCCTATTGCACGAATCTTCCTGCAATGGGCTTCTAGTAAATATATATATATATATATATATATATATATATATATATATATAGAGAGAGAGAGAGAGAGAGAGAGAGAGAGAGAGAGAGAGAGAGAGAGATTGAGATTCACAGCACAATTTCCTGAGATGTTAACAACACAAGGTTTGGTTGTAAACTCTCTCATACTGGCCCATTTTCTCCTTTGTTTGTGGCCTGTGAGATGTTTGTGTCATGCTTATGTATCAACGTGAAAGGGTTGTCAGATGGAGAACCAAAATTAAAACAGAGACAGTTTTTTCCATGAACAACTTGGTCAAGAACAAAATTGTTTGAGATGGGAGACATTTGAGAACTGAGGTTTGACTATATTTTTCTCTAATCTTTTACTTTCAACCTACCTAATTGAAGTGAGTGTCTTATAGATAGTATATATCTACTTTGCCAACCTCTGTCTTTTCATTGGTGTTTCTAGGTCATTATATTTAAAGTAACTATTGATTTGTTAGGACTCAAGTCTTCCATTTTATTATTTGGTTTCTGTTCATTTTCCCTATTTCTCATTCCTCTGTCTTTTCTTGGCTTCCTGTGGCCTGCTAGAACATATTTTAGGATTTCATCGTGTTTTATTTATGTATTTTTTAAGTATAGTTGTATAGTTTCCTTAGTTGTTATTTTAGACATTAAAATATTTATTAACAGTAATTGCTGCTACACTTTGGACATTTATAGTATGCTAAGCATTGTAAAAGAGCTTTATAAGCTTTGTGTCTGTTTAATATTTACTAAAAAAAAAAAACAACAACAACACGAAGCCCTGGCTGGTTCTGCTCAGTGGTTAGAGGATAGGCACCTAGACATAAGGGTCCTGGTTCGATTCCTGATCAAGGGCATGTACCTGGGTTGCAGGCCCAAAGCCAGCCAGGTTGGGTAGCCCATTGATTTGTCTCTTACATCAATGTTTTTCTTTCTCTCTCCCCCTCCACTCTCTCTCAAAATCAATGGAGGAAAAAATGTCCTTGGGTGACAATTAACAAAGATTCTGGGGTTTTTTTAATGCTCACCTGAGGATATGTTTATTGATTTTTAGAGAGAGGAAGGGGGGAAAGAGAGAGAGAAACATCAATGTGAGAGAGAAACTTTGATCACATCGATCAGTTGCCTCCCGTATGTGCCCTGATCAGGAGTCAAACACGACCTTTTGATGTACTGGATGATGCTCCAATTAACTGGGCCACCTGGCGAGGGCAAAAGGTAGTGTTTTAACTCTCATTTTATGCCTGAGGAAACTGATGCTCAGAGAAATTAATTAATTTGCCCAGTCACAGTTATTAAATTGGTGGGCAAACCTAGCTCTGACTTCAAAGTTCATGCCTTTAACTGTAATACTATATTACATTCATGTTAATCTTATGATATAGGTGTTACATTCAAAATTATAATGTAATGTATTTTGTTTCTCATTTTTTAGGTTTTGATGATGATGGTTCAGAATTTCATGAACATATATTTCTGGATAAATACCTGGAAGATTTTCCAAAACAAGGACCAATTCGCCACTTCATGGAGTTAGTAACCTGTGGCCTTTCCAAAAATCCATATCTGAGTGTTAAACAGAAAGTGGAACACATCGAGTGGTTTAAAAATTATTTTAATGAGAAAAAGGACATTCTAAAAGAAAGTGACATACAGTTCAATTGAAGGCCATGGAAATTTGTATTTCAAACTGTTGGAGATTGATATTATAACTAAATAAAAGAATTTTAAAAGAAGTTTACCTATATTGTAGTAATTATTGCATCTGATTTGAATGGAATAAATGTCAAGTTACTTAGAAATATACAATGGTAACTGGAAAATATTGCATGAAAAGAAATATCAGCATTCATGGATTCAACTAGTAATTCTTTTAAAAAAGAATATCTTAGAATTAGTAATAAATTTAAAACAACTTTTTCTTTTTATTCAGTGATCAGACTTCTTTGAAACACAATTATTAGCCATATATATGATGACATGAGAGGACTATAACAGTTGAGATGATTTACAGACAGTTTTATATGCATAATATATATAAACATTTTCCATATTTGCATATATGTATTCTTATATGCTTCATACAAAAGTAAGTATCCTTGCCAAAGTCTGCATCACTGTAGAGAAATGACCTTGTAGAAATAAAGCCCTTAATTCTAATTTCTTCTTGTACTTTAGGTCTTAATGCCAAAGTTAGAACCATTTAGTTTCTATTAAGGTACTTGGCATTGTCATTCAAATTCACAGAGAGATTGAAGATTAAAAACAAAACAAAACAAATATAACTCAAAACAACAATTTAGTTTAGTGACCCCAGGCTAGTAGTGTTTCAGGTGTTGGCACAAGCAAACAAAACCCCAGCAGAAACCTAGGCTTCAAATTACAAACATAATGAAACAAAGCACCGTGAATGCACACCTGCAGAAACAACAGACAACAGAATGAAACTTGTGGAGCCTTTAAACGTTGGGCTTATCATATTCAGAGTATAAAGTATGTGTCACTTGGAATAAAATTCAGAGCAGGAGACTGTCCAAAGAGATTTTTTAAAAATTAAAATTAGTGAAGGAATATAACAGATTAGACAGGAAATAGATCTGAAGAAATTATCCACATGCAGAGAGAGAAGCAAAGAGAAAAGAAATATGAAAGGGGTAGTAGTAATTAGTGTAAGCAAATAATCAGATTTCCATGAGAGAAAAGAAGAAATGGGTCAGAGGCTATCTTTGGACAGTTATTGGGCGAGAAGTTTATACAATTTATGAAAGACATCAATTCACAGTTAAATGATGGTCTTTTGGTCATTTATAGTTCTGTGCCCAACAACAGAATACATTCTTTTCAGATACACTGGAACACTTAAAATTTACTATTGTAATTTTATTATATAGGATATATATATACATATATAAACTGGTATGCACTGAATAACTTGAACTCAAAATATACAAGGCAAAAAGTGACAGAAATATAAAGAATTAGACAGCCCACTTGGTGTGGCTCAGTGGTTGAGATCAACCTATGAACCAGGTGGTGGTCATGGTTTGATTCCTGTTAGGGCACATGCCCAGGTTGCCCTTCATCCCCAGGGCAGGGTGTTCAGGAGGCAGCCAATCAATGATTCTCATCATTGATGTTTCTATCCCTCTCCCTTCCTCTCTGAAATAAATAAAAACATATTAAAAATAAAAAGATCTGACTTGTTCTTTTTTAAAAAATATATTTTTATTTCAGAGAGAAAGGGAGAGGGAGAGAGAGAGAGAAACATCAATGATGAGAGAGAATCATTGATCAGCTGCCTCCTGCACGCCCCCTACTGGGGATCGAGCCAGCAACCTGGGCATGTGCCCTGACTAGGAATCGAACTGTGACCTGGTTCATAGGTCAATGTTCAACCATTGAACCACACTGGCTGGGCTCTGACTTGTTCTTTAAAAAAATAGATTTACCATTATGGTGAGATATTTTAACATAATTGATGAGTTAAGCAAACAGATCAGAAGCTTTGACATACCTAATTAACAATTCACCCTAATAAAAAGACTTTTTTTATATTTTATATCTGTTCTTTTAATCTTCATTGTTGAGAGTATTACAGATATCCCTCCTTTTCCTACCATTGTCCCCCTCCACCTGATATCCACCCTGCTTCAGGCCTTCACCCCCCTATTGTCAGTGTTCATAGGTAATGTATATATGCATATAAGATCTTTGGTTAATCTTATCACACCCCTCTCGCCGCTTTCCTCTGAGATTCATCAGTTTGTTCCATGTTTCCATGCCTCTGATTTTAATTTATTCATCAGTTTATTTTGTTCATTAGATTTATTGTTCATTTATTTTTATTTTAGATTAAATTGTTGATAGATATGTATTTATTGCCATTTTATTGTTCATATTTTTATCTTTTTCTCTTCTTCCTCTTCTTTCTTTTTATTTTTCTTCTTCATCTTCTTCAAGAATACCCTTCAACATTTCTGATTTGGTGGTGAAGAACCCCTTTAGCTTTTTCTTATCTGTGAAGCTCTTTATCTTCAAACTAGAGGCCCAAACCCACAAAATTTGTGCAACGGGCTCAGCCCTCACGGCCCTGGCTGCCTTGCAGCCCCACCCCCCACCCACTGGTCGTTCCAGTAGGTCATTCCACCATCTGGTCTAATTAGCATACTAGCTCTTTATTAATAGGATAGGTTCTCAATATCTTGCTCTCTCTTCTTCTGGCACCCCCCTAATTCAAATATTGGTATGCTTGAAGTTGTGCCAGAGATTCCTTACACTATCTCCATATTTTTGGATTCTTTTTCTTTTTGCTCTTTTGATTGTTTTTTTCCTTCTTTATATGTCAAACCATTTCTTTGATTCTTGGAATCCTCTAATGTACTATTGAGTCCCTGTACATTATTCTTTATTTCAGTCAGTGTATGCTGTATTTCTGACTGGACCTTTTCCATATGTTTGGCGTTCTCACTAAGATCCTTGAAAGTCTCACTAAGTTCCATAAAGATTCTTGAGTAAACTTGAAATTGTGGTTTTGAACTCTGTATCCAGTAGTTTGCTTTCTTCCATTTCTTTCATTTGTGACATGTTTCTTTGTCTCCACATTTTTGCTACTTTCCTGTGTTTGTTTCTATGTATTGGGTAGAGCTGCTATATCTCCTAGGGTTGGTAGAGTGGTATTCAGAATCAAATCAATGATTTGGAAGATGAGGAAGCAAAACACACACACACACACACACACACACACACACACACACACACACACAAAAACCACCCAATCAGAAGAACAAAAAGAAAAAGAATCCAAAAATACGAAGATAATGTAAGGAGCTTCAGAGGTGATTGCAAACATACCAACATTTGCATTATGTGGGTGCCAGAAGGAGAAGAGAGAGGGCAAGATGCTGAAAACCTATTTGAAGAAATAAAGACAGAAAACTTCCCCTACCTGGTGAAAGAAATAGACTTACAAGTCCAGGAAGCACAGAGAGTCCCTAACAAGAGGAACCCAAAGAGGCCAAACCAAGACACACACATCATAATTAACACATTGTTTGCGGGTAGTTTTTATCGCACGCTAACAGGTGGTGTGGGCCATTTTTGCTAATTTTTTGCACAAATGGCAACGTTCAGTAAAATTACGATAACTTTAGTTTACGTATTTATACGTTACCCGCATTCTACCGCTAGTCTATAAAAAACGTATTAATACGTGTCCCACGCTCTACTACCAGTCAACACTACCAGTCAATGTAAAACGTATTTATACGTTCTACCAGTGTAGTAGAGCGCGGGACACGTATTAATACGTTTTTTATAGACTAGCGGTAGAATGTGGGTAACGTATAAATACGTAAACTAAAGTTATCGTAATTTTACTGAACGTTGCCATTTGCGCAAAAAATTAGCAAAAATGGCCCGCGCCACCTGTTAGCACGTGATAAAAACTACCTGCAAACAATGTGTTAGAAGACAAAGACAAAGACAGAGAGAATCTTAAAAGCAGCAAGAGAAAAGCAATTACCTACAAGAGAGCGCCCATTCGACTGTCAGCTGGTTTCTCAATAGAAATTATGCCAGCCAAAGGGAGTGGCAAGAAATATTCAAAGTGATGAATAGCCAGGACCTACAACCAAGATTACTCTACCCAGCAAAGCTCTCATTTAGAATTCAAGGTCAGATAAAGAGCTTCACAGACAATTAAAAGCTAAAGGAGTTCATCACCACCAAACCAGTATTACATGAAATGTTGAAGGGTATTCTTGGAGAGGAGGAAGAAGAAGAAAAAGAAAACGATAAAAAATATTAACAATAAAATGGCAATAAATACATATATATCAACAATTTAATCTAGAAAGCAAAATAAATAAACAAGAACTCTCATGAACAGAATAAATTAGTGAATAAAATAGAATCAGAGGCATGGAAATGCAACAGACTGAGGATTCTCAGAGGAAAGGGTGAGGGGGAGAAATTAAACAAAGTTCTTGTATGCATACTAGAGACCTGGTGCATGAAATTTGTGCATGGAGGGGGTGGGGGGGGGGGACACCCTCAGCCCATCCTGCACCCTCTCGCAGTCCTGGAGCCCTCAGGGGCTCGGGCATCCTTAGCGCTGTCACAGAGGTAGGAGAGGCTCCTGCCACCACTGCTATGCTGACCACCAGGGGGAAGCTCCTGCATTGAGCGTCTGCGCCCTGGTGGTCAGTGCATGTCATAGCGGCGGTCGTTCGGCCGTTCAGTCAATTTGTATATTAGCCTTTTATTATATAGGATATGCATTACCTATGGGCATAGATAATAGGGTGGTGAAGGCCTGAGGCAGGGTGGGAACTGGGCAATGGGGGGAAAAAGAGGGACAACTGTAATATTCTCAACAGTAAAGATTAAAAATAATAAAATTAAAAACACCACATATTGATGTTAGACCAGCCTATTCCACACCTCTGCCCCTCCTACCAGTCACAATGTTCTTTCTGCTTTACTTCTGTAGTTGTAGGACTTCCTTCCAATCAGCCCAATTTCAGGTGGTTCTGAATGATGATTTTTCTGTATTTTGTTTGTATTTTTGATGTGCTTGTGGGAGGCGATGAGTACAGGCATTAACCTATGCTGCCATCTTGGTTCTCCAAAAAGGCATTTTTAGATCATTTTACCCAAATAGTTTTAAATATATTCTTATATGCATTTATAAAAATTGATCACAAAGGTGGCTAAGAAGCACAAATCTGAACAAATTTTAACAGAACACAGAACATGCTTCCTGATTACACTGGAATAAAGTTAGAGACTAATAACTGAAAGCTAACTAGAAAGACCTCATGTTCAGAAATAAGAAATACTTTTTACTCATACAAAAAAATTCAAAACTGGACACTATGAATGAAAACATATAATACAACTAAAGTAGTAATTAGGAAAATAACATGTTAAAAAAGAAGAAAGATTGATATTTAGTTAGGTAAGCTAACTATCTTAAGATATTAGAAAAAGAGTGAGAATAAGTCTAAGGAAATAAAATGAAAGAAGTAAGCTAAAGGCTAAAATTAATTAAATTAATAAAAATAATACAGTAGAGAGGGTCCACAAAGTTAAACACTGGTTCTCTAAATGGCTAATAAATTCAAATCTCTGTTGTTAAGTGTAGAAAAAAACCTTAGTAATAAAGATGATGATAAGTGTAGATGGCACAAAGACTAAAAATGTCTTTAAGCCCTAACCGGTTTGGCTCAGTGGATAGAGCTTCAGCCTGCGGACTGAAGGGTTGCAGGTTCAATTCCAGTCAAGGGCATGTACCTTGGTTGCGTGCACATCCTCAGTAGGGGGTGTGCAGGAGGCAGGTGGTCGATGTTTCTAACTCTCTATCCCTCTCCCTTCCTCTCTGTAAAAAATCAATAAAATATATTTTTTAAAAAATGTCTTTAAAGAGGTTATTATGAACAACTTCATGCCTACAAATTTGAAAATTTATGAAATGAGCAAATTCTTCAAAGATATGTTATTGAAATCATTAAAAAAATAAAAGACAATAATTTAATAGTTGTTAAAGTGAATTTCTATTTTAAGAACCTTTCCAGAAAAAAAGCAACAAGCCCAGACGATTTCTCAGGAGAGTTCTAAACATTCAGAAAGCAAATAATTAGCATCTTATACAAATACGAGAGGCCTGGTGCATGGGATTCGTGCACTGGTGGGGGGGAGGGCGTGGGTCTGCAGAAATCAGCCCACTGTGGGAGCGCCGCTCATCCCAGTCAGCTAAGCAGCTGTGGACTTGCCCTCTGAGCAGCTGCTCCCTGGTCCAGCATCTTCCATGGAGCCGGAGCACTCGCCTCTCCAGGGGACCCAGTTGGGGCCGGGCCCAGGGACAATAGTACTGAGAGGCAGCAGAGTAGGCCTCAGTCCCGCAGCAGCCACGAACCCGCCTCCCAGCCTCTGTGGTCAGCTCTGCGAGCCCAGCAGCAGTGTTGTGCAGCCTGTGGGCATCCGGAGGAGGCAGCAGGGAACTAGGAGGAGGCTCCAAATAAAAATAATGAACTGGGAAAATAGTAATAGTTATTTTAATGAGTGACAACAAAGGAACCAATACACTCCAACTTCTGTATATTATTAAATTTTGGAAAAATAAATTTGGAAGTTTCCTTCTTTCTTCCTGCCCCCCCCCCCCGCCCCGCCCCAAATATATTTTTATTGATTTCAGAGAGGAAGCTGCCTCCTGCACACCCACTACTTGGGATGGAGCCCACATTCTGGGCATGTGCCCTTGGGCAGAATTGAACCCAGGACCCTTCAGTCTGTAGGCTGACGCTCCACTGAGCCAGACCAGCTAGGGCTGAAGTTTGTTTCTTAATATGATCATCTATGGATATATATTTTTTAAACATTTATTGTTGACAGTAGTACAGATGTCCCTCTTTTTCCCTTCATTTTCCCCCTCTAACTGGTTCCCGCCTCACCCCAGGCCTTAATCACCCTATTGTCTGTGAATGGATTATTTCCAATTTGTCAATACTACCTTTTCGACCTGGTGCAAAGTCAATTTTTTAAACTTTATTTTTATTTTATTTATTTATTTTTTCAAACTCAATTTTTATAATGAGTGCCTGAAAAAATTTATATTCCAGACCAGCTGGTGTAGCTCAGTGGATAAGTGTTGACCTATGAACCAGGAGGTCACAGTTCAATTCCCAGTCAGGACATATGCCCCAGTTGTGGGCTCGATCCCCTGTGGGGGATGTTTAGGAAGCAGCTGATTGGTTATTCTCTCTTATCATTAATGTTTCTCTCTCTCTCTCTCTCCCTCTCCCTTCCTCTCTGAAATCAATAAAAAAAAATTTTTAAAAATTTACATTCCATGCGGATAATAGAGATCATTATAAACTTTTGAACAATAATAGATACAGAGGCAGAGCTGCCTCAAACAGATTGTCAAACTGCAGCAGGAAGGCCGGGGAGGGTTGCGGGGCAGGAGGTAGGGGGGTAAGAGATCAACTAAAGGACTTGTATGCATGCATAGAAGCATAACCAGTGGACATAAGACATTGGGGGATAGGGGAGGCTAGGGGACTGTCTAGGGCGGGGGGATAAAATGGACACATATGTAATACCCTTTGTAATACTTTAAGCAATAAAAAAATAAAATAAAATAAAATAAAATAAAAAAAATAAAATAAAATAAAATAAAAAAAAGATAACTAGAAAAAAATAAAAATAAAAAAAATAAAAATAAAAATAAAAAAAAATAAAAATAAAAAAATAAAAATTTACATTCCATGCTTTTTGGGAGCAGGGTTACATATTTCTCTGTTAGATCAATCTTTAATTATGTGTTCAAATGATCTATAGCAGGGGTCCTCAAACTTTTTAAACAGGGGTCCAGTTCACTGTCCCTCAGACCATTGGAGGGCCGGACTATAGTTTAAAAAAAAACTATGAACAAATTCCTATGCACACTGCACATATCTTATTTTGAAGTAAAAAAACAAAACGGGAACAAATACAATATTTGTATTGGCATGTGGCCCGCCGGCCGTAGTTTGAGGACCCCTGATCTATAGTCTTATTGCCTGATCTATTTGTTTCTGGTGAGTACACTAAGCTCTTCTTCTGCACTTGAGTATTTATCAATACTCATAATAACCTCTTTAAAGACATTTTAAAAAATATATATTTTATTGATTTTTTACAGAGAGGAAGGGAGAGGGATAGAGAGTTAGAAACATCGACCACCTGCCTCCTGCATACCCCCTACTGAGGATGTGCACGCAACCAAGGTACATGCCCTTGACTGGAATTGAACCTGCAACCCTTCAGTCCGCAGTACACTAAGCTCTTCTTCTGCACTTGAGTATTTATCAATATTTCCTAGTAACTCTTGCAGTTTTTACTCTATATATTTTGAGAAAGGATATTTAGATGATAGAAGTTCATGGTTGTTATATCTTTTTAGTGGAGTGTTTTTTTAAATCACGATGTATTGTACTTCTTTATTTCTCTTATTATTTTTGCCTTAAATTTTGTCTTGTATTAATATTGCTTTCCTTTAATATTTGCCTGGCCTTGTTTTTTTATTTTCTCTTTATTTCATATTTTCTCTGTCACTTGTAAGCAACATGTAGTTGGATTTTAAAAAATCTAAACTGGTAGTCTGTTCTTTAACGAATGAGTTTAACTGCTAACCTTTTTGTGTGATTACTGCTGTACTGTGTCTACCAACTTATTTATGTTTTTCTTTACTTCTGTTTTCCTACTTTTAAACTGTCATTAGATGGTTAGTTTTTTGTGTGGTTTTTTTTTTTTTTTTTTCATTCCTCCATACTCCTGTTGACTTGGAAACTATAAAGCAGCGGTTCTCAACCTGTGGGTCGCAACCCCTTTGGCGGTCGAACGACCCTTTCACAGGGGTCGCCTAAGACCATCCTGCATATCAGATATTTACATTACGATTCATAACAGTAGCAACATTACAGTTATGAAGTAGCAACGAAAATAATTTTATGGTTGGGTCACAACATGAGGAACTGTATTTAAAGGGCCAGAAGGTTGAGAACCACTGCATAAAGTATTACTGTTCTTTTAGCAATGACCTTTATATTTTTGGCATTTCTATTTTGCTATTAATTTTTCTAAGAAAATTAAGGTTATTCACTATTTCTATTCTCTATCAGATAATATACTTTACTCACAGAACCCTCATGTCTTTTGGTCTAGAAATTATTATTATTTAGTAATTATACAGTAATTAAATAGAATTATTTAACAATTACATTTGTCCATGTTTTTAAAATATATTTTATTGATTTTTTTACAGAGAGGAAGGGAGAGGGATAGAGAGTAAGAAACATCGATGAGAAACATCCATCAGCTGCCTCCTGCACACTCCCTTCTGGGGATGTGCCCACAACCAAGGTACATGCCCTTGACCGGAATCGAACCTGGGACCCTTCAGTCTGCAGGCCGACGCTCTCTCCACTGAGCCAAACCAGTTAGGGCTATCCATGTGTTTTTACCAATTTCTGACTTCACCTTTGTTTCTTGCATGACACTCATTTCCTTTGATTTTACATCTTGTTGCTTAAGTAAAATACCGCCCTTGTTTCATTTCTGTTTGTTTTGGTTTCACATTTCCTATTGTTATGATTCATGTTATTTCTCCTTTATCCATGTGGACCCTATATAACCAGAACAGTTGTTTGGTGGTTGTTCTGTTTCCCTACTTTGGCCTGGGTGAATTAGCCTCCTGAGAACTGGCTTTCTTTCTTAGTGTTAGACTTCTTCACGTCCTTTGGAACTTGGCTTTGTAGGATTCTCTTGAATGGGAATCCCACCCATTTCCCCTGCACACATTCACCTTTATAGTCATCTCCAACAGCCACCGAGGCCCCCATCACAGGACCTGGTCTCGTGTGGGTAGTTAAGGCTCCAGTTCTCTGAGGGGATGGAAGAGGATGCACTTAAGAGCCTGGCTGGGTTTCCCAGGTCCTGGCTGGAAGGCTGTACCTCCCTACTTCCACCTTCAGAGTCACAGAGCTTCCTGTGAACCCAACCCTGAGCCGGGGTGCATCACAGTTTGTTTTAACTCCTTTCTCAGGCGCCTGCCAGGCCCAGTGAGTTTGAATCAAAACCCCTGCTTTATGTGCAACACTTTTAGTCCCCTGTACCCCACGGGCTAGACCTCCTGGCCAGCTCACCTGCCTTTTGGCACCAATCCCAGCACACCTGCAATTCAGCCAGCACTTCCTCTTATTTTTTCTTCTATGTCAAGCCCAGAAACATGTTTGCCTTGCTTTTGAAAGTGGCTCTGTCTTATTCATTTTCACAATTTATATTTTCTCTATGAGTGCCCTGGCCCAGAGGGAGAGCCCAAAGCATGAACTTCAAGTGCCATCTTGGCTGGAGGCTCCTGTACTGTTTAAACCATTTTCAGTTCCTTACAGAATATTATTACTTGCAACCTTAAACATCCTAACTGATAGAAGCACCTATCTGATAAGGTTGTTTTGAAGATTACATGGGATTTTCCAATGTAAACGCTCTGTGCACTGTCTGAAATAGAGAAAAGCTTTAAAAAAGCTATTGCTTTGATGATTTACTCTCCCACTCTCCCGTGTGATCTCTGTGAGATGCTCGAGACGAAGCGCTTGGCACACTGAAGTGCTGTGCAAAGCTGAGGAAATAATTATGTTTGAGTTTATGAAACAATGCATTATTTTAATTCTCAGACAGCATATGCCTTGAAGGGAGTTCCTTGTTTTGGCTCTGGGTACACTGGGTTTGAGCTGGGACCGGGAGCTGAAGGTTTGGGGATCAGGAAGGCCAGGAAGAGGACCCAGTGAGTTTGAATCAAAACCCCTGCCTTATGTGTGACACTTTTAGTCCCTTGTACCCACGGGCTAGAACTCCCGGCCAGCTCTGCCTGCCTCTTGGCACCAATCCCAGCACACCTGCAATTCAGCCAGCACTTCCTCTTGTTTTTGTCTTCTATATCGAATCCAGAAAGATGTCTTCTATATGGAGTGGGCCCTTTCTTTTCCGGGAGGGGCTGAGAGGGGAAGCTGAGGATCTAACACCCCCAGGTGTGAAGCAAGGAGCTTGGGGCATGCTGAGATGGTGTCAGAGCATAGCTGTTCTGAGTCCGTATATTCTTCTGAATTCTGCTAACGGCTACGCCAAGTGTCAAAGCAGGACCTAGTTCTTGGAGTACTTACTCCTAAATCCTCCTCACAGCACCAGGTGTGAGAGCACTCACTGCTCCATCCTGCCTGCTGGTCCAGGTGTAGGAGCACAGGTCCTGATCCTGCCCTACTATGCTAACTATCAGGGCTGAGCCCCTCAGGAGCTGGACCTTCTTGGATGCCTGGTGGTAGACAGAGAAGCCATGAGAAGCTGTGGGTGTATAAGCGGGAGTCTTTATTGTAGGAGTCAGTGGCCAGATGGCCATCAGACAAAACATTTCTTCACAATAAAGTCTCAATAGGCAGCTGCACACCAGTTGATGAACAAATACATCTTTCCCACAAAGTAGCAGTAGCCTCTGTACCCACAATCATTATCTGAGCAGCTGCACGCTGCCTCTAGACCTACCGCCTCACATAGCAGCGGCACCTGAGCTCCTAACCTCAGCAGCCTCAGTAGCCTCTCTCTAGCCTCTCCAGCCTTTCCCCCTTTTCCACACCACTCTAGCTGGTCAGTCACATGGATTATAGCACTTAGACAAAAGAGGCCTCCATACTGATTAAGATTCCCATATTCAGAGTGGCCTTGGCCATCGGGGTGCTAACAGCAAGGCCTTCACTCTCTAATTGACCTTGAGTATCCAGTGACTCTGGCATGGCTCCCACAGATGGGAATGGTGGTGGTGGCATCATTCCCATTTTAAAGATGACTAACGGAGGCCAGGAAGCTGAGCTACTTCTCCCAAAGCCACATGACTGAGGCAGCTGAACGAGAACTTGAAGGCTTGGCACTGAGCACAGCGCTCTTTCTGTGCCTGTGTCTAGGGGAGAACTGAAAGTGACAGTTGCCTGATTCTTGGTGTCTGCCTCCTTGTGATGAGGTAGGAGAAATAGCTAACGTTCATTAATCTGCAGCCGATGTTGCCTGAACCCGAGCGTGATTTTTTTTTCTCAAGAGAACTCATGACAAATCTGCGTGTGAGGTGACCTAGGACTTGGGGCTCCCCTGGATGAAGGCCCCGCACAGCTCAGCGTGCCCACCTACCGGACAGGGCGCTCAGGCTGTGAAAGGGCCGCTGAGGCCGAGAGAAGGCCTGCTCCTGGAGAACGGGAGACCTGGGCTTTCCTCTCCCTCCTGGCCTGGACATGGGACCCTGTGCAAGCCGCCTGCCTCTCTGAGCTGCAGCTGTTGTGTGTGCTCTGCCTCCTTACAGGGCTGTGAGGGTTTGATGAGATTGGAAACATGGACGTGCTTTGTAAGCTCACAGGGCTGTGCAGTGTCTATGCAGGAGCTATGGCTCCGATGTCCCTGAGTCCCAGGCCCAGAGGCCAGGCTGCCCTTGCAGGGCAGGGACCTGGAGTTGGGGAGAATGGACAGGCTCAGAGTTCGCAGCCGCCCCATAGCCGTGCTGGTGAGTTTCTGTGAAAGCAGCCTCTGGCCCATGGGGTGAGCCAGGGCTTGGGGGCAGATGCAGGCTGGTCGGTGCTTCTACTTGGTGACGTCTCCTCCATCAGACCTGCCATCGCTGAGTGGCAGGGAAGACCGGCCGCTGTGACAAGAGGACCCACCAGAGTGTGTCTGCCCCGAGAGGGAGTGGGGATGCTCACCTGCACTGGGACCAAAGGGCAACCTGACTTCTGCCACTGGCCATGGCCAGAGCATCTCTTGGAGTCGGGAGGGCTTGGAAGGCGCTCCTTGGGGAGGAGGACTCGTTGGTAAGGCAGGTGGCCAAGTTGTGTCCCTATCCGTCATGGGAAGCAGACACCAGGAGGTAGGACCTGGTGCCTGTCCCCTCCCCGGCCCCAGCAACCTGTCATCTGGCCAGCCAGCCTGGGAGACCCCCCGTTCCCTGCAGTGGGGACATCAGACCCAGCAGTGGGCTCGGTTAGTGCCCAGGTGCCAGGATCAAGCCTGACATGAGGCAGGAGGTGTCCAGCCTCCCCCTCTGGGCTCAGTATTGGTCCTGCCATCATCTTATCAGACCCTGACGCTGGGGCTGAGTTATGCTAACCAGACTTCAGCCTTCATTGGAGTCCCGGCCCTTCCTGCTCCTCCCCACAAATGCCATGTGCTCCCCTATCTCCCAGCTGGGCCCTTCCCAGCTTCACCTCTTTTAGTTAATATTGGGCTCCGCTTCCCTCCGCAGGCTGAACCCCCCTTGTCCTTGTTGGCTGCCCCTTCTCAGGGGCAGTGACCCGTCCTTGGACCCCAGCCCTGTTTCAGTGCCGATGGGCCCAGGGACAGGAAGCAAAGCCACATGTGCTGAGGGCATGTTTTGCTCCTGGTCCTTTATACAACACAACAGCCCGATGAAGTGGGTTTTAATTATTCCCATTTTACAGAAGAGGAAACTGAGGATGAGAAAGGCTGAGTGACTTACACAAGGTGACACGAGTGGTGGGGATCAGATTCCAACCCACACCCACGGGGCTGCAGGGCTATGCTGGGTGCTGGTGCAGTGACCACAATGCCCTCAGCCCAGGGGGCTGTTTCCCGACCTAAACATCTCCCACTGATGCCGGCCCCTCCACAGCCTGTCACTCAGCCACAGGTTTCCCGTCAGGCCAGCTCTGTGAGGAGGATTCAGATGTTCCTTCTGGAAGCTTAGCCTTGACTCTGTTTCTCTGCCCCGCCCAGCAAGGCCAGGCAGTCCTTAATGTGAAAGGAAGAGTCAGAGACAAACGCATTTAGAAAAGAAACTACCCTGTAAAGAAGTCCAAGGGAGTCAGACTTCAGGAGGAAATAACACAACAGGAATTTCACGAAGAGAGCACAGAGCAGACTTGCCCAGGTTACTGCTCGGGCCGCGCCCAGTCGTGGAGGGAAGCAGCCAAGCACACCCCTGCTGTACCGCCCTCAAAGGCGGGACTCACTTTCAGCCATCGGCCGCAGGGGCCAGGGATGCAGCTGGTGTTGGGGAGTCAGCCAACCCTAGGAAAGGCGAGGGACTTCGTCTGTTCTGGGGCCAAAACTAGACTGGGGGATCTTACTTCTGGTTTCTGTTTCCTGGCTGGGAGACATGGTGCGCTCACTTATTCGTGACAGTGGCAGCCTCATGTCCGTGTTCCCGCCACACTGGTCTACTTGCAGGGTCCGCTGTTCTGTCCGAAATGTGGACTTTTGTGCATATTATTCTCTTTGGGTGGCATCTGCTCCTGTCCCACACCCTTCACCCGGACACTTAACCTCTCAGTGTGGGTGCTCCTCTTGCCCCCCAGGCTGGGATCCCAGCCCCGCGCTCCTATGAGACCTGACCTTCTAGTCATGGCACTCGCCACCCTGCATGGCGATTGCTTCCTGAGTTGCCTGTCTTCCCCACCAGCTGTAAACACCATCAAGTCAGGGACCATGTCCACTCTGCTCTCCATGATATCCCACCGCCTGGCATAAGTCTGGACACAGCAGGTGCTTGATGTGTGTATAGGACTGAAGGAAGGAAGAAGGGGTAATGAGGACAACGCCAAGAGCAGAGAAAGCCCATGTGGGTAAATAGAGACCTCCCTGCATGTTGATCCCAAGTCCCCTTTAATCGACACCCTCTGGGCGCACCCCGTGCAGGGAGTTCTCCGGTGAGGGGTGGGGTGAGGAGCAGATTGTGGGAATCTTACCAACTGCAGCACAACCTTGACCTTGTCCCCACCTCTCCGCCTTGTCCATGGAGAGAGCGAGGGAGACATTACCAGCTGACTCGCCTGCCTCGCTGAATCCGGGGACATTCCTGCTACCAAACCAGGGAATGCGCTTGACTGGCGTAACCGGTGTCAGGAAGAACAGAGAATGCCAAGCTCAGCTGTGTTACACTGTCCCTCCTCCCTGAGGAACGGCGGGGATCCGGCTGGAGCTCACCGCCCTGGGGTGGGCAGACAGCAAAGACCTGAGCTCTAGTCTTCCATGTGGGGCTGTGCGACTTGAGGCAAATTTCTTACCCTCTCTGAGCTTCCTTTTCATGTTACCTAATTGACAGGGCCGTTCTAGGACTCATCTCTCATTACTGTGGGGCTGGAGAGGGGCAGGGCCCGGGCTTCTCTAGGTGGGGCTGCCTACTGCTCAGCACGTGGCCTTGCCCGTTAATAACAGCCCTGAAAACGTGACTGTTGAGCTGAAAAGCTCTTTGTAGACCCCCTCCCCAGATTCCGGACTTTAAAAATCCTTCAGGAGTGAGGCGCTTGAGCCAGGCCCTGAAATGCACTCTGTCCTCACTAACTGGACAATTGCCGCATGTCACTGATGTGTGTTATTGTTTCCTCTGCTACAGCGCGTGTCCTTTTAGAAGAAAATTAGCACTGTCAAGCACCATTACACGATGAACCCCGCAAAGGGGCAGCCAAAGGCAGTGCATCAAGCTCACATCCAGCAGAGGTAGCCACGGGGAGGGTTCGTCTGGGCCTGCACCGCTGATGTGAGGACAGCTCCACACAGAGGTTTCCCTCTCGGGGACTCTCCCCACTGGTCCCTGCAGCGGAGGGAAGAATTTGGTGCGATCTCTGGCTTGAGGAGCAGGACCCACTTCTGAAGGTGCCCAGACTCCCGTGCCCGCCTCCTGTGCAGAAACCTGTGCAAATGAGAGGCTGAAGGGCAGGCAGGCACCGTGATGGGAATGTCTCCCTCGGGCCCCTCAGATGTCCTGGCCCCATTGTGTAACCCTTGAGAGGTCGGTCCCTTTGGATCTGGGCAAACAGACTTGGGAAGAGTCCAGCCTGGAACTGGGCGCGTCTGCTCTCTCCATGCGCCCTGCCGCCTGCCTTGCCGGGCCTGTGAAATACTGATGCGGAGGCCAGCGAGGGAGGGGCACGGGCAGGAGGAGGCCTGCCTGGGACTCTGGGGATTGGCCAGCCACTCAGACATGGTCTCTCCTTTCTCATTGTGCTGGCTGGTTGCTGGAAGGGGCCACCCTTTCCTTGGCCTGGACAGACAGGACACAGACAGTCCTGCGGTGTTGGCTAAGGAATGGCAGCTTCGCGCTTCGTCCTCACGGGCCTGCTCAGTGGCTGAGAGTCCCATAAGCCCCACACTGTCCTCAGGGCTGCCCTGCCCATCGCTGCTCTTCCTCCTCCCCTCCCTCCCTCCCTCCCTCCCTCCCTCCCTCCCTCCCTCCTCGACTCTCCTCCTCCTCCTCCTCCTCCTCCTCCTCCTCCTCCTCCTCCTCCTCCTCTTCCTCCTCCTCTTCCTCCTCCGCCTCCTCCTCCGCCTCCTCCTCTTCCACGTCCCTCCCCCCCTGGGACAGCACATGGAACTGGGAGAAGCGAGGGCCGGCCTCATGTGAGGGAATAAAGGCTGAGCTGTGACAGTCCTGTCTGCCTCACAAAGAGAGGTTTCATGTAGTTTTTGGCATTTACAAATCCTTTGTGAAAAGGTCACCTGATCTTGGAATCCTTTATTGATGCTGAAGACTGGCCCTGGAAGTGTCATGTCTTTTTACTATGATATTTACTCAAACATTATGACTAAGCATCTGGACCTGGACTGGGCTGGGGGATCCTCTAGGGACAAATGGATGCCGATCTCCCTGGAGCTGTTGGGGCTCCACCTCCCCACCCAGAGCCCAAGTGAGGGGAGGAGAGAGGGACAAGGGCCACACATCCTGGGCATCTGCTGCCCACTTCTCCCTGTCATCCCCGCTCTTTATCACCTCCATGGCGAAGACCCACACGCTAGAGCTGAAAAGGATGTTGGGATCAATGCCTTCATTTTATTTATTTATTTATTTATGTATGTATGTATGTATGTATGTATGTATAATTCGTTATTGTAGAAAGTATTGTCCCCCTTCCCCCCTCCCTCCATTGACTTCCTCCAGCCCATCTCCACCCCCCATCACTAAGGTATCTCTTTGGAAATTCAGTTGCCGTCTGTGGGCGCCCAGCCAGCCCTTTTGGGCCTCCACCCCTCCTACCAGTCTCTATGCGGTCTCGCTCTTGGTCCTCGGGTGTCAGGATTCGCTTCAGCGAGTCTTCTGTTGATTATTCAGGAATTTTTTCTGTCTTTTAGTTGTAATTCCAGTTTGTTCCTGGGAGCGTGTCTGTGCAGCATCCAAGTCCTCTGCAGCCATTTTTAATCTCCCCGCCTTGTCAACACCCACATTTCACAGATGTGGAGACGGAGGCCCAGAGAAGGCGAGGCACCTGCAGTGACCCCAGCACGTAGGGGGCAGAGTGGAGACCAAGACCAGAGTCCTGGCTCCCGGGACAGCTCCCTTTCTCCCAGGCTGTCACCTGGTCTCACTTTCACGCTGAGCCTGGGAAGAGGCAAGAACTTCTCCTTGAGTCCAAGGTTCTGGTTCCTGCACCCAGGATCCAAGACAGTATGTGTCGGGGAGATGTGGGATGGGCGACCCTATCCCGTGCCCTCGCCTCCCCACTTCCATCAGCCTTCCTCCTCCGGGGCATGTAGTGCGGGAGGCCTTCCCTCAAAGTCCCCCCTGTTTCCCTTCCAGATGGTCCTGGCGGGGTTGGGACACAAGGGGGTAAAGCCTGCCCAACTGAGTGGAGTCAGCCTGTCATAACCAAATGCCATGGACTGGGTGGTTTAAACAACAGACATTTATTTTCTCATGGTTCTGGAGGCTGAAAATCCAAGATTGGTGCCAAGCGTGTCGAGTCCCAGGGGGACATTCTTCCTGGCATGCAGCGCCCCCTCCTCACTGTGTCCTCGCATGCCTCTTTGCATGCATGTGGGGTGGGGAGGGGTGGAGCAAGCACTCAGGTGTCTCTTTCTCTAAAGGCACAAATCCCATCATGGGGCCCCACCCTCATGACCTCATCTAACCCTAGTTATGTCCTGAGGGTCCCATCTCCAAATACCACTACTTTGAGGATTAGGGTTTCAACGTATGAATTTTGGGGCAACACAAACATTCAGGCCATAGCACCTGCCACTTCACAGGGGTTGTTGAGGGGCTTGGACTGAAGACACACCAACATCCCTGTGAAATTAATGTGTAATTGGTAGACTGTGTGCGTCTGTACATTTTTATTATTGTTTTACCTTCGGGAGGAAACCAGGGAGAAAGAAGAACATGACAGCCTGCTCAGCTTATCAGGGAGCCTGGTTACATCTCGAGAGAAGAGTGAGCCCCCAGCAAGGATACCCTGGCCAGCGGAAGCGAGAAGACATTTGCTCTTTGCTCTCCACCATTGATTCCCCTTTCAGATCATGAGACCAAGGTCTGAGCCAACCACCACATCCCGTTCCCCTGGTCGCAGTTTTTGGTTCAGGAGTGGGAGCTCGACTCCTGGCTGTCTAATCAGGGTTTCAAGGACTTTTGCGAGGACTCATCTTTTCTGATGGTTTCAAACCAGAGAGATGGGGGTGACAATGCACATTATTTATGCATCTGAGTCTTCACAAGGGCAGGGGTTTTGCTCATATGCTAAGGCCACTCACTGCCTGGAACATAGACGTATGGATACGTATTTGCTACATAATATATTTTTGAGCCCCTGTATCCCGTCATGCCTGACACCCACACTTAAGGGGAGGGGACACAGTCACACCACACGAGGAAGGTGAAAACCATGGGGAGAAACTGAGGAGAGAACTGGTGACCTGAGAGGTCCATGCCTTGCCCAGGATCACAGGTGGTCAGAATGCAGAGCCTGAGATAAACCCAGCTGTGTGTCCTCAAAGGTGGGGTCCTGGCTGCACCCAGGCTTCCTCAGGGGCTCTGGAAAAGGCTGTGCTGATGGGCTTGTGTATAGACATGAAGATGGTATTGGGGAGATGGTGAGCATTTGGCAGCCTTCACAGGCATTTGGTGAGTATTTGTCTGACCACAACCCACCCAGAGTGGAGGGAGCTGCCTTTGATGGAATGTGCCCCCTCTCCCAACACAGGGTAGAAATAAGACCTCTATGGGGCCTGCAGCTGCAGTTTTGTCAGTGCCCTCGGGCCTGGACACATTGCCTGCCACACTCAACACACAGGTGCCCATGAATTTTTTTTCCACCTGGGAGGTGGAATGCTCCAGCCCCACCTGCGTGCCCAGGCTGTGCAGCCTCACCTTAACCAAGCTGCTCATCAACAAGGAGCTGGAGAAGGAGCTCAGCGCTGTGGTGATCACTGGAAATGCAGGGCTCCAAAAACATCTTGAGGTCTGATGAGATTCTGCTGCCCCCTAGTCGTCAAGTGAAGACCGACCTGGCGCTGACCATCTCCCTGCAGTACCCTCACTCTCTCAAGAAAAAAGGCAACAACTTACAGATCCTGCTGCAGCAGAAGCAGCGCCTTAACAACCAGACCATTCTGGGTTACCGGACACTCGCCATGGGCACTCGCCATGGGCACCATCGACATGGCAGAGGTGATGTAGCGACCCCTCGAGGGTGGCCAGATGCTGAGACTCCATAGCACCAACATGGAGGAATCTGCCCACGTGGCTGAGGTCAGCATCTCCTCCCTGTCCAGCCAGCCCATCGACCCCAAGGACAGCACCCAGCAGGCCGGCCCCAAGGCCACGTCCCAGGTTCATTAGTCGGAGATGGAGTATGAAATCTCAAAACAGCAGGCCAGCCATGATCTCGGGCATGGGCAGGACCAGGACCAGGAGGAGGGGGAGGACTTGGACATGGGAAAAACCAAGAAGCAACATGAAGGAGAAGTAATGCCAATCATGACCAGGCAACAAGCTGCCAACAAGAAAGTTGGGGCGTGGCTGCGCAGGGTGCAAATGTGGAAGGAGGTCCTGGACTCAGAGCAGGAGTCTTCGGAGAATGACCCTGAGGTGGAGGAGGACTTGGATCTGCTGTATGACTCACTAGAGAAATGTGACAGTGGCTCATGAGAGTGTCCTCAGGACCCTGAAGGCCTGGCTGAGGCCATACTTGGAAGACCTGTTCCAGCCCAGCTGTCAGATGGAGAGCTAGAGCACCCACAGTGCCAGCGCCAGGCGGAGCCTCCAGGTCCAACCCACATGCCTGAGAAGACAAGCCCAAGCCACCAAGGAACAGTGTCTCAGACTCGGTGGCCCACAGCACACCCGCCCCAGGGAGCAGCTGGCACAGCCCTGGGTCTCTCAAGAGGCAGAGACCTCTACCCTGGACATGTTCACTCAGAAGTTGCCACCCAGTGGGCGCATCACCAAGACTGAGTCTCTCCTCATCGCTTCCACCAGATCCCAGGGGGAGCACGTTGGCCGCTGGGGCTGGAGCACATCCCTGAAGGAGCGGCAGGTGGCGCAGCCAGGAACAAGCGGGCCAACAGCCTGGACAACAAGCACTGCCCCGACGCCCTGAGCCAGCTGCAGATCCTCAGGGAGACGGTGTACGACCAGCTGAACCACATCTCATCTCTGACAGCCAGCTGCCCCAGAACATCCTCCTCCTCAACGCCTCCGACTGGCAGGGCAGTTCCTGTCTGAGTCCTGCAGCAACACATGCTGCCCGGGCTGTGCACCTGCTCCAAGGCTGAGGTCCAGGCAGCCTTCAGCACCATCATCTCGCGGAAACAAAGATACCGTCTCTATAATTCCCAGCCCCCCAGCCTGTGAAGATCGTGGTGTCAGGGGCACAGCATTACTTCAACGCTGTACTGCGGCTCTTCCTGAAGCTGCTGTCCTACAACCTATTCCTCTCTCCCCCTGGCTGGGCTACATGCACTTCCTGGTCATCCTGCTGGGTTCCTACCTTGTGGCCAGGTACCTGGGCTCCGTGCATTACCGCTACAACAGCTTCATCCAGAACCTGCCCAGGCGGGACCTGTTCTACAAGGAGGCCCAGAGGGCTGTGCAGGACACGCTGCCCATGGTGTTGAGAACCACACAGTGCATCACAGGAGCCAATTGTGTCCACCAACTGCCCATCGTGGAGGCCACACTCACCTACAAACAGAAGAGCCCCAATGAGGAGTCCTTGAACATCATTCCCTTCGTGGGGGTTGTGGAGCTTGGTATTGTGAGACCATTCTGGGTCGCCTCAGGACACTCAGATTATGCGGCCCGCTTGGGCTCTAGAGTGCTGTCGTCCACCCTCCATACGGGTCTGCGGCAAACAAGGAGGCATCACACATCCTTCTCTCCTCCCCGTCAGTGAGAGGAGATGAGTCTTCCCTGAGCCAGGGTGTTGGAGCTGAGCTGATGGGGCTGTGGGTGGGTTCCTGGATGGCAGCCCAGCCCACAGACAGAAAAGGAGACTCTGAGAACAAAGCCCAGGCTCCCGCCAACAACACCCTCCAGTTCCCCTTCCAGTTTCTCCAGGTGAGCAGGCTGCCCAGCAGTGGTGAGGCTGCAGCCACGCCCTCCAGGTCATGGACAAGGAGAACAACAAAAGGTGATGTGTTTTCCCAAGAAAACCAAGGACAAGGAACTGGAGAACCAGAGCCAGTGCCTGGAGGGCATCAGCCGCCTGTTCAGCAGGGCCAAGCACCAGCAGGACACACTGTGGGTCCTTGTTGACGGTGTGGAGTGGAACAGCGTGGAGCTCCCATGTCAAGCACTTCCCCACCTGCATAGTCGGAAGCTCCAACCCCACCTTTGAGCCTGCCCGTCCCCTACCCTTCCCTCTGCCCTGGCCAAGCCCGGGAAGGATGAGCTGCTTTTCTGTTCACATTTCGGTTTAGCACCAAGACAGACTCTGGAAACACAAAGTGTCACCCTTTCAGTGTGAATAAGCTCATAACCTGGAAACTAACGTGGTGGTGCCCACAGGGAGCCCCCAACTGCTCTGCTTATTACCCAGAATGCTCTGGCAAGTGGGAGGTCAACAGTGTTGAGCTGGGCAATCATTGAAGGTGATGGTCTTCAGGACCCAAAAACTGCCATTGAGAAAGCTTCTCAATGTCAACACCTGCCCCTCCTGGAAGCCTGGACTCCGCTTTCCCGGGGAGTCAGCTTCACTTTCTGCCCGACTCAGTCCTGGCCTCCCATGGGGGCACCTGACTGAAAACAGAGGCTGGTCAGCCAGCCTTGGGCCCCACTGCCAACCATCCCAGTGGCCCCAGCACTACCCTCTCATGCTGTCCAATAAACTCCATCCTCATGAGGCAGAACAGAAGAGAAAAACCAAGGACCAATGTGGTACTGACCACCTGGGCACACTGACTGGACAAACTGGGCAAATACCTGATGCCCACCTTCCTGGGCAGGGACCCCACTTTTGTCCCCACCTTTCTTTGTTGTCATAGAGCATTTGCTACAACAGGAGTTGGATCAACCATGTATCAGGTGAGCTCCTGCCCCTGCACAGCACAGTGGTCATTTGGCCACTTGTTTGCTGTGAATCTTCAGGTCACTGCATGTCTCTAAGTGATTGTTCCCCAGAATGTGAGGCCCAATCAGGTTATTGTAGGGTCTCAGTGGGGTGCCTCTGGGTGCCTGGACAGTGAAGAGGTCTGCTGGAGGGGCTGTGTTTTAGCCAATTGGTCATTTTTTCATTCTGTTGACAAAGTCTCTGCCAAATTTGTGATTCTCCTCAGGGCTCAGGGCTAAGCACTTTTCTCATTAGATAAAGAGATTGGAGATCCATTATGAGTCCCAGTCCTGGGTGAAGCCAGATCAGAAACCCCAGAGTTGAGCGGTGGAGTTCAGACTCACCCAGCTGTCTGAGATGGGCATGGTTTGGGTTCATTCATTCAGCAAATATATGAGAAGGCCTGCCAGGTACAGACACGTCTCTAGGCACTGACGATGATCCAGTGCACAGAGCAGACCCCAAGCCTGCACTCCAGAGCTTCCTTCTAGTTGAGAGTGATTCAGTCACACTAGTCTGGACAGGCTCCTAGTGTCCATAGGACAGCCAATGTGACGTCCTCCTGGCCTCCTCTACCTATGGCTACATCTTCCCATGTTGTGAAGAGGACAGTGGACCTCTGTTCCAGCAGAAAACGTGATTTGACTTTGGATCAGAGCCATGAAGGGAGTATGGGACCTGAATTCTAGGTGCCGGCAGAACCCTGGATCCCACTCATGGTGGGATTTCTGCAAGAGGGCAGAGGTCTGAGGGCTTCTCCTAGGAAAAAGGGCAGGAGTCAGAGAGCTGTGCATGTGGACATGGGTGGTGTGGGCGAGTGGGGAGATTAGTGGACAGAGTGAGCCCCTCAGAAAACACACACCCTTCTGCTACTAATCCCAGCCCAGTCTGCACCCCTATCCAGGGACCTTGCTCACTAATCTGGTAGAACCTCCTCAGAGGCAGCTTGGCTGTTACTCTCTACCCATGGGAGTTAACTGTCAATTAGAGGAGAAGAACCCCACAGGGCAGCTAGTGAATTAGGCAGCATGTAGGAGTAGGAGCCAAAGTTTGAGGTGTTAGGAGGTCTCTGGACACCAGAGGTGCAGACGGATTTTCTTCGTTTACTCATTGGTCAGCTATTCCTGGAGCACCTACTGTGTGCCAATGAGTGACATGAACAGAGTGGAAACCATCCCTCCCTGTCCTCATGGAGTTGACATTTTGGCAGGAGGGTAGTAGGAGGGTACAGGGACACTGAGAGAGCATGTCAAGTTCCCCTGAAGAAGACGACGGCGGTTCCCTAATTGATGCAGAGCTGTCAGTTAGATGGGCTTTCTGCCAGCCCCTCCTGGGTGACCAGGCACATCTCTGCCAGGACTGCCAGGTTGAATGTGGGCAAGGGATAGGTCTGGCTCCTGGATGGGCAGGAGCAGCAGGCACAGGACCCCAGGCTCTCTGAGTGGTGCTCTGGGAGGGCCATGTGAAAAAAGGCCAGGCGTCAGAGCCTGCTGTCTGTCTATCTCTCTCCCCAAGGTCATCTCCTGCATCTTGGGCATCTGGCTGGACCAGCACCCTGAAGATTTTTATTAGCCGCCAGAATGTCCCAGCCTGATCATGCTTTTAGCCTCCATAGAGCTCACCTTTCCAGTCCCAGACGTGCCAACCCAGGCCCAGTATCTCCACTCACAGCTGGAGCACCTGAGCCCACTGAGGCGGAGTCACAGGAGGAGGAGGAGTGGGTGGTGTGTGTGAGGGGGAGGACACGTGGCTGCGCCACTAGAGAAGAACTCCCAGAGGCTGGGCTTAGGCAGGAGCACAGAGCCGCTCAGGTCAGTGCCCATGGCCTGCAGTCTGGAGGCCGTCCTGGGGTGGGGGCTTGAACTGAGACTTCAGTGATGGAGATGGGAGGTTTCTTCCTTGGAAGGCACACAAAAGGCAGTCATGGTGGTAACATGTTCTCTTCCTGGATCTACAGAAGCAGCTCCAGAGCAAGATGAAGAAACACCTAAGGAGGAAATGCCAACTCTGGTGCCCTCTCCTGAGCCAGAGCAGGCTCCAGGCACAGCTGCCACTGAACTTCCAGATGTGGACCCACCTGCAGCTTGTGAGCCAGTTGCCTCAGCTTCTGGGATGCCTGTGGCCCCAGGTCCTGGGAGGCAGCCTGTGTCAGCTGCCTCAGCAGAGAGGACTTCCTCTCCCCAATAATAGCAATTAAAAAACTTTTTGTGTTTATCTTGCACATACTAAGAAGTTTAGGGTATTTTTCTTACACTATCGAGTAAAATAAAATGTGTTTTAAATAAAACTTAGTAATATTATATTAAAAATAAATTTAAATTTTATAAATTTTAACTTTATGATCCTTCAAAATGTAAATTCCAACATCGAGTATATTCACAATTTTTCACAACTGTTCCATAACATCACAAACACTCTCTAGTTCCACAACATTTTCAGAACCCACATCCGAGGTATGTGTCCTGACCCGGAATCAAACCTGCATCCTTTTGGTGTATGGGATGACTCTCCAACCAATTGATGAGGCACCCTGTCCAGGGTGAGAAAGAGCAATATTTTCATTTGAATTTTTCATTCTGGTTTAAACTGCAGTTGAGTATCTTTCGCATGCTTTTGGCCTATCCCTTCTTTTGGAATTTCAGTTTGAGACCTTTTGCCCTCTTTTCCATTGGATTGTTCGCAAATCTGAATTGTCGTGGATATCACCGTTTTGCCATGTAACTTCCAAGTGGTTTCTCTAGCTTGCCATTTGTCTCCATTTGATATGTGTTTTGCCAAATAGACGCATTGCATTTTGATGTGGTCGAATCTGTCTTCTCTTCTCATGCTCTTTGATCTTGTCTCTCACTTTGAGTAAAAAACATGTTTTCCGTCTTATCGGGAAGACAGGCTAGGTTGTATTGTTCTAACAGAGCCCTAAATCTCCGTGGTTTGCAGCAGCAAAGGTTAATTTCATAGTCATAGTTAATTTCAGATGGATTTAACAAGAGCTCCTGTTTTTCAGATCGTTCATCTTTTTTTTTTCTTGTAAGGATGGAAGTAAAGACTTCCAAGGTCTTCTATGTCACAGTGGAAACCAGAAGTCAAATACTTATTTGACAATGGCCTGTGGTGGACATGACTTCCATTTTCCCCTTTCTAACAGCTGCCAATTTCCACATCCAGCTGTTTCTGGGGGGTGTTATTCAGGGCCCCAGAGTGGAGGTATCAGCACATCTAACTGGCTAGACCACAGTGATGATGGTTGTATGTGGACATGTGACTTCAGTGAGTTTAATAAGATTATTTATACTAGTGACCAGAAGAAAATTCTGGATGTTTTCAATGAAATTAGAGCAGCCTGTGAGTGAGAGAAATAGACAGAAGTGGGAACCAGTGGACTGAAAGTTCTTGGGTTTGATTCCAGTCAAGGTACATACCTCAGTTGCAGGCTAGATCTTGGCCCTGGTCTGGGCAAGGGAACCTTGTCCTTGGGTGAGGATTGACAAAAAAAAAGTTTTAGTGCTAAGAATGACACTGCCACTTGTATTAAAACCTCAGGTATGTTAGCTGAGTTCTTTAAGTCTTGTTCTTTACACGTGAAAAATGAGTTGCAAGGATAAAATTGAATAATAAAGTGCTTAACGTAAAGAGTTGGCATATGGTAGGCACTTAATATATATTGCCCATTACTATTATAAATACATATGTATGTAAACCATCATCAAGTGGAAATACAATGTGTCACATTAGCAAAATAATCTAAAGCAGTAAGATGTTAACAGAAATTGCCCAGGGCCTTCCAGCACTCTATTTCTCCATTTAATCACAAATGCATGGACTTACTCATTTCTGGATAGAAAGATAAAATATTGCAAAGGCACATACTCTCCTGAATTAATCTAAAATGTACATATATATATATATATATATATATATATATATAGAGAGAGAGAGAGAGAGAGAGAGAGAGAGAGAGAGAGAGAGAGAAAGAAAGAGAGAGAGAGAATATGCAAATTAGGCCGGGATGCTTTAAGGGTCACGACCAGACAGGAGGAGGTTGCCTGTGCAGGTGAGGCCAGGAGCAGAGATGGAGACAGACACAGTGGGGCCTGCCTGAGCCAGAGCGGACACAGGCAGGGGGGCAGGGGGTGCCTGGGGCAGAAGTCAGGCGCAGGTCAGGTCCAACTCCTGTGGCAGCCTTCAGGGTGCCTCCTCCCGCAATTTCAATAGAGCGCTGGGCCTCTAGTTTAAAGTAAAAATTATAATAGGATTTTGGGGAAACAAACACTGTTCTAAATTTTATCTACAAATAAATATGCAAACAAATCAGGAAACAGTTGAAAAGAATATAGGAAGGGGACTTGCTCTGTCAATTAGGAAGGACTCTCAAGTAGTATAGTCTGCAGCACGTTTACAGGCAACAGACATTTTTTTGTGAGATAAGAATGACAAGATGGAAACTATGTCAACATGCACAGAAAAATACTAGAGCAGCGGTTTTCAACCTGTGGGTCGTGACCCCTTTAGGGGTCGAACGACCCTTTCACAGGGGTTGCCTAAGACCACCGGAAAACACATATATAATCACATGTTGTTTTTGTGATTAATCACTACGCTTTAATTATGCTCAATTTGTAACAGTGAAATTGGGGGTCACCACAACATGAGGAACTGTATTAAAGGGTTATGGCATTAGGAAGGTTGAGAACCACAGTACTAGAGACAAATATACTAATATGTTGCATGTGATTGTCTCTGGGTGATGGAATCTGAGGTGATTTTACTTCTGTCTGTTTCTCAGTGGACTGAGATCCAGGACTTCTCCTGGGTAAGAATTACTCTTTCCTCTCAATGTCCCAAGGGCTGAGGCAAGGTCTTGGGGCCCAGAAGTCACGAGTACTGTCTGCCTAAGGGGAGATCATGTGGCTAAGCCCCCAGGAAGGATTGGCTTCCCCCAAGCTGCTCATTCAGATACGAATCAGTGAGAAAACACTACCCCCCAATGAGCTTGCTCAGTAAGTAACATTGGGTGTTGGATCTCCCTGAACAGTGTCTGAGAATATGGCTCTAGAGCGCCTCAGAGAAGCAGGCCATTGGATAAAGCCAGCATCCACTCTATTCTATCCATTGAGAGTTTGTCTCTCAGGGCCAGACCGGGAACCAAAGAAACCACCTCAACAAACTCTTTGAACACCAACTGACAAATGCATTTGCAGAGCATGCCCTGTGCTTCTCTGGGCACTTGAAGAAAAACGTGGAGGGAAATCCCAAGGTCCTTGCCCCCAATCAAGGAAGAATTCAAGCGATCACTTTTGATCCACAGGCGTTTATTCATACCTAATGGGTGTCTACTCCTGCCCTGGGCACCTAGGCACAGAGCGACCAGACATGGTGGAAGTTTGGTCCCCAGATCTCCTGGGACCAGGTCATAAACTTGTGCAAAGGGGAAATAACAAGACATGTTAACCTGGATTATCTCTGATCCCAGAGATAAGACCTGGCACCATGGAGCCCCAGGGAAATGTGGAACTAGGCTGAGAGGGAGCATCAGGAGCCCCCCACCAGGTCAGGCATGAGACTGCCTCAGGGCTCCCATCTGTGTCCTTACTAATGAGGCTCCAGGGAGGTTCTGCTTCCTCTTCCCTCCAGGTTCCTTGACTCAGATGTTGCATTAATCACTAGGAAGGCCTCTGCCATCCAGTTCCACCCACTTAGTAGGTAAAAGTTGGATTATTTGGAAGGTCTCTCTGAAAACCTGTTCCCCATCTCAGATGTGGGTTTCCACAGGGCGAAGGGAAATAATGGGTAGGGAGGTGGGTGGTAGCTGTTGTTTTGATTTTTGTTTTCTTGGTTCAGGGCTCCGTAAATCACATGCTTCAATTCATCCCACCTCCTCACCACCATTCCTTGCAAGACAACTTCCAGGTTTTATTGTCTCTTATTACCGCTAATCTCCATTCCCTTCCTCTCCCTCCACATAGTAGCCACTTCAAAATTGGCATGTATGCTTAAAGAATTTATGTCTTTGTATGTCTGTGTGTTTTATAGACACAGGAAGTGTTGTGTTAAAAATCCCATTGTGTTTCTTACTTTCTATGTTGACACTAATTTTTATGATCCACTCTCCTTGCTGTGTAAATACTCAAATCCCTGCTTGTTTTATCTTTTTTACCAAACCATTCTCTCTACACAGAAATTTTCTTAGTCTAAATTGAACCCTATCACTTTCTGCTTAAAGCATTTCAAAAACTTCCATTTACAATTAGAAAAAAAAAAATTGGAAACCAGCCTATGAGGTCTCCTTGTCGGCTCCTACATACATCTCCAACCTCAACCAGTGTCCTCCTCTTTCTTCTGCTCCCCACACTTCAGCCACACTGGCTTTCATTCAGTTTGCTGAATTCACAAAACTCTTTCTTTCATCTCAGCACCTTTGCCTTCTCCCCCTCCCCCACCTCATCTCTAGGATGGGCTTTCTCTTTCTCAGCCTTCAAGCCTCTCCTAACTGTGGACATTGGTGCAGCCCTTCTGGAGAGACTTTGGCAATATTAGTCATCTTGGGCCAGGTTCCCTGGCAGCAGTGACTCCTGGGAAGTGGGACAGAGTTTAGTGAAGGAATGACCTCAGAAAAAGAAGATGGAGGGAGGTGAGCAGAGATGTGGACTCAGCACATTATGTTCAGCCTGGTCTTGAGAGGGGATCTGGAAGAGGAATTGTACCCATTGAGTGAGTCCCATTGGAGGTAAGGAGCCAGGCTTATCTACCCAGTACCAGTCATTACTGGCCTCCCAGGGTAGTGGACTGGGAGCACCTACCCGCTCAGGACAGGGGAAGGGCCATCAGGAGCCATGAGCAGCCAACATCCACAGCAGCTGGGAGGGGGGATGGCTGAACCAGCCAGTGAAGTTGCATCCACTAGTAAAACCTAAGGTGTGTATGGCCTTCCTGCTAGAAATTCATTCTTAGCAACATACTCTAGAGAAGCTTCATTCATGTGCCCATGAAGGATACAAGAAAGTCCATTTCAGCATTGTTTATGATGGTGGAAAACTAGAAATAACCTAAATGTCCTTCAACAGGAGAATAAAGTTATCATAGTAAATGCCTAGTAAAGCGGTAAAACTAATGGACTGCAGTATGTGTGGCAATGTGGACAAATCTCAAAGCATGATTTGTGTGGAAAAGAATGTGTCAGGGTACATTCTGAATGATGCTATTGAAATAAAATTTCAAAAATGCAAAATCAACTCTAAATTAACTTGTGTGTACACAACTTTTGAGTAAAATTATAGAAACCTACTTAGGGACAAGCACGAAGTGGATGATAGTAAGTAGCTCTGGGGAAGGAAAACTGGGATGGAATCAGGAGTTCAAAGGTCTCCCAACTGTCACCCTAATGTTCTATTTAAAGACACACAGGCAATGGCAGAATTTAAGATTTAATAGGAACACAGGTGATCACAATTTATTCTACATAGATTTTATTCTTTTACATTTAATCCTTAATAGTCACACTTTAAAAATTACAGACAATATTCATGTGGCCCTATGTACACCTTGAGTGATACTTTTGGCTTTTTGTTTTCCCTATACTATCGTTTTACTTTCAGATGATAGCAGAAGAAAGTACACAGATGATCCATTTTCTCTGTTTAGACTCCATCACAGCACTTTGCCACATTTCATCATGTCACAGGAATTTGTTAGCCATGCTGTTCATATACAATGCAATTAACATCGCGTAAGGATATTTATGTCAGTGGGAAAATACTCATAAAAAAGGCTAATGTCCTTTAGGTGGAATTGACAGGATAAGGTTTGGGAACCCACTTATTCCAGGTGTCTCTTTGCTATCTATTCTAGCCAGTATTTCCAGTGGTCCATTCCCACCCAGTGATGCTGATCAGAAGAACCAGATTCATGCTCTTAGACTCTGAGGGGTTATATTTTGACACAGAAGGCCTGCTCTCCCCCCTGTATGCCAGCCAAGGAAATGTTATTCAAAAAGTGATCAGTTCAAGCTTGAGAATGAGAGGCCTATGTTATAGGTTCTCCTACGGTGATTCTTATGCTCTTCGGACTTAGCAAAATTATATATATGAATATTCAAATATATAAGAGCATATTTAATTTTGCTAAGTACTTCTAGATGGCCCTCCTGGGTGCCTGTACTAGTTTACACTCCCATCACAGCCCATGATGTTCCCATTTGTCCCATAGCCTCACCAACACTTCCCATCATCACACTCTAATTTGTCTTGCAGATCGGTGTAAAGAGGGCCTCATTACTTCTCTGACTACAAGTACAATTCAACATCTCTGCATATCTTACTACAAGTGCAATTGAATACCTCTTCATACCTTGTTAACGTTTTGGGTTTCCCTTTATGAAATTCCCTTTTCATATACTCTACCCATTTTTATGTGACAGACATTTCTTATAAAATGTAGATATTAATCCCAACAAGGGATTTCAGAGATCACTTGCAGGTTTTAAGATAAAGCTCCCATAAACATTTGTGCTCAGGTTTTCTGAGTGGATGAAAGTTTCTATTTCTCTGGCATAAATGCCCCAGAGTGCAATTGCTGGGGTGTGTGGTAGTTGCATGTTGAATTTCATAAGAAACAACCAAAGTACTTTCCCCAGTGGCTGTAATAGTCTACATTCCCACCAGCACTGTATGAGTGAGTTTTTCCACATCCTCCCCAGCATCAAGTGTTATCACAGTCTTTTATTTCAGTTAGTCTCCTTGTGGTCTAAATAACCTTTTCCTAATGGCTTATGATGTTGAACTTTTCAAGTGCTCATGCGACATGTTATAGCCTCTTCGGTGAAGTGTCTGTTCATTTATTCTGTTTAATTCTCCAGTGAACCACCTGGGCCTGGATGCCCTTCCTTAGATGCTTTACCTACAAATTCAACTTCTTTAATAGACTCGTCAGGGCATCACTTTCTCTTGAGGAAGGTTGTATAGTTTGGTTCTTCCCGGAATTGGTCCGTTTCAGCTAACTAGTTACAGCTATGTGCACAGCGTTTTTCTCTGTTTCTTGGTCAGTCTGGCTAGAAATCTGTTTGTTTTACCAGTATTTTTAGAGAAGCAGTTTTCTGGTTTGTTGAAGGCTTTTTCAAATTCTTTGTTTTACTGATTTCTGCCATTATGTTTCCCCCTTTCCTTGTTTCTTCTAAGTCACTCTGTTGCTCTCTGTAATTTACTATTTGGATACTTCCATCTCTCTTCCCAGCTGTAATGCTTTCCTTAGAAGTCTATTTAAAACAAAAACTCTGTGTTTTATGGCTGCTTTAGATATGCAGCTTTTCTTTATTGTTTTTTAGTTGGGAGTATTCCATAATTTCACTCATAATTTCCTTTGAACTCAGGGTTTGTATAGAATATACTTCACTTCAGCTTCTGCTATATTTTCTAAACTGTCCAGATATTTGGTGATTTTAAAGCTATTCTTTATTATTAACTCCTTACCTTAGTGCATTATGGTTAGAGAATATATAGGCATCATGCATTATGGTTCATGAACATATCAATGGAGAAAAAACATATATATCTTCTTTGGAATTTATTGAGACTTCCTATGTGGCATAGTATGTGGTAATGATTTATTTTGTTTAAAAGACTGGGTATTATCTGTTAGTCTGATATAATATGTCTAACAAAGCAAACAATAACTTCCATTTGTCAAATTTTCTTATTTTAAAAAATCCTTTATTGCTTCCCATTTAATAGGTCCTATTTCAGATGGCAGGTTTAAAATTAATGAATTCTATTTTGCAAGACAAGGTGCTTTCCCATAACTTAAAATACATGCACTTGAACGTATCCCTGTGGTTTATTACACATATCTGTATTCTCCTCAGCACGGCATGCTCTTTAATATGCCCTCCTGTGTATCATTCCTCTCCCCTCATCACCTACACAGTGCTGACACTAATGTTTTAGATTTTTTCCACTCTTTTTCTGTAATCTTTTAGTCAAGAATAAAATGAGCATGGGGCCACATGGCTCACTTCTGGGATTTTTGGTTCTGGCTTCACCCAGGACACAGACCCCTCATAGAATCTCCAATCTGTATCTAAGGAGAAAAGAGCTTAGCCCAAGGCCTTGTGGAGAATCAAATGAGGCTGAGGCTTTGTCACGAGGCAGAGAAA